>NC_142878.1:73402500-74027500 GCF_051225735.1 Oryctolagus cuniculus | reverse complement strand
CCTCTTTTAATGCATCTTAAAATAACCGCAGGGGGGTGTCACGCTGATCCGTATTTTACAGAGCCCACAGCGGGAAAGCAGAACAGGCTAGGATCCCCATCCCCGGGAGGGAGCGCTCCAGCTAAAGTGGGTGTGGCCCCCGGGGGTGGCCATTGACCAAGGTGAAGGCTGCTCTCTGGAGAGCACCAGAGAAGAAATAAAGCAAGACTGCCTGCTTCTTTCCCCGCACCTGGAAAGCCTCCTCTGTCCTTCTCCAAATGGTTGATAATAAGGTAACCTGCAGAGCAAGGCTGTGTGAAAATCTACGTAGGAGGAAACAGACAAATGGCGCCATTTCCTTCAAACCCCCAGAAAAGGCAGAAATAAACTCCACAAATCACAGGAGAGAAGCTGAGACAGACAGACAGACAGCCAGCCAGACAGAAAGAACTCCAAAAAAGAGCTTGCTAGAAGCCCTTGAGTCATGAGTCTTACAGGAAAAAGTCAGGCTGGGGAGACACCCCTGGCTGGGGGGGGGGGGGGGGGTGATAAATAGATGGCTTGTTTGTGTATTTATTCTGAATGGTTTCTCCACTCTTTAGAGATACCTTTGGTTAAGATTTCCACTGTTTCAGATAATGAAGTTTTCTGGTTTTTTCTCTGTTGTTGTTTTACAAAGCGAATCTATTTCTATAGAGCAGAATACTTTTGCGAGGCTAGTTTTCAATCTCAAAAAGTCAAAAATAAATAAATAAATAAATAAATAAATATAAATATAAATATAAATAAATAAATTTTAAAAAAGCTGTCTCTGCAGGGGAGGCAAGTGAGTCTCTGTTGCCACCTAGTGGACATTACTAAATAGACGGCGCAGAGCAGGCTGGTGTGGGTGCCTCAGGGTTGGACCCAAAGGATGGGTGGTCAGCTCCCCTGGGCCAGACACTGGATATGAATGTTGAAGTCTGCAAAGCAGCACTGTGGCTAGGAAATAATGTGAGGATAATGCTGGAGAGCAGAAGAGCCCGACACATGGATCAGGTGAACAACACATATTCAGTTTGTGATGTTCTTGATTCCAGATAAAAATACTGAAAGTAACTTTTTTAAAGACGTATTTATTTATTTCAAAGAGTTACAGAGAGAGGTAGAGACAGAGAGTCTCCCATCTGCTGGTTCACTCCCCAGATGGCTGCAATGGCCAGAGTTGAGCCGATCCAAAGCCTGGAGTTTCTTCCGGGTCTCCTACATGGGTGCAGGAGCCCGAGGACTTGGGCCCTCCTCCATTGCTTTCCTAGGCCATAGCAGAGAGCTGACTCAGAAGTGCAGCAACTGAGACTTGAACCAGCATCTATATGGGATGTCGGTGCTGCAGGCTAGGGATTTAACCCACTGCACCACAGCACTGGCCCCCCGAAAGTAATTTTTGAAGATCTTTAAAAAGATGTTGTTCTAATCAGAAATGACAAGCAGGTGTGGGCTGGACTGCCAGGCTGTTTTGGCCTCTCAGTGGCTGCCCACACATCTGCCACTGGTGTGATGTGATTGGTGCTTGAAGCACAGAGCCCTTGCATTGGGCAAGCACAGAGGTAGATGAGGCTTAGCATTGCATCAGACACCCCCAGGAATCCTTGAGAGAGGAGGGAAACTTGACAAAGATCCTCAGACCACCCTGTAGTCAAGCAGGAGGAGCTAATAACATGGTAGAACCCAGGTGTTGCCACCAGTGGGATCCCATGGATCCCCAGCCATGAAGAAGCCCAAAGACGCCCCTGAGAGTGGGGGACTCAAAGACATGACAATGCAGAGGACAGGCAATCGGCTGCCACTATCATGGCAGCTGCTTCCCTGCTGGCTTCAGACACCTGGCAGGTTCTCTGTACCACCTGCCACCCACCCAACCTGGTCACAGTGCCCTTCACAGTGAGGTGCACCTGCCTATGGATCCCACCACCACACAGGCGCCCCCTGCTCAGTCAGCCAGGAGTCTGCACAGAGCAGCTTCTGACGGACTGCTTCCCTGGAACGCGCACCCTCCAGTCGCTCACCCAGCCACTCCCACGCCTGCCTCAGCCGCCCATTTTCTCCCAGGCACATGGTGGCATCTTCTTGCGATGCTGACAGAGGGTGCTGGGACTGGAGGGGATGTATGCCCCACACAGATTCCTAATGGCCAACATTTGTGGCCTGGTGACCCTTTAGGGGACCAGGGTATGTTTCTTCCTGAGACAGCTGGGATCTTAAAGGTCTGAATTCAGCACAGATCAGAGAGGAGTGAAGCCAGACAGACCTGTCTTCCAGTCCCGGCTCCGACACTTATCTGCTTGGTCCCCTACACAGGTAACTGTGCCTCTCAAAACCTCAGGGTCCTCATCTGTAGAATAGCTAAACAGCAATCCCTTCTGCAGGAGGGGGAACAAGAGGGTTTGAGTAAAGAACTCACCACCTGGGGTGGGCGCTGGCACAGTGGTTAAGTCACACCCACATCCCGTACTGGGATGCCTGGAAGTCCCAGCTCCGCTCCTGATTCCACCTTCCTGCTAATGTACACCCTAGGAGGCAGCAGGAGATGGCCCGACTAGTTGTGACCTGATCCCCATGTGGGAGACTCACATGGAGTTCTGGCTTCAGCCCAGCCCAGACCTGGCTGTTACAGGCAACTGGGAAGTGAGACAGGATGCAAGATCTCCTATGTCTCTGCTCTCTCTGCCTTTCGAATAAAAAGTAATGAATTGATTAATTTAAAATGATAACTTAGCTCATTTGGTAAGCACGCGAAGCAGGGCTGCTGCTCGGGATGACGCCCCGTGTTCACCTTGTCTAGTTTCCCATTGCAGCTAACAGGCAAAATACACCAAGTTCTGGGTCCCTGCAAACTCGTTTGTCTTCTAGGTCAGCTCAGGCTGCCACAACCAAACAGCGAGTGGCTCAGCAGCAGAAACTGATTCTGACAGATCTGGAGGCTGGAAATTAGGGGTCCGGGTGCCAGCAAGGTCGGGCTCTGGAGGGGGCTCTCTGTGTCACTTGCAGATGGCTACCCTCTCCCTGGGGACAGAGGCCAAGCTCTCCACAGTTTTCCTTTAGAAAGCTATTAAACCTGTCATGAGACACCACCCTCAAGACCTCCTCTAGGCCTGGTCACCTCCCCCAGGAACCATTACCAAACCTTGAAGGTTAGGACTCTACCCTATGGATTCAGGGAAGGGGCGCTTGATTGGATCACATTATTCCGAAATCCTCAGGGTCTCCCTATTGCCCACAGGGAACATCCACTTCCTAGCACAGCAGGGCTGGGGGGTGCAGTGTAGTGCCCCTCCCTCACCAGCTCTCCTGTTCCCTTCCCCCTCCTGCCCTCACTGACCCTGATTCTCAGCTTAAGAGCTCCTTTGTGCCCAGATGGCCTCTCCTTTCTCAGTGCCTCTCCTTGGGCAGCTGCCCCTGCCCCACCTGTGGAACTCTGTCTCACCTCTGTGCCCTTCCCCGCTGGCTGGACCTCCCTCCCACAGCACACCAGGGCATAGGCCTGTCTCCCCGGAGACCACAAGCCTCCTGGGCATCTCCACACACTCCCCAGTGCCTGCCAAGCCCTGGGTGAGTGTGACTGGATCAGTGAAGTGGAATCATTAGGTCATCTTCCAATTATTCCACACATATGCGAGCCTCCACCCTCTACTTCGCAGACCCAGTGATGCCGACAAACAGAAAAGAAAGGAGAGCGCCATGAGGCACACATTCCCGAACGGATGCCAGCTCCTTAGGAGTGGCCAGCAGCCTCCAGTGCCCCTCCCCACCCTTGCACGCCCCGCACCAACCAGCAACATGCAACACAGAGCCAGCCTGCACTGTGCTCCAGGCGAGATCAAGCCCGCCAAGTACTTGACTCTCTCTGCACTTTGTCTGGTGGCTATGGAGTCACAGGGAGGGGCTGCACCTGCGGAGCACACAATTTCCTGGGCCCGGGCCCCTGCGGACACCGCCTGCAGCCCTTCCCCAGCCCTCACACTTTTGCTTCCTTCTCTTTGCAGGCTGCACTGCTCCCAGCAGCCCCTCCTTCCCAGAGGCACCTGCCTCTGAACCTGTGCACCCAAACTATAGCTCTGGGCAGCACAAAGGGCTCTCCAGTGAGTGACGGGCACACCACCATAGAGATCCCAGCAGAGGAGGCAGAGAACATTTCAAACCATGCACCACAAGGACGAGTACTGGGTTCTGACAGGGGCTTTTCTGGGGAGAGAGGGGGAAGGGGCGGTAGTGGGGCTTTGACCACACTGATTCATTCATTTAAAGTGAAAGGCAGGCAAGAGGTTCTAAAACCAACATGGCAAATGGGAATGGGGCATGTAGTTCATAACTGAACAACATTTAAAAATAAGAAACACTTGGGGACGTAAGCACAGCACTCCGCAGGGTCCTGCTGAACTCAGCCTGTTCCTCCAGCTCTCACTCTGGGGGTCCTCCACCCTGCTCTTCCCTGGGCCCCCTTGGGCCTGCACTCCTACTCCCATCCAGGCCCAAATCGTTCTCCTTCCAAGACCAGCCTGGCCCACGCAGCCCGTGGCTTCTTCCTCCATCCTGCACAGCCCTGCCTTCTTCACAGGGGCCCTCAGGCTTCTGAGTGCTGCCAAGCCACAGGGTCCATAGTAAAAACAACAAAGAGAATGCCTCTGGCAGCCACAAACATTCTTCCACATCTCATAGGAACAATCCGACACTGCCTGGAGTCCAACATGGGCCAGCTTAGCTTCATTTAACCTTCCAGTCTCTGGATTCTCTTTGGCCCATCTTTCAAACTCCTGGATGGTGGGACAGGAGGAACAAGGAAGGTGAGGAGAGCACGGTGGACGCCAGCTCCACAAAGGCCAGTTGGGCTAACATCTTGCAGTGCTCCTGCCAGGTCATGTGGGAAGCCCCTCCTGAGAGCAGGTCCCAAACCAGGGCGCCCTCAGCTCTCTTGTCCAGGACTGGCTCCTCACAGACCCCCTTCTCCTGACTTATCTTCTCTTTTTATTAAAGATTTATTTATTTATTTATTTATTTGAAAGGCAGAGTGACAATCAGAGAGATCTTCCATCTGTTGGTTCACTCCCCAAATGGCTACAATAACCAGGGCTCACCTATGCTACAGCCAGGAGCCAGGAACTCCATCCTGCTCTCTCGTGTAGGTGGCAGGGGCCCAGGTACTTTAGCCATCATCAGCTGCCTTTCCAGGTGCAATAGCAGGAAGCTAGTTTGGAAGCAGAGCAGCCAGGATTCAAATTGGCACTACTATATGGGATGCCGACATGGCAAGCAATGGCTTAACCTGCTGTACCACCTACTAGCCCCTTCCTCTTTTTTTATTAAATTTTTTAAAGATGTATTGATTTATTTGAAAGGCAGAGTTACAGAGAGGCAAAGGCAAAGAGAGGGAGAGAAGTCTCTCATTCCTGGTTCACTCCCCAAATATCTGCAATGGCCGGAGCAAGGCTGATCCAAAGCCAGGAGCCAGGAGCTTCCTCCAGGTCTCCCATGAAGGTGCAGGGGCCAAAGGACTTGAGCTACTTTCAACTGCTTTCCGAGGCCATAGCAGAGAGCTAGATTGGAAGTAGAGTAGCTGAGACCCAAATTGGTACCCATATGGGATGCTGGCACTGCAGACCAGGACTTTATCCACTATGCCACAGCACCGGCCACTCTTTTTTTTTTTTTTTTTTTTTTATGGGTTGAGATGATGATCCTTTCCCATTTTGCTGGCATCCAAAGGAGATTGGCCACATAACAGTTGGAAGGTCTTTTCTATATAATATTTCTTAGAATGTTTAAACAAAGAATAACCAACCTTAAGTTGGTATACAGTGTATACTGTACATGTGTTCAGCTCAAAGAACTGTCACAAAGTGAACACACATGGGAAACAAGCTCACAGGTGGAGAACAGAACATGAATTAGCTCCCAGAAGTCCTGCCACTGCCTCTTCTGAGACAGAACCAAAGCAGGAGTCACAGAAATCAAGCCCCTCCCGACCTGACACACATCCATCTCCTGCTACAAACCAGTCAGGAGCAAGGGGTGCCTGGGCCCTACCCACCAAGGACCCCCGGCTGCCTTGCTAGAGACTTCCCCAACATGCCCAGAATAACCCAATGCCACTGAGAAGTGATCTTCCGGAGGTAGTGGCAGAGAGCAGCACTGCCTTTCTGGCAAATGGTATGCAAACAAACCAACAGTGCCTGTGCAGAACAAATCGCCACAGGCTGAGGAGAGATCGCCACGCGGCCCCAACCCCACAACCTATTCAGCTCCCACCCACGATCCAGTCAGCAGTACCTCTTGTTGCTGTGCTGTCTGCCTTGTGCTTGAGCGTAAGTCCCCAGAACACCTTGCCTGGGTTGCATGGTGGCCTCCAGAGCCAAAGAACTGGGACAAGGAACGCTCTCAGGTATTATGGCCTCACCCAGGGTGAAAGCTATCCAGACTCCTAACAGCACAGGGGAGTCCGGCCCGTTGCTGTGCTGGACTTCAGGAGGCTCCAGTATCAGTTCTTCCACTGGCTCCTTTTGCTCCACCTCGTGCTGTGAGTTGCCCTTCACCCTCCTTGCTGTATGGTTTCCACTGGGAAGTGTGGGCAGCTTTTACTCACGCACCTCCTGCTGATGGACCTCTGAGCAGTCTCCATTCTGGCTGTTGTACACGGTGTTCTCATGTAGGGAGGGCTCATTCAGGAGCTCACCTGTGTCCCTGCAAAGCTGTCTTCCTCCCTCACAGCAGGGCAATGACAGAGGGGGCTCTGGGGGCTGGCGAAGGACTCTGGGAAGGGCTGGACTATTTGGTGTCATTTGTGGGAGAACGCAGGGTCATGTTGCCACAATCCATTTCTTTCTTCCACTATGTGGCCCCAAATTCCTAGGAAGCCAACCTTACACTTTTGGGTTCACTGACTTGCCGATGGTCACAGCTAGTATTTGATCGTGGCAGGCACTGGACTGAGATCTATCCGAGTACAGAACTCACAGGCTCTTTCCACTTTCTCCCTAAGGTCATTATTAAAATGAGTGTCTTATCATGACAGGGAATAGGCAGCACCCATTAATATCCCAACATAGAATGGGAAGGCTGAGTCAGCATGGATGTGAGGAGAGGGGCAGGAGTGAAGTAGCATTGGGGCCAGGAAGCAATGAGGCCTCCGGGGAGCAAGGAAAAGGCAGTGGAGGCCCCTAGGTGAGGGCGGGTCAAGGAGAGTACAGCTGACGGGAGGCTGTGTGGATCTGGGCTGAGATGGTCTGTTTCTCAAACCCCATCCATGGAATATCATCAGCACAGGTTTTGTTATATTCTAGTGCATCTGCACTACTACTGACTCTGATTTTCTAAAAATAAGTATATTATTTATATTAAATAAATTATATATAACATAACTGATATTCACAGAATGACTAGTACATATTCTAAGAATAAATGTATTTTAAAAAGAAACTTTACCTGTACTCTCCCTATCAGAGCCATTTGCTAGAAATAGAATGTGACTATAGAACACAAATACAATGAAAACAATAGTATGCTGTTAAATTCTTAGTAAATAGTTGTGTGCCAAAGCACCCAAGCCTGAGACCCATTTTCTCCCAGTTGAAGAGAGATTAGCATGGGTTAGGTAGGTGTGGAGAACATTACTGCCATGGCAAACTCCTGGATTCAATGAGAAAGATTAGGGAACAATGAACAAGGGAGTAACTTCCACACCCGGTGCCCCTCACACCAGCAGTATCAAGTCCTCAGGGCAAGAAATTCTCCTAGAGGGCTTTAGGTTTTGTCTTGGTTTTGTGAAAGTCGGGCCATGAAGAATGGCGGTTGTACCTGAGGAGCTGGGACATTTCTATGGAAATAACAGCTGGGAGGGCCAGCAGGGACGGCAATAAATGGTGCCCTAGAAATCGCATACTTTTCCCATCCCACCAAGTAGCTTTCCTACACCTGTGGGAAAGGCAACGGCCATTTAAAGTCCGAGACAGAAAAGGGGACTCCAGCAAGTTCTGCTAAGACTTTTTACTTTAGTTCCCTCTTCACCTTCTCTTTTTTTTTCTTTCTTTCTTTCTGACTTTTTTTTTTTTTTTTTTTTTTGACAGGCAGAGTTAGACAGTGAGACAGAGAGACAAAGAGAAAGGTCTTCCTTCCATTGGTTCACCCCCCCCCATTGGGCCACCATGGCCGGCATGCTGTGGGTGCAGGGCCCAAGCACTTGGGCCATCCTCCACTGCCTTCCCGGGCCACAGCAACCGGGACTAGAACCCAGCGCCCATATGGGATGCCGGTGCCACAGGCAGAGGATTAACCAAGTGAGCCACGGTGCTGGCCCCTCTTTCTTTTCTTCTGCCTTCTCTTCTTTCTCTCTTGTCTTCTACCTCTCCTTCCCCACTTCATCCTTCCCATCTCTCGTTGTAGGTTACCTGTAACAGGAAGCACTTGGAGTCCCTGCAGTTAAAGAAGGAGCTTTATCTTTGGAAAAGCAACCAAGAAGGCAAAAATCAACAGACTTAATGTTTGCCTGCCTGAAATTAAAACACTTCTTTCTGTATAGTAAAAAGCACAGTTAAACAGCATTTGAAAATAAAAAGCAATGCAAAATATTTATAATAAATATAACAATCCAGAGGTTAGTAACCTGACCATATGAGAACTCTTACAAATCTATATAAGAACTAAAAAACAACTCAAGAGAAAAATGTACAGAAGTTACGGATATGAAATTTTCTAGGAATAAGTGCAAATGGTTAACACATGTATGAAAGAGATGACCAGCCTCTCTAATGATCAGAGAGATTTAAATGAAAACAAGGTGCTATGTCAGACTCACCATATTGGGCAAATGTAGAGGTGAGAAAACACGCAATGGTGGAAGAAACTGAGGAAAGAGTACCTTTAAAATTTTTACTTATTTATTTGGAAGGCAGAGCATCAGACAGAGGGAGGGAGGGAATGGGAAGTAGAGAGGGATCCAGAAACAGAGACAGAGACAAAGATCGATTGATCTTCCATTTGCTGGTTTATTTCCCAAATGCCTACAAGGGCCCTGGACTGGGCCAAGCTGAAGCCAGGGCCAAGAACTCCACCTGGTTCTCCCACATGGGTGGCAGGAGCCCGAGGACTTGGGTCATCATCAGATGCCTTCCCAGGCACATCAGCAGGAATCCCGGCACCCCAGGTTCTAGTCCCAGTTGGGGCGCCAGATTCTGTCCTGGTTGCTCCTCTTCCAGTCCAGCTCTCTGCTGTGGCCCAGGAAGGCGGTGGAGGATGGCCCAAGTGCTTGGGCCCTGCACCCGCATGGGAGACCAGGAGGAAGCACCTGGCTCCTGGGTTTGGATCGGCGCAGTGCGCCGCCATAGCGGCTATTTGGGGGGTGAACCAATGGAAGGAAGACCTTTTTCTCTGTCTCTCTCTCTCTCTCTCACTGTCTAACTCTGCCTGTCAAAAAAAAAAAATCCAGAAAGTTGCAGAACATTATGTCCATACATACCAAAAATGATATGAAAGCATTTAGAGAATGTTAAACTAAATGCATTCTACGGCATAACCAGTAATTACATGGTTAATATTCTTCAGTGTATTTACCTTTGCCTGTTTGCACTATTCCCAGCGTTTGTAGTGCCTGCTGAAACATTATTTGAACATCCACTTTGAGCCTGCCTTCAGTAGCCTGTCATGTCAGATTTGATGACTTTGATCATGTCAGATCCTCTTCTTCACGGCTTGTTTCCATTTGGAAAACAGCCAGAAGTCCCACAGTGACAAGATGGTCATACATACTTGTTATGTTTTTGTCTCCAAAAATTGCCAAGGAGTAAGTGATATGCTAAGCTGTATTCAGCTCAAAAGGCAAACTTCTCAAAGAACATTTAACAGCGTGGGCCAACTCCAAAAAGCTCGCTCTGCCCTGGGGTGTGGTAACCAGGAAGACTCTGGATGCTCATGACAGCAGGTTTTATAAAAAGCCCAGCCGTGGACACCCTCCTTCCAAAACACCTGTCGGGTGGCTTCACTGGACACTCTATCCTAGCTTCCACACACATTAGGGAAAGATGGAGGACAGTACACCCAGATGCCATCCTCATTACAGAGTGAAAGGCGGAGGCTGGACAGGGACTTTGTTTCATGTAGAAACTTGTATAGTGTTTCTATTTCTCAGTGACTGTGTACAAACTCAATTAAAATGGAACCACCATCAAAAAAAGAGATTCAGGCCAGCGCCGCGGCTCACTAGGCTAATCCTCCGCCTAGCGGCGCCGGCACACCAGGTTCTAGTCCCGGTCGGGGCGCTGGATTCTGTCCCGGTTGCCCCTCTTCCAGGCCAGCTCTCTGCTGTGGCCCGGGAGTGCAGTGGAGGATGGCCCAAGTGCTTGGGCCCTGCACCCCATGGGAGACCAGGAAAAGTACCTGGCTCCTGCCATCGGATCAGCGCGGTGCACCGGCCGCAGCGCGCCGGCCGCGGCGGCCATTGGAGGGTGAACCAACGGCAAAGGAAGACCTTTCTCTCTGTCTCTCTCTCTCACTGTCCACTCTGCCTGTCAAAAAAAAAAAAGAGAGAGATTCAACAAGTATTATGGTAACCGTGTTTCCGCCTGATGGGAGATGTGCTTGCTGCTTGAACTCAATATGGAAGTTACTGCTTTCACCAAAGAAACTAGGCACAAAGGCACCACCACCAATACCACCAATCAGAAGTATAGCAGAGTGTCCAAAATAAAGAAGTACAGAAGCAAAACTACAGTGTCCCCATTAAAGGAAAGCCACTGGGGAGCAAGAAGTACCTGGGAGCAAACAGTTTGCACAAAGCATATTGGAAGATGCTATCTTGTTTTAAAATACCAGTGACAGGCCAGCACCGCGGCTCACTAGGCTAATCCTCTGCCTTGCGGCGCCGGCACACTGGGTTCTAGTCCCAGTCGGGGCACCGGATTCTGTCCCGGTTGCCCCTCTTCCAGGCCAGCTCTCTGCTGTGGCCAGGGAGTGCAGTGGAGGATGGCCCAAGTGCTTGGGCCCTGCACCCCATGGGAGACCAGGATAAGTACCTGGCTCCTGCCATCAGATCAGTGTGGTGCACTGGCCGCAGCACGCCGGCCATGGCGGCCATTGGAGGGTGAACCAACGGCAAAGGAAGACCTTTCTCTCTGTCTCTCTCTCTCACTGTCCACTCCAGTGACAAAGGCTGATTTGAAAAGAAGTAAAAGTAAGTCATTTCTAAATACATTTGACAGTGCTTTCCAGGGCTGGCATTGTGGCACTGGGTGGATTGGGCCGCCACCTGCAAAGATGCCAGCATCCCATAAGAGTGCCAGCATGAATCCCAGCTGCTCTATTTTTGATCCAGCTCCCTGCTGATATGCCTTGGAAAGCAGCAATGGATGGCCCAAGTTCTTGGGCCCCTGCACCACATGGGAGACCCAGATGGAATTCCGGGCTTCTGGCTTTGGCCTGGCCCAGACCTGGCTGTCTCGGACAATTCCAGAGTGAACCAGCAGATAGAAGATCTCTTTCTCTCTGTCTCTTTCAAATAAATAAATAAATCCTAAAAATATATACATATATAAATTACCATACAATAAAATATTTTTAAAAATATTTTAAAAAACAAAGTTTCCACCATTATTCTTTATTTCATTCCTTGTTTGTTTTCACATGGCTGTTTATCACAATTGCAAAGTGTTCTATCTGTCTACTTATGCTTTGCCTGTCTGTCAAACTTAAGTGTACACAAGTAGGGACCATATTTGTCAATCACAATCTCTGACCACATAATATATGCTCAGTTAACTTGTGGGGTGAATGTGTGGATGAATGAAAATAATAATAAAATAATTTACAGAAGGAAATAATAATCTTATAACAATCTGTTGCAGGACAAAAATAGAACAGAAACGCACCAGAGCCCAAGAAGCCCTGCAGCTCATAACAAGAGAAATTTGTAGCAGAGAGTAGAAAGAATATGTTGATGCTATTTACCAGTTCCTAGTGAAGAAAAATTACAAATTAAAACCTTAATGTCACTGCCCAAATCAATAGCTTAAATGTAGAAATTGTAACATATACATATGCTCAAGTTAGCTGTAGTATAAAGTATGTACATGTTTCAATCCGTTATGTGGGTCTTGGGTAGAAACTGCAGACCCACCTGCAGGGAAAAGCCTGTGTGGTCTTGATTCAAACAAACTGGGGAATTACAGAGGTAATGAGGATACCGAAACACCAACAGAAAACGGATGATGTCCGGGAGCTATTCCTTTGGATGGGTGGTGATAGCTGCATTCTGGTTACATTCCAACAGAGTGCTCATCTGCACAGATGCTGTAAATGTCTGGAATTTGCTTTAGAATAATGGGGGGAGGGAGGATGGCATGCTGATCCAGCTCTCTGCTATGGCCTGGGAAAGCAGTGGAAGATTGCCCAAGAGCTTAGGCCCCTGCAGCTGCGTGGGAGACCTGGAGGAAGCTCCTGGCTCCTGGCTTTGGATAGGCGTAGCTCCAGCCATTGTAGCCATCTGGGGAGTGAACCAGCAAATGGAAGACCTCTCTCTCCCTCTCTGCCTCTGCCTCTCCTTAACTCTGCCTCTCAAATAAATAAATAAAATCTTAAAAAAAAAAAAAAAGAAAGAAAGAAAACCTTAGAATAGTGACTAGCATGGGTGGGTGCTGTGGCACAGTGTGGTAAGCCGCCATTTGGGACACCTGCATCTCCTATGTGGAATGGCAGTTCTAGTCCCATTTACTCCAAGTCTGATCTAGCTCCCTGCAAGTGTACCTGAGAAGTACTTGGGCCCCTGCCACCCACATGGGAGACTTGAATGGAGTTTCTGACTCCTGGCTTCTGCCACACCTCAGCCTGGGCTACTGAGGCCACCTGGGGATAGACTCCCCAAATTTGCCAGTAGTTGTGCCCAAGTGACCGAATCCCATTCCAAATGGGATGTGAAAAAAGTATACAACTTCCAGAGAGGAACTATTTGTTGTTGATTTTAAAGATTTTACTTTTCGTTTGTTTGTTTGTTTGAAAGGCAGAGCCACAGAGAGAGAGAGGAGATACAGAGGGCGATCTTCCATCTGCTGGTTAACCCCCTAAACTGCTGCAACAGCTGAGGCTGGGCCAGGCCGAAGCCAGGAGCCTGGAACTCTGTCTGAATCTCCCAAGTGGCAGCAGGGGCCCAAGTACTTGTGCCATCTTCTACTGCTTTCCCCAGCACATTAGCAGGGAGCTGGATCAGAAGTGGAGCAGCCAGGACAAGAACCAGTCCCATATGCGCTGCCAGTGTTGCAGGTGGAGGCTCAACCCACTAGGCCACAACACCAGCCTCACCAGCTGGAACTTTGAATAGAGAAGTTACGCGCTTCTGCTTTCTCCATGCTTCTGAACGGAGCAGAGAGGCAGCAGGAAGCCAAGGGCGTTCAAGCAGGTGAAGGCGACACCCAGCGGGAAGAGCTGCCGTACCACACACGGATGCCAGGCTCTGGCTTGTGAAGCTAAAGAGCAACGTGCGTTCTGGGAGCCACTGTTCCTCTGCATCTCTGTGATATGCCGCTAACCCTATTCTAAAATGAAATACTTGCCTACCTCTGATTCCAACTCCAAGGTTGCATGCTTCTTGAAGATATCACATACACATAATCGGAGTCTCCAAAGAACAGGACGTAGAACATGAAGAAGAAATAGTTGAAGACAAAATGGAAGAAAAATTTTCAAAACTGATCATAAAACCTTAAACCATAGATTCAAGACGTTGTATGAACTAAAGTAGGGCAAATACAAAGAAAACCACAATAAATCTGGGCAAAGACGGACATTTGCCGAGTACCCAGCACAGAGCAAGTCCTCAAGAAATACCTTCTGAAGGGAGCAACGATGGTTTGGATGAGTGTCTGATGGACTAAGGTCACCTGGCTGCCCAGCCTGCCTTGGCAGACAGCACTGAATGGGCATCAGGAGACACGAGCCCCAGTTCCAGCCCCACCTTAATTAGCAGCGTGAAATTAAACAAGCCGCTTCTCTCGAGACCTCTGTTCTCCTTGCTGCAAGATGAGGGAGGCAGATTTCTGCTCTTGAAAATGGCAGAGAAGTTGTTGGGAAACCAACCCTCCTACAAAGAGCACCTACAAAAGCTGTACAGAAGTAAAAGGCCACCCAAAAAAATGTTTTAAGTATTGGAGAGCTGCCTTAGCAACCAGAGTTGAAGAGATGGGATCCCACAGCCCGCCTGCACTTCCCCCCACAATGCATTTGCTGATTCATAAGCAGTTTGGGGTGAGGGGCTAAGAGGCCACGCATAAAATGGTGCCTGTAAGTTTAGAGAGTTAACCTCAGCTTTTGGCAGCTGCACAGGATCGAGAGGACAAAAAAAAAAATGGAGTCTGTTTTTCAAATATGTTCCTTGCCCTGGAAATAATAAAAATATGAATTTACAGTTAAATCTATGAAGTCACGGATGTGTGTTGCAATTGCTGAGGCAACCACTAAAGGATGGGTAAAATGTGGAACTAACTAGCTCATGGAGGAGGAAATGATAAAAGTACTTCACTTATGCCCAAACCATTGAGACAGGATGCAGACACGCAGTTACTAAGGGCACGGGAAAGACGGAAATGAGAAGCAACTGCTTAATGGGTCTGGGATTTCCTTGTGGAGTGATGAAAATGTCTGAAATCAGACAGAAGTGTTGGTTGTGAAACATTGTGAAGGTGCTAAATGCCATTGGGTTGGTCACTTCAAAAATATAAAAATGTTTAAAATAGTTGATTGATTCAAAAGAAGGCAACAGACAAGAGGAAAATTTTTTAAAAGATGGGATAAAATAAAACAGTAAAAGTAAGATGGCAGAATTAACTCAATATATTGGTAATTATATTCAATGTAAATAGTACTAAAAAAATCAATGAAAAGAAACTGTCATAAAGCCCTACTATATACTGCTTTTAAAAGACACATTTAATTCTCAGAATACAGGAAGGTCAAGTAAAGGAAGGAAAAAGATCCAGTTTGAATAGCCCTTATCTGAAATGCATGAGATCATAAGGGTTTCTGATTTCAGAGCGTTCTCAGAGCTCAGAATACTTGCATAGAGTTTACCAGTCGTATATCCATAATCCCACAATCCAAAATACTGCAAAATCAAACTTTTGGAGTGTCACATCGGTGCTAAAAAGTGTCAGATTTTCAAATTTTGGATTAGGGATGCTTAACCTATAGGACATAAAAACAGATCTAAGGACAACTTTGGGGCTGACACCCCAACAAAGTCGATGTTTTGACAAAGCATTATTAGAGATAAAGAGGAATATGCATAATGAGAAAAATTCAGTCTTCCAGGAAGCTATAATAATTTTAATTTGGTTGCATTTAATAATACAATTTCAAACATGAAACAAAATCGGACAAAATTAAAGACAAATAGACAAGCCAGTCATGGCGGTAGATTTAACATCTCTCTTTAGTAAGTGATAGAAACAGCAGGGGGAAAAAAATCCCCAAGATATCCAAGATGTAAACAGCACAACATGAAAAATTGACCTAATTAACTTACAAAGAATTTTGCACCTAATAACTGTAGGATACACATTCTTCCCCAAGTTTTTCCAAACTTCTGCATTTATATGGGGCTATAAAGCAAGTCTTAGCACAATTCAAAGGATTGCAGTCATTTAGCCTATGTGCCCTGACCACAGCAGAATAAGATTTAAGATAGAATCAGTAATAAAAAGACAGCAAGATAAACTCAGTAGATCTGTGGTACAATGTGGTAACTATGGTTAATAATGCAACATATTCTTTGGGGCCAGTGCGGTGGCACAGTAGGTTAATCCTCCACCTGCGGCGCCGGCAACCTATATGGGCACCGGTTCTAGTCCCGGCAGCTCCTCTTCCAATCTCTGCTATGGCCTGGGAAAGCAGTAGAAGATGGCCCAAGTCCCTGAGCCGCTTCGGACCCGCGCAGCTCAGGCAGTTGCGCCCATTTGGGGAGTGAACCAACGGACAGAGGACCTTTCTCTTTATTTCTTCTTCTCACTGTCTGTAACTCTACCTCTCAAATAAATAAAATCTTAAAAAAAAAAAAAGAAATAAAAAGAAAAAAATGCAGCATATTCTTGAAAATTACAGATTTCGTGTTCTTATCACAAAAAATGTACGATATATGAGGTAATACATGTTAACTAACTTAATTTACCCATTGTACATCTTCAAAACATCATGTTGTATATAATAAAACAGAATTTTTGTTAAGTAGAAAAAAAATTGAAATTTTTAATGAGCAAAGAGCCCAAACAGACATTTCTCCAAATAGGACATACAAATGGAAAATGGGTATTTGGTCAGCTGTTATGTTGTGGCTTGGGACACCCACATCCAGTGTCAGAATGCATAGGTTCAAGTCCTAGCTCCTCTGCTTCTGATCCAGTTTCCTGGTAATGCTCGTCTTGGGAGGCAGAAGATGATGACTCAAGCACTTAGGTCTCTTCCACTCACGTTAGAGACCCAAACTGAGTTCAGTGATCCTGGCTTCGGCCTGGTCCAGATCTGGATATTGCAGTCATTTGGGGAATAAACCAAATAAAATGAAAATAAATACTTAAAAATAAAAAATACTTAAAAGGAGAAAAATAAACTTCCAATAAATTCATAAAAAGATGTTCAATATCTTTCATCATTAGGGAAATATAGGCCAAAATCAAAATAAGATATCACTACCTAACTACTAGAATGGCTATAATCAACAACATGGAAAAAAGTGTTAGCAAGGATGTGCAAAAATTGGAGCTCTTGTGCATTGTTAATGAGAATAAATGAGAATAAAAAATGGCACTGCTCCAGTGGAAGACAGCTCGGCGGCTCCTTACACAGCTAAACATAGAATTAGCATAGTACCCGCAATTTCACTCCTCCACATTTACTCAAAGGAACTGTGCGCAGGGACTCAGACACTTGTGTGTACCAGTGTTCACTGCAGCATTACTCACAACAGACAAAAGGTGGAACAATTGATTTTTCCATCAACAGATCAATGGATAAACCAAGTGTGGCATGTGTGTGTGTTCAGACATCCAGAGTATGGAATATTATTTGGTCATAGAAAGAAATGAAATTCTGATATATATTACAACATGGATGAACTCTGAAACACTGCTGAGTGAAATAAGGCAGACACAAAAAATAAATAATTGTAGGCAATTTCATAGACAGAAGACAGAATAGAGACCATCGGAGGTTGAAAGGAGAGGGAAATTCTTATTTAATGCTTATTAGAATTTTTTTTTTTTTTGACAGGCAGAGTGGACAGTAAGAGAAAGAGACAGAGAGAAAGGTCTTCCTTTGCCGTTGGTTCACCCTCCAATGGCTGCTGCGGCCGGCGCACTGCGCTGATCCGATGGCAGGAGCCAGGTACTTATCCTGGTCTCCCATGGGGTGCAGAGCCCAAGCACTTGGGCCATCCTCCACTGCACTCCCTGGCCACAGCAGAGAGCTGGCCTGGAAGAGGGGCAACCGGGACAGAATGCGGTGCCCCGTCCGGGACTAGAATCCGGTGTGCCGGCGCCGCAAGGCGGAGGATGAGCCTAGTGAGCCGTGGTGCCGGCCGAAAAGGTTTTGAAAATAGTGGTGGGGCCTGCACTGTGGCACAGGTTAATCCTCCGCCTGCGGCGCCGGCAACCCATATGGGCACCGGTTCTAGTCCCGGTTGCTCCTCTTCCAATCCAACTCTCTGCTGTGGCCTGGGAAAGCAGTGGAGGATAGCTCAAGTGTTTGGTCCCCTGGACCCACGTGGGAGACTGGAAGAAGCTCCTGGTTCCTGGCTACGGATTGGCACAACTTTGGCCATTGTGGACATTTGGGGAGTGAAGAAGTGGATGGAAGACCTTTCTCTCTGTCTCTCCCTCTCACTGTCTGTAACTCCATCTCTCAAATAAATAAATTTAAAAAATCTTAAGAAAAAAAAGAAAATAGTGGTGATGTTCATATTACAGTGTGAATGCAATTAATGCTACTGTATATATAGTTTTAAAACAGTTAAAATGGGGTATTTTATTACCAATTTGAAAAAAATATATATATATATATACACCAAGCCATTGAAATACATGCTTTAAATTGGTGTATTGTGTGGAATGTGAATTACATCTTCATAAATCTGGTTGTTTTTTTTTTTTTTTTCCATAAGAAAATCCTCAGCTGTTTGGAAATTAAGCAGCACACTTGTCAAGTGAGAGGCCAGAGCAGACTGTCTCCAGGGACAGGTCTAAGGGCCTGTGAGATGAGTGCCCATCCGCCAAGTTTCCACTTCACGCTGAGCGGTGGGGCCTTCGCAGCAATCTTCCTGCTGAGCCTAATGCGATTGACAGCCTTTGCCGCTTTCTTCCGGGAAAGAGAAAGAAATTCCACGGGCAGAGTGGGACACGCTCCTTCTTGCCCTCCTTCCTCTCTGCCTCCTGGAGGTCAGCAGGGGACACTCCTGTTCCCTGATTACCATTTTTCCCAACTTGGGAGCTATGGCACATCACCAGGGACATATCCACAGCCCTTCCAGATTCCCGTGAGGCTCTGCGAGCCCTGGGACAGCAGCCGCTCCATTGCCGAGGCTGCACACGGGAAAGGCAGCTTGAGTGAGCTGGACATATGTACAGACCCAGAGAGACTGAGACCCGTGGGTGGGAGACAGCATTCTTCCCTGAACTTCCAAGGTGAGCCACATGTGGCTGCCTTTTTGGGCTCCTGAAAGTGCTTAAACTAAGTCATACACAACTGGCATCCCAACTGAAGGGCTAAGTAGGGTCTGACAAAGACCAACTCCCGAGCTGACAGAAGCTGTCTTGCATCAGCCTGGCCAGCACCCCGCACCCGCCCCCCCCAACCCCGCTTACTTCCTGGGAAGGATGGAACGGTCCTTCACACTATAGAAGACACAGCCAACAGCATTCCCCAAATCTCTTTTGCTCAGCTGATAGCTATTAAACCCCTACTACTCCGGCCACATACTCTGCTAGACCCTGGGGTTACAAACAAGGATCATAAGGATCTACAGCTAAGAGAACTAAGCTTTCGGGTGTTGGGGAAATTGATTTCAGGGGTATCCTCTGGAGTCTCCTATCTTCTGAAATCAGAGCTGGAGCTACGGCCAATCGTAGAGCCTAGAAGTGTTCAGACCTTATCGTTCCGCAGTGAAAACCAAGGAGCAGCCTTCCCTCAACACTGTCCCCAGCACCCTGAATTATAGGATGTAGAGATTTCTGGAGACCCACCAAGCAGACATATGGATATGGGGACATGTGCACTTAGCAGCAATAGGCAAAGCCACTATTAGCCACAGACTCGATGCAATTTGTATTGTGACAGAGCCTCCTGGTCCCTGGGCTGAGGAGGTACTATTAAGTATAGTTTCACAGGTGGACAAAACGGGCAGAAGAGTGGTTCCTGTGGGAGAATGAGAAAAGCTGGTGCTTAGAGCAATGGTTACAAGGACAGGTGTGGGAAGAGAGTACAGGCAAATCTAGGTGGCTTGGCTGGATAGGCAGGAGGGACTCCCAGCCTTCCCTGGGCAGGCTCTAGGCTTCCCCATAGGCAGCGTTGATGTCTGATGGCACTCGGGCTACCAACCCCACACAGCTGCCCTGTGCTAGTTCTCTACTTTAAGTTCTGCCCCTCAGCCCCTCTGAACCTGTGGTTCTGAGATCAGAGACTGGCGGTTACACAGACCAGGGTCAAAGTGACTTTCATGGCTCTGGAGCCTGGCTGACCCCCACCCCCAAGCCACACAAAGCTGCCCTGTTGCCCACATCAGGCACCTGGCAACCAGCTGGGAGTGAGTCCCATGGGTGCCACAGATTCAAAGTAGAAATTGCTCGGCGCCATCGCCCTCGCCCTGAGGCCTTCTGCTCCCTGGCTGGAATTAAGTCTTCCTCTTCTGTGTCCCTGCCTTCGGCCGCCAGGTCTTCTGAGGAGCTGTGAGGAAGTGCCTGCACAGACACACGCATACACATACTTAGATGCACACGCTGACGCAGAGCTGGGCCCTGCCTGCTGGCAGGTGGCTCTAGGTGGCCCACATGACAGTGCTCACTTCCTGTTTGGCTTCCCTGCAGACCAAGAAAGAGAGTACATTACCTTGGGGTCCAGGGAGGGGCCACAAACGTCCACTTCTCAAGATTGGGCTGGGGGCTCCCCCAGAGACCAGCAGCCACTCCACACAGAGGCAGGAGGAGACGCCGGCTCCTCCTTAGGCCCTTCAGGTTCCTGCAGAGCCCCCAATCTGACAAAATGAGCCAAACCTGGCTTCTCAGAGCCCACCTCCATCTCCAGCACAAGGGGTAAGGACAGTGATCACAAGCAGAACAAAAGGAGGAGGGATGCATCTCTCCGTGAGAACGGCACAGAGGGCAGGAAACTGACATGTACTAAACAGTCGCTGTGCACAGTCACATGCGAGCCAGGCGAACAAGCGTGGAGGCTAACAGCTTCAAGCTGTACCAAAGGGAAACTGAGGCAAAGTCACAGCATTGCCGAGGGATGGGGCTGAAACTCCAACTTAGCTTTCCCTGCTGGGCCAAAAACAAAGTCTTGAAAGGCAAGCTAGCGATGTGCAAGAAAGACAATACGTCTCTGTCCTTTTGGCCAACACAAGCGGATGAAAAACACAAGGCATTTTAGCTTATTGTAAAAGCTCAATTAAGGGATGTGTATATAGGATATGTGATATTTCTGGCAATTTATCAGAAAAAGAAAAACAGGTTCCTCCCATTCTGAGTGAATCCATCTTGAGTCCAAAGTCCTGAGCCCACACTGGGAATTGCCACGTAACCTTGGACGAGCTGCTTAATCTTTGGAAAGCGTCAGACTGGAGCTGGCCCAAAAGCAAGTTGGCAGAGCGAGGAAACTGGAGGCTGCTGCTGTGAATGACAAACGCTAGGAACATGGATGTGGAAGGGCAGAGGGAAAGAGGCAGACAGCTGGGAAGGTGAGCGAGGGCTGGTGGGGGGCAGGCAGTGAGCCCAGCTGGGCATGGCCACCAGGGTGGCCTAGGGACAGCTGAGGGCGCCCCGTTATGACCACCATGTGCAGAGACCTCCTTGATCGCTCCACCACCCCTGACAGGGCCTGGAGAATAGCAGTTGCTCAGGGGTGTGCTGGAAAAGAACAGAGAAGAAACGGACTCTGTGCTCTGATGGAGAAGGTGGGGTTCTACAGGGTTCATGGAAGGTGAGTTACCATAGAGTCTGGAGCCTGGCCCAGTGCTGGCACCACACAGATGCTCAATATCAATTTACTGGATCCATTACTAAGTCAAGATATCCAGTTTCTGACCTCACTGTTTTTCAATGAATCCAGGCAAATAAATTTGGCCCCCCTAGACTTCATTTTCACCTGCAAATTGATGAGCTCTGATCGGACAACACCTCCAGCTCAGGTGCTGTTCTACCCTACTGCTGAGGGGGCTCCTGGACAGAGCACACCCTGCACAGTGCTGGCCTCCTCACACACAGGAGAGTGGCGTCATCTCCAATAGACCACTGAGTCTGTGAACCTGAAGTCAGCTCAGGGGACAAGAAAATGTATCCTCCGGCTCTCCCTCTCCACTCTCCCAACACACACACACACACACACACACACACACACCATTTCCTCTTCCATCTTCCAGAGCCTCATCAAGGTTTTGCCCAACATACCAGCTCAGTGAAGTGAGATCCCCAGCCCCTCTCACTCCTCCAAGACTGTGTGTGTGACCCTGGGTGACCTCAAATGTGAGATCCCTTTCCCTCCTTTACCCCTGCATTCCACCCTTCATCCTCCACGGAGCTGGGTGTGCTCCCTGCTCCTCATGCAGCCTTCGGATGACTGCTCCAACCTGTCACTCATCAAGCTCGCCAGCACCAGGAGGGAAGACATGAACACCAGTCTCCAACCCCAGCTCCAGCACCTACCAGCCAGTGGGCTTCGGGCAGTCGTGTAACTGTTCTGACTCCAGGCCCTCATCTGTGAAATTGGGTAACCGTGCCTAACCACAGACTTGTACAAAAGTGAAATGAGAGAGTGCATGTAAAGACTGAACACTTCCTGAGCTCAACACCATCAACTCCCTTTCTTGCATCAGCTCTCCACTGCCCCCATCTCTAGATTCACTTTAGGGAGCAAAGATCACCTTCCCACCCCCACACCATCTTTGCTCATCTACACACAGTTTTCAGATTTTCCCCCTTGTCCTTCCTAGCAAGGAATACCTCAGTAGCTTCTCCTCAACTCAGATGCCCCCAACATCCAAATCCCCAGCTTAGCTGCCTCTAAATTGAGGCTATGAAGCCTTCGAGAGGGAAACCCCAGAACCACAAGATAAGGGAGGAAAGTGCTGAGAATGAAGATCCATGCAGTAGATTCCAAATGGACCACATCAGCTGACCACTGAACAATCCACAGCTCGGAGATGGCACACAGATGACTCCCTGGAGGAGACTGTTTTTACCCACTTACGTGAAGTTGGCATGCCATCACACCAAAGGGCATGTATGGTTGTACCTTTCAGACCCATTCCAGAGGTTCCGTCACAGCATGGAACACCTGTAGGATCGGCGGTCTGTATGTTAGGTTGAAGCAGCTCCTGAAGTAAGGACTCACCTGCAAGTAGTTTATTCAAGAGGTGGCCCCAGGCAATATGGACAGGGGCGGGGAAACAAGGCGGGGAGGGAAGAAAGGAATAAGGATGTGTTACATTGGACAACTGATGCTTACTCTGCTGTGGATCTCTATGAGACGATGCAGAACATACCCTAGGGTTTTCCCAAAGTAGGAGCCAGTCAATTGAGGGCTGCCTCTAGCAGCAGTAACTCTCAAGTACTTTCCTATTAATCTGTGTGTGGCCCAAGAATGTTCACACAGCCAGAAAGAAGAAGGAAGCCGCAGGCATTTACAGCGGGCAAGCTTCAGGTGTGTACAATGAAATTAGGGGGCTTGGGCAGGGCACCAGAAGCTGTGTCACCCCTGCTGCGTGCACTTCCTGCTCATCATGCAGCCTTCAGATGACTGATCCAGTGTCCCAGGCAATGTGATGAGGAAAGCAAGATTCCTGGAGTGTGGCTGTGAGTCTTCTGGTACCTGGAAGTGTTGCACTCCCTGTGAATTAGCTAATTCACATCCTCATTTCTAGATCTGGCCATTGTGAGCATTGATGCTTAGATTCAGTTGTCCACACTTAGTGCACAGAGACTATTTATTGTCTGCTTAGCTATTCCAGACTTTCAGCATATTTTATCTAAGATCATCAGAACATCTGAAAGAAAGGCTTTCTTATCCCTAACTGATGGACAGAAGAACTGAGAGCCGAGGATTAAATGACTTGATCGGGGCTAACAACTAGGAAGAAAAACAGCAACACAGGCATCTATGCAACAGAGGTTTCTATGAGATTTGAACTTCACACCCTTGCAGCTGCTTGACTCCTGCTTGCTTTGACGAATTCAACTTCTAAATCTGCAAAGCTAGGGTGAAACTCTTGGCCTCAGTGACTGCACTGTGTTGCAGATACCCTGCGAGGGTGCTTGGGCAGCCAGCTCCAATCTCTCACACCTGCCTTCTGCCACCTTTTCATCTCCCTGAAAACAAAACCCCACCAAGGAATCCTCTCAAATGCACTGAGTCTTCAGTCTCCACAACATCCTCCTCTCCTGTGTTAAGGAAAAAATTGTTGTGATATTTGTTAAATGGGTAAGGAAAACTTTATTCCTGATTACTGTGAAAGGGGTATTGCAATAGGAGAAAGCGATCAAGCTCAACTCCAAATATAAGGACAAGTGGGAATTTGTAACTCAGGAGCAGGGCAGGAGGTGTCAATGGATATAGAAAATTACTAAGAGAGACATCAAGGGTAAGGGGATTCTTGCTGAACTAACTGAACAAAATTATTGCTGAAGGACAACCAGGGGGATCAGTTATCATGGATGGGGGATTCTCTCTAAACTGATTTAACAGAATTCTTACTAACACTGGACTTGGCAAGAATAGACAGACTTGGAACCTCAAGGTCAAACCCAAGTTGAGAAGCAGCTCAGAGGAGCCTAATTCAAGTTTGGCCAAGACAAGAGTTTGCGTCACCTGCCACAAAGGTCCACTAGCAGTTTTGAAGCCAGACCCTAAGACTTAGTTATTCTGAGTCCTTAAAATAACCCTGGAAAGCAGGGACCAGTGTCATCATCTTTGTTTCAACGATAAAGAACCAACAATGTCTTGCCAAAAGGCAAACTTGCTAGCTGTTGACAGAGCTGGGATTTGAACCCAGCAGGTCTGGCGACATGCTTTCTCATCTTGTTCATCTTCTAATGGATTTCATGCTCAATTACTCTTCCCACCACCAATTTGGGGGTACAGCAATCCAAAGAGATGTGGCTCTTACATGATCCTGCTTTATGACCATCCCTTTACATGCTTAATAGTTACTTTGGGGCCTCCATAGATAAGCCGTTGTAACAGACACTCTATAATGTGATTCAACCAACAAAAACATTGGTACACAAAAGAAGAAACCAGAGCAGATTTCTGCATTCATTTCTATTTTTGTTGTGTTCTGCTTCTGTTTAATAATTAGGGGGCGGAGACTGAACTTGAGCTCTCATCTGCAGCAAGAATTTTTTATTATCAGGGGCTGGAAAACAAAACGAGTTTTAATCTCTTCCAATTTTATTTCAGCTTGCCAGTGGCCATCTGTGCTGTGGGCTTGGAAGCCATAATTCATGGCTAATGCTTTCCAGTGATTTTCTTTTGATGACTCCACTGACAGTGTGAAGAAAGGGGCTTGAATGTGTGTTAACATCACATGACAGTGATTTCCCAAATCTATATCACAAACTGCTACTTTTCTTTTTCTAGCAAGATAATAGTACTAATAATAACAATAACAATAGCTCAATTTATCAGGGAGGCAAAGTAAGCATAAGGCAACTCTAGCTCTCCTCCTGGCTCTGACTTCCAGCTATGGGACCTGGGTTTCTGTTTCCTCACTGGAAATGGGAATTCCAAATCCCTGCCAGCTCTGAAATTCCCTGAGTCTCTGACACAAAATGGTGTCAAGCGACCTTCACATCCTGGCTTTGGACATAATCCGAGTTAACCCGACTCACTGGCTAGCACGGGGTGTCAGAGAGGTCCATGATAGTGCACATCTACAAACATAAAAAAGGAAGTTCAGGGGCCTGCGTTGTAGAGCAGTGGGTTAAGCTACTGTCCTGGACACCATTATCCCATATGAGCACTGGTTTGAGTCCTAGCTGATCCATTTCCAATCCAGCTCCCTGCTAACATGCCTGGGAAGGCAGCAAATGCTGGCTCAAGTATCTGGGTCCTTGCCACCCACGTAGGAGATCTGGATAGAGTTTCAGGCTTCTGGCTTTGGCCTGGCAGCCCTGGCATTGCAACGATTTAGGGAGTGTCTCTCTGTCTCTCCCTATGTCTCTGTAACTCTGCATGTCGAATAAATAAGTAAGAGGCCAGCACTGTGACGCAGCAGGTTAAAGCCCTGGCCTGAAGCACCGGCATCCCATATGGGTGCTGGTTCTAGTCCTGGCTGCTCCTCTTCCAATCCAGCTCTCTGCTATGGCCTGGGAAAGCAGTAGAAGACAGCCCAAGTGCTTGGGCCCCTGCACCCACGTGGGGGACCCAGAAGAAGTCCTGGCTCCTGGTGTCGGATCAGCACAGCTCCAGCTGTTGCAGCCAATTGGAGAGTGAACCAGCAGATGGAAGACCTCTCTGTCTGTCTCTACCTCTCTCTGTAACTCTGTCAAGTAAATAAAATAAATCTTTAAAAATAAATAAATAAATGTGGGTGTGCTTTTTTTAAGGAAGCTTATGTCTAGAATATCAAAAAACAGAGGACCTGAGTGAGGGCATCAGGCTGAGCAAGCAGGCAATAGGGAGAAGTGAGCTGAGAGCTCCAGGATCTCTGGAGGTGGCAGCTGTTCTGCAGCGCTGTCCAGTGGCTTCCACGTGGAAATGCAGGCTCAGGGTGACCCTGAACTTTCAAGAGAAGATAGAAAGCTAAATCTTTCAAAACACTGCAAAGTCCAAAGTAAACGTAAGCGGGTCCTAGTAGCAAATCTTGAGTCACTTGGTAGTCAGTGGGATGGAGGAATCTCATTTCCAACTACAGCCTCACCCTATTAGTCCGCTCAGCCTGTCACTCCAATGGGTTAAACAACAGGAATGCATTTCCCACCATTCTGGAGGCTGGAGACTCCAAGATCAAGGTCCGACATCTTTCAGTTCCTGGGGAGGGCGGGCTCTCTCCCTGACTTGCAGAGCGCTGCCTTCCTGCAGCCTCTTCGGATGGCCTCTCCTTGGTGCTCGCACACGGAAAGAGAGCTCGCTGGTGTCTCTAGATTTGGAGATATAAGCCACAGTAGGGCTCGGAGCTTCACCATATGAACTTGGGAAGGCACATCTGGTCCTTAGCACCCACCTTATTCAAACCCACAAGAATTTACCGAAGGAGCAGGAGAGAGAAGAGGGTCAAGTAGGCAAGGGAGGAACAGGTGACCTGGAGCCTCTCGGATTAGGCTTGCCCCAGCGTCTCCCCTCAAAAGTCCTGGCTCACCTTGCAATGCTTCTGGCTCCTCCATTCCATACCAAGCTGTGCAAGGAGCTCCCACCCAGTCTGTGACCTAAGCTTCCCTTCAAGCTGAGACACACACAGAACTGGCGGGGCCACCTCCTGCACCCACAAGCACCTGCTGCCTTCCTCGCAGCAGCCCCAGGCAGGTGGAGTGCCGGACCTGAAGTCGCACAGGTAGTGAGTGGCACTGCCTCCATCCAAACTGCTTGGCTCCAAGGCTCCTGCTCCACCTCGGAGCATCCCTGCCTTTCTGTCAGCAACCTCTCCATCAGGTACCATGTTCCTAACCTAAAGTCTCCAGATGCTAGGAACCTGCAATTAAACTCCAACGGATGCTACTGGGACTCGATCCTCACATTCCCCAGGCTCTGCCCCAACAGAGAAAGACCCTCTCCACCCCAGCTGATCACCATCCCCCTCAAAGCCAGTCTTCATACCTCCAAGGAGAAGGGATCCTTGGCAGGGGTCTCTGGGTCCCAGCAAGCTTCCTCACCCAGGAATGGTTCCCAACATTCTGCTTTCTGATGCTTGAAATTCCATTTTTCAGCTTCCTGTGAGGAAGTCTGGTTTATTACCATCATGATCCAGGCAGCTTGTTTTTTCTCCATGGGTTTTCCACCATTTATCTAAGTTTTAGGTATTCTAAAATTTAAAATATTTCAAGATAAAAGGAAAAAAATCTCACCCGAAATTCCACACTGAGATAACAATTACTGCTGTATTAATGACCATAAATTCATACATTTCCATATGGATATAATAAATGTGCGTATAACTTTCATGAAGATATCACACACGCTGTTTTTGTTTACTGTTACCTCTCTAACTTGCAAGAAGGGGAGGTTACCTGCTTGTTCCTCCTTCATTGCCCCTGCCCCCCTTTTTGTTTAAGATTTATTTTTACTTATTTGAAAGGCACAATTATAGGGGTTGGGGGAGAGACAGAGAGAAGGAGAAAGAGATCTTCCATCTGCTGGTTCATTCCCCAAATGGCTGCAATGTCTAGGGCTGGACCAGGCCAAAGCCAGGAGCCAGGAGCTTCTTCCATGTCTCCCACATGGGTGCAGGGGCCCAAGGACTTGGGCCATCTTCTGCTGCCTTCCCCCAGGCACATTAACAGGGAGATGGATTGGGTGCCCACATGGGATGCCAGCATTGCAAGCAGCAGCTTAACCTATGCCACAACGCCAAGCCCGCTCCATCCCCTTTCATTCACACTCTTTGTTCCAAGTCACCAATGTTAATAACCTTGCTCCGTGTTCACTAATCACACAGAAATATAGACAGGCAGAAATCTATGATGACGATGATGACAATGAAGATGAAGACGACAAGGACAGAGAAGTTTAAAAGGGATATAGAAAGTACTGTTTGATTTCTGCTTTTTATTATTATTCAAGATGCCCACAGATAGACATAGACACAGAGAGAAAGACAGAAACAGACAGAAAGAGAGAGTTCCCATCTGTTGATTTACTCCCCAGCTACCCACACTGGCCAGCTTGGGCCCAGGGCTGGAACCAGGAACACAACCCAGGTTTCCAATGTAGGTGGCAGGGGCCCAGCTACTTGAGTCATTGCCTGCTGCCTCCCAGGGTCAGTGAGGTGAAATTGGGAGCCAGAACCAGGAATCGAACCTCGGCACTCTGATCTGAGATGCAGGTATCTCAACCAGCATCTTAATTGCTAGGTCAAATGCCAACCCCTGGTTTACCTGTTTTTAAAAAGGGATCATGAGGCCGGCGCCGTGGCTCACTAGGCTAATCCTCCGCCTAGCGGCGCCGGCACACCGGGTTCTAGTCCCGGTCGGGGCGCCGGATTCTGTCCCGGTTGCCCCTCTTCCAGGCCAGCCCTCTGCTGTGGCCAGGGAGTGCAGTGGAGGATGGCCCAGGTGCTTGGGCCCTGCACCCCATGGGAGACCAGGAAAAGCACCTGGCTCCTGGCTCCTGCCATCGGATCAGCGCGGTGCGCCGGCCGCAGCGCGCCGGCCGCGGCGGCCATTGGAGGGTGAACCAACGGCAAAGGAAGACCTTTCTCTCTGTCTCTCTCTCTCACTGTCCACTCTGCCTGTCAAAAAAAAAAAAAAAAAAAAAAAAAAAAGGGATCATATACATTTCTCTTACTTTTGATTTTCTCATTTGATAATACCACTTGGAAATACCTCCTAGTCACCTTTCTTAAAACTGCAAAATATTCCTTAATAGTGACAATTACAATTTGTGAAACTATTCCCCTTTGATGGGAACTATTTGTCCTAATTTTGACAATGTGAATAAGGTTGCAATAACTACCCAAAGACATATATCCAGACATTGCTCTTGTTCTATGACAGAGATTCCCTGGAATGGAATTTCTAGGTTGAAACAATGTTTTTTAAATTTTAATTACTAATGCCAGGGGGCCAGCTGCAGTGCTGGTATCCCATATGGGTCCTGGCTGTTCCATTTCCAAACCAACTCCTTGATGATGCACCTGGAAAAGCAGCAGAGGATGGGCCCAAGTACAAGGTGCCTGCACCCATGTGGGAGACCCGGATGAACCTCCAGGCTTCGGTCTGGCCCAGCTCCAACTGTTACAGCTATTTGAGGAGTGAACCAAAGGATGCAAGATCTCTCTCTCTCTCCCTCTAACTCTGCCTTTCAAATAAAATAAATAAATCTTTAAATAATTACTAACGCCAGATGGTTTTCCAAAATGTGGCACCAATCTCCATTTTCACCAACACTGCACGAGTGTATTCTCTCCTACTTCCTACCAGTAAGTAGTAGGTGTTAACACCCCTTAACTTCTGTCAATCTGATGAGTGGAAAGTAATAGTGCATTGTTCCTTTTCTTTGCATCACCCTGTGTTTCAGAGAGCTCGAGCATCTTTTAATGCTCATTAGTCATTTGGATTTGTGTTTCTGCAAACGGTCTGTCCTTATCCTTTGCGCATTTTTAATTGCACTGTTTGCCTTTTTGCTATCTGTTTGTAGATTATAAATCCTTTGGGGTAGTGGCAGGCTAGCAGTTTTCTTCATCCTCCTAGAAGCAGCCAGATGACATGCTCCAGCTCCCCTGTGCTTAGGTGTATGTAAGAATGTCAGGGAAGCGGGCTGGGCCGTAAAACTGCCCCACTGTGAGCCTCTGTACTCCTCCCTTCTCCAACAGCCTGGGCAGTCAGGTGTCAGGTTGGCAAGACTCTGCTTTCCTGAATTTCTGCCTAGAGAAGAGCTGCTTGCCAGTTTCACCCATCATGGACTCAAGATAACTGAGCAATTCATTTCTATTGCGGGAAGCCATAGCATGTGATGAGTTTATCTATAAAGCAGTCAGAGCTGCCCTAAGCAACACATCCACTACCTGCCATTGGAGTCGCATCTGTGTCTCCCAATCCATCATCTGTGTATTGACTTTTCTTACAGTGAAATTCAAATTTTAAAATGTTTGCCTCTATATATTCCATCTAACATGGTTTCTTGGGAGCTTTTTAGAAAAAAAAAAAAAGATTCTAGGATCCACTCAAAAATTCTGCCTAGTAGAGGCAGGAAGTCCAGATTTTTTTTAAAAGGTTCCTAGGTCATTTTGGGGCTCTCTCAGGACTGGAGAGCATCTCTCAGGCCATTAATCTGGTGGCCCCTGTCATAGTGGAAAGAACTCAGGTAATGACTAATCTCCTCATCCTTGACACGTCTGATAACAAGTGTACCTGTTTCCCAAAAGTAGACCCCCAGGGGCATCTGGAGAGAGACTAACATAAAGTTGTGTTAGCCCATTACTATGGGGAGTTCAAATCTCTACTCTGTGCCCGTGGGCAAGCACCTTAATTTTTCTGGGCCTCCCTTCCCGTCTTCTACAAAATGCAGATGACTAATTCCCACGCTGTGACATGAATACATACTTAACTTTCAGGACCAAGACAAAGATAAAGATACATATACACATATTTAATCCCAAACCTGGTGCATGGGAGCCACCCAAGAAATTATTGTTAACTCTGAGTTAAATAATGCAAGATGACACTATTAACAAAATGGAACTTAAATACATATTAACCTCAATGATCCTGACTAAGTTTTGTCTGTGGATAGCTCTGCTGGTCTTCTTCAGGCACTAAACCTTTTATGTTAAGGAATGCAAATCAGAGACATCTATTATGCTAAAGACAGATATAGATAGATTTAAAGAGAAGTTAGCTGTACAAGCACAGAAAAATTCCAGAATTTCTCTGAATCTCCTGAAGCTTACTGAGGGGCAGGTGTTTGGTGTAGTGGCTAAGTTACTGCCTGGGATGCCTACATTCCATATCAGAGTGCCTGGTTCAGATCCTGACTACTCTGCTTCCAATTCAGCTTCTTGTTAATGAACACCTTGGGAGGCAGCAGATGATGGCTCAATAACTTGGGTCCCTGCTACCCATGCGGAAGACCAGGATGGAGTTTCTGGTTCGTGGCTTCAGCCTGGCCCAGATCTTGTTTTGTGATCCTTTCGTGAGTGAACCAGCAGATAGAAGATCTCTCCCTCTCTTTCTATCTCTCTGCTTTTAAAGCAAATTGAAAATTAATAGTTTTAAGGCTTGCTTAGTTTTGTCTTTGTTGTGTTAGTGTGTGTGAGGTGTGGTATTTTGGCATATTTGTGTGAGTATGATGACTTGGAGCACTTGTGTGTGGGAAGCTGGGGATAGAAAAGGCTTTAGGTCAAATATAAGTCTATGAGGTCATCAGAGAAGGTCTGGATGCTGTGACAGTGGCTCATGACTAACTGCTCAGAGTGGTTCCTCATTAATTCAGAGGAAAACAATCACCGACAATAATATATGGGACTCAAAATTTGTTGAAAGCCTACCATGTGCCAAGGGGATCATTTGCTATCTCATTCCATCCTTAAACAAACCTATGAACTTGTATGCTCGTGTTCTGACCTACAAGATGAAGAGGCTGAGACTCTTAAGTTGCCCACAGTTTCAGAGCCATGAAAGGGAGGAGTCAGAAGATGCATCCAAGTAAATGTTTCTTATGAGGATGATGAAAGTGATCTACAATTAGATAATGGTGATGCTTGTGTAACTCTTTGAACACACCAAAAGAACTGCTGAATGATACACTTTAAACAGGTAAATTTTATGGCATGTAAATAATATCAACAAAGCTATTTTTTTTATCTTTTATTTAATGAATATAAATTTCCAAAGTACGACTCATGGGTTACAATGGCTTCCCCCCCCATACCGTCCCTCCCACCCACAACCCTCCCCTTTCCCACTCCCTCTCCCCTTCCATTCACATCAAGATTCATTTTCGATTATCTTAATATACAGAAGATCAGCTTAGTATACCTTAAGTAAGGATTTCAACAGTTTGCTCCCACACAGAAACATAAAGTGAAAAATAATAGATGATTTTTTTTAAATGATGATGAAATCAGATCAGACCTATTGTCATGTTTAATCCCAGTGAGAGTCAAGTTGGGAATTGATAATTTCTTTTTTTTTTTTTTTTTTTTTACAGAAGATCAGTTTAGTGTACATTAAGTAAAGATTTCAATCGTTTGCACCCCCATAGAAACACAAAGTGAAATATACTGTTTGAGTACTCGTTATAGCATTAAGCCTCAGTGTACAGCACATTAAGGACAGAGATCCTACATGAGGAGTAAGTGCACAGTGACTCCTGTTGTTGACTTTACAAATTGACACTCCTGTTTATGGCATCAGTAATCTCCCTATGCACTGGTCATGAGTTTCCAAGGCTATGGAAGCCCCTTGAGTTCTCCAACTCTTATCTTGTTTAGACACGGTCATAGTCAAAGTGGAGGTTCTCTCCTCCCTTCAGAGAAAGGCACCTCCCTCTTTCAACAAAGCTATTTTTAACAACATGCACTCAAGTGCTCGTAGATTTGTGTGGAATGCCTCTGGTTCAAAAAGTGCTTTCACAGAGCCAGCACTGTGGCTCAGTGGGTTAAGCTGCTGCCTGCAACATCAGCATAACATATGAGCAACAGTTCAAGTGTAAGCTGCTCCATTTCTGATCCAACTTCCTGCTAATGTTCCTGGGAAAGCAGTGGATAATGATCTAAGTGCTTGGGCCTCTGCTACCCACATGGGAGACCCAGATGGAGTTCCAGGCTCCTGGTTTCAGCCTGGCCCACCCCCCGCTATTGTGGCCATCTGGGGAGTAAACCAACAAATGGAAGATCTCTCTCTCTCTCCTCACTCTCCAACTCTGCCTTTCAAAGAAATAAACAAATATTTAAAAGAAAAGTACAGAGAAAGATGCAGCACTGAAAGAAAATTACAGACCAATATCCCTGATGAACATAGATGCAAAAATCCTCAATAAAATTCTGGCCAATAGAATACAACAACACATCAGGAAAATCATCCACCCAGACCAAGTGGGATTCATCCCTGGTATGCAGGGATGGTTCAACATTCGCAAATCAATCAATGTGATTCACCACATTAACAGACTGCAGAAGAAAAACCATATAGTTATCTCAATTGATGCAGAGAAAGCATTTGATAAAATTCAACACCCTTTCATGATGAAAACTCTAAGCAAATTGGGTATAGAAGGAACATTCCTCAATATAATCAAAGCAATTTATAAAAAACCCACAGCCAGCATCCTATTGAATGGGGAAAAGTTGGAATCATTTCCACTGAAATCTGGCACCAGGCAGGGATGCCCACTCTCACCACTGCTATTTAACATAGTTCTGGAAGTTTTAGCCAGAGCCATCAGACAAGAAAAAGAAATCAAAGGAATACAAATCAAGAAGGAAGAAGTCAAACTATCCCTCTTTGCAGACGATATGATTCTGTACTTAGAGGATCCAAAGAACTCTACTAAGAGACTATTGGAACTCATAGAGGAGTTTGGCAAAGTGGCAGGATATAAAATCAATGCACAAAAATCAACAGCCTTTGTATACACAAGCAATGCCATGACTGAGAAAGAACTTCTAAGATCAATCCCATTCACAACAGCTACAAAAACAATCAAATACCTTGGAATAAAAGAAAAGTACATAAAAAAATAAGTGCTTTCACACACCATGTTGTTGCTGCTTCTCCCTCCTACAAACAACCATGACTATGGAAATGTCATGGGCCTAAAGGAGAAGAGAGATGGGTAAACAAAGACAAAAACTCTCTGGTCAATGATGAGCAAAATCACAGGGGCCAGCGATCGATTTCAGAGTCAGGAATAAGAGTGGAACAGGTGGAAGCTGTGCCCTTTCCTACTCATGAAAGCTTCCAAAAGTGGGCTTACTAGTTTTTGTTTAAAACTCAAATCTGGGCCAGTGCCACAGCATACTAGGCTAATCCTCCTCTTGCGGTGCCAACACCCTGGGGTTCTAGTCCTGGTTGGGCCGCCGGATTCTGTCCCGGTTGACCCTCTTCCAGTCCAGCTCTCTGCTGTGGCCCGGGAGTGCAGTGGAGGATGGCCCAAGTCCTTGGGCCCTGCACCCGCATGGGAGAGCAAGAAGAAGCACCTGATTCCTGGCTTCAGATTGGCACAGCGCGCCAGCTGTAGCAGCCACTTGGGGGGTGAACCAATGGAAAAAGGAAGACCTTTCTCTCTGTCTCTCTCTCTCTCACTGTCTAACTCTGCCTGTCTAAAAAAAAAAAAAAAAAAAAAAAACCCTCAAATCTGATCTTGTGGATCCCACTAAAATCACCCAGCAGCTCATCTTGGCCTTTTGGACTACAGGCAAAGCCTTTAACTCAAACCCACCAAAACCCAGGGGACCTCACGGGCACATCCACGACTGCACAGTCCCCTGACCGCAGCTGACGTGCCTGTCTCCATGCTTCTTTCTGCATTGCTCCTTCCCTCCTTGAAGGATCCTACTCATCTTCTCTGGGGACACCTTGTTCCCTGTCTCCCCTACAACCTCCTAATTCCTTCATTCCCGGTTTTAGCGTCTCCCACCACACGGCCACCTTCTCTTCTTCCCTCCACAGCTCGTCATTCTTTTTTCTAAGATTTATTGTTTTGAAAGTCACAGTTACATAGAGGGAGAGACAGTCAGAGGGAGCAATCCTCCATCCACTGGGTCACTCCCCAGATGGCCGCAACAGCAGGGACTGGGCCAGGCTAAAACCAGGAGCAAGGAGCTTTAGCTAGGTCTCCCATTTGGGACATCTTTTGCTGCTTTTCCCAGGCCATTATCAGGAAGCTCATCAGAAGTGGAGCAGCTGGCATGCAAACCAGCACCCATACGGGTTGCTGGTGTCACAGATGGCAGCTTCACATGCTACAACACAGCACCGGCCCTAGCACTGTCATTTTGATCCACTCAGCTGTCACCCACTTAGCCACGCCACTTACAAAATGCAAAGTTACTGTTGTGGGTAGAACTATGTTTGCTAAAAAGACATTGAAGTCCTACCCCCAAGACCTTAGTGAGAAATAGAATCTTTGTAGAATCAGTTAAGATGAAATCATGGGGCCGGAGCCCGTGGCTCACTAGGTTAAATCCTCCACCTGTGGCGCCGGCATCCCATATGGACACCGGGTTCTAGTCTCGGTTGCTCCTCTTCCGGTCCAGCTCTCTGCTGTGGCCCAGGAAAGCAGTGGAGGATGGCCCAAGTGCTTGGGCCCCTGCACCCACATGGAAGACCAGGAAGAGGCACCTGGCTCCTGGCTTCGGATCAGCGTAGCTCCAGCCATTGCAGCCACTGGGGGGTGAACCATCGGATGGAAGACCCTTTTCTCTGTCTCTCTCTCTCACTGTCTGTAACTCTGTCAAATAAATAAAAAATTTTTAAAAAAAGATGAAATCATATTTTGGAGCTGGTGCTGTGGCCTATTGAGTAAAGCCGCCACCTGCAGTGCCGGCAACCCATTGGGCACCAGTTTGAGTCCCAGCTGCTCCACTTCTGATCCAGCTCTCTGCTATGGCCTGAGATAGCAGTAGAAGATGACCCAGGCCCTTGGTCCCCTGCACCCATGTGGGAAACCCAGAAGAATCTCCTGGATCCTGGATTCAGATCAGCACAGCTCCAGCTGTTGCAGCCAATTGGGGAGTAAACCAGCAGATGGAAGATCTCTTTATCTGTCTCTCCTTCCTCTCCTTCCTTCTCTATGTAACTCTTTCAAATAGATAAATAAATGAATCTCTTTTTTTAAAAAAGATCATGTTGCTAGCCGGCGCCGCGGCTCACTAGGCTAATCCTCCGCCTTGCGGCGCCGGCACACCGGGTTCTAGTCCCGGTTGGGGCGCCGGATTCTGTCCCGGTTGCCCCTCTTCCAGGCCAGCCCTCTGCTGTGGCCAGGGAGTGCAGTGGAGGATGGCCCAAGTACTTGGGCCCTGCACCCCATGGGAGACCAGGGTAAGTACCTGGCTCCTGCCATCAGATCAGCGCGGTGTGCCGGCCACAGTGCGCCGGCCGCGGCGGCCATTGGAGGGTGAACCAACGGCAAAGGAAGACCTTTCTCTCTGTCTCTCTCTCTCTCACTGTCCACTCTGCCTGTCAAAAAAAAAAAAAAAAAAAGATCATGTTGCAAAAGACAGAAGACAAAAATATGAAAGATAACTAAAAAAACACAAAAAAATGAAAATATAAGGAAAAAATTGAAAGAAATATTTTGAGGGAAGTTTTAAGATGGTGGAATGGAGAGGAAGCTTATTGCTCTAGTCTAGGGGAAGGTAAATTTTTTTTTTGACAGGCAGAGTGGACAGTGAGAGAGAGAGAGACAGAGAGAAAGGTCTTCCTTTGCCGTTGGTTCACCCCCCAGTGGCTGCTGCGGCCGGCGCGTTGCAACTGGTGCACTGCGCTGATCCAAAGCCAGGAGCCAGGTGCTTCCTCCTGGTCTCCCATGCAGGTGCAGGGCCCAAGCACTTGGGCCATCCTGCACTGCACTCCCTGGCCACAGCAGAGAGCTGGACTGGAAGAGGAGCAACCTGGACAGAATCCGGAGCCCTGACCGGGACTAGAACCTGGTGTGCCGGCGCCGCAGGCGGAGGATTAGCCTATTGAGCCACGGCGCCGGCTGGAAGGTAATTTTTTAAAAAGTGGAGAGAGTGTAATTTCAGGGAAGAATTAGGGAGAAAACTCCAGAGGAAACTCCACATAAGCTAGAGACACTGTGGACCTACGTGGAGGATGTGGACCCACACAACTCAGGACCCTACCAGTTGAGAGCCTCAGCACCAGCCTTAGAGGGTGAGGTGAGACCAGACTGCAGAAGCCCAAGCCACTGGCGATAAAGCTGCAAGAACTTGGTGTGAGTCCGGCTTGAAGCCCTGTGGGGGACAGTGAACCAGCCAACCTAGAGGGAAAAAAGGTGTGGGGGGGGGCACGTTTCTCTCTCCCTGACCACCTGGCACCAGCATCCTGTAACTAGCCAAGAGAGGGTGGTGTCATTTTGGACATATGTAACAGCTGCAGCAGCTCATGTTCACGCACCCGGCAACCATCCGAGAGGAGACACCTGAGTTTGGCTGGGAGCCTTGATGGGGCTGTGTACTCATGACCATGGGAACCTTGTGTGCAGGACTGTGAAAACACCATGGCTGCATGGGAGGGCACAGGGTGTGGCTGGGACTGTGGGCATTCACTGTGGGCAGCTCCACATGCTTGGGACTCCCTGATAAGGGTCATTGCTTGGGATCCATGCTCATACTGAGGACTGCAAGGATCCTTTGTGTGCTTCCTGTGGCAGCATGGACAAATATTGCATACACTGGAGTTAGCGCTAGCTGCACCTCCATGTTTATTGCAGCTCAATTCACAATAGCTAAGATATGGAATCAACCTAAAAGCCCATCAACCAAAGACTGGATAAATAAATTATGGGATATGTACACTATGGAATACTACACAGCAGTAAAAAAAAAAAGAAATCCGGTCATTTGCAACAAATGGATGAATCTGGAAAACATCATACTTAGTGAAATAAGCCAGTCCCAAAGGGACAAATACTATATGTTCTCCCTGATCTGTGAGAACTAATAAAGCACCTAAAATGAAATCTGTAGAACTGAAACTGATACTTCAAGGAGAGATGACTTGAGTTGCTCTTGTCTTCACTGTTGAGGAACAGTTTCGGTCTTTTTCTTTGTTTTGTTCGTCATACTACTTGTTGAACTCTTTACTTAACATAGAGATAATCATATGTGTATAAAGTCAGTTGAAAAGAGATCTCAGTAAAAAATAAGGGTAGGAATAAGAGAGGGAGGAGGAAGTTTGTAACTGTAAAGCTGTGTAGTTCTGCATACATTCCTATGGACTTACTTCTAAGGGTACACTTTAAAAACTTGTCATGGGACTGCAAATATCATTAAGCTGGGTAGTAAAAATGCCATCTTAATTGTTAAGTTAAAGTGATCTTATAGATAGGATTAAGTGTTAAAATGATCATATAAATAGGATCAAGTGCCTGGTAATAATAATAGATAGAATTAAAAAGGAGAGAATGTTCCAAAATGGGAAGCAGTCCACACAGCAGACTCATAGAATGACAATTGCTTTAAGTAACACTCTTACCTCAGAATCAGCCCTTAAGGCTTCCTGGGAAAGCCAGTGAGAATATTTCAGGCATGGAAAGCCAAGACACTGTTGAAAAAAAAAAAAAAAAAAAAAAAAAAAAAAAAAAAAAATTCTATATGAAGGCTCTCTGTGAATGAGACTCCAGGGGAAAGAAGTGGCCATCAAAGAAGAATGTACTTTTCTCTAAAGGGAGGAGAGAATTTCATGTTGCTTATGGCCTTGTCCAAATACTGATGGAGTCTATGGACTCAAAAGGCTTCCATAGCCTAGGCATCTCATGTCAAGAGCCTTGGGTGGTCACTGACTTCATACATTTGAGAGTTAATTGTTATATTAACAACAGAAGTCACAGTGCACTAAAAACTTCCTACGCAGGACCTCTGTTCTCAATGAGTTGCACTATGAGAGTTAACTGTAAAACTAGTTCTCAAACAGTTTGTGTATGTGTGCAAATTGTTGAAATCTACTTAGTATAGAGTTGATCTTCTGTGTAAAAAGTTAATTGAAAATTGGCCGGTGCTGCAGCTCAGAAAATTAATCTTCATGGAGAATAGGACTGGCAAGGGGAGAGGGAGGAGGAGGGGTGGGAGTGTTGGTTGGAAGACAGGTATGGTGGGAATAACTATACTCCTAAAGTTGTATTTATGAAATTTGTATTCCTTAAAAACAAATTAAAAATATATAAAAATAAATCTTTGGTTTCAAGAAAAAAATACTATGAAAATAAATTTTAAAAATTTTAAAACTACCTGAAAGCAAAGTTAGGAAAGCTATGTGAACCAAGTTACTTCTCAAAATCCAGACAAAAATGAGCAAAAGGCAAGTATCAGAGTCAAACCCAATCCAATTACTATGAGAAAAAAGAATGGGTGGAATAAAATAATTCAGCCCTTGGGGCCGGCGCCGTGGTGTATCTGGTAAAGCCACCACCTGCAGTGCCGGCATCCCATATAGGCACTGGTTCCAGCTCCAGCTGCTCCACTTCCAATCCAGCTCTGCTATGGCTTGGGAAAGCATTGCACCTGTGTGGGAGACCCAGAAGAAACTCCTGGCTCCTGGCTTCAGATTGGCACAGCTCCAGCCATTGTGGCCATCTGGAGAGTAAACCAGTGGATGGAAGACCTCTCTCTGACTCTCCTTCTCTGTGTAGCTCTTTCAAATAAATAAATAAAAATCTTTTAAAAAATAAAATCAAATACAATACAATAAAATAAAATAATTCAGCCCTGTCTGAAATCAGAACTGTGAGACAGGAATGACCCAGACAAATGTAAATGTGCTTCAGCCTGCTTTAGGGAGAACAACCTGGGAGGTGCTGAAACGCTGTGAGTCAGGTATGGGTGTGCCTTGGGAGGGGAGGAAAGCCAGCCTGGTGAGAAGGCACTTGTGACAGCAGCAGGAAGGGAAAGAGGCAAGTGCTTGTTCCCAGAGCTTTGGAAAAAGAGCTGATAGTGGTCAGGATAGTCCTGTGGCGTAGCAGATAAAGCTACCACCTCCAGTGCTGGCATCCCATGTGGGTGCCGGTTGGAGTCCCGGCTGCTCCACTTCCAGTCCAGCTCTCTGCTATCGCCTGAGAAAGCAGTAGAAGATGGCCCAAGTCCTTTGGCCCCTGCACCCATGTGGGAGACCTGGAGGAAGCTCCTGGCTCCTGGCTTCAGATCAGTGCAGCTCTGGCCATTGCAGCCAACTGTGGACTGAAGCAGCGGATAGAAGATCTCTCTCCCTCTCTCTCTCTCTCTCTCTCTCTCTGCCTCTCTAACTCTTTCAAACAAATAAATCTTAAAAAAAAAAAAAAAGAAAATTAAAGCACCACTAAAATTAAATACAGCCATTTAGGGAGTAAAACAGCTAAAGGAAGATCTCCCTCCCTCTGTCTCTCCCTCTCTCTCTCTGTAATTCTGCATTTCAAATAAAATTTTATATTTAATAAAAAAATCAAAGTGTTGTAAACTATTTCTAAACAAGTTAGAGATATTAAGAAAACAAGACTATCATGGTAAGAATTTTAAAATTCAGAAATAAAATGGCAGAGCTAAAACATTTCATAAATAATAAAATTTAATATTTATGTTTTTAATCTAAAATATTTTATCTAAATATATTTTACAACTAAAATATACATGTTCAAGGGAGACAAGAGCAAATAGACACAACAAATAATGCCTCAAGAGAAGGAATAAAGAAGTATAATTTTTTAAACATAAAGAAGAGGAGACAAAAAACAATGAGAGGCAGGCATTCTGGCATAACAGGTTAAGCCACCACCTGTGTACACCAGTTTGAGTCCCAGCTGCTCCACTTCCAATCTAGCTCCCTGATAATGCACCTGGGAAAGCAGCAAAAGATATCCCAAGTCCCTGGGCCCCTACACCCACGTGGGAGACCCAGATGACACTCCTGGCTCCTGGTTTCAGCCTGGCCCAGTCCTGGCTGATGAAGCCACTTGGGGGAATGAACCAGCAGAAAGAAGATCAATCTCTCTCTCTAATTCTGCATTTCAAATGAAATAAATAAATCTTTAAAAAACAAAAACTTGAAAGAAAAGTATATGTATTTAAGATATCAAAGGTGATCCAATAAATTGATAGAAGTCTCTGAAGATGAAAGCTAAAGCAATGAAACGGAACAAATGTTAAAAACTATAATTTAAAAGAAAATTTTCCTGAAATTAAAATAAAGATTGGAAGTGCATATACTTTCTCAGAAAGAGCCATGTACCTAAGAATACAGACCAAGAATGGCTAACACTGAGACATACCATAGTAAAATGGCTGGACTCCTGAGGGAAAATAAAGGAAAAAATTCTCTCATATCTAGGCAAAAAGAATGACAAGAGAAAGAAAATTCAATTATTTTCTATCTTTCCAACACATCATTCCAGAAGAAGATGGAGTACATTTGTAACTTCTCTGCAATTCTGAAACTATTCTAGAATTAAAGCCTAAAATTTTTAAAAACTTGTTTTGAATTTGAACTATGAATGTCGAATGAAATTCCAAGATGTTTTATTTTTAAATGAGTGTGTATGTGTTTTCAGGTCTGCCTATGCGAAAAGACCCAATACCCAATGGTGAATTCAGCATCACTAGCCCCATGACTGTGCTCTTGAAATATCAATTCCAATTAAAAGAAATGAGGTCTTCTTTAAGAAATGACTTTTAGTCTGGAGGCCAGAAATACGTCCAATGAGCCTGCAACATCTTGGCACTACAGGCATCAAGGAAGCTATCAAAAAACTGCTAAGTTAACATCAAAGGCCTCAGGACCCAACCTGGAGAGATGTCTTTTGACCAAATATGTAACATTTGAGCTTCAATAAGATTAAAGGTTGCATGGATTGAAATGGATCAAACATGCTTCAGAAAAATATTTTTAAAAAATATTATCTTCAAAGGATAACGGAGACTCTACTGGTTATTTTGAAAACTGAGTACAGCTGGCGCCGTGGCTCACTAGGCTAATCCTCTGAATTGCAGCACTGGCACACCGGGTTCTAGTCCCGGTCGGGGCGCCAGATTCTGTCCCGGTTGCCCCTCTTCCAGGCCAGCTCTCTGCTGTGGCCAGGGAGTGCAGTGGAGGATGGCCCAGGTCCTTGGGCCCTGCACCCCATGGGAGACCAGGAAAAGCACCTGGCTCCTGCCATCGGATCAGCACGGTGTGCTGGCCGCAGTGCGCCAGCCGTGGCGGCCATTGGAGGGTGAACCAACAGTAAAGGAAGACCTTTCTCTCTGTCTCTCTCTCTCACTGTCCACTCTGCCTGTCGAAAGAAAGAAAGAAAGAAAGAAAGAAAGAAAGAAAGAAAGAAAGAAAGAAAGAAAGAAAGAAAGAAAGAAAGAAAGAAAGAAAGAAAGAAAAGAAAACTGAGTACATACAGAAAGCATTTGTCTTGACTTTCTTGCATGAACTGTACTATTAAGGGATATTGTCTTACAAAATTATTCCAGTAAGCAAATGAAAATGAATTGACAGAATATTACCACCTTGGAACCCCCCAAATAATTAATGAACCTAGGCATTGAACATCAACGGCTGCTAATAAGAGCAAAAAGTAGACACTGTGCATCAAAATGAAAGAACACATGGCCACTAACAATTCAATTCAAGTGTACAAATTTGAGCTAAACTCTAAATCCAGCTGTCAATTTGTAAGAAATATACAGGGCAGAGAAACATATTCAACTGCATCACGAGAATGCAATACAGAAAACCAAGACTGTAAAAAACTCCATAAATCCAATGGATCCAGTTCTGCAAAAAGACAAACTATAAGAAAAAAAGAGGTGGAGGGGAATTTTCTGTTTAAGACACATTGGATATTTTCTTAAAGAGCAAAATTAAACTTCAGTATCTAAGGATGCACAATTGTGGTGAAGATAAGTAAAAATATGCAAGGAAGTAATGGTCATAAAAGTCAAGATCATGGTTAATTTGCCGGAATGAAGGAGATTGTCTCTGGCATGGGGCCTAGGGATGGGCTTCCAGGATAACTGGCAGAATTCTATCTTTTCACCCAGGTTGTGATTAGAATGATGTTCCCCTTTCAACAATTCTCCAAGCTGAATTTTTCTTTTGTGTGCAGCTTTTATTTGTGCTCTGATTTATAATGAAAGAGTTAAAAATGAGCAAAGGTTTTTCCTTCAAAAAGATCTCAACCATTAATTAGGAAGAACGCCAGCAGAAAAATTGGAAGGGCAGCAAAGTATCCACCATAATCAGAGACATGATTGCAGGAGTGCTTCCTAATCTGAAGACACTCTCCACGAGGCTATGAAAAGGATGCGCTGGCTGTGCACAGGAGGAACCCTTTCAGAAAACAGTTGCTAGAAGGCCTTTCCACCAAGAAGGCTGAGAGCTGAAGTCACTGCCAAGGAGCTGCTTAGGGCAACCTCCAGCCTAGCCAGGAAACCTGCTGTGTCTGCTGGCGCAGGCCTCATGTGAGGCAGGGAAACTGAGTTCCCATTTTGGCCTAGCCAATGCCTCCCTGTGTGACCTTGGGTGAGTCACTTGAGCTCAGACTCTCTATCAGGAAAATGGGGAGTAGGTGTCGAATGAGGTCTAGGAGTTCTCTTCTGCTCTCTCTACTTTGCATGATTTTATGATTCTAAAACAAGGTCTCTCCAAGTGTGATCTGCCAGTCACCTGTATTAGAATCTCTGCCTGATTAACACAGCAGATTCCTTAACCCCACCCAGACCTACTGAGTCAGACTCTGCATTTGGGGCCCTGGAATCTCGATTTTTCCAAGGACCTCACAAGTTTCTTATACACAGTAGTTTGAGGGTCACTGTTCAAAGGTATTGTTTAGGTGGGAGGAGAGGAAAAGATCTCATATTTCCTAAACTCCTCCTAGATGCCAAACCCCAGCCAGGTACTTGATCATTTTTTATCTCATTGCATATTCAGAGATACTTGCTCTCGCTGTCTTAAAGACGAGGAAAAGGAGGCTCTAAGAGATCCAAAGAGCTTGTACGTGATGGGCCTGTCTGAAACGAAAAGTTTCTCTCATTAAGTCAGGAACCAGTGTGGTGGGAGGGACTAAATCTGATAGAGAGCTAGGCAGGGAGTCAGTCAGGGAATGAAAGAGCTGGAAGATATTCCAGTTTCTGTCTCTAGCCCTGTACCCTAATTCCACCCCCTCACACGCCAATCCAGCTCACCCACTTTCCCATGATGCACCTGAGTCTCTTCCAACACCAAGATGCCATAAACATGCACACTGAGCTCCACGCCGAGTCACCATATAATCTTTCCCAGAGGACACCATGCACACTGAAGCCTGCCCAAACTCCACCCCATCTGCATACTCAATTAGGGCATCACCTCCTACCCCAGAAAGGGGCTCCCTCGACTGGGATGGGCAGCCCGCACCCTTGCGGATACACTCACCGACCTCGTGCAGAGCTCTGTGCCTCTCCTGGCAAGTGTCTCCTTGTGGGATTGACTGTACTCATGTCTGAATATGTACTCACGCTCTCTTGAAATAAATCCTGCTCCCACTTTTGCACTTTGCTTGTGTCCCCCTGTTCTGAATTCTTATCTCACACAAGGGTGAGATCCTGGAGTAAAACAACCGGGAAACATATTCCCACAACAAATCCACTGAGAAAGTGTCCCTGGATTGGGAAGAGCCTGGTTGGGTGGCCCCTCTATGCTTTCAGCACAGACACATTCTCCACAAAACTTTCCATTTCTCCCTTCATGAAGAGAAGGGTGGGTGGGGAGTAACAAAAAGGGATAAAGCAGAGAGGAGCCAAGTAAGATCTTTAATGTGGAAACCATCAGAAGATACTTAAACACTGGCAGCTTCTCGAGCAGGCAAATAAGTAGCCCAGGAAAGTCTTCAAGTTAAGTAGGCTAAGTGTGGAAGGAAAAAAAACAGCCAGGAATAACTTTTGAATCCTGGATTGAAAAAGGGATGTATAGAAAAGCAACATACTGGCATAACAATTTATTTTAAAGTTGCTGTAAAATGGGACTTGAAGTATAGGGATCACTTAATATAACTGAAATGTCATAAAGAAATTTTTTTTTATTACAAATAAGGACCAACAGCATCATGACCGGAGCAGATCTCAAGCCCACTTTGCCTTTCAGTACAGACCAGGTGTTTGAGGCCCTAGTGTCTGCGGTCAGCATTCCCACTATATGGGGGAGAGAAGATTACCACCTTTTTAAAGGCAGAACCTGCAAGTATTAACAGAACAAAGTCCTAGCCAATGGCACAACTATGGGCAAGGGGATTGGAAACTGCTTCCCAATATCTCACAATTATTTGAAAGTGGACCAAAGGATTGGAAGGGAGAGCAGGGCAGATAATGCCCAGTCACCCAGCAGGGGTAACTGGAGCTCCTGTAGCTCCTGGTCGCCAGGCAGGATGTGGGAAATGATCTATGCTCAGGAGCAGCCACTAAAATCACAGGCGGATCTGCAGCCGCCTAGAGTCAGACACTGCAGGAGGCACCCCGGCCCTCGGGGAGCTTGTCAAGTGGGGAAGGCCAGCCAGAGGCCTCAAAGAGTAACTAACAAGAAGAGATGGTAGGAGAACCATAGAACAAGATGAGAGAAGTGTTAGAGGGCTTCCAGAGAGGGGAGTTTTCAAAGAGAAGAGGGACTTGTGTAAGTCAGCAAAAGCAGGCAGTGAGCACTCCACAAGGCGTCGTTGGAGAACAGTACATCGAGAGCAAACTTCCTACAGGGGATGAAAAATTGCAAAGAGCCGGACCAGTGGTGAGTACGGGTCAAATGACACGACTGAATATTTTACATGTTATCTTACAGGCAATAGGGAGCTACTGAAAGATGATGAATGACACAACCATTATAAACCTCCAGTCCATGTATCCAGTCTCTAGATGGAGTTACAATTAAAAAAAAAAAAAAAACCCACAGTCTAAATAGTCCAAATTAACATACAAAAAAGAATTGCAAAGTTTTAATTCCATCTCTCCAATTCACAACTCCCAACAATCCCTCTTTCCCAAGTCCCTTTGTCGTCCAACTGTTCAGGGCTGGGGAAACTTTTTTCTGCCAAGGGCCATTTGGACATTTATAACATCATTTACAGGTCATATAAAATTACCTACTTAAAAATTAGCCTGCTTATTGAATTTTGAGTCCCATCTGCAGCTGCCTTTGAAGGGCCAAACCAAACGATTTCACAGGCATTATATGGCCCACAGACCGGCCATTCTCCACCCTTGCTTTGGACACACCACTCCATAATCTCTCATTTACTTTAAGCCTAACTGCTTCATTTTTTCCTCCTGTCTCTCTACACTTCATTATAAACATCAGCTTCCCTTTTCTGGCTAAGTTGCTCTACTCCCACTCCAATCTCTCTGTTCCAATTGCAAAAGTCCTAGAATCCTTCAAATAAAGCCTTTCCTAATTCTAGGGGCAGAGAGGGGGGAGCAGAATGGAACAATAATTGAGGTGCAAAGACATTCTCCTATTCAAAGGGCGACAAAGAAATACTTGTAAATATATTTGATCCCACTCCTGTAAAATAGGATAATGAAGGAAAAAATAGTTTCAGGAAAATGTCTACAACTACTGATCTGACCCAGAGATGTTGAGTATCCCCGAAGACCATGATGCTATGATCCACAGAGAGAACCCCACCACAGCCCCACACAAAGCCATGGTCATGGACATGACACAGTGCTTTGATGTTGGGAGTCAGAAGATAGATGGACAAGTTCAGTGTTAGGAGGGCGAGTGTGGGGGAAGAGATGAGCTGACAGATGATATGTCATCGGGCTAGCATGATGGATGGCGAGTGATCAGCAACATTGACAAAGCCAAGTTTTGTGACTTGTTTCAAGGTTAATGAATCAACCATTTCCAAGTCAACAATTTCTGTTTCTGTTTTAAGATTTTATTTATTTGAAAGGCAGAGTTAGAGAGAGAGAGAGAAAGAGAGAGAGAGAGAGAAATAGAGATGAAAGAGAGAGAGATGATAGAGAGATAGAGATGAGAAAGGGAGAGACAGAGAGAGAGAGAAAGAGATCTTCCATTCATTGGTTCACTCCCTAAATGGCAACAATGACTGGGGCTGTGCCAGGTCGAAGCCAGGAGCTTCTCCCTGGTCCCCTACAAGGAAACAGGGGCCCAAGCACATGGGCCATCTTCCACTGCTTTCCCAGGCACATTAGCAGGGAGCTGGATGGGAAGTGCAGCAGATGGGACTTGAATCGGTGTCCATATGGGATGTTGAAGTTGCAGGCAGCAGCTTAACCTGCTGCACCACAGTGCCAGCCCCCAAAGTCAGCAATTTCTAAATATTTTAAGCTGCATGTCTAGGTCTTCTGACAGGAAGGGAAACAAGAGTTTACATTGGTATTTTCATTAAGAATTTATTTTTAGACATAATTTCAGACTTACAAAAACATTGCAGCAATGGCAAGATATTTTATAGACTGTCCCAAGTTGGACTTTGTCTGACGTTTCCTGATAATGAGATACAGATTATGCCCTTTGGGCAAGAATGCCATGTAAGCGATGCCCTTGAGTTCTCTCTCCTCCGTGGCTCAGATCAGGAGACGGTGAATTTTCATCTGAGATTAAAATATATGGAGTGTTTGTTCCAGGAATGGTTCTGTAGAAATTATGCTTAGATACAGAAATTAGAGCAAACGGCTCCTAAAGGAACCATAACCAAAACAACTGAAGAATGGAGTTGTTGTTCAAGTTCCTGGGGCTGTTCAGTCTGGTTTTCCTTTTCTGCCTTCAGATATTTCTGTGTGTCTAGTACAGAGTGCCTGTAACCCCATTTAACTTTTAACTTTAAGAAACAACGTATTATTAGGAACACAATTCTGTATTAATACCTTCATGGAATAAAAAGAGAAGAGTAAGCAACCATTAAAATGTTACTGTTGGGGCCAGCGCTGTGGCACAATGGGTTAACGCCCTGAAGCGTCGGCATCCCATACGGGCACCGGTTTGAGACCCAGCTGCTCCTCTTCTGATCCAGCTCTCTGCTATGGCCTGGGAAAGCAGTAGAAGATGGTCCAGGTCCTTGGGCCCCTGAATCTGCATGGGAGACCCAGGAAAAAGTTCCTGGCTCCTGGCTTCAGATCAGCACAGCTCTGGCAGTTGCAGACAACTGGGGAGTGAATCAGCAGATGGAAGACCTCTCTCTCTCTCTCTCTCTCTCTGCTTCTCCTCTCTCTCTAACTATGACTTTCAAATAAATAAATAAATAAATCTTTTAAAAAAAATGTTACTCCTTCGGTGCTGGCATTGTGGTATAGCGGGTAAAGCTGCCACTTGCGACGTTGGCATCCCATGTGGGTGTCCGTTCAAGTCCCAGCTGCTCCACTTCTGATCCAGCTCTCTGCTTTGTGCCTTGGAAAGCAGCAGAGGATGACCCAAGTACTTGGGCCCCTGCACCACTTGGGAGACCTGGAAGAAGCTCCTGGCTCCTGGCTTTGGGCTGGCCCAGTCCCAGCCATTGTGGCCATTTAGGGAATGAACCAGCAGATGGAAGATCTGTCTATCTCTCTGTAAACTCTGCCTTTCAAATGAATAAATAAATCTTTCTTTTAAAAAATTGCTGTCTCATCACAAGAACAGACATGAAAAGATGGACAGTAGGCATAATCTCATTTTTTTGTAACAAAACCACAAGAATGAGGGCAAGGGAGAGGAAGAAATATGGAAAGATACACGCCTAATGGCAGGATCTATTTCTGGAATATGAGATTATGGGAAACTTCAACACCATTGTCTATATTTCTGTATAATGGGAATTTTCCTAAGTATTACACTCAACACCAGTAATCAAGGAGGTTCACGTCTGAAGAGATGTGCGGGTAAGCGAGTCGTGTCCGTTTTGTGGCATCCCCTTCAGCAGATGCCTCCCACACACCTTACACATCTGCTATGGTGTAAACAAGACTTGGCTCCCAACTCATACAGACGGTTCAGCTGCAAAGTCTCCTATCAGTGGTCAATGGATTACGGCTGGAGACTTGATCGAATTATGGAGTCTAGGAGACAGGCCCAGGGAGAGGTGTGCAAGTCACTGCGAAGTGTGCCCCTGGGAGGTAGTTCTCAGGACAGAGTTGGTTATAAAGCTGACACCCCACCCCCCTCCCCTCCTTCCCTTCCTCTCCCCATCCTCCCTCTGCATGTATTCCACTGCCCACCAGCCTCAACAGCTGCTAAACCCATGCGGCCGCCCAGGCTTGGACTGTGACCCTCCAAAACTGTAAGCTGAAATAGCCTTCTGCAGGAGCTCCTCTTGGTACTTGTTATTGTAATGAGAAGCACCCCTTCTTCTTCTGTGTCTGCCAGGTGCGCTCACTGTCCACAGCCTAAGAGGAAAGGGAACCGCCTCCTTGTTTCTCACGCTTCTCTCATGCTGAGCAATATTCCCTGCTGCCTTCCTCCCAAAAGCAGGGGACTCCTTCCTCACCCTCCAGGACCCTTTTCTCTGGCATCTCTACCTTCCTGGTACCCCTGACTTCCTACTCCACAAAGAGGTCCTGGGCTTTTGTCCCTTAAACCCCTTCCCTGCTCCCTCCTATCCAAACTTCCCAGAGAGGGATCTGCCCTCGCCACTCCATCTCAGTGAGCCTTGAGTGGCTTCCACTCCCCTCCCCAGGCCCCCAACAACACTCAGCTCTCAAATCCAGGCCAAACCAACGGTGGCTTTTCCTTCTGTTCCTGAGACTCCTTCCTGTGCCTGTGACACCTTCAGTGGCCTTTTGGAAGCCCCCTTCTCTGGCTTCTGGGACAGGCTCCACCCTCTCTCCTCTCCAATCGCTATCTCTAAGCCTTCCAAGAGGGTTGTTCTCCCAGGTCCTGCCCACGGCCTTCTGCTCTCCTCCTTTCTACCCTTTTCCTGGGTGATCTTACCTGCACCAGACTCACCAGCTCCCTTCCAAACTCCAAGGTGCCTCTTCTGTCTTCCAGCATCTAGTCTTCTCTATCATATCAGATAGGCAAATTGGCATTTGCATTTCCACAGCCACATCCCTTCCAGTTCCAAGTGACTCTACCTTGAAATTCCTCTTTTTCTTCCCAGCTTTTTTCAGGGATAAATGACACACACACACACACACAAAAATGCAGTCTAGTCCTTTTCCCACCCCATTGCCATTGCCCAGTTCAGGACATGGCTTGCTTGGACTGTGGCAGAAGCCTCTCCTGGGCCTGGTCTCTTGGCACCGCACCCTTAAGCTGTCACTGAAGGACCTTCCCGAAGCCCAGGCCTCACCACATCATTCCTCTGCTCAGTACTCAGATTTCCATGTGATGATAAGAGCTGACATGGAAATGGCCCATTAAAAGGAGGGCAAGTCAATGCCCACAGGAGTCTGACCTACTGACAGACATCAGGTTAAACTAAATCTCACAGGATTCTTTACTGCAGAACTCATCAGAGTCCAGCATAGGATAACAAACACTTTGAATCGCCAAGAAAGAGTTTGTAAGAATATTACTTCTCAAATTCATTTGACTTCGGAAGTATTTTAATTTTCACACAGCATTCGCACTTCAGCAAAGACGGTAGAGTGCGTGGGGCCACAAAGTATAAAGACCCTGGAACTCCAAGACACTGCCTAGAGCCAAGCTGCCGGGTGGAGCAGCCCTACCAGAAATTCCTCTGATGGACTATTGAGGTGTTCAGACACTTGAACTTCCGGGATGTTTGTTATAGCAGTTAGCCTATGCTGCCCAATATAGAATGCATGATGGCTTTTGCATTATTTGATAAAGACTGGATTATCTTGCTCATCTGAGGGAGTTTTTTACACAAACAATAGTATGTCACATGGGTGACAGCCTTACTAAGTGTCATGCACTATGATAAGCACTTCACAAAATTTTTATCTGATTTAAGGTTTTTACCACCTTGATCCCCTGACTACCCAGTAGGGTAAGTACTGATCACTGCCCATTTCACAGATAAAAAAAAAAAAACTTACAGAAGTTAATAATAACTTGGAGTTAAAAGACCCAGGATTTGATTGTAGACCATTTGGTTTCTGGATCCTTGATCTTGATCACTTCAGTGTTCTGCCTCCTCAGCCCAGTAACAAGGTCAGAAAAGCCAGGTTGCAGGTACAATTTGGAAAGTGACTGGACCAACAGAACGTGTAGGTGATTAACTGACACCCAAAATCTTTATTTAGACCAGTGGCCCACAAATAGGGTTGCCTTTTCTCCCCCCAAAGGACATCTGGTAATATCTGGAGACATTTTTGTTGTTACAGCTGGGAGGGTGCTTCTGGCATCTATCTCGAAGAGGCCAATTGCCAAAACATCTCCAACGCACAGGACAGACCTCCCCTCCCCCACAAAAAGAACTCTCTGCCCCGAAATGTCGTAGTGCCAAGATGGAGAAAGCCAGACTTAGACATTTCATACAAGTCATTGACAGAGACCAAAATGTCCAAAATAAACCCAAACCCCTCTTCTTTGGAATAAAAAGCATTCTTAAAAATCCTAATGTTCACTTTAATACTTAAAAGAGCAAGAACAGCAATGGCCAATGAGTAGCATTTGGTGGTCAGAGATGTTGAGCCTTCGCCATTTTTTTGGGAAACAATCCAAGAAAGATTGGCCACAGATAAAGAATTCAGTTTGGCAAGAACTCAGGAACAATATATGGTGGCAGAATAGAAATTCCTCTTGAATGAATGCCAAACCTTTCTGGTTTCCTAGTAACATAATTTTCCTGAGATTCTTCTCATATTTGAATTTGCAGCATCTCTACACCTATTTTAAATCAAGACAACAAAAGAAATTTTTAAACAAATGATGACAGAATCAGAACTCCTTGAGAGGGAAAGAAACCTAAAAGACATCAGGTCCATCTCCTGCCCAAGTCTTCTGGCGCATGGCACCCCTGTTGCAACATCATGATACCGGGTAGGATATAACCATCACAAGGATCCCTTTCAATTTCCAGAATGTTCTGCTAGAAAATTCTCCCTCCAAGAGCAGAAAGCTGCTCTCTGAACTCTCTTCGCTGCGTCTAATTCAATCCAAAGGTTAGAGGCAGGGAGTAGGGAGTTGGGTACAAAAAGGCTAAGAGGAGATGGGAAGTGTTATTCAATGGAAGCTTGCTGAGTCCCTGGGTCCCTGGCACGGTGCTTGGTGTTCTGATGCCCTTCCTTTCTATCCTGCCAACAATCTCGCATAGCAACCTCAGGTAATGATCCCGCACAGCCTCCCCTCCCCCTCCCCTGCCTGTTGTCTTTTCTCCAGATCAAACACCATGTTTTGACATGGATACATCCTGCTGACATGCTGTTTGTTCATTCACTCATTCCTCCAGCACATATTTGCTGGGCACCTGTGATGTGCCAGATACCAGGGAGACAAGAGTGTGCAAAATGGCCTTTCAGGGCAGCAGGGCTTCTGATCAACGAGAGAAACCCACACCCTGGGAGCTGTTGTTATTACCTGCTGCAAAAAACTCCATGCCAGCACTCTACAAGGCAGCCTAGCAGGACATCGGAGACATATTCCAGAGGAAGCAACACCCAGCTGGGTAGGTAAGCTGAGCTGCAGACGGTTTCACCAGACCATGGGGGTGTGGAGGAACAGCCTGTGCAAACTCCACTGGTGCACTAAGGCACCGCCAACAGCTTGGTGTGACTGACCTGGGAGAGGTGGGACCAATACTGGGGAGGGGAGTCCAGGCTGTGGTGGGCTCTGGGAGGTGTATAAAGGGCTTGGGTCTTTAGCTGAAGGACAACAAGGACCACTGAAGCTGAGAAACAGCGTGATTGGACTCAGCTTTCGGAAAGCCAGTCCTGAGGCAGTGCAGAGAACAGATCAGGAAGAGCGGAAAGGCCAGGGGCTAGCGTGGGGGCTGTGTGGTCATCCCACCTTCCTCAGGAGCACTGTGGCAAGAGGAACTGAAAGAAGTAACTGAAAGAGGTTGGGAGATTTTTGCCATTTCCCATAATCTCTGTTACCTCTGAAAGCCACCCTCAAAAATAAAGTCAAGTTTAGAACAGTGTGTTGGGTAAGAAATAATCCCCCAATCTTGCACCTCTTCCACAGTATATTACTCCCTGAGCCCCGCTATGTTGAAATTCTGTATCCAGTCTGGAGAAAGAGGGGTATTCATGGTAGGGAGGACTTGGCATTCGGACATGGGACACAGACAGGGAGGAGGAAGCAAGGACAGCTGGTTCCGTTGGAGCACTGGGTGGAGGATGGGGGAGGAGCACGTGCACCAGGAGGAGAGGGATCCACTGGGGCCAGTGGAGCCAGGGCCACCTGCAGGTAGTCCAAGTGCAGACAGGAGAACTGGGAACCCCAGGAGAATCAGGATGTGAGAAGTTAGAGAAAAAGTGGGTGGACCTGACAGCAGTATGAACGATCCTTGATTGCTGGAGAAACTCACCAAACACTTGCCATGATGGGAGCCCCATGGAAACTGGAGTGTGGCTGAAAAGTACATCTACGAGGATGGGAGAGCAACTGGGACACAGGATCCTGGAGCTGAGGGGATCACAAGACTCTCACACCCCCAGGCTTCATCAGGCTGTGAGATAAGTAGGATAGGAGAGAAGGAAATGTCTAGGGAATAACCCCTCGAATTCAGGAAAGGGAGATCCCTACTTCACATCTGATTTCTACACATCTGGGCTTTGGTACAAGAGCTCATCTACAGAAAGAGCGCAGCTGCTTTACCACCTTCCACCAAAAAAGTTTGAAAATATCATCAAAGGAAAAAATGGGATAGGCTTTTGTTTGGCATCACCATTGTCACTTGGGGGTCCGACATTGTGGTATAGTGGGTAAAGCCACCACATGCAACTCCAGTATCCCATATGGGCCCCTCTTCACATCCTAGTTGCTCCACTTTCAGTCCAGCTCCCTGCTAATGGCCTGGGAAAAGCAGCAGAAGATGGTCCAAGTGTTTGGGCTCCCGCCACCCATGTGGGAATCCCACATGAAGCTCCTGCCTCTTGGCTTCATCCTCATCAAGTTCTCACAGTGTGGGCCCTCTGGGGAGTGAACCAGCAGATGGAAGGTCTCTCTCTCTCTCTCTCTCTCTCTCTCTCCCTACCCCCTTTCAAATAAATAAATTTTTGACAAGGTAAAAAAGAAAAGGAATATGTAGCTATTTCTGATCCAGCTCTCTGCTAATGTGGCTGAGAAAGACAACAACAGACCACGTGCTTGGACACCTGGCACCCATGCAGAAGACCTGGATAGTTTCAGACTCCTGGCTTCAGCCTGGCTGAGCCCTGGCCATTGTGGCCATTCGGGGAGTGAACCAGCAAAAGGAAGAGTTCTACCTCTGTCTCTTCCCTCTTCCTCTCTTTCCCTCCTTCCCTCCCTCCCTCTGTAACTCTTCCTTTCAAATAAATAAAATAAATCTTTTAAAAAATAAAAATAAGACATAAACCCCTAGTGGTGGAAGGTTAGGCACCACAGCAGATACTGGGACCCACCTGGTGGTAGAGAGTGTGTATGGGCACCTTCCAAATCACACTCTGTGCGGGCACTGCTTCCTCCCTCATGTCACAGGTGCATCCCTGCGGTGTCTAGTGGATCACACCTGTGGGGGCAGCTGGACCCTCTGCTGAGTGGGGAGACTAACCAGCTCTCTGAGGAAGCAGGGAGACGCAAATCAAACACAACAGAAAACAGTATACTTTCTGAGAAGAAAGAAATTGTACAAATCTGTTTGTGTCATCACTCCTGGAAATGGGGGGCAACACTCCCTAAGTTTGACATCTGGAAACTGAAAGAAAACAAATCTAAACAACTGCATAGGAACTTCCTAATGTACTGGGAATCTCTTGAAAGGCCATGTGAGGTAAATGTGGAAATTTTTCAAAACACCAGTTTACTAAAAACAATTTGCAGTTTGAATGTCATATCAAAGTTTTTTCTGTCATTTTCATTTTGGGTTCACCTTGTTGAACAGCATTGTCCTGATTTTTAAAATTTCATTTTGAAGCCCATGGCTAAGCGAAAAGGGGCCTCTGTAACGCTGCCAATAGAGTGGGGTATTTGTCTTGCCCTCCTCTCCCAAAATTTGGATAATGAACTCCCACCCTCAACAGGCCCTAGACTGTACCTCACAGGTAGTGGAGGCTCAATGAGAACTTGAGGTCTCAAGGAACTACGGGGGAAGGTAACAGCATGTCCTTTCCTTGGGAGATCAGGGTCATGGGTCAGCCATGTCAAGAGGTCCCTTGGCCCTTAGTTCTGGATGTCTCATGATGGCTTTGCATCGCCAGACCTCAGGACCCTGAAGGCATTCAATGACTGCAAGAGGCCAGGCATCAGGAATAGGAAGAAGAATGAAAACACTACAAATGCAGGTGTCCCTCACTGTCTCTTTCCACTGAAAGGTTCCTTTTGATTCAGTGGCATAAACCACTGATGGTGGAACATTGACTGGTAGGAGAAGTGTCAGGCTGTTCATCTCAGCCAAGTGACAGTCTTTGAGTCATTTCATACCGACTCATCTCCAATAGTGATCAAAAGATCTTTTATGCAGACAAGCCTACGTGGGGAGAAGTGGGGAGATTTCAGTCTTAGTTTCAGTAGTATCGCACAGGTAGGATAAGTGGCCACATGTGGTCATGTCTCAGATGGAACTGTTCCCAAGTCGAGCCTTCTCCTGCCTGGGGATTAAATCATGGTGCTTAAAGCAGGGTGACGGAACAATTCATGACACAAAGTACAAGAATGTCCAAGCCCCACCCAGAAGCTCATGGTCACAGTGCTTGGCCAATCTGCTCGTGATTGAATCCATTGAGAGGAATTATTTTGGTACCAAGAACACATTTCTCTAGTTCCTGTCCATATGTGGGGAGAATGGCACACATCTCTCTGTGTGACAGTGCCCAGAAACAAGCAGGCTCTCAGTCTAGTGACTGACAGAAGCCTCACCCACAGCCGGGGCCAACATCCAAGAGGTTTTCCAGGGAGCCTCCTTGAAGAGCAACGATATTTTCCAGAGGCGGGTGGGGCACAGCGGTGCTAACATGAAAGAGAACAAGGAAAATGAAACACCTGTTCTGAAGCTGTGAGCTCAGAAAGCAGGAGCTACCTAAGCGTCTGTCCCCTGCAGGAGTGTCACTGTCCCTCTCCTAAGGCTCTTCTTCCCTGCTGGCTGCAGCCGAGGACACCGAACCCCTCCTGGGCCACGGCTAGTTACAACAAAACCCCATTCCCATGGAAGGGCTGCATCTACACAGTGTTCCCATGGGTGGGATCTGATCTGTGCCCTCTGTAAAATAAACAACCGCTCACCCAGGCATTTAATTATCAAGATTAAATGAGCGTAAATGGAATTGGTACATAAATGACCTACAAAACCCATGCCTGGGAGATAGTTTGTGCTCGGTAAAGATTATTTTTCCTGTCTAAATGCCTCATTATTTTACTTACCTAATGATACTCTCAGAATATCATTATTAATAGATAAGTATTACTTTCCTAATACTCTCAGACATTAGAGTGATTGGAGGGACATTCACTACCCCCATTAATATCTCACCTTGTCCCAAAAGAATTTTTAAGAGCTCTACAAAAATAAATGTAGCTGAATATAAAGAGACACTGAACTGCTAAAAGTTGTTCACAAGGTTAAGCCTCCGGAAGCCAGAGAAAAAAAGAGAAAGTCGAGCAACAATAAGATTCACAGGGTCGGAAGAAATCAGCGGCTTTAAGGGAAGAGCTTTTCCTTCACTAAGATCTCAGTGGGCTCTGTCCAGCCCTCAGCAGTACCTCTGCAGAGTCACTGCATCTAATCATGCCTGTTGGTACAAAGCAGGGCACCACTGCTGACAGCCAGGCAGGAAAAACCCAAGCCAGGTGGATTTCTGCTGCTCTAGTTTGATCCAGGGCTGGTATTTTACTCATCAAAAGAATTAATGAAATGTACATTTGTTTCAGTGACTATAGATGTGTAACAAATTACCTCAAAACCTAGTGGCTTAAAACCACCATTTTGTTTTGCTTCCAGATTTGTGGGACAAGAATTTGGACAGGGCCCAACAAGGATGTCTTCTTTCTGCTCCAGGATATTGGGGGCTCACCTAGGAGCAATCAGAAGCTGGAATCTGGACACATTTTCATTTACATGTCTGGTGGTTGATGCTGACTGTTGGCTGAGGCAGGCACAGTCACATATGGCCTCTCCACATGGCCGTGGCTGCCTCACGGCATGGACTATTGCTGTAGTCAGAATTCTTACACGAAAGCTCAGGGCTCCAAAGGTGAGTGTCCCAGAGAACCAGACAGAATCTGTAAAGTCTTTTCTGGCCTAGTCTCAGAACTCATGTGAAATCCCATTCGTTGCATAAGGATGGCTACAATGCAAGTCACAAGCTGACTCAAATTCAAGGACAGAAGACAGACCACACATCTACATAGGAAGCAGGTTAAAAATCACATTGTAGAAAACCATGTGTACAGTAGACACTGTTGCTGGAAAATATGATTTGCTATATTATGCAGTCATCCATAAGTGCCATTTCTTGAAGCCAAGCTTTTGATAATAATTGAGCAGACCTAAGCGACCTAAGTGTCTTTCTGGTGCCAAGCACTAGGCAAAGAGGTGTTGGCTGGATCTAAACAGGTACAGAGCAGATTTGAGAGTCACAATGGCCAGATGCTAAATGGATCAAGAGAACCTGTGTCCTTCTAGCTATTTATCATCTCAGACTGCCATAACCAAATACCACAGATGAGGTGGCTCCCACAGATTTATTTTTGCACTCTCCTGGGAATCCTAGATGAGGATACTGGTATGGTCCATTTCTCGTGAGAGCTGTCACCTTGGATGGCAAACAGGCACCTTCTCAACTCACACACACACACACACACACACACACAGAGAGAGAGAGAAAGAGAGAGCTCTTATGTCTCCTAAGGATATCAATCCCATCATAAGGGCCCCAACCTAATGATATTGTCTAGCACTAATCACCCTACAAAGACTTCATTTTCAAAAACCATCCCATGGGAACTAGAGTTTTACATATGAGTTTGGTAGTGAGGGGAACACATTCAGCCATAATGCCTTAGTTATGGATATGCCAGCATTCAGTGCAAAATGGTGTCAATCACTTAAGATTTCCAAATGTCTGGAGTTCTTTAATCAAAAAAACAAATCACCCAGACACGTGAATTGTTTCACTTTATTTCCAACTTAAGCTTATAGTCAGAATTCAAGCCAGGCCTATGACACAGATATAAATAGATCCAGAGCATCATTATATATAATTTGGAAAGGGTTTCACTGGCATACATCTGTAAGCAGTTCAGGAACACTTTCAAGCTGTGTTTACATGATATCAAACATCTGGATGAAAACTGAAAAAAATAATCAATTTGGACTGGAAACAAAACAGCAGTATAAATTGCAGTACACTGGCCCTTGGAATACTGAATGCAGAGCTCATCCCCACGCCCTAGGAGTGAAATAATGGTGCATAAGAAAGGCCACTGAAGTGGTCAAGGGGGAAAGGGACTTCCGCAGAGTGCAGAGTGGAAGACTTTACAGAGAACTCCACTACGTAAACAGAGGATGGGAAAGGGGCACAAAGATGAGGAAAAACATGAAAAATGTGAACCTTAAAGACTCAAACTGCTAGAAGCAGAAGCTCTGGAGCTTGAAGGCAATGATTTTAGTTCAAGTAAAAACCTAATAAATCCTGGCTATCAACCAAAGGAGCGTTCAGGAAACCTAAGCTTCTGATGGATTATTCCTGTAACCTCACAACCAGTTTTCACTCTTTCAGGTGGAAACCTTTCTAAAACATGGTATTTAGTGCCTGGGTCTCTTTAAAAGAATACGTTACACCCAGTGTCATGAAGTACCCCAAAACTACCATTTTATTTTGCTACCAGACAGAAGTAAAATAATAAAATTTCTATGGGACAGAAATCTGACCAGGGCACAACATGGATAATTATTGCACTCCACGACTTTGGGGACTTGCCTGTGGCAACAGGAGAGCTGGAATCTGGAGGCATCTTCACTGACAGGCCTGGGGTTGGACGCTGTTGTGTGAATATCACCATTACCACATCCCTCCACGTATACAAAACCACCTCCCAGACAGGCCTGGGGTTGGATGCTGCTGTGTGAACATTACTATTACCACATCCCTCCACGCATACAAAACCACCTTCCAGACACTTGCGTCCCAGTGGTCTCTGTTCCAGGACCCCACAGCCTTCAACTACTTTAGTTCTCTCTGCCTTTCCTGGAGTTTTCTTTGCTCCTTCCATCATCCCTTGACTTTTCTCTCTTGTGGCACAGCTTAGGACAGGTTCCCTCAGAAGCAGACCCTGAGATGAGGATTTGAGGGCAAGCTGTTTGTCTCGGAAAACAGAAGGAGGAGAGAGCGAGCCAATGAGAGAGGAGAGGGAAGGCAGCCAATCAGGTTGCGCTAATGAGAGGTTACTTACCACTGTGGGAAGCTGGGGCTCAGCCTCCTCCCGCCTCTGTAAGTCTGTGAGACGCTGTCCTATGCGAGGCGCAGGGAGCTTGATTTTATCCCTAGATTCTGTCCATCATTCTCTGATGGCTACTCCCCTTAGAAGCTTCTCAGAAGCCTGCAGGTAATCGCTGTCGAAAGCCACCTGGGCTACAGAAAGGTAAGAGGCATCCTGGACGTGGACAGAAGCTCCTGCAACTCTAGCGCTGGTATTCTACCCCTCACTCCTACTCTCACTCCAACCAGGAGTTTAAAGTGAAGATATAAAATTGGACTATCAGTAAGAGCCCAAGGTTTTCTCCTTTGAGTTAAAGATGCCTTGTCGGATAGCTCAGGGGCTTTTCCTTTCTGATTTCTCCCTGGTTCCTGGTTATATTCTTAAAGATGCTATAAGGCAACATAAAAATCCAATCAAATTAATGTCTGAAACAAAGTGGGCATCTACTAAATGGGAAGCTGTGTTAGGTAAACACTCTGGAGATGAAAACTGATATTTGTGTTACCTCAAGTAGTGGGAAATGGTTAGACCTCAGGAAGAGTCAGTGTGTAGGTTGGAGCAACTCTCCCAAGAGGGACACCTGAGTGCAAAAGGGAAACTGAGGCAAAGCCCAAGCATGCTGATTTACAGTGTGGGGCAGAGCCAAAGGGGAAACCATGGCCCAGGGCAAGAGGGATGTCAACTTAGAAACAGGCCTCGTCTCTTGCCTCATCTCTTGCCTAACTTTCTGGGGGTAAAGAGACTTGAGCAGGACTGTCCAAGAGCTAGCAGGGAAGGAAGAGCTGGGTGGCGGGAAGGGAAACATGCTCATGGCATGGAAGACAGTATGCATGCTGCAGGTGCTCAGAACTGGTATCTGAAAAGGGCTGGGACAGACAGCCCTTAACTTATTTAAAGCCATATACCAAGTTCACAAGCAGCTAGGACAAAAATCCAGGTGTGTTCCCTCCACCATGACAGAAATTACCCAACAATTAGTTATCCAGAGGCAAAGCCAAGAAGATGTGGGTTCCAGAACACAAGGGAATACTAGCCAGAAGTTCCCATGAGGACAATTCAGGGAGAAGGGCCTGAGGCCAAGCCAGAGTCAAAACCTCCAGCCACCACAGCAAAGCATCCCAGCTGGCAGGGAAGAGGCAGGACTCCTAAGCCAGCATGAGGAGGAACAAGGAACATGCAAGGTGGCTGCAGCACAGACAGAGAAATGACGTGTGAGGCAGAGAAAGGTGCAGAGAGACTCAAATGGAGTGGATGTGGGGCCGGGCAGGCCTCTGAAAAACCTAGCACTGCTTAGACTCTGCCTAGTTCTTTGTCTTAAAATGTATTCAGGGCTCTCCTGTGGGTGGGGAACAGAGCAGGACAGTAAAGGGGCAAGCTTTCAGATAGAAAGGAATGATGGTTGAGAGAGCTTGAGCTCTAGCTTGGGTGTAGTTGAATTCGGGCAAGGCCAGAGAAGTGGGGACTAGCCAAGAGGTTGATGTTGCAGCCATCAAGTCTTGGGTAAACACCCGGGAGGAGGGAGGCTGTGGACATGGAAAGGAAAGTGTGAAGTTAAGACACTCATGGAAGAGATAGCATTCCATTTGACAGAACTTTGGATGACAACATGGAAGACAAAAATAAGGGGACTATTTGAAGACTATAAGCCTGGGGAATGGGCAGGCTGTTGGCACCCTAAATGACATTGGAGACTTTGGAAAGGTGGGATCATTTGAAGCTGAGAGTCGCTGTTGTACTGACCTCATCCTACATTCCATACTAGGAGAAAAAGGTCTGATAGGATTGTGAAGCCTGGTATCCAAGGCTGTCCTCTTTCCTACAAAGAACCCTCATTCTTTTAAGGTTTACTTATTTAATTGAAGGTCAGAGTTACAGAGACAGAAAGACAGAGAGACAGAGAAAGTGATCTTGCATCCTCTGCTTCCCTCCCCGAAATGGCTACAACAGCCAAGGTTGGGCCAGGCCAAAGCCAAGAGCATCTTCCAGGTCTCCTATGTGGGTAGCAGGTGCCCAAGCACTTAGGTCATCTTCCACTGCTTTTCCCAGGCCATTAGCGGGGAGCTGGATCAGATGTGGAACAGCCAGGACATGAATGGGTGCCCATATGGGATATCAGCATTGTAGGTTCTGGTTTTACCCACAATGCCACAATGCCACAAACCCTCCATTCTTGTTGCTTCCTGTAGCATAGCACCTGTACAAAGAAAGGAGGCAGGTGGCCTTTATACTCGTTTTCTGGACAAAATCCCAATAGCTGATCCTTGGCTTACTGACTTCATCAAGAGAAATCTCAGTATAAATTACAGGAATGCAAACAATACACAAAATTCCTTGATTCTCAACGATTATGTGACTGAAACAAAATCCAATTTGGAAGAAAGGAACACAGAATTTGGAAGGACAGAAGAATACAACCAAGCCAACTGGAAATATGTTGTCGACGTGTCCATTTGGGAGAGAACTTGTTCACTTGAACAAGGTCACCATGACTCAAAACTTAAAACTGTAATAATTATATCCTGAAAGAGCTTCAGTAACTCTAACCACTCACAAATTTCTAGATAACACAAATTTAGCAAGATCTAAAAACCAGCCAAGACTGACAGCCAAAGGAGAAAGTTGTTGAAACACTTAAAACTCCCATGGGATGGTAGTTGTCAATGGTTTGAATTAAAATAAATTTGATAGTCCTGGCCATCGTATATTTCCCATCTCCACAATAGTGTTTCGGGGGCTAAGGTGCGCACTTCCACAGTCAGAGGTCAGGGAGGTAATAAGAGGTAGGCCCAGGGGTCCTAGTAAGGGGCGGCAGGAACTTGTGCCTTTCCTCAGCAAGTGATCAAACACTCATGGGCTCAGGCCCAGTGTTTCTACGATTTTTCCCTCATAAGTACCGACAGCTTCAACAAGGCAGATTGGTCTTAAACACAGAAGGGAGGGATTGATTAAAAGTAATGCCAAGGGAAGACTTGATGGGGAAAAAAGTTGGCTAGAGAGAGGAGAGGAATGGAAAGTCTGAAAATTCAAGTGGAGGGGGGAGTCTGATGAGAGGAAGAAATTGAAAGGAGAGTTGGTTACATTCTGCTTTTGTCAATTCCATTCTAGGTGGAAATGGGTTACTAGAACACTGGTGAGGAGAAAAGAGGGGAGAGCTGAGTATTGGTGAGAGGGGTTTGGGAACTGAAGGTAGATCAAGATTAAAAACTGGATGCAGTGAAGGAAAATGGAAGGCCCATAGAAGAGCACAGTAAAATAATGGGGGATCCCAAAGGAGGGCCACAGATGTGGGTTCTAGCACCAGCTCCAGCCCTAACTTTTGGCAGGACACTCTCTTTCTGGACTTGTTTCTTCATATCTAAAGTGATGGGGTTAGACTAGGTGACCTTGAACATTCCTTCCTCTTTCTACATCCCTCAATTCAACAGAGATATTATGAAGCCAGCAACTTACATAAACGGAACCTTCCAGATTGGAGCACGTATTTAGCTTTTCTAAGTACAAAATGCTTTGAAAGGAGGAATAAAAGCTTCCATTCAACACTTGGCGAGCAATATTTGTTCTGTAAAATAATTAGCAAGTAAGCATTATCGAACTGGGTTGTCACATAATTACAAGAGAATTAAAAGAAAAAAAAAACTCAGGAGATTCCATTTTCCCTCCCACAGATCAGAAGGGTGATTAACACAAACCGTGGGATGGTGGTTAATACTGGTGAATGTAGGGGGAGACAGCAAACATCCAGTGAAAAGAGAACAGCCCTAGGGGTCAGAAGCCTCGAGCTCTAGTCCCAGATCTGCCACTTCCAGGACGTGAGCACGTCGTCTCCCTTCCGTGCCTCGATTTCCAAACGAATCCTAAAGATCTTGGTCTCCATCATCCCACAATAACCCTGCCTATGGTCAACCAGTTGTAATCATTTAAAAAACTCCCTCTTCTTCCTGTGTGTCTGTACCCGAATAAGGTCCGACTAGAAAAGCATTTTCTATATTTTTTCAAAAGAACTAATGTAATGCAGGGAACTGGCTGCACAGGTAGCAGGAGAGCTGAGAAGCCAGACAGAGGACAGTGAGGCAATCTACTTATTAGCAAAAGCAGAAAGCCACTGCTCTGCTGGACTTGAAGAGAGAAAAGGGCTGAGCTCACAGTTATCAAAGCCAAAGGGCTGGGTCAGCTTGTGAAAGCTAGAACCGCAGGAGGTCCATCCGGTGGGGGCCAGAGCACAGCTGAGGAAAGAGTTGAAGTTGGAAAGGGTATCCTGGCTATCCACTCTCCCGACCTTGAACCCTGCCAATCTTCTGCCAGTGCTTCCCATTGGTTGGATCCAGCCAAAAACCAGTGGTGCAGGAGCCTGGTGAATGCAGCCTACAGAGGTCAGCCTCTCTTGAACAGAGGGCAAGGAAATGGCAAGGAATGCACCTGAGGACAGGTAGGCCAGGATTGGCACAAGATCCAAATCCCACTTTCATGTAACTTCTACCTGCATCAGTCTAGAATCTGAGTTATTACATATTGAAGACATTCATACAGTTGTGCATTGGTAGTTTCTTTATGTTTCAATTTTACCTCCCAGCCTGGCATTCCAACTTCCTCACACAGAACGTTTCCAAATCTCTTTCATTAGGCTGGTTCCCCTTCCTCTGGGAGCTCCCTGATATGTCTCCCTAAAATGTGGTACCCTATGTTCATAAATCCCCGTGTATTCCTAACACCAATTCCAACACTGGAGGACTATCCCTGCCCCTGTTGTAGCCATCTGTACAGCTGTTATTTTGTTGATTCATGTTGATCTTATGGGCAACCAGGACCCACAAATCTTTCCCTTATAATTCCGAGTCTTCCCTGACCTGTCCTAGCACAGTAATCTGCACATTTGCTAGGCACAATCATCAAAACAATCAGCCGGTGTCGCAGCTCACTAGGCTAATCCTCCGCCTAGCGGCGCCAGCACAACGGGTTCTAGTCCCAGTCGGGGCGCCAGATTCTGTCCCGGTTGCTCCTCTTCCAGGCCAGCTCTCTGCTGTGGCCCGGGAGGGCAGTGGAGGATGGCCCAGGTGCTTGGGCCCTGCACCCCATGGGAGACCAGGAGAAGCACCTGGTTCCTGGCTCCTGTCTTTGGATCAGCACGGTGTGCCGGCCACAGCGCGCCGGCCGTGGCGGCCATTGGAGGGTGAACCAACGGCAAAAGGAAGACCTTTCTCTCTCTCTCTCTCTCTCTCTCTCACTGTCCACTCTGCCTGTAAAAAAAAAAAAAAAAAAAAAAAAAAAAAAAAAAAAATTATAGGTGATGCTGCTGTTGCTGGAAGGAAGAAAGGAAGGAAGGAAAACTAGAATAGACCACAGCCAACAGCAGAGCTTTGTATCACCCTGTTAGATTCCCTCCAACTCAACTCAGAGCCAAGAATCAAGGTCTACTGGGGAGGACTGTTCAACTAGCTCCAGACCTACCTAGCAGCAAGGAACACGTGCAGAAGTGCATCAACTTAGTTCTTTAAATCACAGCTCGTGGGATCTGTGGCAGTCAGCTCCCTTCACCTTGCACCTGAAGCCCAGAGAGCATTCAACTAGTATGTGTAAGTTGAAGTTGAACAAAATTATGGTTTTTTATACACCTAGTGACATATTTGAACAAAGTCAAAATGGTCATTTTAACAGGATGCGATAAAGAAACCAGGTTGGCTACTCGTGATCAACATTTTCTTCGTTAGGTTTTTATAAGCTTGTTTCAGACTTTTGCTAGACAGTGACAAAAATGTCACCAACCAGTTATCTATGGCATCTATTCCTTTTTCCCACTTGAAAACTGGGCCAGCATTACCCCTCTCCAGTCCTTGGGTTCTTTCCCATCTTCCTAAAGGTTCTAGCTACTGTTGACGCCTCGTGGGCTTGACTCTCTGTCTTCTCCCTGGTGGGAAGAATATTGGCCCTCTTCATTCCACACAGCTGTATGTAAGGACCCTAAAAGATGGGAAGGCACTGAACACAGCCAGCACAGTCATGCAGGGTGCACACCCGGAAGTTGTGTGGATGCTGGGAAGAAGAGCTTCCGTACAGCAGCAGTCACATCCTGCAGTCTCCAAAGTGAGTACCATAGGGGAGACCAGACACCATATGTGATCACAGAAGCTCCCCACAGAGCAGAACTACAATCTTGGGCTTCCATTTAAAAGGCTTACAAATAACTCACAGGAAACTGGGCCAGGGAGAAACAGATGTTGGGCCCATGGGGGGTTTCTGTTTTGTCTCCCCCTCTTCATCTCCTTCTTTCTGAAACAATGTATTAAGAGTCACTGTCACTGTGGCAGCTACTAGGAAGCTGTCCTCTGGGCAGCTCGCTCATGAGAGTAGAGCTAAGATCCCAGAACAGCCTAACGTCTAAGCTGCCAGCCTCACCCACCCTCTGCCTCCCACAAGTTGTCTGGGCTTGGATGGGGAGCAGAGAGGAGAGGCCCACCAAGAAAGTGTAGCAGGAATCCTTCTACTCCTCTCCTCAATCTATAGAAAGCCCTCTGAGTTCAATCAATACTTGACAAATGAAAGAATGAACTCAAATAACTCACCCTCTGCCTACAGGGAATCATGTGCATGAAAATTCTTGATAATCTTTAAGTCTTGGGATATACAAATATGCCATAATTACTCATATTTTGTTAGCCACAATTTTCTGCCTTCTCTCACCCATAGTAAACCATGGACGCTGGTGAAGGTTCACAGATCTTAATTAAAGATGTGTACAAAGAGACATGAAGATATGAACTGATGCAGAAAAATTAGAAATAAACTAGATGCCCAAAAGTAGAGGATTTTTTTTTGACAGGCAGAGTTAGACAGTCAGAGAGAGAGAGAGAGAGAAAGGTTTTCCTTCCCTTGGTTCACCCCCCAAATGGCCGCTACGGCAGGTGTGCTACACTGAAACAAGGAGCCAGGTGCTTCCTCCTGGTCTCCCATGCGGGTGCAGGGCCCAAGCACCTGGGCCATCCTCCACCGCCTTCCCGGGCCACAGCAGAGAGCTGGACTGGAAGAGGAGCAACGGGGGCAGAATCCGGTGCCCCAACAGGGACTAGAACCCAGAGTGCCAGTGCCGCAGGCAGAGGATTAGCCCAGTGAGCCGCGGCGCCAGCCAAGGATTCTTTAAATATATTATGTAACGCCTATCTAGTAGATTACTGTGCAGTTATTAAAAATCATTTTGTCAAAGAATAGATGAAACAATATTCACAACATATTGCTCAAAGGAAAAAGTCACAAAAGCAGAATTCTGTATACACAAAGAGGAACATTTTTTGAAAAACATATTAACAGCTATTGCGATTGGTAGAATTATAAATGGGTTTTTAATTTTCTTCCCCTTTGCTTCTATGTCTTTTTCTGCAGTGACATTTTTGCTTTTGAAACAATGGGGGGAAGCAATAATAAAAACTTGCTTTTACTAGCAATAAAGAGGAAAAGGTCCCTTCTTCCAAGGCTACCTTCAAGCGCCCTTTTCACTGGACAGATAGGAAACCAGTTCTCGCATTCATCTACAGTCCCACTAAAGCCAGATTGACTCTGGGCAGAAGCATCCTTGGGACCAGGGTCTACCTTGAGATACATTTTTGAAAATGGGGTTGTCCTGGCCACCCTCTCACTCCCAGGGTCCCAGAAAAGAGAAAGGGGCAGTTCTGGGGCTGGAGGTTTTGGAAGCCGAGTAGCCACCCTAGCATAGGGAAGGAATCTCCCTGCCTCCCTTCCTCCTCCTCCTCTGCTGCCTGCCGCCCAAGGTTTGCAGACAGCTCTCTTTCCAACCCACAGGAGGAGACAGGCGCATGAGTCATAGCCCTGGCTCAGATCAAAGAGTATTATTGTGTTAGCAGAAATGGATCTATTTTATTATCTGTTTCTTGACACCTTACAAATAGATACGCTTTTCCCTCCAGACAGGCAATTACCTTAAAAAGCCAACGATTTGTTTGCTGAAGTGAAGAAATGACCAATGAGAGTCAGAAATGCGTGTGTCTGAAGAGCTGCCAGGCTGAGAAGATGTAGTGGAAACACTGAGGAAGGTGGTTTGTAACCCTCAGACCCTAGATTCAAGCCTGCGAAGTGATGCCATTCTTCCAAAAATACACAGAGGAACTACAAAAACCCTTTCCTCTTTTCTCCTTCCTAAGAGCTGGGTCCCCCCCACCCCAGGCAAGAAAAAAAGGGAGACTGGGGGGATTCACCACCTCTGATTTCACTGTTTTTCAGGGGGATGATGGTCATAGGGTACTATTTTAAGGATTTCCTTCTCTTACAGAGGTTTTTCCACACTGGAGGGACAGATAAGGTATGTTCTACTAACATTCCTCATTAAACTCACACACACGCCAGCAGTCATTTCCCTTGTCTTGCTGTCCCATGACAACAGATTGCAAATCATAGGAACTTGGAATGGAGACATTATTTTGTTTGGATCTCTTTCCCATTGTTTCATTCCACATTCAGCTTTTCATTCTGTCTCTGTCTCATTTTGTAGAAATATACCATGAGTGAGTGTAGGAACAGCTAAATGAATAGGTGTTGTTTGTCTCTAGACTTGCCTCAGAGACTTTTCAGGACACTTTGCACAGTTTTTTCCTCTTCTCTGTCCCCAAGTATTTATCTTTGGGCCAGGCAGTCATTAAAGAGATGATGACTGATAGGCATACATGTATTGTAAATGTGTATTCCCAGTACTTTGTTTGCTATTGATCAAGTTCTAACACATGTACTCCCGTGTGTGTGTGTGTGTGTGTGTGTGTTAGGTTTCTCCCTGGTGTTTCTGTCTCCCTCACTGTAACTAAGAGCACCTGTCCATTGAAACACACAAGCAAGCAAAAATAAAGAGCTTCCAGCAAGTGCAGGGAAAGGAGGTCTCAGGGAACAGCAAGTTTCACATTTCCTGTTGTTGAATTTTGCTATGGCCTTTAGCGGAAACGGTGCCTTTTCAACCAAACATGCTGCTCTGTGAAGCTGCCACTTTTCCTAAAATCTCCAAAGCTATTACAACAAATATCACAAATGATCCCAGCTATTTGTTTTTTGAGTATGAACTTGGATCCAAATTTTGCCATTACTTTTTTCTTTTGAAAATTAAATTAAAAATTTTTTTTTTCTAAATGAGATCCACTAGACTAAAGAATTAACATTTTGGGCTCCTGTTCAAGTCCCAGCTGTTTCTCTTCTGATCCAGTTTTCTGCTTATGGCCTGAGAAAGCAGTGGAAGACGACCCAAGCGCTTGGGCCCCTGCACTCGTATGGGAGACACAGAAGCAGCTCCTGGCTTCACCCTGTTCTATTCTTGGCTGTTGCAGCCATTTGAAGAGTGAACCAGTGGATCAAAGATCTCTGTTTCTCCCTCCCTCTGTCTGTAACTTTCTCTCACATAATAAAATCTTTAAAAACAATGTATTTTCCATTTATCAAATATTATCTGTGTTCCAGGCACTAAGGAATAGCTTCCATACTTTTTTTTTTTTTTTTTGGCAGGCAGAGTGGACAGTGAGGGAGAGAGAGAGAGAGAGAGAGACAGAGAGAAAGGTCTTCCTTTGCCGTTGGTTCACCCTCCAATGGCCACCGCGGCTGGCGCGCTGCGGCTGGCATACTGCGCTGATCCAAAGGCAGGAGCCAGGTACTTATCCTGGTCTCCCATGGGGTGCAGGGCCCAAGCACTTGGGCCATCCTCCACTGCACTCCCTGGCCACAGCGGAGAGCTGGCCTGGAAGAGGGGCAACCGGGACAGAATCTGGTGCTCCGACCAGGACTAGAACCCGGTGTGCCAGTGCCGCAAGGCGGAGGATTAGCCTAGTGAGCCATGGCGCCGGCCGCTTCCATACTTCTTATTTAATTTGCTCTTTACAATCACCCAATGAAGATGCCAACACTTGAGGAAAATGAAGGAGGGCAGCTATTTGCCCAAAACCACACAACTAGTGTGGGGCTTCCAGGACCTTCTCATGGAAATCCATCCAACGTTTAGCACTTAAGCCCAGAGTCTGGCCATCCAGAAAACCTCTTCTGAGAACACAAGGTAAAATTGTACTAAAGTGCAGCCCACACCTTTCTTCACATAGGAAGCAGCCCCCAGGTGGACTAGAAGACAAAACTCCCTGTTGTCCTTGCGACAACAGTTAGGAGTAGGTCTGGACATCAGGCAGCCCTAATTTCAAGTCCTGGCTCACTCACTCACTCACTGGACTTGAGTCCATGCTGAGACTCAGTTGCTACATCTGCCAGTAAGGCTAAGCTGAATTCTGTGAAACTGTCAGCTCTCAACCATTGTTGACCCCCACCCCCACCCCCCGGAAAAACATTTTCAAATTGTTCAACCTGAGTTCATCTCTGGGTCACTGTACAGATTAAAGGGAAGCACACAGGAAACAGCAAATGGAGCTTTTTAGTAGACTTTCTCTTCCTGAGCCTCCTTGCCCCCCACCCACCAAGGTCCGGAGTTTGCATTCTCTGTGCACCTTATATCAAAACAAGGCACCGGCGCCCCGCCCCGGCTCACTAGGCTAATCCTTCGCCTAGCGGCGCCGGTACACCAGGTTCTAGTCCCGGTTGGGGCGCCGGATTCTGTCCCGGTTGCCCTTCTTCCAGGCCAGCTCTCTGCTGTGGCCAGGGAGGGCAGTGGAGGATGGCCCAAGTGCTTGGGCCCTGCACCCCATGGGAGACCAGGAGAAGCACCTGGCTCCTGCCTTTGGATCAACGTGGTGCGCCGGCCGCAGCGCGCCAGTCGCCGCGGCCATTGGAGGGTGAACCAACGGCAAAGGAAGACCTTTCTCTCTCTCTCTCTCACTGTCCACTCTGCCTGTAAAAAAAAAAAAAAAAAAAAAAGGCAGCTTGGGGCAGTGTAAATGCTGGAATCTGTCACTCAAAGAAAGCCGCGTGGATAATCAAAAATCAACAACAGAGATCTTACTGATCCGTGTATTTTCCTCCTACCTTGGTCTCTTAGTAAATAAATGCATAAATATTTTCCCTAGAAAGGGGGGGGCAGTTGGGTGTTCAGGAAGTTTAGAACTGTAATTCCAAAAAGATTTTAAAATCTGTTCTTGCCCCGCGGGTTGGGGGGTGGGGAGGGGGATGCAAAGTGGCAGGGCTACACGGTCTGTAGGGCGGGTCTCACCCAGCACCCAGCGCCCCAGCACCACCAACTTGCCCCACCCCCGCCAGCAGAAGCGGCACAACAGCCAGGGTGCGCAACACCGGCCCTGTAAAGTTTACTTCCTCGCTAGGTGCCAGGCCCTATGCCCGGTCCCTCCAGTGCATTATCTTACTCGCCCACATTCCTACAAGAAGGAAGCTGCCGTTTCGGACCCTTCCCCCCACTTTCCAAGAGAGGAAAAAGACGCAGAGTCCTAGCCCAGAGTCTCTGCACAGCGGAGTCAGGCTCCGAACCGGGGGAAGCCTCCGATCACCCAGCACTCAGGACCTCTCCCAGTCCTACACGAGTAGAGGCGCTTTTTCACCTAAGAATTCTGCAAACTCGGCCACATCCAAGGGAAGGGGATCGGCTTCGCCGGCCAGCACCAGAGTGCCACGCTCCCGGGTCGGGTCCGGAGCGCCAGGCTCGGGTGGGGAGGAGCAGCGCCGCCCCCCGGGGTATTTAACCCTAGCCTGCAGCCCGCGGGGCGCCGGACTCTCCAGCTCCTCCGATGTCGCGCCTCCCCCTCTTCCCCGCCCCCTCCCGCGCGCCCCACCCTCAGCCCCGCGCTTGCCTCCCTCGCAGGCACCGGCCAGCGGGCTCTGGGCTCAGGCAGCTCTTGCCTCTGCGGAGCCGCCCCCTGACTGCCGGCGCCGCGCACTGCCCAGCCCGCGCCGCCCGGTTGCCTGCAGAGTGCGCCGCGGCAGCCCCAGCCGGGACGCCGGCCCGAGCGCCCTGCAGACGGGCAGGGCTCCGTGCACACCCGGCCAGCAGCCCGCAGCATGGATTCGGATTCCGGGGAGCAGAGCGAGGGCGAGCCCGTGACTGCTGCAGGTAGCAAGGGGCCCCCTCCGGCAGCCTCGCTGGCAGGGCTAGGGCTGGGAAAGAGGGGAGGCCGGGGCAGGAAATCTCGGAGCTGCCAAGCGGGAGGCCAGTCCTCACCAGCCGGCTCCCTGGAAGGCCAGGGCTGGGAATCGCTCCGTGAAGAGTTTCCTTCGGGGTTCCCCTACCCACTGGTACTTGGGCGCTGGAGAGAAAGAGGAAGTGCACTGGGTTGGGGGGTGAAGGGGGCGGCTCTCGGTACTGCTGGTCCCCGCAGCGGGCCCCAGGCACCCGGGCTGGGTGGGGGCAGGGAAGGGTTCGGGAAATCCGTGTCCTGTAGCTTGCTGCAGCGAAGGTTGCACACATCTTTTGAAAGAACTTTACGAGCGCCCGTAGGGTCCTCGGACCTGTGGTCATGCTGCGGGGCAGGTGACTGGGTCCGCGGGCGTGATGGGGACTCTGGGAAGCAAAGACCCCGCAGGTGCCACGGACGGGCAGGGGACCCCGAGGCTGCTGGGCGAGCCGGTGCAAAAGCGCTGGCCCATCGCTGCCGAGGGGGGTCCCAGAACGCAGACGCGGGCGCGCGGGGGCGGACGTCGCCTTCGGGAAGCACCGCCGGCTTTTCACAATCGATAGTTATGGAAGCAAAAGGTGGATGCTTACTTGGGGGAGGAAAATGAGTGCCCTCCCCCGCCCCTCCCTGATACTGAGCAGCAGCAAGAGGAAGCCACCCACAACCTAGGGCGACTCACCACCGAGCTCTGCCCACCCCCACCGGCCGCTCCCGCCCACCAGTCCGTGCCGCTGGGACCCACTGGCACTAGCACAGACCTGAGACCTGCTGGCTGATGCCGTCCTGATACAGAAGCCCCGGAACCATCCCCACTCTCCCCAGTTCAGACCACAGGGCTTAGGGTGGGGACCGAGAGACCGGAGGCACCGCCAGTGCGGGCGTGGGCGTGGGAAGACAGGTTCGGGAACCAGGCAGGACAGCGCCCCAGTGTATTATTCCTGTGTGTATCAATCCCCTTCATCCCCTACAGCACCTAGCCAGGCGGTTTTATCCATTCTACAGAGGTTCAGAGGCGGGGAAATGGGTTTGCTCACGTCTCAAGAGCCTGGGAGTAGCCTGGGCTCTTGGACTCCCCTACCACTGGGCCACACCCTTCACAGGGCAGCTGTGGCCAATACCTTGGGGGTGGCTGGAAAGGAAGGGACAAGGCTGACAGAAAGGAAGATGCCCTTTGTGGGGATTCCTGTATGTGTGTAAGCGCCACCTGTTTGCTGAGGTGTATGGAGACCATTCATTCTCCAATGGGAACCCTTTGTGTACCTGTTTCTGTGACTATGAAGCACTCAACATTTGCTTCACAGGTAGCTTGTGGCGCGCTCATCATTTAAAAGTTCCAGTAGGTGGCTTGTGTATTTCTAAGTAAACTATTTCCAGAGCTCCAAGTATGGGTGGAGGGAGGGCCACTGACACAGATTCTTTACTTTCTCAAAATCCCAGAGTCTAACAGTCTTCATGCTACCCCTCAATCTCTCCTGCTGGGTGAGGTTAGGGTTGCAATAGGAATGAGAAAAAGGAGGCTTAGACAAAGGGGGAGTGAGGAGAAACTGCAGGATCCTTGGTCCTAGTGTTAAGTGTGTGTGTGTGTGTGTAGGGGTGGGGGGGTTCTTATGCACCCTCTTGTCTTCTCCCCATCTTCACCCTACTCCTAGTCTGCCCTAGTGCTAAGTATCTTTGCATAGATCCATGACACTCTGGGTCAGAAGGCCTCTGCACAGCTGATGGCAAACATCAGCACTGTGGTCAGATGGGTCTCAGAAAGGACAGAGCAGCCAGATGGCATGGGCTGTCACCATATTTGTGCACCTGTTTTCCACAGTCATTTCTTCTTTCTTCATGCACTTGAGTCTCAGAAGTTGAATATTTTAATGTCATGAGCCATTCTGCTAAATGGCATTCAGTCTCACTCATTAGTTTCAGTGTTAAAGTACTCTCCTTCGTGACAGCACTTCAAAAGTGGATGCTAATTCACCACCTTGCTGAGGCTACATTCTGTCAAATGAAAACCCTTGTCGCGGATTCAGACACAGTTAAATGACAGGCGTGTTACCCATAGGGGATGACGTGCCACTACAGGAAAGCTGGCATTCACCCGTGAGCGTGTATGTGTGCAAGCAGAGAAAGACAGCCGAGTAAGCAGGACCTCTTGCACTAGTCCTGTGTACAGCAACCTCGTAGGCGGGTGAGAGGTAGGGATTGCTTCTCCCAACATCCTTCCTTTCCTGGTGCATGAAAAGCCCTGCCCTAAGATGCATATTATAAGGTTGAGCCTACACTGTGGAATTAGAAAGCCCCTCGTGTCACTCTCCATCTGACGTGGCAAGTTATTTAACCTCTCCAACCTCAGTTTTCCTCTCTGTAGAATGGGGATAACAACAGTACCACAGAATTAAAAACAGTAACCCATGAAGAACCTCCCTGGTCATCATTCAGGAACCATCATTTAATGGTAACTGCTCTTTGATTATTGCCCAATTAGGTTATTTAGTCTAAGAATACTGCTAAATAATGCCCCCCAGTACTGTGGAAAATGTGAATCACTAGGTGTGTGTAAAACAATTCATATTGTTGTCACTATCACACTGATTTAACTGCCTAGAGAAATCTGTTTTGGATTTTCTCCTTTTTAATCTTTTTATCTGATGTATGTCTGCATGTACTTAAGTGTTTATTGGGGATGATTCTCTTGCTTAAACTTTTTAAATTTCCATTTTTATTTGAAAAGCTGAAAAAGAGACTGAGATCTTCCATATACTGTTTCATTCCCCAAATACCCACAACAAGCAGGGCTAGGCAAGGCCAAAGCCAGGAGCCTAAAACTTAAGTTAGGTCTCCTACACAGGTGGCAGGACCCAACTGCTTGCTGCCTCTCAGGGTGGACATTAACAGGAATGCTGGATCAAAAGTGGAGTAGGGGCCGGCACTGTGGGGCAGCGAGTTAACGCCCTGGCCTGAAGCGCCGACATCCCATATGGGCACCAGTTCCAGTCCTGATGCTCCTCTTCTGATCCAGCTCTCAGCTATGGCCTGAGATAGCAGAAGAAGTTAGCCCAAGTCCTTGGGCCCCTACACCCAAGTGGGGAGACCTGGAAGAAACTCTTGGCTCCTGGCTTCAGATCGGTGCAGCTCTGGCCATTGCGGCCATCTGGGGAGTGAACCAGTGGATGGAAGACCTCTCTCTATGTCTACCTCTCTCTGTAACTCTGTCTTTCAAATAAATAAAACAAAATATTAAAAAAAAAAAAAAAGTGGAGTAGGCAGGATGCGAACCACACACTCTGATAGGGCATGGGGGTATCCTGAGCAGAGACTTAACTGCTGCACCAAACACTTGGGGGAGATTTTCAATTCACGTCTTCTCTTCTTTATCCATCTTCCAGCCCAAGGCATGAAGATGGGGACATTCCAACCTGTTGTTTCCACCACCCTCTCCTCCAGCTCTAAAAGTTGTAAAAAGCCAAGAACCCCCTACCTAATCCACCTGCCTACCTGGAGATGAGAGGAAGGGGTGACGATCCCCTCCCTCCTCCTTCCCACCCCGCTGGTAAACCTTTTCCCTTCAATGTGGCAGTAGCACAGGAGGTGCTTGCCTCCTTCCCTTCCACCTCTGCCCATCACGGCCACCTGCTGGCAGAGGAGAAAGGCAGCTTCATAATCACTCCCTCTTTACAGTATCTCAAGAGACTCTTCCAAGGTCTTCCCTCTGCATGTGGTGTGGATCTCTCATCAAGCAACGCCCTATAGCAGGGGATTAGGGCTGTCAGCAAGAGTTGTCTTCATCTGCATTTTCTATTTTTCAAGAAGCACAAAATGATGCTTCGCCTTTCTGGCATTTTATGGTTCTTTCTGTGATTAGAGAAGAGGCAAGGTTTATGGACTACTGGATTCGTTCCAGACACCCAACTTGGCAGTCTTTCCTCTGGCAAATCCACCACCCATCTCTCAGAAACCCTAGAGCTTGATGTATGCACTTGGGAGTGATTAAGAGTCTTTCCTAAGAAGCAACATGGGAATAAATATTAGCAACATCAGCTTTTCTCCTTTTTGGCTTGGAAGACCAAGATAGTTTGCCCAGCTGAGTTTAGATGAGCTCATTCCACTCACAAGTACACAGTCCAGGGCAGTTGAGCTTGATGGGACATCTTGCCCCTGGGTAGTTTGATAGAGGTGGGTTGTGAATAGGAAAAAATCAACTGAGAAAACAAAGGCCCTGCTTCTCCACCCCCTGGGTTTTCAAGTGGAGAAAATACATTCCTAGAGTCAGACATAGTTTGAGCAAAGGGACAGATGAACATAGAGGCAATTGGAGTAGTAGGTACACATGGAAGGTCCTGGAAAAATCAAGCTAGGTCAGTGTAGGGAGTTCTAGTAAAAAGGAGGTCTTAAAAACTTGGTCTGGCCGGCGTCATGGCTCACTAGGCTAATCCTCCGCCTTGCGGCGCCGGCACACCGGGTTCTAGTCCCGGTTGGGGCGCTGGATTCTGTCCCAGTTGCCCTTCTTCCAGGCCAGCTCTCTGCTGTGGCCAGGGAGTGCAGTGGAGGATGGCCCAGGTGCTTGGGCCCTGCACCCCATGGGAGACCAGGAGAAGCACCTGGCTCCTGCCATCGGATCAGTGCGGTGCACCAGCCACAACGCGCCGGCCATTGGAGGGTGAACCAACAGCAAAGGAAGACCTTTCTCTCTGTCTCTCTCTCTCACTGTCCACTCTGCCTGTCAAAAAAAAAAAAAAAAAAAAAAAAAAAAAAAAAAAAAACTTGGTCTGGATGGTGGTACCTGGGGAGCTTCCATGATTGGTGGCAGAGATGTGGCCACGCGAGAGCTGGATTTTCAGAAGCTGCATCTGGTGGAGACGGAGAAATGCAAGGTTTTCCTGGGCTTAGAGCCTTCAGCTACCAGGTTGTGGCCATAATGTCCAAGAGGGTGGTAGCACTAAGGCAAGGCAGATGAGGAAGGATACAAATGGCATTTCAGAGAAATCAACAACAGAAGTTGGTGACAGATTGTGCAAAAGTGGCAAAGGAGAAGAAGAGTGGAAGGGAGACAGTGGCGTGTTGAGTTGGAGTGAAGATGCCCTGGAAGCAGAGAAATGCAAGAGCCAGGCTCCCCAACACCACATGCCTCTCCATCCTCAGGATCTTGGCAGTGATGCTTGGGTTCAAGATTCTTTTCCTCTTTAGACAGCTCCACAAGCACGTTGGTACTGAGATATCATCCGGTTTGCTGGTTTGCTACCTCTCATTGGTCAATTCCATATGCAGGTTGTTGCAATCTCTGTTGACTGACAGAAAGGTGATGAGAGGACTGGCTGAGAGCAGGCACAACCTGGGAACGATGGGCCATTTGGCTATAAGTCACACACCCATCTCTTGTTTCTGTTCACTAAAATTTGCATGGGTCTGTGCCTTGTCCACACAGTGAGCTGTAGCTGCTTTCAAAGTCAGGACCTTGTCATGTGCTTCTTCATGTTCCCGAGATTTTATGAGAATAGTAAATGAATTAATATCCTGAGGAGCCTCCTGAGAACTTTGCACTAAAAAGCCAGACAAGCAGCCACAAACCTGTCCATTAAAGTAGAACTTCCAGAGCCTTCTTGTGGTATTTTGTTGTTTTGTTCCAGTGTTCTAAGATTTCTTGCACGGTCTTAAACTGTTCGGCATTCTGAGGAACGTGAAGAGTGATTAGTGTCCTGTCCTCTAAGACTTGAAATTGGATGGAGAGCCAAGGCATGCTGATGACCACAGCCTAAGCAGCGCCTGAAGCCTGCTAACTTCCCTTGCAGGGGATTATACCCTCACTGAATCTCTGACACTAGCTACTTGCCAATGTGTGTTTGACAGCTATTCCTGTACTGGGCTGTCAGGTGCCTTTGGGCAAAGCTTGAGTCTTTTTTAGATGCTTCACCTTCCCTCACATCACTTAGGAGCCCTACACACTGTAGCAAGTTACTGGATGGACAGGTAGGTGGAGGGGTGAATGCATGGATGGTGTTGTAGGGTGGTTTCGCAGGAAGCAGACTCTGAGACACAGGTTAGCAAGCAGGTTTACTTGTGTGTTTTTTTGTTTGTTTGTTTGTTTGTTTGTTTTTTTTTTGACAGGCAGAGTGGACAGTGAGAGAGAGAGAGACAGAGAAAAAGGTCTTCCTTTGCCGGTGGTTCACGCTCCAATGGCCGCCGCGGCTGACGCGCTGCGGCCGGCGCACCGCGCTGATCCAAAGGCAGGAGCCAGGAGCCAGGTGCTTTTCCTGGTCTCCCATGGGGTGCAGGGCCCAAGCACCTGGGCCATCCTCCACTGCACTCCCAGGCCACAGCAGAGAGCTGGCCTGGAAGAGGGGCAAGCGGGACAGAATCCGGTGCCCCAACCTGGACTAGAACCCGGTGTGCCGGCGCCGCAAGGCGGAGGATTAGCCTACTGAGCCGCGGCGCCGGCCACAAGCAGGTTTACTTGTGACCTCTCTCGCGATCAGTGTCTACAGAAAGGCAGGGAAGGTAGAGGTGAGGAGGGAAGGGAAGGGAGTTGCCCTGCAGACTCAATAACAGTCTCAGCCAAACCCACAAGCTACAAGGACCCTTCAGGACTGTTCAGATTGGGGCGAAGAGACAAGCCTTCTTACCCCTCCTCCAGTCAGCAGTCTTTAGATGGCAGGCCACCTCATGTGTCACCTTGGGCGAGTCTGTACCCTTCAGCTGAGGGCTTGTGGAGGCGAGTCCTTCAGTCCTGAAGGCGAAGCCAAACTGCACATGGCAGCATCCACAAGTGGCCTGCACAATTCTTCAGGGCTATCTCATTCGGGACAGCAGCCTGACCAGCCACAGAGTTCAAGGGGTGCTTGTTCAGCTATCAACTTTATCTAGACCTCTTTAGGCAGCTGAAGTTGACTTTCCCGAACTCACAGTTTGCACCCAACTGTTTAGTACACACAATTGAATAGATGCTGCTGGGTCATTTGTTTTGCGTTCAGAGTGGTGCTGGATGCAACTGGAGCACACAGAAATGGAATTAGATGTGGTTCTGCCTTCAAGAAGAGAGAAAACACCCACCCTCAAACCCAGTCTATGGGACTGGGCAGCACCAACCCTAAACAGTGCAGGATTTGGCGAGTGGAGCGAGGTTACTGAAGTTCTAGTGAGAGGCTGCTGGAGATAGATAATGTGTATGAGTGTGTACACATACATTTCCTGTGTGATTTTTCTCCTTTAAAAAATAGCACCTGCTTTCTCATTTGTCAGCAACACTAAATTATAGTCACACTTTCCATTAGCACTTTTCGCTAACTGGTTCGTGCTCCTACATTGACTCTCATTTGAATTCACACGTAAATCTCTATAAAGACATTATATAAATAATTTTGTTTTGCTTTCCAGTCCCTTTGCTTCCAACTCTTTATATAAAATGCCTGTGTAGGTGGGTGTTTGGGCTGTATTCAATACAAGTGCTGAAATAAAAGTATAGAGGAGAACTTAAAAGACAAGTTTCCTTTAAAATATCTCTTGAGGAGATAAAATACCTTTACTCACCCTCCCCTACCCCACAGGTTCCTTTAAAAACTCAAAGTAAATGTAATCAAAAGATCAAAGTATTTTGGTAAAAAAAATGTTGATATTCATACATATTTTTGTCCATGATACACATTTTCTGTGAACATTTCAAGATTCCCCTCTCCATTTATTAAGACATGATGGGAAAATATCTTATTTTATTATACATCAGAAATGTTCTTGGGATCCATGTTGTGGCATACCAGATAAAGCCGCAGCCTGCAACACTGGCATCCTATGTGGGTGCCAGTTCGTGTCCCAGCTGCTCCACTTCTTATCCAGCTCCCTGCTTATGGCCTAGGAAAAGCAGCAGCAGATGGCCCAAGTGCTTGGGCCCCTGCCATACATTTGGGAGAGCGAGATGAAGCTGTTGGCCCCCTGCTTCAGCCTGGCCCACCCCAGACCATTGCAGCCATCTGGGGAGTGAACCAGCAGACGGACGATCTCTGTCTCTGCCTCTCTCTCTGTAACTCTTTCAAAATAAATAAATTTTTATAAGAAAGCAATGTTCTTTTTAGGCAACTGCGTGGCACAAAGTCTGAGGCTGCTTTAGAACAATCTTTGTGTTTGTATTGGGTTTCCTAAACATCATTGCTTGGGAATAAATTTGGGCCTGCTCATGGAAAATCTACCAGTGTGCAGACTATAAAAATGGAAGGTTTGGCAGCACAGAAAGTGCTAGACACACCCTAATAGAAACCAGTATTTTATAACTCCGTTCTCTGAGAGAAAAAGGAGACACTTTGGTGGTGTCCAATGTTGCTTAAAACTGTTGAAAAACCACAGAGACAGCCACTGGCTGCTGGGTTCTGTTTCAGAAGTAAAATACGTTTTCTGTGAAACTGTTCTAACCCTTAAAGCAAGCACGTTAGCAATATGCAGCTTTATGGAGACTCCAGTTTATATTTTTATAGCGCAGGCATCCAGTTTCACATGAGGGAGGAAATTCTGTGAAACGCTGCTGCTGGTGAGACGCACGTCCCACATTCCTGAGCTGGGGCCCGTGGGTTCCACTAGGAAGGTAGGCAAATATGGCATAGAATACAGGAGGGAGGGGCGGGGGCCGTCTCAGCGCAGGCCTTTGCAGCAGCTCTCTCTCCTACCATGTTTGAGTCCTGCTTCCTCAGTTTCCTTTCATTAAGACTGAGAAAATCAGAGAGGAAAGACTGGAGTGGAGATGACAATACGGGAAACTGGAGTTTAAGAAGTCGCAGTAAAACAAGATGAGAAATTGTACAGATGAGCCCAAGACGGGCCAAAGATGACTGATTTTGAACATAACCCTGACCACGAGGCCTCCTTTGTTAGCTAGGACATTAACTGTATCTCCACAAGGCCCTACTTTGAGCTGCAGACATTCCCTGCATTAGTCCAATCATACATATAGCAAGAACTGGCTGACCATGCTCTAGAACAGGAGCTGGTGCAGGGTGGCTAGTAGGGCAGAGAGAGCATGGACACAAAGCCACTGCTAGGGAGAGAAGGACCAGGGGGACCGCGGGGCCACAGGCTTCTTTGGGGTCAGAGGACCCCGTGAGAGAGGAGCACAGGAGTGACTAGCCAAGTTACAAGAAGTGCCAAAGACAAATGTTCCCTTTGTCAGACTGTACTTAGGCTGGGGCCTAAGCCCTTTGTTTCAACCCAGTATTTATTTTTAAGATTTATTTATTTGAAAGAGAGTGAAAAAGAGATCTTCCATCTGCTGGCTCACTCCCAAATGACCGCAACAGTTGGCACTGGGCCAGACCAAAGCCAGGAGCTTCATCCGAGTCTCCCACATGGATGGCAAAGACCCAAGTACTTGGACCATCCTCCATTGGTTTCCCAGGTGCATTAGCAGGGAGCTAGATTGGAAGCAGAGCAGCTGGGAATCAAATCAGTGCCCATATGAAATGCTGGCATTGCACGCAGCGGCCTAACATGCTGTGCCACAATGCCGGGCCCTCACCCCAACATTCAGACTATTTCAGATGTGGAATCTCCAGGACTCAAGGGGGAGAGAGAACGCAAAGCTCAGGTTTTGGCACTATGAAAATAATTTGAAATGCATAGCCAGATGACGTGGGTTTAGGTTTCCAGAGCTGTCTCTTAGTTATTGCCTTTTAGTAACACTATTTTCTGACCACATGAGTGAAAAGCCATGTGAAAACAGTACAGAGAAAAACCAAATTGAGCCCTAGGAGTCGATGCACTCTTCCAAAGGCAAGAATATAGTCCAAAAGCAATACTAAAAAGATGCTAGAGAGCTTTGTCTAGAGAGATAGAATAAGAATACCCCTTCCAAAATATTTATCTGTGGCTGCTAAAAGCATCTGGCTGCACAGCCAGGCAGCACTGGAATCAGATCTAGGGGGCCAGATCCCCTGATTTCTCTATCCTTCCCTCAAAACATATGCATTTAAAAAACTCAGTTATTCTAGGTATTGGGATATCCAAAGGACACCGCTCTTCTCCCTTCTGAGATTTTCTTCCGTGTTCTTGCCACCTGACCCCCCCCCCCCCAACCAGCACCACCTTCCCTCTCCTAGGGTTCTCCACTGCTGGTCCATACCTGTGTGTGACACAGCAGCCTGCTTCCCTGGGCCAGGTCCACTCCCCCTCCTCAGTCAGAACAACCCTTCTTCAAGGAACCCTCAGAAGACGACTGCATACTTTTTCTTTTTTTTTTTAAGTATTTGAGAGGCGTTTGGTAGGTTTTACAGATGCCCAGTGACAACTATGAAAGCTAATTTACTTGGGCTTAAACAGCTAAAGAAAACTTATTGGCCTCTAAATGTCACATTTATGTTTCGTTATCCTCAGACTGATTTTATTGTAAGAAAACAGAAATTTGCCTATCTGTGTTAGACCTCTCTCCCTTTAGAGTTTAACGTCATGATCGCCGATTCAATGCCAATCAAACAAGGCTAGCAGAGTTAAGTTTATACAGGTCAGCTTTTAGAGCCCAGAGCGGTATCTGGTAGGAATTCAGTCTTCATTGTCTTGACTTTGCTTTGACACCTCTGGCTGTATTCACACTGAATCGCCCACAGCGTTCCTCAGTTTCTAACCCTCATCAGTACCTTTCCCTATCTATGCACCCCAAGGTGGTATTTTCTGACAAAACACTCTTGGGAAAACCCATCTGCCCTCACAGCACAGAGCTACAGATTCCCAAAGCTGTGGTCTAGCCCAGCGCTCTCTCCTGAGCACAAAGCCTTCCGCCCAAGGTCTCCCCTGGTGACCAGAGGCTGCCCCAGCACATCCACACCCAGGCCATTGCCTTGCCCTCATCCTCGTCCTTGTCCTCTCCCAGTTCTGCTGGTGGCCCCCACAGCCCCCAAATCACTCAAAGGTCCCCCGCTGTGAAGGCGGAAGAACAATGAAATATCCTGCATGCACATAATCTCAAAGCAAAACCATGGCACGGATACAGCAGGTATTATTATTTCCAGTTCACAGCTGAAGAGGCAGATTCGGAGGGATTAAATTAGCTCCACCACAAAGGCAGTGGCAGATTTTCTCTATTTAAAACTTCCCCAGAGCGGAGGGGACGGGGCAGAGCCAACTCCAAAGAGCTAACCTAAATAAACAACTGCAGCACCCAGTGAGACGTGCAGAGAACTATCGAACGCACACTGACATCGCCACACAGCGGAGTCACTCTGTGGTTGTAAGGCGATGTATTTCCACTCATGGTTTAGGAAGTTCAGGGGCGAGGGTCCGTGACCCCATTGCTTCGGCAGCCTGGAGATGCAGGAGCGCCGTTAACGCCGACCCAGAGCAAAGCCCCTGCTGAAGTAGACCCACGACTCACGATTTTATAGCCAAATCTCTCGGGAGACCAGGCCTCCGCGGGCACGCCCCCGGTGACCTAAGGACCTCCCACTTGGCCCATGCCCTAGGCCTGAGAAAAGTTAATTTGATGAAGAATTAAAGATAAAGGGACTGTGTTGGCGTTATAATGTGTACAATGCAAGCTCAATACACTATGAAACCAATTCTCCCTTCAGTGAACACCCTAAAATATTTACTAAATGTAAGTGGTGTGGGGGGTTGGGAGTGGGAGATTGTGGCCAAGCAGGTTAAGCCCCTGCATGGGAAGCCAGCTGTTTCCAATCCAGCTTCCTGCTAATGTGCCTAGGAAGGCAGCAGCAGATGGCCCAAGTACTCAGGTCCCAGACACCCCCATGGGAGACCCAGATGCAGTTCCTGGCACATGGCTTCAACCTAGGCCAGAACTGGCTTTTGTGGCCATTTGGAGAGTTAACTAGCAGATGGGAAACATTTCTCTCTCCCTCTCCCTCTTTCTCTCCCTCTGTCCCTCTCTCTCTCTCTCTCTCTCTCTTTCCCCCTCTCCCTCCCCTCTCTCCCTTTCCCCCCTCTCCCTCTCTATGTCTCTCTTCCTCTCCTTCTCTCTTTCCTTCCTTCCTCTGTCACTCTGCCTTTCAAATAAAATGTTTGATTTATTTGGAAGGCGGAGTGACAGAGAAAAAGGGAGAAACAGAGATCTTCTCTCAACTGATACACTCTCCAAATATCCTCAACAGCTGGGACTGGGCCAGGCTGAAGACAGGAGCCTGGAATTCCATCCGGGTCTCTCCCACATGGTGGCAAAACCTAAGAACTTGAGCCATCATCTGCTGCCTCCTAGGCACGTTAACAGAAAGCTGGATTGCAAGCGCAAAGTAGCCAGGATTAGAACCAGGAACTCTTATATGGGTGTAAGCATCCCAAGTAGAAGCTCTACAATGTCTACACCACAATGTCCCACACTCCCCACTCCCCACCACTGGCTATAATTTTTAAAGGAAATCAGAGAATATGAGAGGCAGAATGATTGAGATTTTGAGTAAATTCTTGGAGAAAGCAGACATTTTGCCAGAATGACAGCAAGTGTGGTTCACTCATGGGCTGTTCTGGAACACCCCTACCTGGGCTTTCTCCTTACCCCAGGAGGCAGGTCAGTGATGGCTGAGATGTAGGGATGGGGCTAAAAAGGTGGAAAGTGTCTTGTCTCCATGGGACTAGCGGGGCAGCACAGGGATGGGTAAGGAGGTCTCTTCCCAAGTATCCCTAATGTGTTGTATTTTATTGTGAAGGCAAATTTCTACACAAAAACAGCCCTGCCAAATTGTCATAACCCAATGAGGTGGGCTGAAGTCTGAGCAAAGAATGAAGAGGGGTGAAAGTGGGTGGTCACCAGGAGACATGGCACAGGCAGAGGGAAGGCTAAGAAAACGGGTCAGGTGGTGAGGAAGTCGAAGACACTTGCCAGGGGTGCTGTAGGCCAAGCCCATCTCTTCAGAGTCCCTGGCCTGCAACCAGTCTGCTAATCACTGCCCTTTCTCGGGCCCCTCTGCCTGCCTTCTTAACCTTAAGGAGTTCCCCTCCTGATGTCCGCCCTGGTCCCTGCTCTTTGCCTTATCCCCTGTGACTTCCCTGCAGCATCTCAGATCTACAAGCCCCTCCCTGTTTCCTCTGCCTGGGAACTAGGAGGGCTAAAGCAGTGGAAGTCCCAAGTTCTGTGGCCATTCCCAGGGACTGGCCAGGAAACAAAACTCTTAAAAGCTTCCGGGGTCGGGGGAAAGGCCCTTACTGATGTATTACATTTCCTAAGTAGCAAGACTGAGGGCTGGATGACAGCGATGCGATGGCTTTGAATTCTCAACCTAAATGAGACTATCAAGTCCAGCACGGAGTTCTGGATGCAGTCAACCATCGGTTCAGCTGTGAGTGGAATAAGGGGGTTATAAGGCATGTTAAATCTGAAGAAAGTGGCCTTCCCCTGGCCTTCCTTAGGGAACTGCTAGATCACGAGTCAACCAACGGAGGCCTGCAGGCAGCTCTGGCCTGCCGCCTGCTTTTGTGTTTGTGTTGTTCAACAGTCATACAAGTCCCTACATAATCCCCTCCATTTCGCCATTGGGCTTATTATTCTGTGGTTCTTGGGAGTGTCGCTCCCCGTCTTCATGGAGGAACGACACAGGACCCTGCGCTGTTCTTTTGTCTGCTCGGCCCTCCCCGGGTTTGCTGCTGGTTCTTCCCGGGTTGGCTACTATCCCTTCCACCTCCGTGGAAGGGCAGTTCCCCCTGGCCACATTCCCCACTTCCGCAGGGGAGCGGCACACCGCCAGCCGGCTCTTCTCGGGGGCTGCACAGGTGTTCCCTCAGATGTTCCCCTTAGATGTTCCTGGTGCATGCCGTCTCTCTCCTCCTTTATAGTCCTCCTCTGCCAATCCCAACTCGGCTGCCCACACGCCGAGTACGCTGCTCTCCTCCAATCAGGAGCAAGTCCTACAGTTTATTGGTTGAACTGGAGGCAGCTGTGCAGAAGCTGTTTACTTCTCTCCCAGCGCCATATTGTGGGAGAGCAGATGCATAGAATAAGTCTTAATTCCAGTAACTCAGTCTAGTCCGGATTGCTCCCCACAGGGAGTAGTCTGCTGATGCCTGGGTGAGACAAGTGCTCCACTAAAACAGGAAAGTAAGCGAAGAGAGCAGCGTGAGATCCAGGAAAGAGGAGAGAACCCGAGAGAAGAGTTGGAAGATGCAGGAGGAGCCTAGGCTGACAGCTGGGCAGGCATGGGGGGAAACGCACTCCCACACAAACTAGGAGACCGAGGGCTCCCAGAGGTGTCCCCAAGGGAAAAACAGTGGGAGCCCTGGATTAGTTGATGTGTCTGGACCTACTGAGGAGGTTTATATTCTGCTGGGGACTTTGCGAGTGACTTGGCTGTAGACAGACAGAAAACCAACTGAAAGATAAACAAGCAGTGCTTACCTCCTGGGAAAGAAAGAGGAGTAAGACAGGAAATGCTGTCAAGTAAGTCCTAGAATGCGACCTGACTCGGTCATGGACAGTGTCGAAATCACAGTCATGTCATTGCCATTTGATTTAACCAACTGCTGAAAGAACCAAATTGGAAGGTGGAAGAGGAAATGAATAGGGAAGAGAGCTGAATTGTCCGCTTCCATGCTAGGAAGCTGAGAGTGACTAAAATCAGGAACTAACAATATAAGCGTGGAATTTAAATATGTAGCAGTAATTACTCACGGAAGCAGCTAAAAAGGTTGAAAGTGTCTTGTCTCCATGGAACTAGCGGGGCAGCACAGGATGTCATGTGCCTTCTAAAATGGTTTGACTTAAAGCACATGTATTATTTTGGGAATAAATTTTTAAAAATAAAACAAGAAAAGAAAAGTAAGCTCAGGACGAGATGGGGTGACCCTGGTCCCTCTCACTGGGAAGAGGCACTGTGTGGGGACTCCCAGCTCCTGGTTGGAAGAAGCAGGCATCAGAGACCCAAGGACAGGCCAGCTGTGGTTATCATTAATGTTTCTGACATGAGTGCAAGTGTATTTCAGTCCGATGTTAAGACTGCAAGCTGTTCCTTCATGCACTGACTGCTGTGTGTGATTTAATCCCTGGCTGGGCCGCTGGGATGCAGAAACCATGATTCTTGGCCACGAGGCATTCACAGACTGGTGGGAGATGAAGTCACCCAGCTAATGGCTGACTGATGGATCTGTACCGTGATAACAGTATACTCCAGGGTAGGTGATAGCAGAGAGAAACCACCCCGGAGTCAGAAGTCTTTCAAATGGAGCCCAGGAGGTTGAGGAGGAATTGGGCTGAGACAAGTGGGGGGTGGGGAGGCAGTTTCCAGGCACAGGGGATAGAAGATGCAGAGGCTCAGAGGGCACCCAGGTACATGGAGAGCTGTCCATAGCCTGGGGCTGAGAGCTCAGAGTGTGTGGAAGGTGAGTAGCACACAGAACGCCAACAGAGTCTGGCTTTGTTCTGAAGCTGATGGGAAACCAGACAAGGCTCTTCCAGAGGAAAAGCATCAACAAATCTTGCTCTCAGCCCAGTTTGGAAAATAGAGCAGAAGCTGGGGGAGAGAGAGGTGAGGAAGGAGATGGCGGTGCTCTGTGCTAAGGCAGCGTGCTGAGACGGGAAGGCAGATGCACTTGAAGATATCAAGGGAGCTGAGTAGACAGGTGTCCCGTTAGACAGGGGAGCTGAGGCAAGGCTGGCCCCCAGCTTCTAGTCTGCATGTGAGTCAGGCGACAGAATCACCTCAAAAATGAGGAGAGGGCTCCAGGGGCTGGAGGAGGGAGCTGAGACACTTTGAACGTGTGGAGGTGAGGGGGCCGGTGGGAATTCAAGTGGAGAGGTCAGGCAGCAGTTGGTGTGGGAGTGGGCTTCAGGAGAGACCCCCGGGCTGGGGGTGTATGTTGGGAAGGAACTGGCACAGAGAATGGGTGCTTCTCTCCTGCCAGGGAGAGCGTGTGGTCAGAGAAGAGGGAATCCAGGAGAACACGTGGACTTAAAGCACAAACAGAGGGCAGGAAGCCCAGGAGGAGGCCAGGACCAAGAGGGCTGAGGTGAGGGGCACAGAGACCAGGAGAGGCTCCAGTGCTGCGGGAGGCCGGGTCAGCTAGGGATGGAGAGCTGTGTGTGCACACCAGGAACCGGAAGAACACCTCTTGCATGCAGCGACAACCCAAAATGCCCTCCCGTGCTTCCAAATACTCCTCAGGGACAATGAAAAGACCACCGAGTTTGGGGTGAAAGTCGGAAAAGGACCGAATGACAGCTTCTCTCTCCTCAGGCCTCTTCCTGGGCTGACCAGTCACTACCGTTTTTTTGAGTTTGAAATTTACCATTGAGGGGTGAGCATTTGGCACAGCAATTAAGACACGGATTGGAACTCCTGCATCCCATATCAAAGTGAGTGGGTTCAAGTCCCAGCTCCACTCCCAATTCCAACTTCCTGCTAATGCCAACCATGGGAGGCAGCAGGTGATGGCTCAAGTGGTTAGGGTTCCTGCTACCCATGCGAGAGATACAGATGGAGTTCCTGGCTCCAAATTTCAGCCTGGCCCAGTCCCAGCTGTTGAAGACAGTGGACCAGAGAATGGGAGCTCTGTGTCTCTGCCTCTCAAATGAAGAAAACTTTTAATTAAATAATAATTTATGGATCTCCCACCATGGTGAACTTGGCAGTCAAGGCCCACCCTCCTAGGACTACCAGGAAACAAACAAATGAAGCCAGGTTGGGAGTTCCTGGAATAGGTCTGGTGCAGAGGAGAGGCAGGGGGAAGGGCATCAGGAGTGCCTGGATTTAGGGAGAAGATACACAGCGCACAGTGGGGTGAGACTGGGCAAAGGCTGAGCCGCCGTCTCTTTGGGCCACAGGGATGTGAGGCTGAGTGAGAAGAGCTGCCCTTGAGGTTCTGGACACAACTCCCACACACAGCTGTGTCAGCACAGGGCAGCTGGCTGGAGCCAAGGCCTGGTGGGGCTGGCAGTCTGCAGCTTAATCTGCGGATATTGAGGCCAGCACAGGAAGGAGCCTTGGAGAGCACCATCATGACCGCCTGCTGACCACCTGCCGTCTGGGGAGCACAGACTGAAGTCCCACAGAGGAGGGTGAGGGCTGCTGGAAGCATCAGGGCCCCCAGGAAAGCATGGACGGGGATGGCATTTTGGAAGGAAACCACAAAAAAAAAAAAAAAAAAGAAAAGAAAAGAAGTCTAGAGGATCCAAGATCCAAGGTCAGTGCCTCAAGATGTTCACAGTGGCAGAAAGCAGGAAGAACTTGTATTCCATTGCCAAAGAATGGCAGGTGTGAGCAGAGAGGGCTAGGCACAGGCAGGGAACCAGCACATGAGACAGACAGCTGAGGATCCCTGCACCAGCATCAGTCACATCTGATGCGTGCTGGGGGGCGCTTGTTTTAATTTTTTTTTTTTGTTTGAAAGGCAGAGAGACAGAAAGGAAATTCCCCATTTGCGGGCCAGGCTGGAGCTGGGAGCTGGGAACTCAGTCCGGATCTCTCACCTGTGCAGCAGAGCCCCAGTTACTTGAGCCATCATTTGCTGCCTCCCAGGAGCACACTAACTGGAAGCTGGATCAGAAGTGCAGAGTAGCAGGGACTCTAACCAGGCACTCCAATATGGGATGCAGGTGTCCCAAGTGGGAGCTTAACCTACTAAGCCACGACACCTGCTCTGTTCTCAGCATCTTTGAGTGACCACACCTGCTGACCTGCTTGTAAAATGGTAAAACCTTTTAATGGCACTGTTTTGTATTACCATGAAGTATAAGAATTTTAACTTCCAGCCATTTACTGCCTTAGACACAAGTACTGGGAGAATTTAATTTAGAAAGAAGCTTGGGGGCTGGCACTGTGGCACAGCAGGTTAAGGCTCTGGCCTGAGGTGCTGCCATCCCATGTGGGCGCCAGTTCCAATCCCAGCTGCTCCTCTTCCAATCTGGCTCTCTGCTATGGCCTGGGAGAGTGGTGGAGGATGGCCCAAATCCTTGGGCCCCTGCACCCATGTGGGAGACCCAGGGGGAAGCTCCTGGCTCCTGGCTTTGGATCAGCACAGCTCCGGCTGTTGCAGCCACCTGGGGAGTGAACCAGTGGATGGAAGACCTCTCTCTGTCTCGACCTCTCTCTGTAACTCTATATTTCAAATCTACCTCTCTCTGTAACTCTTTTAAATAAATAAAATAAATCTTTAAAAAAATTTTTTTAAAAAGAAGCTTGGAGGAAAACACACTTCTGAGTAACCTCCAGGAAGTCATGCCTCCTCCTTTCTCTTGAGTGAGGTGCATGGGCCTGCCCCTGGGCTCCAAGAGTGTCCATCAGAGTGGGGGTCCCAACAAGCTTAGGGGCCCAGGCTCGGGGCACCTTTCAGATGCCCTCCCACCTCCCATTTGCATACTACATCCCTCGACACGGTCATTCCGTAGGCAGATATTGACCATGGCACCAGAAGAGATGCAAAATGCCACCTCACTCAGCTCTCTGATCTGAAATCCAGGCATAATCAAACCTTCACTCTACCGTATAGGTAAGGCGTACTATACACAATATATTACGTGTGCTCCTTTGCTGCCGTCCCACACTCAAGCTGACTGAAATCCAAAACTGTCATGGTACAAAATTCACGTTGCACTTAAAATGAAAAAATGAGGTAGAATACAGCGAGGCATAGTGCTGCCTGCCAGATCATCTCCCATCCAGAAGCATCTTCTGGTTTCCTCTCCCTCATATGTTGCAACCTCTGTAGTACAGCCAACAGGTGTGTGTGTGTGCATGTGTGTGTGTGCACGCGTGTGTGTGTGTGTGTGAGTTCATTAAGTTATAGGACTCTAATTTAGCACCTTCCAGGAACCTCAATCCTTTAAGCCTAAACCTGTCTAACACTTCAGGTCACATAACAGAATGAAATTTGTACCATTTTATTGCCTGCTTTTTGACATTTTAGGTTCTGTGTCTGTACTCAAAAAATTAAAGAATTCCAAAGACCACCTCTTTAGTGCATCTGCCTGTTAGCTTCATGTGTTCTTGTGCTGCCTCTCTCCCAGGGCCCTTGTTAGCAGCTTGGTAGCCTGTGCCTGGGTCTTTGGGTGCCTGGCACGGTGGAGAACAGTTTGGGAGCAGCAAGCAGAGACAGAGGATCACTTGGAGAGACAGAATGTGGCCTGTGCTATTCCTGTGCCCGACAGCTCCTGCGTGTGCAGATAGCTCCTGAGTGTGAGTGAGCAGGAGCGTGAATGGGGAGGCTCCGGGGGTGGCAGAAGGAATGGGTGCTGCTGCTGTGGAGAGAGGATTCCTGCTGAAATGGAACACAGAGGGCACGTGGGGGGGCGGCGGTCTGGCCCCCACGTACTCTTGTTGCTGTTGGGGCAAAGACAGGCAGAGGCCAGGAGGTCAGGCAGGCAGCTGCGAGCAAAAGGCAAGGCGCAGCCCACGTGCTGAGCTGAGAAGGCAGGTGAGTGCATTCAGTTCAGTCTGCACTCCACGACCACGCAGGTGTGGACCCAGAACAGACAGAATCCAGACCTCAGAGAGCGAGAAAGAACACGCCAAAAATCATTCATTCAGCCATTCTCTAAACTGCCGTTTGTTGGACAGCTTCTCCATAGCAGGCGCCCCCCTCCTTGTGAGGATACGACACATCCTCTGAGCATCGGTCCCTAAGAAGTCACCACCAGGTGCGGAAAGCAGAGAGCTGATCTCAGTGCCTTGTGGGCCAAGGGCCTCCCTCCCTGGGAAGAGGGACGTGAGGGCTGCCGTCAGCTGTGCCTCCTCCTCCTGGACAAGGTCTGCTTGGATCCACGCACCAGAGGGTCAGGGCGTGGTTGGCAGTCAGGGCCGATTGCCGGGACCGTGTGGCTCTCAGGGCAAGGCTGGCTTTGTGAAGAAATGCACTGCCTTCTGGGTCCTGATGCCAGCGTGTTCTTTGACTGACATTGGGTCGGAGGACTGGCATGGGGTAGGCGGAGCCCGAGGTCTGTCTGTGGGATTCCTGCTCAGTTTCTCAATAGGAGATAAACATACTGGAAGTCGTTGAGTTCTTCTGCATCATTAATTACCATGAAGAAACTGTAATTTGTAAAACTTAGACTAACAGTGGCAACTGGAGCCTTTTGCTTTACCTCAAAAGTAAATCTACTGAAAGAGATGCAAGAATTCGGTGGATGGCACTATCCACATTGCTGAAGAAAACAGAAGATCTGGCTAAGTGGAGACACCTGTCACTCTCCTGGTGCAAACTTTCAGCACCATAAAGATACCAGTTTGCCTCGGATTACCATGGGGTATTCATGGCATTTAATCAGATGATCCCAAAACTCACACGAAAGGGTAAAGGTAGCAATAGTTAAGATAATTTCTAAGGAGAATAAAGAGGGAGGACTTCCTTTTGGTCTATTATGACTTAAATTATGAGTTGCTGTAATTAAGAAACTGTGGTATTGTTACTGAAATAGACTAGCAGACCAGTAGAACAGAGTAAAAAACTCAGAAACAGACTCATGCAATATGGAAAGTTGATATTTTAAAAATGGGGCTGAACAGATCAGTACCAGAAGGACGAACTATTCAATAAAAAGAATAAATGATGAAGAGAAAAATATTCCTGACCTTATGCAATATGCACAAATAAATTCCAGATGGAATAAAGACCAAAATGTGAAAATGAAAACCTTAAAACTTCTGGAAAATACACAAGACTCTTGTAAACTTATGTCAGGAAAGAGATGTTTAAAATGAGATAGAAGAACCACCAACCATCAAGGAAAAGATTAATCAACTTCGTTGTATTAAAATGTGAATTTTCTGTACGACTAAAGACACCATAATAAAGTTAAAAGGCAGTGCCACAGACCAGGGGGAGATAACTGGGACTCATGTGGTCAGCAGAGGATTAAAATCCCTAACACGTAAAAACTCCTACAGAGCAGTTAGGTAAGAGAAGGAAATATAGGATAACATGCTCTTATAGATTTAAAAAAAACCTACAAATTAATAAGAAAAATGCATACATTCCAATTGAAAAATATACAACTAAATTGTATGAGTAAGCAATTCGGAGGAGAAAAGCCTGAAAACCCAATAAATAGGAACATATCAAATCTCGTAGCCATCAGGGAGACATATAGAAAAACAAGATATCATTTTGTGCTTATCAGATGGGCCAGAATTTTGAAGTTGGATTATTTGAGGTGTTGATGAGGAAGTGAAACTGCAGGAACTCACACATTGCTCCTGGGAGTGACAGTGCCGACTCACTGCAGAGCGACTTGCAACCCCTGCTACAGGATGTGCCAGCTGCATTCTAGGTAGAGCCCAGGACTGTGGGGTGTGTGCACAAGGAAAAACATATGGGCACTTTTTTATTTGCAGAAAAATGGAAGGAATTTAAATGTCCATCAACAGGAAACATGGATACATAATATGTTCACATAAGAAACTAAATGACTCAGCTAGATAAATCTTGAAAGCATGTTGAATGAAGAGTTTCAGAAGACTCTTACATCAAGTTTTGAAACACTTATCAAAATATGACGGTACTTCAAATGATTCACAGAAAATGCAATTAAAAGTGAAGTTTATTTTTGTGCCAAAAATTTTGATATCTAGGGGCCAGCACTGTGGCGGAGCAGGTAAAACTACCGCCTGCAGTGCCAACATCCCATATGGGCACCGGTTCAACTCTACTTCCGATCCAGCTCTCTGCTATGGCCTGGGAAAGCAGTAGAAAGAGGGCCAAATCCTAGGGCCCCTGCACCTGCATGGGAGACCCAGAGGAAGCTCCTGGCTTCAGATCAGCCCAGCTCTGGCCGTTGCAGCCATTTAGGGAGTAAGCCAGTGGATGGAAGACATATCTCTCTCTCTCTCTCTCTTTCTCTCTCCTCCCCCCTTTCTCTGCCTCTGCCTCTTTGTAACTCTGGCTTTCAAAGAAATAAATAAGTCTTTAAAAAAATTCAAATCCGGAACAAGTGTTTGGCCTGGCAGTTAAGCCACCAATGAGGATGCCTGGGTCCCATCCTGGAGTGCCTGGGTTCCATTCTGAGCTCTGGCTCCTCACTCTGCTCATGCAGACTCTGGGAAGCCATGGCTCAAGTGGTTGGGTTCCTGCCACCACCTGGGAGAGCTGGATTGAGTTCCTGGCTCCCAGCTTCATCTCCCTCTCCATTCACCTCCACGCTGTTACGGGCATTTGAGGAGTGAACCAGCAAGGGGGAGTGCTCTGTCTCTCTTTCCCTCTGTCTCTCAAATAAGTAAATTAAAAAAAAATTTTTTAAAACCAATGATATAAAAATAAAGTGGGTCACATGCAAACAAAAAAAAATGAAATCTCTGCATAGTTGTTTTGTCATATGCATTTTCCATGAATTGTCTTGAGTGTCCTCATGATGTTGATGGATACTTACACAGTTGCTCACAAGAACACAATCCCAGATGAGACACAGCGCACCAGCTTCTGAAGTGCCCCCTCTCTGAGGAGTAAAAACAGAAGAGAAGATGTTGGGAACAGAGGGCTTCACCTCCCTCTGGCGTCAGGGGCAAAACATTAAGAATCGTTCCATCTGGTGGGGGCCACACAAAGGTTTGTTATTATGATCTTCTGTTTGAAGGGGTTTGTGGTTTTTAAAAAATTAATTTCTTGGGAAAAAAAAAACCTGCTCAATCTCCATCTTAAAGTGGGCAGTGATTCAAAAAACATTTAAAGTACTTGATGGGCCAGCGCCGTGGCATAGCTGGTGAAGTCGCTGCCTGCAGTGCTGCCACCCCACCCCACCCCACCCCCGCCTCTGCCTCTCTGTAACTCTGCCTTTCAAAAATTTTTAAAAATTAAAAAAGTACTTGACGGTTGTCACCCCATGCCTGGCAATTCAGTAGGGTGGGTCGAGGCACAGAGCTGCTGAATCCAGCTCTACTACTTCCTAATGGTAGGTTGGACAGCTGCTTAATCTCCCCCCTTGTAAAAGACTTGAGCGGTAAAGCAACAGAGAGATTGTGCGTACATTCATCTGCTGGTTCACTCTCCAAATGCCCACAAATGACAGGGGCTGGGCCAAGACCAAAGCCAGAAGTCAGGAAGCAAATCCAGGTTTTCCATGTAAGTGATGGGAACCCAACTACTTGAACCATCACCACTGCCTCTCAGGGTCAGCATTGGCAGGGAGCTGCTGTCAGGAGCTGGAAGTGGGTACCCATACTCTAATATGGGACAGGGATATCCTACCCAGAGCCTTAACTTCTAGGCCAGTGCCTGTTCCCTTGCTCTCCCTCTGCCTTGGTTTCCTTGAATGTAAAATGCTGCTGCTGCTGTTGCTGCTACTAATGATGATGATGATGTCTTAGTGCCTCCTCCATGGAGTTGTTGCGAGATATGACAAGTTGTTGGTCATAAAGCACCAAGAAGAATAGGCAGTACATAAGTGGACTCTAATTATTATGCCTGAATATGATCCATCCAGAGAGATACTAGCTATTTGTTAGGTACAGGAGAGGAAGGGGAGGAATAAGCTCTCATGTAAGTAGGCGTTGTTTTAGTGATGGTTGCCCTTCTACTGCAGTGAGACAAAAATATCGCTCAGATCTCCAAAATTAACCTGTTGAGTTGGAGATGATTCAGCCCTCAGCCCCCAGTGACTTCACACGGCTCTACTTCAGTTAGCTCTGGCAAGTAAAATGATCAAACACTCATTCACTTTGCAGCGCTGGCTGTAAAAATCAATATGAAAAACGAAAATCAATACGTAACTCTGCTGAAATCCATAGAATTCTGTCTAAAAATGAAAGCTGTCTTCAAGTGTTGATGAATATGTGGTATTGGTCTATCACATGAGACTGTCCCTTTTGTATTTAAAAGAAAAGATGAAATGGAACCCCACCTCGCTAGATGGAGGTTTAAATTTAGGCCTATTTAGTGTTTCAAATAAATGAGAAATCACAGTCATTAGGAAACCAACAGAAATTTTCTGAATGCAGATGCAGGAAGGCAAAAATTACAGGTTTTGTCTGGTGAGCTTGGGCCCAACTGCAGCTCTGCTACTTCCTAGATTTGAGTGAATTCCTTCAATGTGCTGTGCCTCAGTTTATCTTTAAAATGGAACTCACTTCTCTTGTGTGATTGTTGTGAGCATCAAATACACAGGTGTACCGCCTCCCCTCTCCCCAGTACGAAATCTGGGCTCAGGAGTTATCTTTAGCTCTGACATTATCAGGAACTGAGTTACGGATTGCTCAGCGCTGATGGGTGGTAGATGTGGAGTCTAAAACAACATGAGATAACACGCTGAAAGGTTTTACAGTGGACTCTGCCAGTCTCTGTTCACTGAACGAAGGAGGCCTTTCAAGGCCCAGGAAGAAGGAAAAATACTTAGTCTTCCTCTTTGAAGATGATCAAACACAGCTTTTCGATTATGACTTTTCAATGCAAGTATTGGAAGTGCTCTCTAAGTCTGCTTTCCTGTAAGAAGCACCTGTTTCAACCACCGTTGCCTGCAAATGTCCTTACTCAGCACCCTAAAATGTCCAGTAGAGCTGGGATATTTCATTATGCCTGGTTCTCCCCAAACGCTACGAATCCCTGTTTCTAAGCCTCTGGATGCATGAATTGAAAAGCCGAGACTCTGTGCCTCACACGGGCCTGAGGCAAAAGCAAGATTTCAGGGACATCCAGGCCCAAGCTGGAGACAGGACATTGGTCACATGCAAAGGGGGTGAAGACTGGAGAATGCAGCGCCCCCTGGTCTGCATCTGGTTGTATCTGATCATTCAGCCGGGCTTCCTTCCACCCTCCACCCCAGCCCTCCTGCACCTAAGCCTGCCTCTCCCTTCCTGCCTTAACTGCTAAATAATTCATTCTTTTGGTGGGGGGAGGGGTGCTTTGGTGTTGGGCCTCAAAGGGGAGAATTCTGAGAGGAGTACAGCCTGGCTATGATTAAAATAAGCAGTGAATCCACTTTCCCTGACTACGTAGGTATTTGCATTTTGAAGGAAGAGCCTGTTTATCCCAAAGATCCCTAATGGACCAACCATTTCAAGAAGATGGATTTTTGTTTGTTTGTTTGTTATCTTTTTCTAACTGGAAAGGGATAGGGTTTGCTTGGGGTAGGACCAGGGAGGTGTGAGGTGCCCTGCTAGACTGGAGTGGCCACCTCCACCCAGATGCCCCACAGCCACCTGGAACTCAGGGCTGAACTCATCGTCCCTGAATGCTGGCTTCTCTTCCCTGCTGCCTAATTCAGCTGGCATTTTTTTAAAGAATTTATTTATTTATTTATTTACTTATTACAAAGGCAGAGTTACAGAGAGGGGGAGAGAGAGAGGAGAGAACCATTCACTCACCAAATGGCTGCAATGGCTGGAGCTGAGCCAAGCTGAAGCCAGGAGCCATGAACTCCATCTGGGTCTCCCATGTGGGAGGCAGGGGCACAATGACTTGGGTCATCTTCTGCTTTCCCAGGCACATTAGCAGAGAGCTGTATCCGAAAGGGAGCAACCATGACTTGAACTGATGCCACCTATATAGGATACCAGTGTCACTGGTAGTGGCTTAACCTGCTGTGCCAGAACACCAGCCCTGTCCGTTGGCATCCAGAGCTTGAGAAAACAGCATCATCCTTGACTCATTGCTCTTCCCCAAAGACCATTCATCCTGTTGGCTCAAAGGACAAGCCAAAGATTGAAATCACAGTGCTCTAACTGTCTTGTTAATTGTCATGGCTTCCTACTGCCATCAAGGAATACCTCAAGGTAAATAAAAATACTTGAAATCTGAATTTCAGGCCATTTAAATTTTTGGAAGATTGATGGTCCACTTCTCATCAGATCTGATTAGATCCTCACTCTCACCTTGTAGTTTGGCTGTGGAGAAGCTCTGCCATTCCCTCACTATTCACGTGAACTTCAACGGTTGGTACACGGTCTTCCATTCTGTTTTGTTTCTTGCAGGAATCTTTTGAAATCACTAGTCACTTTTGCAAGGGTTAGTTTAGTGATTCTAAATAGTATGGTCAGCGAGTCTGTATGACCAAGAACACGTACATTTATACTGAAATAAATCAAAACTTCTGGAAGGGAACAAGCCAATGATGGACACACTAAACCCCCTCTCTGTAGCCTTTGCCCTAAGAATGTCACACAACAGTTGCCTCAGGGCCAGTCTGTATACTACCATTAGTAGAGCTTGAATTATCCCATGACCAAAAAAATGGAAACATACATAGAGGTTCTAATACTTTCATTTTGTGCTCTGCACCAGTGGTGCCTGGTGGAAGCTGCTGCCCCTTTAACCATGGTACCCCACTCATAGGACCCACAAGCTGCCTGCTTCTTGTTGAAAGTGTTGGAAATCTGGGGGCACCACAGGTCTCTCCAGAAGCCTGGTGAGCCCACGGGCTCTGTCTTTAAGGCAGATCAGATACCTTTGGAGGGTTGGGAGTGCCAGCCCCAAAAAGTCCTCCAAGATGCGTTGGGTCAGCCCTGGGTCAGAAAAATCCATTCCCTAACCCTCCTCAGTCATCTAACTTTTACTGTAAGTGCCTCTTAAAGTATCCCTAAGTGCCTTTCTTAAGCTTTAAAAACACCATCTTACTCAACTTTGAAAGGATTGCACCAACAAAAGGCATTTTTCATGAACTTATAAGCTTTGATCTTTTCTCTGTGGGGGAAGGGGAGAATCAAGGTCTGTGATGTCCCAACCTCGAAGGTCCCACCATTCCTTAACAATTCCACTTTATTCCAGCTCCTGCAGCTCCATGTCCATTCTTTAATATTCCAGAAATATACAAATGACAGTTTTATATGAGGGGAGAAAAATGATTTCTAGTGTCATTCCCCTGGGATGCCTCCTTGCTCATTCTGGGAACCACAGTGCTGTGAGGTTTATGTTTCTAAACACTGCTTAATGTCCTTAATCATCTTGTCTCCACAGCTACTTAGGGACGACCAAGAACTAACGCAAGGGCCTTGTCTGCTCTAGGAGGCATGTATCATTGTCATGGACAACCCATCCTGCGGGCAGCAGGGCCCTTGTCTGCTCCAGGAAGCATGTATCATTGTCACGGTTAGCCCATCCTGTGGACCACCTCACCCCTGCAGCAATCCCCTTCCTCATTACATACCCAGAGAACAGAAAAAGAAACTTGAAGGGAGGAGGGGAAGCTATCACTTTCCCCATTGGCTCCCAGTGGTGCAGGCTGGAGGCTGAGGGCCATGACACATGTCCAGTCAGCATTTCCCAGTGCATAAGCCGCTGAGCAGAAGGATGGCTGCTCATCATTGAAGTCCAAGTTCAAAGTAGCTTGCAAGGATCCTCTACCTCAAGGAGATTTGCTTGAGGTTTTTTTTCAAGAGTTAAATATAAATGATTGAGTACCAGAAACTTAGACAATCATTCAATCTTCCTATGCCCAGGGTTTCGGTGCCTCCCTTGTACTCTGGATCCCCTGTCTAGACAGGTAGTGCTCACTAGGCGCTAGATTGTTCCTCTCTGGGTACCATCTCCACTCTTCTACTTAACACTTTTAGCTAATTCTCTTTCCTACCATCATCTTAAGCTGTTTATGGAAGTGAGACTGTTTGTTGGCTGTTACAAATCATTTCCAATCTTATCATTTTGACATAGTTATCTATGCTTCTACTCAACTTTTCCACACACCCCTTGGAAGCGTTGCAGAGGTAGCGAAGTTGCAGAACCCTATGGGAGAGAGGACAGCATGCCAGCCATCTCTGTGCCTCCTCCACTGCCAAAGCACTCTTCTGGCTTGCAGCAGACAGCGCAAAGCCCGCCATCTTTCATAACCATCATTTGCTTTCTTTTTCCCCAAATTTGTTACCTTGTTCTGACCATGCTGAAGCTCTTCTGTCTTTTCTGCCCACTCACCCAGCTTGGTTAGAGTTTCCTGCTGTTTGTCACCATCAGCCTGGCATTTCACCATCTGGGAGAGCTTAATGTTTTCTAGAAATGTGGAAACATCTCTTGTGCTCCAGCTGAACATCATTTGTGAAAGCAGCAACTCCGACTGGCCTCAGCACTTTTTCATGCAGTAAAGTGCCCACTTAAATTCTCTCTTATTTTCTCTCTGCAAACTAGTTACTACCATGGTCACACCATTCCTCCCACCTAGTTGTGGTATTTTCCTTTCTTTCTAAAGGTGTTGAGGTTACTTATTCTCAGAGCACTGTGCTCATGTTCCCTTCCCTTGAGGTTATCCATCAGTCTAGGTGAAAGGAAACCCCATTTGCTTCTACAAAGATGAATTGCACAGCTTCCTCAGTGTGTCCCATTGTACAGTCAGATGAGCTACACTACAGAGCTGCATAATCACATTTTTATCTCTATGCAGGTATCACAAACAATCCAGTAACTTTCCTGGCTGAAGAATGGGAATGTTTGTTCGAACATGGTGTCTCTGGCCACAAGCAATCTCTAAGGCTCCTTGTACATAGAAATAAGAGAACGGTTTTACCAAGATCTAGCCTAGATCCCTTGGTGTTTCCCCACCAACAAGCATGTGTCCCCTCTAAGGCCTGTTTCCCCAGATATCCCAGGCACACCCCTGCTCTTGGCTCTGAAAACTTTGCTCACATTCCTCCTCTTAGCCTGCAGTGTCCCTCCCTTGTGGGTCCCCAGCTGGACCATTTGCAGAAGGCTGAGACAGGATGGGTGGATGCAAGTCCAAGATCTCCATGTGCAAAATATCCCCTGCATAGGACTGCTCCCTCAGTGCGGTCCTTACATCACGTGTATCATTAGCTGCGAGCAATGGTGCCATTCTCCGTGCCATTCCCCCCACAGATCTCTGGGAGACGTAAAAGTGTTGCTGACTCGAGTATTTTTTATTTTCTTTTTCTCCATCCTATCCTGGTATTTCCCATAAAACGCATACTGTAGGGTGGAGGCAGGGCAGCAAGGCATTGTCCAGTAAGTTTGGCAAGTGGTGGACTAAACCACACTCCACTGGTGTCTTTACTGCAGGACTTTTTAAAGCCATAATAAGTGGCCTGATATGGGGAACTCAAGGGCAAGCCGTACGATGTAGTCACCTACAAACTCACTTACTGACCCCAGAACCTGCTTTCCAGGAGCATCCTATGGGACTAATGGCCTCTGGGATAAGTGTTGGGCCACGGTGTCTTCAATGAGCGCGTCTCACATTCACCATGGCAGAATCTCTCCCAGAGCTGTGGGAATCTAAGGCAGAGTGGGGGAATCTACTTGGTGGTGGGTGGTGGTGTTCTTTCTTGAAACCTTCCTGGTGACAGCCAGGACCTGTAGCATTTGATTATTCTACTCTACACACTTGATCTTTATGACTAGAGATGCTATCCCTGTGACCTTTCTCATCCTCTCACCCTACAAGTTTGTACCCCATATTCCCTTTTAGGTAAATAATAAATTCTAATACAAAAAAGATGGTGGAAACTTATCAGGAATCCACTCAGGGCTTTTGCATCTTGGGGAAATTACAATGCTGTTTTCCTGACCTTGGAAACCACTTCTTAACAGTAGCTCTCCCCACTTCCTTGCATTCAAGTCCATCTGTAGAGTCCTTGGGGCCTATCACAACTGTTCTCACTCACGTCAGCTTGGGCTGTTTCACATGTTTCTGTATTTTGTCTCATTGTTTATATCTTGTCTCTCTATAAGATTATATTAAGAGTAAGATCAAATGGAATACTTTATGAGGTTTTCCCAATAGCACTTGAAACAGAGAAAACCTACTAGTAAATGCTCAATAATTACAGAGAAAAGAGACAAAAGGAAGCTTAGTCTAATAGGGACCAAAAGGGGTTATGATCGCCTCCAGAATTAAACAGAAGGTAGAGGGCGGTAAATGTTGCACCATGGGGGGTGCACTGCTTATCCTGCTGAGATGGTAGCCTCTTAAACATCAAACAGCATCTTCTACTTCCTGAAATGCTTTCTTCATTACTTCTCTGTTCTTCACTCTTGAGGGAAATGATGTATTTCAGAAGTAGGATGACCAACTTGTTCCCCATTTCCTGGGATTTTTCCACTATTAGCAATGAAAATGTCTGGGAAATTCCTTACTGCTGAGAAATTGGACAGTTGGTCCCTGCTGTGGGGTGGCCCCTGGCTAGGTTTGGGCCAGGTTCTTTTCTCCATCATAAGAAGGAATTCCAGGAGGAGACATAGAAAAAGGTCAGCAGAGAAGCAAGATTTTTTTTCTTTATAGGCAAAGTTAAAGCGTAGTGTAGGCAAGCTCAGGAGAGAGAGAGCAGCAGTCAAGATTCAGGGGGCCTTCTGGCCAGCGCTGCAGCTCACTTGGCTAACCCCCCTGTGGCATCGGCACCCTGGGTTCTAGTCCCGGTCTGGGAGTCGGATTCTGTCCCGGTTGCTCCTCTTCCAGGCCAGCTCTCTGCTGTGGTCCGGGAAGGCAGTGGAGGATGGGCCAAGTGCTTGGGCCCTGCACCCGAATGGGAGATCAGGAGGAAGCACCTGGCTCCTGGCTTTGGATCGGCACAGCGCGCTGGCCATAGTGGCCATTTAGGGGGTGAACCAACGAAAAAAGGAAGACCTTTCTCTCTGTCTCTCTCTCTCTCACTGTCTAACTCTGCCTGTTAAAAAAAAAAAAAAGATTCGGGGTCTTCCTTTTATACAATCTGGTGGCATAAGGGATGGTGTCTGGAGTGGGACTTAATTGAATATTCAAATAGGGCAGAGTTTAGGGTGGGGCTTGAGAACAGCCCATTTCCTTCTGCCTTTTTGGAAATCTTGGAAGTGCTGTGGCATCAGGTCCAAGATGGGAGTGGGAGTATCAGCCATAGTAATTTCATTACAATGAGATTGTAATGAACTAAAGGAATCACAGGTTCACAGCCTGCAGCCATGTTGGGTATTTCAGTTGCCATCAGTGCTAAGTGACAGCATCACAGAAGTTGTTTTCACCACACAGAAGGAGCAGGGTCGGTGGGGCATGGAAAAGGGGTTTTGAGTGGTGCGGGGGGCAGGGGCGAGCAGGGGATTTGGGCAGCCCCGGCAGAGCTGCCATCCATGGGCTGGGCCACTGTGCTTCCCGGGGTGGGCAGAGCCGCAGCATCGGGACAGCGGGGCGATACGGGCAGACCTCAGCTCCTGGCTGCCAGGGCTACCTCCCCGCATGCATCAACTCTACTCAAGAGATGAAAAGAGTTCCCTGACCAAATGAAACTGGGAAATGTCACATCCCATTCTGTCCACCGGCATTAATTTTCTGTTGCTGCTGAAATAAATTGCCACATACTTAGAGGCTTAAAGCAGTAATTTGTCATTTTAAATTTCTGGAGATCAGAACTCTGGAACTGGTTTCCCAGGCTAGCAGTCACGTGTTTCTGGAGGCTCCAGGGGAGGTCCTTTCCCTCGCCTTTGCAGCTTCTACGGGTCATCCGCCCTCCTCGGCTACTGCTTCTTCCTCCATCGTCAGAACTAACGACCACATTGTCTCAGCTTCCAACAGCACGTGTCTCTCTCTGTCTCTCTCTTGCCTCTCTGAGTTATTAGGACCCTTGTGATTGCATTGAGCCCTCTGGATAATCCAGGATAATCTCCTCAAAGCCAAGGTCCATAACTTAATCACACATGAACGTGGCTTTCGCCATGGAAAGCAGTGTAGCTCTGGATTCTGGGAAAAAGGATATGGACACCTTGGGAAGGCCATTATCCTGCCCCCGCCCCGCTCCTCTCTGAAAATTGATAGAACGTTTAATGAATTAAAGGAATAGTTTTAAAAGTCTCACAGAAAAGAACCTCACTTTTCTTAATACAGTGTTTTTCAAATTTGTTTAACCAAGGAAGTCTTTTTTTTTTTTTTTTTTTTTTTTTTTTTTTGACAGGCAGAGTGGACAGTGAGAGAGAGAGACAGAGAGAAAGGTCTTCTTTTGCCGTTGGTTCACCCTCCAATGGCCGCCGCGGCCGGCGCGCTGCAGCCGGCGCACCGCGCTGATCCGATGGCAGGAGCCAGGAGCCAGGTGCTTTTCCTGGTCTCCCATGGGGTGCAGGGCCCAAGCACCTGGGCCATCCTCCACTGCACTCCCGGGCCACAGCAGAGAGCTGGCCTGGAAGAGGGGCAACCGGGACAGAATCCAGCGCCCCGACCGGGACTAGAACCCGGTGTGCTAGCGTCGCTAGGCGGAGGATTAGCCTAGTGAGCCGCGGCGCCGGCCTAACCAAGGAAGTCTTTTCCTTCTTCCCAAAGATTACCTCTTAACATCTTAACATTCCCTGGAACGCTGCTGCCATTAGAGAGGAGCAGGACTCAAACTGGTGTGCACACCTCCCACAGTCCAGAGATTTTCCATGCAATGTGCAAACCAAGAGACGTTGAAGGGATCCAACCTGCAACTCTCAATTCCTCTTCCCAACTTCAGCACATACTCTTTGTACAGATTGTGTGCATACCTATCTACCTGAATAGAAACCTGAGGTTAAGGCCTGGTGGATCTCCCTTCTCCCCACTGTTTAAATCAGAGTCCTCACCCATAAAGACTCTCAGGGGGACACTGAGTGCAGAACCTCCCAGGTCAGACTCAGGGACTATGTAGAACTCCTGCTGGCAATGCTTACTTTAGTCAAGGCACCATAACCCACCCCTGCCCATCTAATTTACCTTTCCAATAAAATTTACTTTTTATTTTTAATGCATATTTTTCCAAAATGTAGTATTTTGTATCACACCCAAAGTGTTAATGTGGTAATTTGCTCCAGGAGATAACTTTTAATGCCTAGAGATAATCATTAGAATCTTCTTTAAATTTCCATCAATGTACATCTCTTGGTTCTAGAAAATTACGATGGATTAAGGTTATGTGGGTAAGGTAGAACAGAGACACAATTTCAAGAAGAAAAAAAGGGATGTGTCTCATTTTCAATTTTTAAAAAGATTTATTTATTTATTTATTTACATGAAAGTCACAGTTACAGAGAGAGAGAGGGAGAGACAGAGATCTTTCATCTGCTGGTTCACTCCCCAAGTGGCAGCAACAGCCAGGGCTGTGCCAGACCAAAGCCAGGAGCTTCATCTGGGTCTCTCAAGTGGGTGCCAAGGGCCAAAGCACTTTGGCTATCTTCCACTGCTTTTCCCAGGCCATTAGCTACCGTTGGATAGGAAGTGGAACAGCTGGGACATGAATTGGCATTCAAATGGGATACTGGCATTGCAGGCAGCAGCTTAACCTGTTACACCACAACACCAGTCCCCAAATTCAATTTTAAAGGATATGCTGCTTGTACCATTTTCATTTTTTTAAAGGCTTATTTATTTATTTGAAAGGCAGAGTTACAAAGAGGCAGAGGCAGAGAGAGGGAGAGAGGTCTTTGATCCACTGGTTCACTCCCCAGACAGCAGCAATGGCGGGAGCTACACCGACCCGAAGCCAGGAGCTTCTTCCAGGTCTCCCATGCAGGTGCAGGGCCCTAAGAACTGGCCAATCTTCTACTACTTTCCCAGGCCATAGCAGAATGCTGGATCGGAAGTGGAGCAGCAGGGACTCAAACTGGCACCCATATAGGATGCTGGGACTGCAGGCGGCGGCTTTACCCACAGCGCCAGCCCTGTACCATTTTTAAATGGACAACACTGGGCATTAGAGTACAACAGTACTTGTATTACAGTGGACACATTTAGAAGAATGTTTAGCAGATTAATTTGAAAATGTCAATATTTACAATACCTAGAAATTATACCTTTTCTAATTATTTGACCCTAAGGTGGGAAATGCTGCCAAGTTTTTAAAATATACAAAAATGCACATGGCTTTCTCAAAATTCTAATGGGGAGGTGTGAACAAACGTTGTGATGACCACTGCTCCAAGCAGCATGGCGGAAATGCTGGTGGTAACAAGAGCAGGGTTTGGAATCAGGCGAGCTAGCAGGGGTTCATAGAGTTAAACGGTGATACGCTAGGCCCTGCGCATAAGGTAGCGCTTAGACAGACACATCCCTCCCCCTCAGTGCTAACATTCAGCACTAAGACTTATTGAGTGGTTCCATTGCGTCTGTATAGTGTATGTTTCCTGCATTTCCAGAAAACCTTTAAAAAGAACTTATTCTCAGACCGTTAGGAGCTGTGGCTACATTTTTTTGATCTTGCAGAAAAGATCCAGTTAAATTCTGTTGGTCCCACTGGAGTAATCACCTGGGGAGGCATGTACTTGTTGCCATGACAGAGCCAATGCTCAAAAGTCGCCAAGCTTTTTCTGTGTGGAATCGACATCAAAGCATACAGTGTGATCTTTTGAACTTCCTTAGTGCGTGTAAATATTTGTCTTTGAAGGACAAGTTCGATTTTGGGGGAAGCAAAGGTTATTCATGGTGAGGTCTGGTAACCATGGTAGATGATCAGTCTGAGGAAAAAGATCACTGATCTCAAATTCTGCAAGAGCATAAATCAGGAAGCCGGGAGACCATGCTCACTTCTTGTATTTCTGCACAGTGAGTGTGCATTCTATACACTCTGAGAGCAAAGGGGAAAATCCCGGCCATGCCAGGGTCACTCGGCTGTGAAACTGCCTGAGGAGTGTGTGGTCCCAGGCTTCGGGGAGACTTTCCTGCGGCTCTGGAAGCCCCCTGGTGCCCACTGTTTGAGTCCTGCTGATTCCACTGCGGTGACCCTGCTCCAGGATATGCCCAGTAGGGGCCTGCCTCTGGAAGAGGCCCAAAAGCAGAAGGAGCTGTCCTGGAAGAACCCAAGGCTGTGAGGGCGCGTGAAGCCGTTGTTTAAACTGTGCTTGCGTGTTTACTGAGTTTGTGTCTGCAAGGCTGGAGCATCCAGTGGTGAATCCGTGTCTGCCGAGGGAACGAGTCTGGTGTGAGCAGAGAGGCTAGGGTACGGACTGCAGAGGGGCAGACAGGGAGAACAGGAGCTGGTGCATGTGGCCATCCCTCTGTTTACTCTGTCTACCACATCTGCCACCTCCGTGTGACACAGGGCACAGCCTGTGAGCTCTAGGGATCCTGGAGGACCCTCATTCTCAAAGGAATATTGCGTTCTAGTTTACTACTTCTTGTTCTTCTGCAATGGTTCTCTGGTATTTTACTCAGCCGACACCATCCTGTGCTGAACCCAGAACTGAGCTAGGGGCTCTGGAAGACACTGTCTCCGTCCTCAGGCCACTTAAATCCCTTGAGAAGATAAGAATAACAGGCATACATGCTGTGGAGTGAGGATGGCCAAGGGTTTGCATTTCAAATGTCAGCTCCCGCCAATCGGCCACTTTCTAGATATTTTATCAGATCTCAGACATCATCAATTGTAAGATGCCATTTTATGTGCTCTTAAGAAAGAAGAAAAATGCTGCTGATTAAATTGTGAATTGTTGCTTTTTTGGTACTTAGAATTTTGTCCATACTTATGGAAAGTGCCCAGATGCAGTGTTGTAGTTTTTCTTAATGTATATTGCTCTCATGTATTCATAAAGTAGAACATAACAGTAAAATAAAGTGTGGTTTTTCTAAGCTTTTTCACATACAGAGTTCTACTTGTCTGTAACGCTTTAAAAATAAAGACTTATTGATTTATTTAATTAAAAGGCAGAGTGAGAGAGAAAGGGATCTTCCATCTGCTGATTCACTCCCCAAATGCCTGCAACAGCCTAGACTAGGCCAGGCCAAAGCCAGGTATCAGGAACTCCATGTGAGTCTCCCATGTGGGTGATAGGAGCCCAAGCACTTGGGCCATCTTCCGCTGCTTTCCCAGGTGCATTAGCAGGGAGCTGGTACAGCAGCCGAGTAGCCAGGACTCAAAGCAGGCACTCTTGACATGGGATGTGGGCAACGCCTACATCTGCCACACCTCTGACTTGGGGTTCTTAATATCTGTGTTTCCCAAACAGTGCCATGTCCTGTGATGCCAAGGACACTGGCGAGGAGACCTTTCTTAGAAGAATGCTCTTGACTTTCTCCCTAATCTCTCACACCTGTGGTGTAAACTGACATGCAATTGACAGATAATGACACCCATAGCAGGATAGCTTCCTGGCAGCCATGACTGTAAGACACCCTAAAATGGATACATCTCAAAATGGAAGCACACATGTAAGACTCAGTAAAATATGGGCTCTGAGACTCAGTCAAAAAGACTGCCATGACCTACTATCCACCCTGGAAACATGTCTGCCCTGATCCTGGGACTACATTCTTGCCATTAAGCAATGGTTTGCTCCTGTATGATTTCTGAAACTGAGTAGTTTCCAGTGTCACAGCAGTAGCAGGGGGTTCTCCAGGGTCAGGAAGACTTTCTGCATGAAGTATGTTTAAAAAGGTGACATTGTTGCCTGCCCAGGAGATCACTTCCAGCAGAGGGAAGGGCATAAACACAGTGTAGAAGGCTCAAAGCAGTAAACAAGCTTGTCATGTGGAGAGGAGAGAGGGGTAGCCAGATTGGGACAGGGTTTGGTTAGAAAGTTGCATAAATACATGAGTTTTTGCTCAAAGAACATACAGATCAATTTAGAGGTTTTTTTTTTCCTTATTTGAAAGACAGAATGACAGAGACAAAGACAGACCAATAGTGAACCGCATCTGCCAGTTCACTCCCAAAGTGCCTGCAACAGCCAGAGCTAGGCTATGCTGAAGCCAGGAGCCCAGAATTCAATCAAGGGCTCCCACATGGATGGCAGGGACCCAATCACAACCCACAACCCACTGCCCACCAAGGATCTGCACCAGCGGGAAAATGGAATAAGGAGCCACAGCTGGAACTTGAACCCAAACACAGGCACTCTAAGAAGTGGGAGTCCCAACTAGCATTGCAATCACTAAGCCAAATGCCCACCCCCAATGTAATCTGTTTTACTTGCAGAAACATATTAACTGTTCGTGTTTCTATAACACCTATTTCTTTCCTTACCATAGGTCCCGATGTTTTTAGTTCAAAGAGTCTTGCCCTTCAAGCCCAGAAGAAGATTCTGAGCAAAATAGCCAGCAAAACTGTGGCCAACATGTTGATCGATGATACCAGCAGTGAGATCTTTGATGAGCTCTACAAAGTCACCAGAGAATACACCCACAACAAGAAAGAGGCACACAAGATCATGAAAGACTTAATCAAGGTGGCGATCAAAATTGGGATCCTCTACCGGAACAACCAGTTCAACCAAGAGGAGGTGGTTGTCGTGGAGAAGTTCCGGAAGAAGCTGAACCAGACAGCCATGACCATGGTCAGCTTCTACGAGGTGGAATACACCTTTGATAGGAATGTGCTCTCCAAGCTCCTGCATGAGTGCAAGGACCTGGTGCATGAACTGGTGCAGCGGCACCTGACACCCAGGACCCACGGGCGCATCAATCATGTCTTCAACCACTTTGCAGACGTAGAGTTCCTCTCCACTCTCTACAGTCTGGACGGAGACTGTCGGCCCAACCTCAAGCGGATTTGTGAAGGGATAAATAAATTACTAGATGAGAAAGTCCTTTGAATGGCTTCTCTCCTCCTGGACTCTGCTGCTTTAAGGTTACAGCCCCCAACACTGTCTGGGTGAGAATCAAGAAAACAAGAAAAAACCCTTATCCAAGATGCCCTTGTTCTATCCCACCCCTGATACTGATGCTGAACTGACCTCAGGTACATTTATTCCCCAAGTTCTCTGACGACGTCTGTACTAACATCACCTGTGTTTGCAAGCCCAAGGGCTCGTTCATCATTTGTAACCAGAGAGGCTGCTCTGCTCAGCAGGTGAGCTTCATCTCTTGGAGTGGAAGGAGCCCTGGATCAGAAGCCTGAGGACATGGACTTGCTTCCCAGCTCCACCTGCCGCAGCTCTGTACTCTGTATCCCAGAACCACAATGCCTGCCTGCCTGCCTACCTCACAGGGCTGTTGTGAGGATCCGATGAGATAGATGCTGTGTGTTCGTGCTTTTGAAAACGATGGTGGAAGGTCTGAGTATTTTCTCTTCTGAGTGGGAGAGGGATACACCTGGATCTAAACTTTTAAGCAGCATAGAAGAAAAGGACGGTAGAATCGAACAGGCTGAGTTTGCGACCTTCCTCTAAATGTGCTGCTTCACGAAATACAATCCAAAGGTGTCACAGAAGTCTGGTTGCAGATTAGAAAATTTGAAGTTGCACTTTTTAGCTGTTAGTGCAGGTTTATGATCCTGTGGAGGGAAGCTTTCCATGCCCAGTGGGGAGAGAGTTTCCCCACCCATAACACAGAAGCAGAGAAGCACTGGGCGCCTCCTTGTGGGACCAGCCTTCCCTTATCCTTGTGGCTCAAGAGGGCTTTCTTCTGGCATGCACGGGGCAGTCAGGCTGAATGAACCTTCATCCGTATTTCTTGGCCTTTCACAGTCATTTTGTGCTGTTTTCTCTGGTTCATTAATAAATTGAAATTACCCTTAAAACAAGAGGTTTTGGAGTTGTGATTCAAAATAAAATTCCTTAAATACATTGTTAACAATAATGGGATTGAGGAGCCGGTGTTGTGATGCAGCAGCTTAAGCCACTGCCTGCAACGCTGGCATCTCATATAAGCACCGGTTTGAGTGCGACTCCTCCACTTCTGATCCAGCTCCCTGCTGATGTACTTAGGAAAGCAGTGGAAAAGGCCCACGTGCTTGGGACCCTGCACCTACATGGGAGACCTGGATGGAATTCCAAGCTCCTGGCTTCAGTGGGACTCAACCTTGGCTGTTGTGGCCATGTGGGGAGTGAACCAATGGATGGAAGATTCTTCTCTCTGTCTCTCCATCTTTCTCTCTCTCTAACCCTGCCTTTCAAATGGACAAAATAAATGAAGAAGAAGGAGGAGAGAAGGAAGAGGAAGAAGAATGATGATGATTAGGATGATGATGATGACGGAGTTGAAAGAAAGATGAAAAAGAAGAGCAAGAGATCTGCACTCAGGGTCTTAAGTGGGTCAGTGGGTTTGAGGCCTGCAGACCCCTTCTCCCACTCTTGCACAGCTGTGCTTGCACACTGAAGCTTCTGGCATCTTTTCAATATCCCTTAAACCAACATCAGGACAGTGTATTTATGACCTTACAACACTGTGCCACATTAAGAGACTTGGTCCTCCTGCCTTATCTCCCACCCTGCTATGCTTCTCTTGTTATCTAATGATACTGTAAACATATAGTAGCTGATCCCATGGCTCATCCCACCCTATGGTCTTTCTCCAGCAGAGGGTATCAAGAGATGGTTTGTGAGAGTGACACAAGGTACACTGAGCCTACAGAGCCAGACTCAGCTGGCTCCCGTGTTCACCACAGTGTACACTATGCAGTAAGTTCTTCAGCCATAGAATTCTCCTGCCCCCAGAATTAGTTCATACAAAGGATGCCCAGCATGGAATATGGAAAAGATAAGTCAGGCCCTGTTCTCCATAGCTGACAACTATGGCCTGTCCCCTCTCCTCAGAGCCGAAATAGGACCATCTGCACTAGGGTGGTCTCTGGGCATTTGTCAGCGCTGGTGGGAGCTGAATGCAGCAGGCTCCCCCTTCTATCTGCCTGCTAGGCGTTGGTCCAGCAGGAGCTGTATTTTCACATGCAGGGTCCTCCAAGCCTGCCTTGCTGTACTTGTCTGACTAGGAACTGCTTTCCAGTGCAAGAAATGGGTCTAGAAGTAGGTTTATTTCTCACTAAGGAGACCGTTACATGCGACTCAAACCCAAAAGCAGTGGATGAAACTGCCTTTTGTGCGTGTGAGGTCAGGGAGGAAGAAGACAGGTTCCCAGCCAAGGAAGCTGCAGGCTCCCCCCACTGCTCAGGCCACGGCACAAGCTGTGGTGGTAGGAGGAAGACTGAGTTGGGTTCTCACAGCCCACTCATCTCTAAGGTAACCGGGTCCTTCCTTCCCTGGTCTGGGAAGGCTCAGCACTTCCACCAGCAGGTCTCAGCAAGGGCAACAGGTCAGAACAGACAGAAACAGTTTCTTTTTGCCTTGGACCCCTGCCCCACTGAGGGAGCCAGTGGACTCTCTACTACAAAGCCAGCTGGGCATACCCCAGGCTTACCGACAGCAGCTGGGGGGAGCTGGGCTAATCCAGATTCCTCTGAAAGTATGCAACCAACACCAATAATATGTACATCTCAAATATATTATTGGCATCTAAATGCAAATGATTCTTGAGGTTCATTAAACAGCTGGAAAGCCTACAAATCTAATAATAATATATTGATCAAGGAAGGAATTTCAATACACAGTCATACTGGTTTATCCTGAGGACTCCAACCACATCACTTGGCCCAAAAAGCTGTTTTGGCTGACCTAGAGGCTGGCAGGTGCTTTCAAAAGCAGAGCTCTGTATCTGTGCATTTGTGTTCAAGAACTCTGCACAAAGTTTTCAATAGTGAGACCCAACTAAAGCAAGTATAGGATATCTACATTAGGGGCTGATGGGGGGCAATGGGTTAAGTCACTGCTTGCAGTGCCAGCATCCTACATAATAGCGCAGGTTTGAGTCTCCACTGCTCCACTTCCAATCCAGCTTTTTGCTAATGTACTTGAGAAAGCAGTGGAAAATGATCCAAGTGTTTGGGCCTCTGACACCCATGTAGCAGACTCAGAAGCAGTTCCAGGCTCCTGACCCTGTTCCGGTTGATGCAATGATTTGGGGAGTGAATCAGCAGATGGAAGATCTCCCTCCCTTCTCTTGGTCACTCTGCCTGTTAAATATATAAATCTTAAAAAAAATCTACAGTTATTTGTCACCCAATAACAAAGGCTAACATTGCAAAACTGATGATGGAATAGGAAACTAACTTCAAAAGAAGTGCAGTATAAAATCTTCAGTTGACCAAGGCTCAGACTTCGGAGGGCAAGGCCTGGATCAGCAAATCAAATAGAGGCAGGACTCACTCTTTGAGGATAGGGGTGGCAGGGGCAGCCGGTATAAACCATCTGGAAATACCACTTTTCAACTCTGTCCCCGCAGGAAGATCCCAGGGACTTATGCTGAAATTCCCACTCTGCCCCTTGGTCCCCGTCCTTCATTATGGAGCTGAACCCTGCACAACACATTCCCTGCCGGCCACCGCCTGCCACGTGTCTGCATCGCCGTTCCTCCCTGTGTTTGCATCTGCGAGTCCTGACACCCACAGTAACTCCAGGTCTCTGCTCAGTGACAGATCAAAAGTGAAAAGACTTTTCCATCTGGGCTTCCTGCAAACTCTGCTCTCCCCCATCTGTGCATTCTTCAGAAGCAAATGAGTGTGTTCAGTGGCTGCTCCCATGAACCTCTTGCATTCTTTTATATAAAAGAAGAAAGGTGCTCAAATCAGGCTTATCTGCCCTCTGCTCCAGTATCTTTGGGGCTTTTTAAAATTTTTAATTCTACATGATCCCAGAGGTCAAGAGCGAAAAATCAGTGAAAACTGTAAACCAGCCAACCAGAGCTGTGAAAGCATGGCACTAGCAGGAGCTGGTCAACAATGGACGGGCGTGGCAACGTTAGACGTGGATCAGAGGGCCTTGGGGGAAGAGACTGACCAAGGCCCTCCCAGTTCAGAGTCATGTGCTCAAATGCATTCTCTTTGTTTACTCTGACTCTGCCATGTAAGCCACAGCCCAAGCTGCGCCCAGCTTCGAGCTCTTTCCTTACATGGAGGAAAAGATCTCCACAACAAAACAGCATCCATGAGTCTCTGAAAGTTATGCAGAGGGAGGGGAGCAGAAGAGGAGTCCAGGAGTTCCAAAGGAGTGTTTCACTTTTGGGGTCATCCTGACTTTTTTCTAAAGAGAAATTAAATCAACACAAATGTATTCTGAAGCCTGTGGGAGTGACCTTACAGCCAAACGATGCCATCTGGCTTCAGAAGCTGAATTATCTATGTATCTCACGTGTCATCTGAGCTGATTGAGCACCCCAAGTGAAAGAAACGACATTAACCAAGTGTGTTTTTCAAACTAGGTCTGGCATCCCTGAGGGCCTGCAGGCATGACCTGGGGCTCTGTGAGTGCTCAGTTTTGAGTAACATGGCTCGGACATGAAAGTGCAGGCTGCCAGAGAAGCAACAGGTGTTACCTGCCCTTGACAGTGACTCCTCCGTGGAGGCTCAAATGTTCAGAAGTGAGCCAGCGCCTGGGGCACTTTTGGGTCTGCACTACATGTGCAAGGTGCCATCTGCCTATCCTGCCTGCCCTTTGGAAGCTGGCCCCAGGGAAGCTACCGCCTATAAACCATAACCAAGAATTGACCAACCCCACCTGGCAACCCCAATACCAAATCTCTTTTTATTTATTTTTTTATTTTTTTGACAGGCAGAGTGGACAGTGAGAGAGAGAGAGAGACAGAGAGAAAGGTCTTCCTTTTGCCGTTGGTTCACCCTCCAATGGCCGCTGCGGCCGGCGCGCTGCGGCCGGTGCACCGCGCTGATCCGAAGGCAGGAGTCAGGTGCTTCCTCCTGGTCTCCCATGGAGTGCAGGGCCCAAGCACCTGGGCCATCCTCCACTGCACTCCCGGGCCACAGCAGAGAGCTGGCCTGGAAGAGGGGCAACCGGAACAGAATCCGGCGCCCCGACCGGGACTAGAACCCGGTGTGCCGGCCCCGCAAGGCGGAGGATTAGCCTAGTGAGCCACGGCGCCGGCCCCCAATACCAAATCTCAAAGGCACCAGAGTGTCCATCGCTGGACAAAGTGAGCGCTGTCCATTCCAGGAAGGGAGTGAAGGAGAGAAGTCCTCTTTACCTGTACTAGTTTCAGCCCCTGAGCTGGTACGCAGACAAAGGTCCCCTCGAACCAGCTTGCTTGGTTCTGGAATCCCCAGAGCTTATTCCTGAAGAATGAGGAACGTGGCTTTTAGATAACTGGTGGCATCAAACTTCTCCTAGTCACAGAGACAGGAGAGCTGAGAGCAACCTCACACCCGCCCCAGCAGCACCTCAGTACTGCTGCTAGCCTTGCCTTTCCCTCACTTGTCCGTGCTTTGCTGAGCCCGCGTGTCTGTACGGAGGAGGGGTCCCGGCAGCCCACCCAGGCAGCTGGAGCCTGGGCAGCCAGGCCTCCCAGGCTGTGATATAGAGCTCCTCTTAGCTAAGGCCTTTCTGGACCAGTTCCTAGGACAAGGGAGTCTGGGGTTTGGCTCCAGGCTCGAGGAGGGGCTGGGTAGCAGCCAGAACTTGGCGCAGACTGAGTGTGCATGGCTGGCTAGTGGGGAAGTGGCAATTCGGTCACGTTAGGGAGAGAAGCACTTTTTCAGGCGCGGTCACTTGTGAAGGAAGGGCTTTCGGCTGGTCCCCAGGGGCTGCTCTGGGCTCCTTTCCACCCAGAGCCACCTTCCCTACCGACATCTTTCCCCTCAGCAGTGGCGCGGCGCTGCCCCTACTTGTGCTTCAGAGAGTTACAAATTCATTTTCGAAATAGATGGCTGGATGCGGCTCTGGGGAGACTGGAGAGAGGAGTGTTTGGGGTTTTGTTTTCTTGTCAGCTTCCATAGACAGCACAAAGGGTGGGGTACGCAATGAGCCCTGAGCCAGGAGGTTTGGTCTTCGCTTGCCTGCTGATTTCCATACGCTTCCCCTCCTGGGCCTCCATTTCCTCGTGTTTGGTAGAAGCAGAGAGTTGCACAGTCTCTGAGCAAGCTTCCAGGTCCCTCGTTAAGTGCTCTGAACATCGCAGGAGGGAGACTCTGGACGGGCCTGCACTGCAAGCTTCTTGGAAGGGGAGTGAACTTGTTATTTAGATGAAGCAATAGTTTCCAAGCAGACTGAAAATGACGCCTCGGCGATCCTCCTCAGCAGTTTTGAATGTAGATCTAAATTCATAGATTTCAGAGGGGAAAGTGGTGAGCCAGAAAAGGCAAAGTAAAAGCAAGACCCCCATAAGGATCAGACAGCTGCACCATATGGAGTCTGCCAGTCCGCCGTCTCAGCAGGAGCCCACTGGGATTCTGTGTTCTGCCTCTTTTCTGAGACATGCATTGCAAATGGCAATTGTGTCAGACTCCACTAAGCTATCCCTGGACAGAAAACAGAGTCACAGGCAAACTCATGATGTGTCATTGTAGATTGGAGTCAGATACCACAGGATACTACCACGATTATTTTGAAATATACTAATAAAGTCATTCTGATGTAGGCGGGCATAGAGGTTAAGACTGATTGGTCTGTAAGGCTTCACCATGCCCCTGTGTGACCTCATGCCCCTACCTGGCCACACCTGAGCACCCACTGGCCAATCAGGTTAATTAACCACTCCCCTTTGAAAGTGGATTAAAAGCCTGGGGTGTGCCCGCCCCTACCTTTCCCTGGCCTCTTGCCAGTATGGGGCTGGCTGCAGCCCTGCGCCTCCAGGGCGCGTGGCCTTTGGGCCACTCCACCCCATGCTTCCTGGCCTCCCTCCCCTACATGGCTGGTTCTGGTACTCGGTATGAACCCAGATTTACTTCTCTCCTATAGATAAGGGCCTCATTCTCCTATGCATCTTTCGCACTGAATAAAAGCTTAAAAATGTACCATGCTGCCTCCTTCATTTATGCCGGTATTCAGAATTCTTCTCTGAGTATTAGGCAAGGAACCACACTGGCTTATTAATTTTGGGAATTTATTAATAAGCACAAGGTGATATCGTATGGCACCCCAAATTCAGGTTTCAATTCCCCAACAAACGAGACATTTTATCTTATGAGGTGTCTGGGTTCAATACCCAGTCTGGCTCCTGACTTGAGCTTTCTGTTAATGCAGACCCTGGGAGGCAACTGGGGTGTCTCAAGTAATTGAGTTTCTGCCACCCACGTGGGAGGCCTGGATTTTGTTCTCAGCTCCAGAATCCAGCCCCAGCCCAGCTGCCCAGGTGTGCAGACCATTCTGGAATGAACCAGTGGACAGGTGCGCTCACTCGCTCTCTCTATCTCCCTCCCTCTCTCCCTCTCCGCCTCTCAAATAGGGGGCTGATGTTGTGGTACAGTGAGTTAAGCCACTGATTTCAACATCCACACCCCATATCAGAGTGCCAGTTCAAGTCCTGGCTGTTCCACATCCAATCCCACTTTCCTGGTAATGTGCCTGGGAATGCAGCAGAGGTAGTTGGGTCCCTGCCACCTATCTGGGGGAGACCCACATGGAGGTCTAGGCTCCTGGCTTCAGTCTGGCCAGCCCTGGCAGCTGCCGCCATCTGGGGAGTGAACCAGTGGATAGAGGATCTCCCATCCCCACCACCCCCAACTCCATCATTCTGTCTTTCAAACAAATAAAAATAATTTCAAAAGAAAGAAAAGCCCCCTGGTGAATTTTAGATGTACTACAATTTGCTGATCCCAGGGCTCAACTTGAAATCCTTTGCATTTCAGATCCTGTGGTTCTTAGAGAAGGTGATTCCCCCTGAATTGTTTTCGCCTCCTGCCTTTTCTAGCTTTGGAAGTGAGTACACCCCCTTCTCCCTCTGTGACCAGAGATACCCCAGGGCATTTGCATACCGCTCCCACTCTATTTTCAGCCTGGGGGACAGCTGCCTTCACTGCAGTAGGCTTGTCTGTTATGCCAACCCAGAAAGGTGTGAGAGCCACAGGAATAATGGCAGGAAGTAGCCTGCATTGCCATGGTGATGCCATGAGTTTCAGACTTGTTGCTCACCCACCCCCACCCCCCACCATTTCTCAATTCCTTAATTACCTTCTAAAGTAATGGTGTGAAGTTTTTCATCTAAGTTCAATGACCTTGGTTGCAGATCTGGAAATACAACTTTCAGAACTGTATATGGCCCAATTTCCCCAGGGAGAATGTTAAACAGAGTCCCTACCTCTAGGAGTGAATGTAATCTGCTCCTCTCTTTGACCCTTTTATTGCCAAGGTTTCCTCCCCAGCCATGTAGGATGAACTGGAAAACTCAGCGATTTCCAGGATTACTCCTGGAACCTGGAGGAAAAGGGGCATAGAAAGAGCCACTTGGGTGTCAGGACTTTCAGCTAAATGGAATCTGGACTCAGATCAGCCAGCCACAGGACTCCCAGACTACAGGGGAAAGTAGAACCAGAGACGTGCAGAGAGCCAGGAGAGGCCCCTAGCCGTACGTAGACATTTAGTTTCCCACAGTTGCAAATGGATTAGAGCTACCCGACACTTGCAGTGTTTCTGACCCACCGGTATTAGAGCAAGGGGAAGCAGGTGTCCTCTCAGAAAGGGACTTTCTATATAGGCAATGGAGCAAAACAAGAAAGAAGGGGCGGGGGGGGGGGGGCGGGGGGGAGGAAGAAAAGAAAAAAGAAAAGAAATGAACAGAAGCGGGAACAAAGAAGGCTCCAACTGTGTTGTGGGGGTGGTTGCTCACCGGCCTCCCCAGGGGCCAGGTCGCCCTCATTACAGATCCCTATCACAAGGCAGGTCCTGCTGACATACAAGGCCATCCTTGGCCACAGCTGAGGAAGGCCCTTCAAAAAGGAGGCCTTGCCCCAGGCCTGCTGCCTCCGACCTGACCACAGGCAGCTCATTTCTGAAAAGGCTGACCAGTTGCTGCTTCAGCTTACCAGGGCCCAGGCCATTCCCCCAGCCCCTGTGCCCAGTACTTAGCAGAGCCCTCCTCTCCATTCTATGTGGATAGAAGCCTCTCCCACATCATTTATTTGGGAAGGGCAGGGAATTGACAGTGCCCCCTCCTGCTGCTCAGTACTGACAGGCCCCTTCACCCTTGATCTCCAGCCTCCTCTGGCCCTCACAGGGCTGAGGATGTCTGACCTCCAGCCTTGCTGCTTCACCTGCTCTTGGCGTTGAAGATGTCCATTGAAGACGAGCTCATGAAATCTGCTCAGCTATGGGGATCAGTCACATTTCTTTCAATCTCTCTAACTCCTCTTCCTCACCCTTTTGCAACTGCAAATCCTTGCGCATTTTTGCCTAATTTTCAACCAACATGATGAAAATCCCTAGAAAAGGACAGGGACTTTCATGCTTGTCTGTCTGTGCACCCATGTCTGGATACACAAGCACCTTCTTTTCCAACTGCCAGCACCACAACAAAATACTTTTCCTTTTTCAAAGTTAAATTCAATTTGACATCCTTCCCCAAACTTTGCATTAACTGCAAGCAATGTAATTGTTTGCAGGATTCTTGGCTAAACTTAACATCTGCAGGAACTTGAATGTGGACAACTGGTCCCTTAATACACCTGCTTGATGCGTGGGAGCCTGGAGTAGGTCCTCCACACATCACTGGCAGAGGGAGAAAGTGATGATATTTAACCCGCTACCTCTCCCCTTGCTGCCCCTCACTCACCCTCTGGATCACATCGATCTCGTTTGTGGGCCAGTCAATGCCAGGTTAGCACACCAGAAGAGACACCGCAGATATTGGGGGAAATATTTCTTTATCCAGGAGACAACTACAGCTCAGCTGGCTGCTGCACTTGGCCGTTGTAGCACCAGGTTCTCTCTGTTTTTCCTCCCCCCCATTTTGTAACTGCCCAGGGAGAAAAGGCCCACAGGGGAGTGGGTGACCCTCACAGTGGTGGCTGGCCAATTCCTCACTTGCCTGTGAGTTCCCAGAGGAAATGCAAACAAATCAGGCCACACTTGGCTGCTGGCCAATGAATCTTTGAACTTCTTCAATAAAAAGTCTTTAAAACTTTGGTTCTGACCCAAATCTTTTGCTCCAGCATAAAAATGGCAAGTCTCTCTGTTTAGAGGAACAGTGTGTTTGTGCATCTGAATAAGGGTATTTATGTCAGAGGTGGTTGTGCCATGTTCTGTAAGCTCACTTCCCTCACCTTCAGCCTCCTGACCTTCCTGACTCTCCCTCGCCCCTTGCAGCGGTTCTTGGATATATTTATGTGTGAAAGTTCCCAATCCTCCTTCTTTCTTTGTAAGCCCCTCATTGTGTCTTATAAAAGAACCCAGAGGTCTCTGGGTTTACACTGAAACCAGGATGAGAGAATAAACTCTCTGGCTGGAGGCTTTTTAAAAGGCACTCTATTATATGGTTCTGGAGCTACCACCATTTTTAAAAAATAATGAAATGTTCAAGGAACTGGTGAGATACAAGGTGTAGTCTTTTTTCTCCTAAACTAAATACACTAGATTCCTTTTGTTCATTCTGGCTCTGTGGCTGCTTACTTCCAAAGCAGATTACATGGCCGACACCTGCTCTCCAAAGCCTCCTCTCCCACCTTCCTAACCGGCTCTCAGGAAGAGTGAGAACCAGGTTTTGCAGACTTGGGCATTCCCCTTCGCCTCTCTTCTCCTCCACTTCCACACCTTCCTGGACATAACTCATGCTGAGGCCACTGTGAGTCTTTGAGAGGAAGTCTGGAGGGAGTCAGAGCAGTTCCCCTTTGTAATCTACCCCATCTTCTATCTCCCTAGACAACTCGCACCTTCAGAACCTTCTCTGGTGTGTCTCCTGTCCACAGACACTTTAATTTCCTCAGTCTGCAATCCTTCTGCCCTCAGCCCATGACACATGCAGAAACCAAAGGCACTGGGAAAGAACCCTGGAGAGCCCCAAGTCACCGGAGAGGTAACCTGGGGGTAGGGGAGTATTCCCGACTCACAGAAAGAAGAGAGAAGGCTACATTCAGGCATATTTTTTAGAACACTGGAGTGAGCAATAAATTGTCATCCCCTTTCCATAACTGATCCCCTAATTAACATCTTCATGGAATCCAAACAGTTCATTTTCACCTGAACGACTTTTAGTGACAATGGATGGGAACACCAGCTCTGTTTCAGAATTAATTTTCTGCTCTGGCACACTTCCAAACGTGTCATGGGGCATTGAGTGCTGTAAATAATATTTTTTGTTACTTTTAAAGTGCCAGTATAAATTTGTATGTACATAAATGTGCTGGGTCTAGTGTTTTAGGAGACTATCAAATCCTTTACAGAGATGGACACCGTTAACTAGAGAAAAAATTTAAGGAGGGTCTATAGATGCCTGTTCCAATCCCTATGTAGACAAGACCTCACATAACATCATCTCCCTGACCACCACTTCCCCAGAGAAAGGTTTACTTTAACCAACTATAAAGTGACTTCATATTTCATCATATTTGTGGATATTTGACCTTAATTTGTTCTGTTGTATTTTCAGCCTTTCAAAATCTGCTCAATTTGAGAAAATGGAATTCTCTCCACAGAAAAGATAAAACTTTGTTAGCACTACATGCTTGGTGGAGTTTTAGGAGATCCAAAGAAAATCCTGAAATTCAAATATTGGGAGTTTCTTTCAAGTAAAGCACCATGTGGTCATACATTTCTGTGCAAAGTTCAAACACTCTTAAGAAAGATGCACAATAATCCATTATTGTGCCCGAATGCCTCGGCACAAAGGAACATCAGATAGCTACTTGTTTTCTTGGAAAAACATGGACCGGGACACTGAAGTAGTAAGGTGTTTTGTTTTTTAAGATTTATTTATTTGAGAGAGAGAGAACAAGAGTGCTTCCATTCACTGGTTCACTCCACAAATGCCCACAACAGCCAGGGGTAGGCCAGGCTGAAGGTAGGAGCCTGGAATTCCATCCAAGTTTCCCATGGAGTGGCAGGGACCCAAGTACCTGAGCCATCACCTGCTTCCCTCTAGGGTCTGCATTAGGAAGGCGGATTGAAAGCAGAGCACTTGGATATGGGATGCAGGCATTCCAAGCAGCATTTATTGTTTGCTAGCTTGTCTTGTTTTGTTTTGAAATTTATTTCATATTTATTTGAAAGGCAGAGAAGGGGAGACAGAAAGAAAGATTTTCCATCCACTGGTTCACTACCCAGCTGGCCACAGTAGCAAGGGCTGGGCTAGAATCTGCACTCCAATATTGGATTCCAGTGCTACAAGGAGCACTTAACTCATTACACAGCAACGCTGGCCCCCAAAGTGGTGTTTTAATCTCGTGTCGAAACTCCTACCACTGTAGGAAGTTTTGGTAGGAGATGGAGGATGAAGTGTATGAACGCAGAAAACCCAGGAAGGGATGGCTCAATCTCACCAAATAGATTATTTTAATGAAGTGAGGTGGTCAACACTAAGGACCCAAGGATCATGACAAAAAGGAAATAGAGGGAACGCTCTGAATCTATCAAGGTTCAATCAGGAAAACAGAAAGCACACTGAGAGTTCCCAGGTGAGAATTTAATACAGGGAATTGGTTACTGAGCTGATGAAAGAGCTGAGAAGCCTAGCAGGATACAGGGATGCACTCTCAGAGATTAGCAAAAGTGGTACTGCTTCCAACCCCAGGACTGAAGGGACACACAGGAGACAATGTTACTTGTTCTCTGGAGCTGGGGCTGTCCAGATTGAACAAAAATATGAAGACTTTAGGCAGGTTCCCACCTCTGCTTCTGTGTGACTCCCCTTTTAGGACTCAGAGTGGGGGTAAAGATTTCTTCGTGGGTCATTTAAAAGATTACCAAAAAAAATCACCACATCCCATGGGATCCAGTCTAGATCCCATTAGGTCTCTGACTAAACATAAAGGAGATGCATGAATCTCACCAATCCTTGCTCTGTCCTGTCCTACCCCAGCTGGTTCTCTCCCCAAGACCATTAGACACCAGGAAACCATATACCCTGATTTGCCAAGGACAATCCTAATAAACACCTGTTTTCCTAGCATCCCATCTTGATAAGCACGTCTTGGAATTTTCATCTTGTAATGATTTCTTCTGATTATCAAATGCATTAAAATAAGCTGGGATAGCTTTAGACAGATGTCTACCTTCTGCTATAGTTTCAGTTAATGGTGTCTGAGACTCATGTGCAGTGAATATAGCTTTCTCACTTTTCACATCTGAAAGATGATCATCCCGGGCTGGTGTTGTGGCATAGCGGGTAAAGCCACAGCCTGCAACATTGGCATCCCATATAGGCACCAGCTTGTGTCCCAGCTGTTCCACTTCCGATCCAGCTCCCTGCTGATGGTCTGGGAAAAGCAGCAGAAAATGGGCCAAGTGTTTGGGCCCCTGCACCCACGTGGTAGACTCAGATGATGCTCCTGCCTCCTGGCTTCAGTCTGGCTCAGCCCATGCCATTGTAGCCATCTGGGCAGTGAACCAGTGAATGGAATATACCTATCCTCTCTCTCTCTCTCTCTCTCTCTCTCTCTAGCTCTGACTTCAAACAAATAAATCTTTTTTTTTAAAAGATGACCATCCTTAATTCATATCTCTTTCCCCAACCCTTTTCTGATAAAGCACAACACAGAGATGTTTGCATGGAGTTCACTGACAAAACTAAATGGACTACCAAGCTAGTGATTAGGGCCAGCTCACTTGTAGGCTTGATTGGGGTGGAAGGATTTGTCACTCTTGCCAGCCCATTATGTCATGGCCAATCCCACAGTCTTTTCAATACACAAAGCATCCAGGCCACTAATTGGAAAAAGGGTCAGTGAGAAGTTGTTAGACTAGATGTACATGAATATGAGGAAAAACAGAGGCGGAGCATGTGAAGTTTTCTGAATGTTGTTTTTTTTAAATGTTTCTTTCTTTATTTGAAAGGCAGAAAGAAAGAGTGAGAGAGGAAGAGAAAGAGGTAAAGAGAGAGGTAGAGAGAGAAATATTCTATCCACTGGTTTACTCCTCAAATGTCCCCAATAGCTGGGGCGAGGCCAGGATGAAGACAGGAGCCAGGAACTCCCAGCTGAGTCCCCCACACGGTGGGGGCAGGGACCAAAGTACTTCCGCCATCACCTGCTGCCTGCTAAGGTACACACTGGAGGCAGAGGTGGGACTTGATCCCAGGCACTCGAAAAGGGTCCCAAGCACCAACTTAACCTAGCGTGCCACAACTCTGCCCCTCTGAATGCTCTTGATTTTGTGGTTTTTGTCATTTACTACATGATACTAATCTATAACTATTTATTTTACTGTTTATAATACTTATATTTTGTAGCGAATTCTTTCAGCAGCAATGCACTCAAACAAAAATGAAAGCGTGTTTAATGAGAACTGAAGTAGCAACTTTCCATTTCACAAGATGATGGCTGTGTAACTTGCACAAATGTTTCTCTGTATTAACTGTCTACCACCGTCATTATTACTGAAATGAGAATCAGAAGCAGTGTCAGCATCTGTCTCAGAATTCAGCAATGATTTTTCAGAGGACTGCACCAAAATACACTGATTTATCATGTGCAGCTGATGATGGTGTGTTTACAAATCACTCTGTAGAGCACAACTTCTCATTTAGATCAGTTGATTCCCCTGCTCATTTTTTATTCCAAGTTATTTCATGCACAAAACATAAATTAATAGCAGAACAACACTGGAATAGTTCAATGACGGTAGCCTAATAGTAGTGCTGCTACCAGATGCTTCAGAGAATCAGTTAATTTGGGTGATCTCAATTTTTTCATCTAATTAAGAGCTTTAAAATGTTTATTCTACCAGAAATGTACACTTAATGTTATCATAAACGGTACTATCAATTCAATTAAAAATGTGACATTGAAGATGGGATTATCTATTTTTGCAATGGTAATACATATGCAAATTTGGTAAGGTGTAGAACTGTGGTAAAGCGAAGGTTTGTTTCTTTCTCTCTCTTTCTTCCTTTCTTTCTTTCTCTTTCTCTTTATTTCTCTCTCTCTCTTTCTTTCTTAAAAAATTTTATTTATTTATTTGACAGGTAGAGTTACAGACAGGGAAAGAGAGATACAGAAAGGTCTTCCATCCACTGGCTCACTCCCCAAATGGCCACAAGGGCAGGAGCTGTGCTGATCTAAAGCCAGCAGCCAGGAGCTTCTTCTAGGTCTCCCACCTAGGTGCAGGGGCCCAAGTACCTGGGCCATCTTCTGCTTTCCCAGGCCATAACAGAGAGCTAGATTGGAAGTGGAACAGCTGGGACTAGAATCAGCATTCATATGAGATGCTGGTACCACAGGCAGAGGATTAACCTACTGAATTACAGCACCAGCCCCAAAGCCAATGTTCTTACTAAATTAAGACTTGACTGAGAAAACATATACTTGGAATGGACTATGTGTATACATAATTCATACTTCAATATTATAAATTATGATATTCTACCAACTCAAATAGCAGTTGTACTTTTTTAAAGTTTACATATATTTTATATATGCAAATTAGAAATTTTTGTGATAAAGGTTTTTTTAAAAAAAGGTTCAGTGTTATAGTTCATATGTTTTCTTTACTATCTTTCATGAATTTGATTTCGGAAATGTCTCAGTCTTTGAAGAATTGCTTTTAAGTCAGCTTAAATATCCTAAGTAGCATTAAAACTTTTATATAAGTTGGGGCCAGTGCTGTTGCGTAGTGGGTAAAGACGTGGCCTGAAGTACTGGCATTCCAGATGGGCACTGGGTAAGTCTCAGCTGTGCACTTCTGATCCAGCTCTCGGCTATGGCCTTGGAAAGCAGCAGGAGATGGCCCAAGTCCTTGGGCACCTGCAAAGACCTCTCTCTCTGTCTCTCTGGAACTCTGACTTTCAAATAAATAAATAAAATCTTTTAAAAAAAACCTTTTACATAAGTAAGCCCTCTAAATTTTGGGTGCACATTGTTCAAAATCCGTTGGAGAACTTTAATCTTAGAATTCTCAAATGAAGTTCCAAAAACTTCTGTTTCTAAAGCCTTTATCCAAGCATGGTTATCAATAGAAACAGAAAAAAAGGATTGGTCAAAACCCAACACTATTTCATGGTAAACACACCAACAAACTAAGAAAAGAAAAATTTACTCAATCTAATAAACAAAAAAACTCTAAAAATTCCACAACTGAAATCCTAATTAATGGTGAAAGACTGAAGGCTATACTCACAAGACAAAGACATGACAAGGCCTTCACTTGTCCACTCTCACCGCTTCTATTCAGTGCTGTAGTGGGGGTTTCAGTCAGGGCAATTTAGGTAAGAAAAAGAAAAAAAGGCACCCAGCTTGGAAAGAAAGAAATAAAATTATCCCTATTTGCAGATGACATGCTCCCACAAATGGAAAACTCTGAAGGATCTACTAAAAACAAACAAACAAAAAACTAGAGCTAGGAAATTTTCAGCAAAATTCCAGGATATAAAATGAATGAAATATAAATCAGTTGCATTTCTAGCAATGAACAATTTGAAAATAAAATTAAGGAAACAATTTCATTTATAATAACACTGAAGAAAAATAAAATACTTAGAAATAGATTTAACAAGAGAAGTGTAAGGCCTCTACATGAAGAACTTAGAAAATATTATTAAATTATAAAAAACCTAAAAATTGCAAAGATCTTTTGTGTTCACAGATTTAAAGACTTAATGTTGTTAAAATGGCAGTATTCCCCAAACTGATCAACAGATGCATAGAATCCTTGTCAAAATCCCAACAGTCACAGTAGTTAGGTGTCTACTTCGGATGCCCTCGTTCTATGTTGGAGTGCTTCGGCTCAAATCTGAACTGTGCTTCTGACCCCAGTTTCCCATAATATAACGAGCACTCCCGGAGGCAGCAGGTGATGGCTCAAGTACTTGGCTCCCTGCTACTCTTGTGGGAGACTTAGATGGAGTTCCCAGTCTTTCCCAGTCTAAGCTCTTGTGGGCATTTGGGAAGCAGATCAGCACATTGGAGATCTCTGTCTGTATCTCTGCCTTTCAAATAAATCAAATTGTAAAAATCCCCAACTGTGGGGGCCGGCACCGTGGCTCACTTGGTTAATCCTCCGCCTGCAGCGCCGGCATCCCATATGGGCACCGGGTTCTAGTCCCGGTTGCCCCTCTTCCAGTCCAGCTCTCTGCTGTGGCCCAGGAGGGCAGTGGAGGATGGCCCAAGTGCTTGGGCCCCCTCACCCACATGGGAGACCAGGAAGAAGCACCTGGCTCCTGGCTTCAGATCGGCGCAGCGCCGGCCGTGGCGGCCATTTGGGGGGTGAACCAGCAGAGGGAAGACCATTCTCTCTCTGTCTCTCTCTGTGTCTATAACTCTACCTGTCAAATAAAAAAAAAAAAAAATCCCAACTGCCTTTTCCCCCCCAGAACTTCACAAGCCTAACCTAAAAATTCATAAGAAATTGTAAGGGACAAGAATAACCAAAGTAATAGCAGGCATTTAGCCTACCAGTTAAGATGCCAGTTAAGATATCTGTATCCCATATTGGAGTAGTTGGTTCAATTCCCAGCTCTGGCCCCAGCTAACGCAGACCCTGAAAAGCAGCAATGATTGTTCAAGTAATGGGTGCCTGCCACTCACATGGGAGACCTGAATTGAGGCTCCCAACTTCTGCCTGGCCCAGCTCCAGGTATTACAGGTATTTATTTATTTATTTATTTGAAAAGCAGAGAAAAAGACAGAGAGAGCTCTCCATTTTGCTAGTTCACTCCCCAAATGCCTACAACAGCCAGTGCTGGGTCAGGATGAAGCTGGTAGCTGGAAATCCAATCTGGGTCTCCTATGCGGGTGCCAGGGTCTCAAGGACTTGTGCCATCACCCCTGCCTCCCAGGGTGTGCATCAGCAGGAAGCTGGAATGGGGAGTGGAGTCAAGGACTTGCACCCAGGGACTCCCATAAAGGATGAGGCACTCCAAGTGGCAGCATAACCACTGCACCAAGTGCCTGCCCCTCAAATAAACTGTTAGCAATACTAAATATTTTTTAAAAACACATTTTTCAGAAAAGCACCTATTATATGATTTAGGTACAGAAATTACAAAGAAATGTGAACATGTTCCAATAAAATTTTCTTATTTTTAAATTATCAGAAATACAAAGATGTTAAAGTTTGTTTTGATGTACATGGATTTGTTTTCTTTCAAAAATTTATTGAAAACAGCTTTTTATTTACCTATTAATCCACCAATGCTCACGTAATGAAACTGTTGATCAATAGATCAATTATTTTAAAGATTATATAATTTAAATTACATTAGAAGCCTTCACTCACTTCCAGAAGTGCCTTAATTTCTACTATAAACTGCATGGTCACCCTGTTTGGAAAGAAATAGTCCAGAGTGATAGTGAAAGAAATAGTTTCACTGCCCTGGGCTTGCTCCTGGACAGAGTGGGGGCCTGACTGTTCCCCACTCTACCCTGTGGGGAACCAAATATAGCACCTAGGCTGCAAAACATGATATTCAGAGGGTCTCAAGTTGATGTGGTTGAAATAAGCCATTGATTTGAAAAAGATATTTCACATATATAAATTAGTTAATAATTTCAAACATATTAATGTCATTAAATAACCACAGCATGTGCATATATGGGTCTGTATGTGTGTGTACTGCGTGTACATGCTGGATTTATATGCTGATTTGTTTATTTGGGGGATGATTTTTCTTCTAATGTACCATAAAAACATCAGTAAATAATACATCATCAATAATTAGCTTATTGAAAAGAGTTTTGCACTGGCTTCATAGTTATCTACTTCAATAAAACAAAATAATCACAACATTTTAAATTTCCTGGTCAAACTACCAAATTAATCTAAAAAAACAAATTCCTGAAATCTCTCAATTTTCTTTAAACTGGCTGGACTTTTATCAGTCAAAATGGCTTCAGAGCTGTAACAAAGCAGAAAATAAATAAATAAAAAGCAAAATGTATCTCTCTACACAAGAATCCTCCCAGCGACAGGCTGGGACTTGTCAGTCTGCTCAGACATTATGACACCCTCTTACTGGCAGGGCTCCCAAAGGGCCAGCTGCTCCTCACCAAAGTCAAGAGGTGTGGAAGGAAAAAAAAAAAAGTGAAACAAGAAAAAAGGCAGAGCTGTGCAAGGAAGATTATAAAATCCCAGGGCAAGCTGACTCTATTAGACTGCTAGATATCTGTGTGACCTTAGACAATGCACCTAAGCTGAGTGCCAGCTTCTTCATCAATAAATCTGGCAAATAACATCGCGTTGCAAGGGCTTGGGAAGATCAAGATTAAACACACACTAGGGGTGGTGTTTGGCCTAGCAGTTAAGATGCAGCATCCCAGATCTGAGTACCTGGTTGGTTTGTTTTTTTTTTTTTTTTTTTTTTTTTTTTCTTTTTTGACAGGCAGAGTTAGAGAGAGACAGAGGAAGGTCTTCCTTTTCCGTTGGTTCACTCCCCAAATGGCAGCTACGGCCGGCACGCTGAGCCAATCCGAAGCCAAGAGCCAAGTGCTTCCTCCTGGTCTCCCATGCAGGTGCAGGGCCCAAGCACTTGGGCCATCCTCCAATGCCTTCCCAGGCCACAGCAGAGAGCTGGACTGGAAGAGGAGCAACCAGGACAGAATCTGGTGCCCCAACCGGGACTAGAACGTGGGGTACCAGCGCTGCAGGCGGAGAATTAGCCAAGTGAGCCGCAGTGCCGGCCGAGTACCTGGGTTTGACACCCACTTCTGGCTCCTGATTCCAGATTCCTGCTAATGCAGACACTCAGAGGCAACAATGATGGCTCAAGTAATTTGGGTCCTTGCCACCCACATGGGAGTTCTGGACTGAGTTCCTGGCCCAGCCCTGGCCATTGCAGGTATTTGGAGAGTGAACCAGCAGATGGGAGTTCTTTCTCTGCTTTTCAAATAAAATAAATAAATAAAAAACTTTTTTAAGATTAAACACATGATTATGTTTAGAATGACATCTGACCCAGCCAGTGGCACTCAATGTTTCCTGTTGTAATAACAAATTACTTTTCCTTGGAAGCCTTTTAGGTTTAACTACAGTTAAGAAGAGTCATTGTAGACAGAAGAAAAATCATATGGAAAGGTGAATCTGAAATGTACTTGTACTCTACAAGTCAGGAACCCCTTAATGTGAGGGAGGCTGCTGCTTTTAGCCAGTTATGGGGGTAGGCGTTGTGGTGCAATAGGTTAAGTTACCACCTGTGACACTGGCATCCCTTGAGTGCTGGTTCAAGTTCTGGCTGCTTTGATTCCAATCCAGCTACCTGCTAATGCACCTAGGAAAGCAGAAGAAGATGGCTCAAGTGCTTGGGCCCCTGCCACCTATTTGGGAGATCTACATGGAGTTCCAGGCTCGTGGCTTCAGCCTGGCCCAGTGCTGGCAATGTGGCCACTTGGAGGGTCAATCGGTGGATAAAAAAATCTCTCTCTCTCTCTCTCTCTCTCTCTTTGTAGCTCCCTCTGTGTAACTTTGTCTTTCAAATAAATAAAATAAATGTTTAAGCCAATTATTTACTACTTAGGACAGAGGACAACCAGATTTCATTTTAAGTGATAAATCAGATTAACTAGTAGTGGGTGGCTGAAGTGCTGTGGCAGGAAGGATTCTGAAGCTGAGTCTTGAAAACAGGAGGAAAAGCGATGTGATAGATCGCAATGTCTGCCATGATTGCACAAGAGGACATGACGGCATGTGCCATCCTGCATCTTCTATGCATTGCTTCCATGCAGTGAGTTTTGTAGCCAACCACGCAAGAGAAACTCAGACAATAACACTTCTTAAACCAAGAACAATTTAGTTGAGAATAACTTCATTTAAAAAAATTGTCTAACAAAGAAAATTGCCAGTACTGATAATATCCACAATCTTACAGGGACAAGTCTTTAGGGATTTCCTATACTCAATTATACCCTTCAAATCTAAGGAAGGGAAGATGGGAGATGCTGATGGACAGCCTAGGCTCTGCTGATTTCCAACCCTGAGAAGTGCCAGTCCACAGAAGGAATTTTTATTTAAGCAACAGCAATGCTACAACTCCCCTCACTCCCATGCCCCCCCCCAGCCCTCCTATTATGTAAATGGACAAATCAGTAGCCAAAGCCCACAGCATTCCCCCAAAGAACATCTCTACATACTACTCACAATTCTGAGGAGAGTTCAGCTCAGCCTGCTCTACCACCGAGTGCTCAGCTCTGAGCTCCTGCAGGAAAGGCCTGTCCTACAGTGTCTACAGAGGCAAGTGTTCACGGGCAGACTGAAGAACTCTTCCTCTCCTCCACCCAGCGTTCTGAACCCAGCACTCAGCTGTCACAATAAGGGGCTTCTCCCTTTGATAATACATGTACCTCCTAATTGTTAGCTTCATCAGCTTTAAGAACCTGGCCAAATCCAAAGGGGAGGGCTGTGTCCACACAGAGCGAAACATGCCTCTTCTTTCCAATTCCAAATTCCAGTTTCAAATTCCACATTGAATTGGAGCAAGTTCCTCAGGAATTCCTCCAACAGTGCAAAAATGTCCCCTTCAAGAAATTAAAACATAACTAGAGCACTAGCTCCTAATGACCCAAAGTAACAGAAACTGGAGTTATCCCTTGCCTTGAACAACTAGGACACTGGAAAGATGATATGAAATCATGATTTCCAGACATTGAAAAACCACCAGCACAGGAATCTGATCTCCCTGAGAGAAGGGAAACAAAAACAAGGCAAACTCTGATTGTCCCAGCTCGGACACAGCACAGAGAAGAGAAATCCTGCAAGTTCAGGGAGGCCAGAGTGCTAGAATTTCAGGTGGAAATAGTTTATGGTTCCACCAGCTAGAGTGCCCTCATGATACAGAGGACATCTCAAAGAATCCTCAGAAGAGTGTGGCCTTAGTGGGGATAAATTAATCCTAGATGAAAGACTGTTCTGCCTCACAAAGCTTCAAGCAAGTCTTGAAATGATCCAACTGATCTCTAGTAACTCAACTGTGCACCAGGACAAAATCCAATACTACATAAAAGAATATAATAAATTCAACATCCAATATCATAAAATTCACAATGTCTTCTATCTTGTAAAAAATTACCAGGCCTGCAAAATAGCAGGAAAATATGGCCAATAACCAGGAGAAAATGCAGTCAAAAGAAACAGACAGAAATGACAGAGATGATGAAATTATCAAATAAGCACATTAAACCAGCTGTCAAAAATATATCCCATGTGTTCAAGAAAGTAGGAAACATAAGCATGATGAAGAGAAAAACTGAAGATATAAAAAAGGCTCAAAAATATATGAAAGCAATAACAAGCTAGATCAGAGTAACAGCAGATTAGAGAATGGTAAGTTAAGTATAGAGAGAAGGCAAGGAAGAAATCAGACATTAACTTCCAAAAGTGGAGGGAAAATCCTCCTGTGAATACATAATTCTCCCTGAACTGCTATTAAAGCTTAGAGAAGTACATATTTATGGTTAGGACTAGTAACAAGGAAGAGATAGAAAGAAAAAAAATCATCACTGGGGCCGGCCCCGTGGTGCAGTAGGTTAATCTTCAGCCTGCGGTACCGGCATCCCATATGGGCACCAGTTCTAGTCCCAGCTGCCCCTCTTCCAATCCAGCTTCTGCTATGCTGGGAAAGCAGTAGAAAATGGCCCAAGTCCTTGGGCCCTGCACCCACATAGGAGACCCGAAAGAAGCCTGGCTTTGGATCGGCGCAGCTCCAGCCATTGCGGCCATCTGGGGAATGAACCAGAGGTTGGAAGATACCTCTCCCCCTCTCTGCATCTCCTCTCTCTGTAACTCTGTATTTCAAAGAAATAAAATAAATCTTTTTCAAAAAAAATAACCTACAGCTTTTGTTTTTGAAAACCCTTTTGCAAAAAAGTAAAACACAGATACACAAAATTCACAATAATAGAATGAATTCCTTGGGGCCAGCATTGTGGCATAATAGGCTGGGCCTCCACCTGCAGTTCCAGCTTCCCATTTGGGTGCCAGTTCGTGTCCCAGCTGCGCCTCTTCTGATCCAGGTCTCTGCTTTGGCCTGGGAAAGCACAGAAGATAGCCCAAGTGCTTGGAGCCACCCCACGTTGGGGACCCAGAGGAAGCTACTGCTTCCTGGCTTTGGATCAGCCCAGCTCTGACCATTGTGGCCATTTGGGGAGTGAGCCAGCAGATAGAAGACCTTTCTGTCTCTGTCTCTCCCTCTCTCTGTCTGTAACTCTACCTCTCAAATAAAAAATAATATCTTTTAAAAAATAATTTCTTAATAAATTATTACAAGAAAAACTGTCGTAACACTATATTGGTCAAGAAATAATACTTTGTCAGCCACCCAAAAAGCTCCACAGTGACCCAAATTGCAATCATAATCTCCTGCTTGCCCTCAACACTATCCTGGCATCTAATGCAATAACTTCCCTGCAGTTTTACAAAATGTAGCTTAAATACCCTACAGTGTAGTCTGGACTGCTTTTTAAAACTTGGATGTTGAGGCAGAGCAAGATGGCAGCTGAATAAGATGCTCCTGCAAACATTTTCCCATTGAGATCACAGTTCGAAGAGCTGCTCACAAACCAATTTACCTTCACAAGAGCCTAAGAAGTCAGGTGAGAGATCAAAGTCCTCGGGTTTATTATAGTGAGAAAAGATGCAATGAAGAAGGCAGGAAGGAAAGAGCTGTCACATCATCCTTCCCGTCGCTCCAATTAGCACAGCGTGGAGAGACGCCTCCCACTTCACGGTGGGAGGGGGAATAGAGGCTAGATCTTAGCCTTGACACCCAGTGGCAGGCCTGCTAGAATCAGACAGGGCTTCTTGGCCTCTGCTCCCAGGTCAGTATTTGCATACTGAGCCTTTGGACCCTCCTTAACCAGGTGGCCAATGGACCACATCCACCATCCCTCCCCAAACATCTGGCAGACAGCAGAACACATCTCCAGCAACTGGAGAGTAGGGTGGGAAAGTGAACTTAGGACTTTACCATGAAGTTCAGTGCCAGGCTGCCACTGTGAGACCCAGCACTTGATAAAATCCCAAGGTCTGTATTCCCAGGCCAGAGATCATATATGCAGCCTTTAGAGCTACCCTGGCCTTGGGCAGAGATCTGTGCCCTAGCAGGAAAGATTTATTTTGGCCTGTATCACTATCAGCTTCACACAGGTCCAGCACACAACTCTAACACTGCGCAGGACTCGATGTGACTCAGGTTTAAGCAGCTGTATCAGTCTGGAAAGCCAAGGAATGCCCACACTACCTTTCCCCAATTTCAGACAGACAAGAAGGAATAAGACAAAGCTCAGGGCTTTGTCTTGAAGCTCAGTGCTAGTCCCTGTGCATTGAGACCCAGTACCAGAGGGAGAACAGAGGTCCCCATCCCCAGACCAATACCCACAGTCAGAACTTCTAGACCTGCCCCAGCATCGGGTACAGACCTGTATCCTCGAACAACAGACAAGTGTTTCAGTCTGAAGCACCCTCAGCCTCTTGCAGGCTTGACTACGAGACAATGCAGGGTCCTGTGGCTATGAGACTCTCACTTAGCGTCAGTCTGCACTGCCAAGTGATAGCTTTAACCACCCTTCCTCCAATCATGGGTAGACACCAAGAAGCAAAAGTGAGCAACTGGGGAGCAGGGCACAAAAGTGAGCATAGGACTGCTTTTTGGATGTGGTAAAACTATCAATGGGTAGATTCTAATGGTTCCTGTCCCCAGACTAGTTCTTGTGGACAGAATCCGTGAATTCAGCTTGGTTCCAAGTCAGCTGGACTTATACCCCAGCCAGAATCACCTGTTTGGTTGCAGCAGTCATGTGTTACAAGTTCCCCTCTGTAGCATGCAACCCATAGCAAAGTGGGTCTTGTGCTACAGTGCTACTGGTGTTGGTGAGATATGGGATCTGGGTGTAATCCAGGATTGTAGCATAGGCAACCACAGGACTGCTCACTTTATTTCTCCCCCAACTCAAGGCAGCATAACATGGAGAGAGTAATTATCTGCTTGGGAGAAAAAGAGGTAAATGGGTATACATTGTGTAGAAACCTGGGCCTGGCACCATAGAGACTGCTGTGCCCCTGTTGGTCTTTGGGCCAGTACTTTTGAGACCTTGTCCATGCCCCCCCCCACATGGGTACAACAAGTGACCCCTCCATGGCTCCAGGATGCTGCTCCCATAATACTAGCCACTGTGGACTGAAAGCTGGAGCCCCTATAACCTTGGGGCCAGCCCCATGGACTGGACTAAAAACCATGCACCTATGCTGGAGCTGAGACGAATGCCCCACAGTCATCAATTTCTGTGGAAGAAGATACATGGAGATGAGACTACAGCATCCAACTGAAAATAAAGCCAAAGCAGCCTACTAAACTGATACTTTCAGACACATCTTCAGAAAAAAAGCCTTTTACCATGAAAGCTTCACATTTAAAGTGATAGAAACAACTAACCCACCAGATATACAAATATCAATATAAGGACACAAGAAGTATTTAAAAACTAAGGCAAGAGAATGACCCAAACAAACACAGTATAATGGTTTAGTAACAAAGTCCAAAGAAAAGGAGATTGATGAAATGCCTGACAAAGAATTCAAAGAATGGGGTTTCCATAATGGCTGCTCCATTTCTGATCTACCTCCCGCTAATGCATCTGGGAAAGCAGTGGAAGATGGCCCAAGTGCTTGGGTCTCTGCAACCCACACGGGAAACCTGGATGGAGTTCCAGGTTCCTGGCTTTGGTCTTTCCCAGCCCTGGCCATTGCGGCCATTTGAGGAGTGAAACAGTAGATGAAAGATCTCTTTCTCAGCTGTTCTCCACCTGATATGATGTTGGCTATGGATTTATATTCCCTATTTCTGGAACTCTGCTTTTCAAATAAAGTAAATAAGTCTTTTAAAACAAACAATTAAAGAATTTAAAGAATTATTATTATAAGGATACTCAAAGAGATAAAACAGAATACAGACAGTGGAACAAAATCAGGAAAACAATGTATATTGGGAAATTCTGCAGAGTTAGAGACCTTGCCAAAGAACCAGAGGGGCCAGTGGCTCAGTGGATTAAGGCACCACTTTTGACTTCAGCATCCCATACTGGAGTGCCATTTCCAGTCCCAGTTGCTCCACTTACAATCCAGCTCCCTGATAATGCACCTGAAAAAGCAGCAGAAGATAGCCCATTTACTTGGGTTCCTGCTATCTACAAAGGAGACCCAGATAGAGTTCCAGGCTCCTGGCTTCAGCCTGGTCCAGGCCCAGCCATTGTGGTCATCTGGGGAGTGAACCAGTGGGTAGGAGATCTCTCTGTGTGCCACTCTCTCCCTATATAACTCTGCTTTTCAAATAAATAAATAAATCTTTGAAGGGGGGGTGGGGAGGTGGTGCTGTGGCATAGTGAGTAAAGCTGCCACCTGCAGTGCTGCCATCCCATATGGGTGCTGGTTTAAGTCCTGGCTGCTCTACTTCTGATCCATCTCCCTGCTATGGGCTGGGAAAGCAGCAGAAGATGGTCCAAGTCACCCACATGGGAGACCCAGAAGAAACTCCTGGCTTCTGGCTTCAGATCAGCCAAGCTCCAGATGTTGCAGCCATTTGGGGAATGAACCAGCAGATGGAAGACCTCTCTTTCTCTCTCTTAAATAAATCTTTAATAAAAATTTTTACAAACATCTTTTTATTCCATTTTTCCATGAATTTTTTTGTACTCCCCATATATTATTCCATTTTCTTCCACCGTAAAGCATTGTGTCAAAAAAAAAAAAAAATCCTATGATCGGGGCCAGCATTGTGGCTTAGCAGGTAAAGCCACTACTTGCAATGCCAGCGTCCCACCTGGGCACTGGTTCGTGTCCTGGCTCCTCTACTTCCAATCCAGCTCCCTGCTAATGGCCTGAGGAAAAGCAGCAGGGGATGGCCCAGGTGTCTGGGACTCTGCTACCCATGTGAAAGACCTGGAATGAACTCTGGATCCTGGCTTTGGCCTGGGCAGGCCCAAGCACTGTGCTCATCTGGGGAGTGACCCAGCAGATGGAAGATCTCTCTCCCTCTGTAACTCTTTCAAAATAAATAATCTATCTAAAAAAAATCCTATGATAATCTAATTTCTGTTCCTTATAAGTCACATGTTCTTAGATAGCCAAGGATTTTTTTTCTTACTATTTTGTAAAAGGTTTAGTAATGTTACTATAATGTCTGGTGTCTATTAGTTGATAAATGGGTATACAGCGTACTCCTTTTACTTTCAATTTTTTTGTACTTTCACAAATGTTTCCTTGAATTATCATTTTTAGGATTTTTTTTTAGTTCTATGTTTTACTTCCTTAGGAGTTCCTATAATCCATGCCTGGACCTTCCTCATCTATCTTCAGTATTTGTTGCATTCTACTGAATTTTTATCACCTTTTTCAAGATGTTCTCTTTTACTCTCCATTTCTCTTGTGGCTTTTTTTTTTTTAATTTTTTGCATTTATTCTTGCTTGTTTCTTCCAGTTTAATCTTCAATTACAAAATTCTTTGACAATTTCTATTCCTTCTTCATGGTCTCTCATATTATTTGAGTTTATATAGCTTTATGTTATTTCACACCTTGAATCATCTTCTTAACTTTGGCTTGTTTTGAAAATCTGGTTACTGGTTTTGATCTATTTTATGGGCATGTTCTATTAGTGTGCTTTTATTTTCTACAGGATTATTCTTCTGCCTCTCTCTGTCCAATCCTCATTTGATAAGATTATATGGGATTTGACCATGGTATTTTTCTGTTGTTTATATTTATAAAAATTAGTTTTCCCAATGATTTACAAAGAAGCAAGGTTCAGCTTTTCTAATTTTTTGTATAGAGTTAGAGAGAGGAGAGACAGAGAGAAAGAGAGAGAGAGAGAGAGTGTCTTCCATCCACTGGTTCACTCTCCAATTGGCCGCAATGGCCAAAGCTGCGCCGATCCGAAGCCAGGAGCCAGATGCTTCCTCCGGGTCTCCCACGTGGGTGCAGGGGCCCAAGGACTTGGGCCATCTTCTACTGCTTTCCCAGGCCACAGCAGAGAGCTGGATCAGAAGTGGAGCAGCCAGAACTTGAACTGTCACCCATATGGGATGCCGGCGCTTCAGGCCACAGCTTTACCCACTATGCCACAGCGCCGGCCCCAGTTTTTCTAATTTCATAAAGTTCTGTTTTCTGGTTTTTTAAAAAATAATATTCAAAAATATGTCAATTTACTCTTTGATGTTCTCTATTAAACTTTCCCACTATCTGGACCTTCTCTTTCCTTCCTCTTTATTGTTCTTTTTTTTTTTTTTTTCCATTTTTTTCTCCTAGTGATGTTAATGATCTGATGAAAGAACTGACTATTTCACAATAATCTTATGAAGCAGGTATTCTCTTTATACAGATGAGAAACTAAGGTACACAGAGGTTAAGTGATTGGCCTAAAGGTGCAAATTAATAGTTTGTGGATCCAGGAATCAAAATTTGACAATCTAGTACCACAGCCTATGTACTCTGCTCAGTTTGATTCCTCTCAAAGCAGCCATGATCTACTGTTTCAAGAGATCAGAGGAGCTAGACCACTTCAGATCTTACCCTGCCTTGCACTCACTCCCTGTGAATTCCGCAAAGACCTTTCCTGATTCAAACACTAATCTCAAATCAATCCACTGTGCTTCTCAGGACCCGTTAGCTATTCTGGAGTTGTCCTGTTCTCAGGTCTGTTAAGACAACTACTGCTTACCTCTGCTATCTCCTTCAGAGATGTAGAAAACATACGTACACTTGGCTGTCATGATTTGTTCACATCTGCTTGTATTCTGGGGCTTATGGGATTACCTTGTTACCTAGTTTTGTTGTAAAAAGTCTTCAGCTGGTTTTTGGTTTTGCTATTCAGTTTCTCTGCTCACTTTTATGTGGCAATTCAGGGAAATCCAAGCACTGAGCTGCTATTGCCACCATCTCCCCAAGACCTACAACTTTTTGTATCCTCCTCTATACTTACCTAGTCTTCCCAAATAATGCCATAATTCACTTCCCAAACATTCAACAGTTGATAACTTTTAGTCAGCTAAAAGAAAGCTAAAAGAAAGGAACTTGGGGGCGGGGGGACACACTCACAAATAATCTCATTTGCGGAGGCTGCAGGATGAGAGAATCTGGAGCAGTGGTTCTCACGCTTGGCAGGACACTGCAATTACCCGTGGAGTTTTAAAAGTGACTGAAGCCTGGGTCTCAACCCTCGGCACTTCCGAGTTAGTGGTATGAGCAAAGGGATCTTTCAAAGGTCTCCCGGTAATTCTAATGTGGCAAAAATGCTTAGAATCATTGACCAAGATAGACCAACATGGCTGCATGAGGAACCAAAGAGCTCAAGCGAAAGAAAGTATTCATAACTAAGGACATATTCCACTTCGAAATATTATTACAATTACCAACGGGAAAAACAAACTATCTCTTTTAAAACACAGAAAGATGAGCAGAGCTTTAAAAATTAGAAGTGGGAAAAAACAAAAAGTGACAGGCCTACTGGTTGGGGTAAAGGCATCTATGTGTATCTTAGTCCACCTCCTTTACCCCTAAGGAGCCTATATACCAATAGTAGAGCACCAGCAGTGCAAGGTATGGAGAATTAGACCCTTTTTAAGAGACCTACCAAAAAGTATAACGGTTCACTTAACCTACACTAATTAATTCCATAAATATTGTTGTTTTCCATATTGTGTCCCATAGAGATGCCAGATACAACAAGTTAAAATGTAGAATCTGAATTGTTTTGGAAGAAAATAATGGGAGTATATTTCTAACTTGAGGCTCACTTAGAGGATTATCATGCAAGTCATGTTTTTCAAACTGCAAATCACAACTCACCACTGGGTCATGAATTCTAAGGGATTGCAACTAATTTTTTTTCCTTTTTTCTTTTTAGTAGAATAGAAGGTATCAAAATGCATGGCATTGAGTATTGACTAAGAATAGTTTTATGTGACTTTCAGTTCATTATATACATAATTGTGGACTGGGTCATAATGTATAGTGTATTTCTTAGTGTGAGATACAGCCAAAAAGTCTGAAAGTCTTTGACATTGGTCAGGCTGGATATTCCAAATGTGTACTATAAAATTATCAAAAACTTTGATGGTTGAACCTACTACAGTTATTTCAAGGGATTCTTTGCAGGGGTGGAGGGAAGGGATTTATTTGAAAGGCAGAGTGACAGAGAAAGAATGGGAGAGAGAGAGAGATCTTCCATCCGCTGATTTACTCCTCAAAGGTCCGTAAAAGCCAGAGTTGGGTGAAGCTGAAGCCTAGGTCTCCCATATGGGTTGCAGGGACCAAGTACTTGGGTCACCTTCTGCTGCCTCCCAGGCTCATTAGCAGGGAGTTAGATCAGAAGTGGAGCAGCCAGACTGGAACCAGCACTCTGATATATGGGATACTGCCATCATAAGCAGTGGCTTAATATGCTGTGCCACAGCATGAGCTCCTCAAAGGATTTTTTTAAGATTTGTTTATTTATTTGAAAGTCAGAGTTACACAGAAAGAGGAGGAGAGGCAGAGAGAGAGAGAGAGGTCTGGCATAGCACTTAAGGTGACACCTGGCACATTGGGATCCCATATCAGAGTGCCTGAGTTAGAGTCCCAGCTCCACGGTCAATCCCAGATCCCTGCTAAAGCAGACCCTGAGAGGCAGCAGGTGATGGCTCAAGTGATTGGGTCCCTATGTGGGAGACCCAGATTAAGTTCCTGACTCCTGGCTTTGGCCTGACCCAGCCCTGGCTGTTGCAGGCACTTGGGGAGTAAACAAACCACTGGATGAGATCTCAATCTGTTTGTCTGTCAGTCTTTCTCTCTCTCTCTCTCTCTCTCTCTCAAGCAAATAAAAAAAAAAGTAAGAAAATGCCTTATGAAATATCCCATTTATATTAAGTTTAGAATAAACAAAACTAATCTGTAATGAAAAAATCCAGAACAGGAGCTGCCTTGAAGCAGGGTGATGCTGGAATACAGGAACCGACTAAGAAGGGACAGGAGGATTTCCTGAAGTGCTGGAAATGGTTCACAGCTTGATAAGCATGTGGGTTATCTAGATACATTCGCTTGACAAAGTGAAGTGATTAAGATCAGCAGGGAGTGGGAGGGAGCAGGAGCAAGGGGTCTCTAAGATCATTCAGTAAGCAAGAATGGTAGAATGCTGACAGCTGTTGAAGGTAGAAATGGAACACGGGGGTTCATTATGTTACTGCTTATTTTATATGTACCTGGGATCTCTTTAATAAAAGGTTCAAAAATTATTGTAATTTAGGTATTTCTAATTAGCCCACTTTTATTCATAGAGGCAGTTAATCATACGAAGTAGTCAAACAAGTGATATTCAATGTCCTAATCACCTTTAACAAAATCTGAATCTGTAAGAAAGCAATGCCTGAGAAACTCATTATAAATGATGCTTTGACTATAAAAATTTAGTTATTTCTGGATTCTAAGGTCTATATGTGTGTGTGTGTGTGTGTATACATATATATACATATATATCCCATGTCTATAGATGAAGACTCATCTAATGCTCAGGTTAAATCATTTCCTTTCTCATAATCCACATTTCTTCTACTGAACCCTATCAATCAGATGAAAATGAATTCTCATATCTTGGTATCTATCACCAACAGGGACCACCTTGTTTCAATCACTGATTTTGTCTGTGTCTTCATTAAATTATGTGATAGTAATTGAGATCAAATGCCTCTCCCTAAGAACAGAGGCATTGCCCGTACTCCTTCTCCTTGTCACCTAACATAAGGCCTGTGGAAGATGTGCAGTTGAACACATTTCTAAGCACTGAAACACAAATAATCTCTGGGATATAGTCAGTCCATCTGGAACATACCCCGAGACCTCATCAGGGGAAAACTTCCTGAGGTCAGCCATCTAGTGGCATTGGCAATTTAATGTGTGGGAAGGACCACCACTCATCCACTTCGGAAAACATTTTAAATAACTAAGGGAAATAGATTCCTCCCTTGGAAAAAAGCCCAGGATCCAGCAAAACTGCTTACCAACATTCATCATCTTTTTAGAATTAAAGGTGCTCCCGGAAACTCCTGGTGTTTCCTGTCATCTGTGCTTTCCCCACACCCAGGCCCATCCTTTCTGTATCCAGGCCATGCTCATGGTTCCTCAGATCCACCTTTCGTGTGCTTTCCTATCTAAGATCCACACCACCTACATAAAAGGTTGCCTGTGCGATAGACATGAAACACATTTCCCTTTAAGTTACCGCCTTCCTGCTGCTTTTTTCCCAAGAGCTTATGTTTTTCCAACTTTTCTGGTGCTAAGGCCTTTTTTATTTTTTTAAAGATCTATTTTATTATTTGAAAGAGTTACAGAGAGAGGTAGAGACAGAGAGAGAGGTCTTCCATCCACTGGTTCACTCCCCAGACGGCCACAACGGCCGGAGCTGCGTCGATCTGAAGCCAGGAGCCAGGAGCTTCTTCCGGGTCTTCCACGTGGGTGCGGGGGCCCAAGGACTTGGGCCATCTTCCACTGCTCTCCCAGGCCACAGCAGAGAGCTGGATCAGAAGAGGAGCAGCCGGGACTAGAACCGGCGCCCATATGGGATGCCAGCGCTTCAGGCCAGGGCTTTAACCTGCTGCGCCACAGCACCGGCCCCGCTAAGACCTTATTAATGTATAGTTGCCTCCCTTCCATCCTGTTATCTTAGTGCTCAGTTTTTAAAATAAGTGATTTTGATTTGTGATGTAGCAAGTTAAACTGCCACCTGTGAAGCTAGCATCCCATATGGGTGCCTGTTTGTGTCCTGGCAGCTCCACTTCCAATTGAGCTCCCTGCTAATAATGAGCCTGGGAAAGTAGCAGAAGCCCAAGTGGGAGAGGAGGAGCAATAAAATGTATATTACTGAAAAGGATAAATAAGCCTTTGGAGAAAACTTAATCATCTATGTAGAAAATCTAAAAGGGTGAACAAAAATCTTCTGGAATAAGTACTTATAGCAAAGCTGTAGGATATGGGTAACATGGCAAAGTCATCTTTTTTCCTTCATACCAGCAATGAACAAGTGAAATTCAAAATTGAAAACAATAGCATTTATACTAGCACTCAAAAACGAAAACACTTAAGTGTATAACAAAATATGTATAAGCTCTATATCAGAAAAACTAACTCTGATGAAAAAGTAAAAGAACTAAGTAAATAGAGAGATATTCCATGATACTAGATAGGATGATTCAATATTGGCAAGGGGTCTCTTCTTGATTTTTTTTTTTTTTTTTTGACAGGCAGAGTGGACAGTGAGAGAGAGAGACAGAGAGAAAGGTCTTCCTTTTGCCGTTGATTCACCCTCCAATGGCTGCCGCGGCCAGCGCACGGCGCTGATCCAAAGGCAGGAGCCAGGTGCTTATGCTGGTTTCCCATGGGGTGCAGGGTCCAAGCACTTGGGCCATCCTCCACTGCACTCCCGGGCCATAGCAGAGAGCTGGCCTGGAAAAGGGGCAACCGGGACAGAATCCAGCGCCCCGACCGGGACTAGAACCCGGTGTGCCGGCACCGCAGGCAGAGGATTAGCCTACTGAGCCACGGCGCCAGCCCCAACTTGATCTTTAGAGTTAATGCAATCCTAATCAAAATCCCAAAAATTCTGTGGATATCAACAAACTGACTCTAAAGAGCATAAGGAAGGGGAAAAGATGCAAAAGCCAACACAAGATTAAGAACAGTGCTTGAGGACTAGCACTGTCTCACTTCAAGACTTCCTATAAATCTACGTAATCAAGGCAGTACAATATTAGCAAAAGACCACACAAAAACAGATGAGCTGGACAGGACAGAAAGCCCAGAAAATAGATCCATATAAATGCAGTCAACTGATTTTGACAAATAAACGAAGTACAATGGAAAAAACACAGCCCTGTTGACATAGTACTGAACAACTGCATATTAAAACATACCAAAGGCCGGCGCCGTGGCTCAATAGGCTAATCCTCCGCCTTGTGGCGCCGGCATACCAGGTTCTAGTCCCGGTCGGGGCGCCGGATCCTGTCCCAGTTGCCCCTCTTCCAGGCCAGCTCTCTGCTATGGCACAGGAGTGCAGTGGAGGATGGCCCGAGTACTTGGGCCCTGCACCCGCATGCACCTGGCTCCTGGCTTCGGATCAGCACGCTGCGGCGGGTGCATCGCAGCAGCCATTGCAGGGTGAATCAATAGCAAAAGGAAGACCTTTCTTTCTGTCTCTCTATCTCTCACTGTCCACTCTGTCAAAAAAAAAAAAAAATTAAAAAAAAAACATACTAAAAACAAAAACAAAATCTAGACACAGATCTTACATCCTTCAGAAAAAGTAACTCAAAAAGTGTAAATACAGGGCCAGACATTGTGATCTATCAACTTAAGCCATTGCCTGCAGCACCTACATCCTCTGGGAGCCAGTTCGAGTGTCGGCTGCTCCACTTCCTATCCAGCTCCCAGCTAATGTGCCTGGGAAAGCAGCAGAGGGCAGCCCAAGTTCCTGGGCCCTGCACTCACATGGGAGACCCAGAAGAAGCTCCTGGCTTCAAGTTGGCCCAGCCCAGACCGTTGCAGCCATTTGGGGAGTGATCCAGCAGATGGAAGACCTTTCTCTCTGCCTCTCCCTCTCTCTTTCTGTAACTCTGCCTTTCAAGTAAATATTTTTACAAAGTATAAATACAAGATTATAAAACTTGTGAAAGGTAATACAGGAGAAAATCTATATAATATTGGGTTTGGCAGTGACTTTCCAGATAGACACCAAAGACATGATTCATGAAAGAAATAATCAACTAGACTTAATTAAAGTTAAAAATTTCTGCCCTGCACAAAACATTATTATGAGAATGAAATCATTAATTACAAACTGGGAGAAAATATTTGTAAAAGACATATCTGATCAAGAACTGTTTCAAACACAACAATAAAAAGATACCCTGATTACAAAATGATCAAAGGCCAGGGCTGTAACGTAGTAGGTTAAGCATCGGTAACACTGGCACCCCATATGGTATTGGTTCAAGTCCTGGCTGCTCCTCTTCTGATCAAGCTCCCTGCTGATAGCCTGGGAAAGCAGAAAATGGCTCAAGTGGTTGGACCCCTGCACCTGTGTGGGAGACCCAGAAAAAGCTCCTAGCTTTAGATCAGCCTAGGTCTGGCCGTTGCAGCCATTTGGGAATGAACCAGCAGGTGGAATACCCCTCTGTTTCTCCCTCTCTTTGTAACTCGGCCTCTCAAGTAAATCAATAAATCTTTAAAAAAAATTTTTTTAAAGGAGCTGGCACTGTGGCATGGAGGGTAAAGCCACTGCATGCAGTACCGGCATCCCGCATGGGCAACAGTTCATGTCCTGGCTGCTCCACTTTCAATCCAGCTCTCTGCTATGGTCTGGGAAAGCAGTAGAAGATGGCCCAAGTCCTTGGGCCCCTGCACCTGCATGGAAAACCTGGAAGAAGCTCCTGGCTTTGGATCGGCCCAGTTCCAGCCATTGTAGCCATTTGGGGAGTGAACCAGAGGATGGAAGACTTCCCCCTACCCTGCTTCTATATAATTCTGCCTTTCAAATAAATAAATCTTTAAAAAATTTTTAAAAATTAAAAAATGACAAAAGATCTTAATAGGCACCTCACCAAAAAAGAGATACAGATGGCAAACACCTCACCAAACAAGATACACATCTAGCAAGCAATTCTGACATCATATGTCATCAGGGAAGTGTAAATTAAAATGACACATCACTACACACCTATTAGAGTGGCCAAAATCTGGACCACTGATACCACTAAATGCTGGCAAGGATGTGGAGCAATAAGAACTCTTCTTCATTCATTGTTAGTGGGAATGAAAAATGGTCCAGCCACTTTGGAAGAGAACCGTAGGATCTACCAACTATGTTCTTTGGTATTTACCCATGGAGTTAACCTTAGACTTATTCAGAAATCCTGCACACATATGTTTACAGCAGTTTTATTCCAAATTTTATTTTGAGGCAGATAGAAACAGAGCTCCCTTTCACTGGTTCACTCTCCAAATGCCTGCAATGCTGAGGGCTACCCTGGCCGAGGCTAGAAGCTGGACGGTAGAAACATAATTCAGTGGCAGAAACCCAATTACCTGTAGCATAACCACTGCCTGAGGCCAGGGTCTGCATTAGCAGGAAGCTGGAGTCAGGAGCTGGTGCTATAAATTAAACCCAGATACTTCAATACAGAACACTGGCATCTTAACTGCTAGGCCAAATGTCTATTTCCTACACCAGCTTTATTCACAATTGCTAAAACCCGGAAGCAACCAAAATGTCTTTCAGTAGGTGAACAGATTAAAAAAAGCTGTGGTACACCCAGATAATGGATTTTTCAGTGCTCAAAAGAAATGGGCTTCCAAACCATGAAAAGACACAGAAGAAATGTGAATGCCTATTACTAAGTCAAAGAAGAAAACCTGAAAAGGCTATATATTAGATGATTCCAATGATACAACATGAAGGAAAAGGCAAAATTATGGAGAAAGTAAAAAGATCAATGGTTGCCACAGGTGTGGAGTGACTGCTGGAGGTGGAGAACAGGCTCAGCACAAAGAATTTTCAAGGCAGTGAATATACTCATTCTGTAAAATACTACACTGGTGAATACATGTCATTATACATTAGTTCAAACCCACAGAATGTACACCATGAGTGAGTGGAAGCAGACAGTAAAGGGAAATCTCTGTACCTTCCTCTTAATTTTGCTGTGAACATAAAGCCACTCTAAAAAAATTTAAATCTTTACATGGTTCCTAACTTAAAAAGCTCATAATCTGTCATTATACATACAAAAGTAACTGTCTACAACCCTTAACCAGTTTATCTAGAGGTAGGCCTCCCTCCCTTCAGCATCTCCCTTCATTTCCATTATGACAGTGGGAGTGGTGCATTTAAACCTCCTCCTCTGTCAGTGCCTCAAGTGTCATAACATCTTCCCTGCTATTCGCTGTATCCAACAAGAGGCCTAGTCAGTGGGACTTAGTCTCCGTTTCTGCTCTATTTGCTAAGTTTATAATGGACTTACTGTGTTTCTTGCACCTTGAGGCATCTGTAAAGAAAGGACATTATAGACGCAGAACACTCCATTTTTTTTTTTTATTGGACAAATAGAGTTAGACAGTAAGAGAGAGAGACAGAGACAGAGAGAAAGGTCTTCCTTCCGCTGGTTCACCCCTTAAATGGCCGCTATGGCCGGCGCTGCACCCTTCTAAAGCCAGGAGCCAGGTGCTTCCTCCCTGTCTCCCATGCTGGTGCAGGGGCCCAAGCACTTGGGCCATCCTCTACTGCCCTCCCCAGGCAGCTGGACTGGAAGAGGAGCAATCAGGACTAGAACCCAGTGCTCATATGGGATGCCAGCACTGCAGGCGAAGGATTAACCAAGTGGGCCACGGCACCAGTCCAGAACACTCCACTTTGAATGCTCTGGTCAGACTAGGATGGAAGTGGAGGATAAGAACAGGCATAGTGAAAATCAATCCACACTGTCAGAAGCCCTCAAAGTTCAGACCATCCATCACACAGAAACAGCAGTATCTTTACTTTTAACCAATGACATCAGACTTTTGGGGCTGTATGAGTACATACTTTTCATCCCATTCCAACTGCTTTTGTCTTAGCTAATGCTTGATTAAATTAGATTGCTGATTGAGTGGTGTTATTGAAAAATTTGGATAATAAATGACAGAGACCAAAGACAAGTATAGATCACTTTGAATTTATTACACATTCAACTGAACTTTTTCAAGTTACAGAATTCAACCCCCAAAGTAGGTAATAATTGCCTATTCAATTGTTATTCACTTCATTTTCCTCCTAGAACTTCAACACCGCAAAATATATTAAAGACACATGAACAGTTTCAGTGCACTTTCAGTGGCTCACCATCATGAGACAAAGACCACATATATCCATAAAAATATAAGACAAATAGCTCAATAGTTTAAAATATCAGTGACATGAAATAAAGAAAAAACTGCACTTTTACCACAAATAAACTTTTGGTGGACAATAGCAGATTATTGTTTAAAATAATGCTCCTCTGCAGAGCGTATGCTGTGCTTGGTATGCTTGGCACATGAGCACTCGAACTGCTCAGCTTCTACCGGATTTCCTCCGGCAGGAACCTAACTCACGGCTGACTTGCCAGCTCTCACCTCAGACCTGCCTGCCTCCCCAGGAACCATCCTGGCAGGAGCCTGCCCCTTCTCCCAGCTGTTCTTAAGGCTCTCCTGGCTGCCCTTATCTTCCCCTATGCTGACACTTGTTGCCAACTCAATTCTCAGCAAAGATGCCTGGCACAAAACTCACAGAGTTGAGCACCCTTTTCACAGCACCCTTTTCACCCTTTTCCATTTCCTAGAAGTCGCCCCTTCACTACTAAATTATGACTCAAGGTGAAGAGAATGAGTCTAACCACAACAGTCTCCAGTTTATAGCCATATCTCCTATGATGCAAAAGAAAAAAAAAGGTGGTGATGCCTGATTTAGAACTTAAAACATTCAACAAATTTAGGCAGAATATATACTGCTCTGAAGTTCTTTAAAATCTACGCATATCTATTACTTTTAAAATCATAAAAATATAAAAATTGTAAACATTCTACTAAACAGTTCAGTAGAAATCTTGTTATGTGAATTTTTATTTAGCAGGTTCATAAAGAACAAAAGTGACACCATGTTCCCTTTGGCAGACCCAAAATCACGCTCCCAGCCTTAACCTAACAATACATATTTCCCACCATTAGACATATCCGTCGGCCAAGTGTGTCTCTCATGACAACTGCTGCTGCCACTGGTGAATACACCCTGACAACAAAGCAGCAGAAAGCTCACCGTAATCTCTGTCCATGTGCTTGCTAGGCATCCTACCCCCATCACGCCACACTCAAACTAGCCTGAGTGACCGGGCAAACACATGGAAATAAGGCCACGAAAAACTAGAGCACCTCCCTTGCCAAACGCTACATTCCTGTGCAAAGTGAAAGGGTAATTCCTTTCCTTTTGTCAGAGTAACAACAAATCAGGTGAGGGGCGTGGTGTGCTGCTGACAGAGGTAGGAATAGAGAGGAAACTGATGAGGCCAGTGTCCACCATGTCCCCCAAGTCAGCACAGTCCCTTCCTTCACCACTGCGGGAGTTTGAGGATAAGTCTGATTTTCTGTCCAAAAGGAGGAACCTATTATGCAGGTAATTCCCATCATTTATTGCTCTGGCAGCATAGTTTCACTGTATGTTCTTAAAAGAATGAAACTAACAAGATGTTACTTTTTAAAAAAGGAATAACTTAAAAATTAACCAAGAAAAAATACTGCTTTTGTTTTTAGAGATGAATACTCTAGACACAAAATATTAATGAAATGACATCTATCAGCTCTGGGGAATCCCCTTAGCATATTCATCATCTATGATTGATGTGACAACATCAAGCCAGAATTCCTAACCTGGGTGATAAACAGTACTAACTAGCCAGAGTACCAACTGCAATGACTTAAAATTGTATTACCTGAATAATCTCCATGGTGAAGCGTCAGAAAAAGTGAAATAACAAATATTTTCCACAGCACCATAAGGTTTTATAAAACACTATTTCAGTTAATCTACAATCTCAAGATTTTGGTCCATCATTCATATCAGGCACATCCTCTTCTTTTACTGAGAATAGTTCTGGCAGAGGCCATATAGGTAGAACCATTACAAGAAAATGATTTTATTTTGCTCAAGAACCTGTGCAATCGGTATACCTACTCAGTTTCACCTGTATCTGTTAAGTGAGGATTCAAAAGCCAGGAAAGATTGTTTTGCCATTCAGATTCTAGTCACAAATTTTAATGTGCCAAAAGGACCTATATTGTAATGGACTTAAGATATTTGTTTGTCATAACTAAAAAGTTCTTTATTTATTTGCTTTCATTTAGTGTGCTCTTATGGGTTTGTCTCTATACAATAATATTTTATAAATTTTTCAGCATTTTTAAAATAAGTATACTTTAAATTTAAAAATAAAGCAAGTGGAAAACAGACCAATTTTATAGCCAAATTTTCTGGAATTATATATAACAAATTACCTCTAAGAAGAAATACATCACAGATTAGATCTTCCCAATATCCAGCATGCTCACAGATCTCCTACAACTGTTAGCATTTACTATGATAACTCAATTCAACATTGATCTAAGGGAAACACAATTGGAACTACTGACCTGCCTACAAAAACCACGCTGTATTCCCAAAGTCAAATACAAACTTGGTTTACAAGTATCAATTTCATGTTTCCCCTCTTTTAATGCTGAGAACTAAAACTTGGCTTTACTACAAATTAGCTAGTGCTACAGCAAACTTGCTATAAAATTATTTATAACAAAATAAATATTTTTAGTCCCTCTACACTAAATGATACATAAATCATTAGCAGTTTATAACAGAAGCTTAGGTCACTTTTTTGGGACCTAAACATACTGTACAATCCTGAGTAAAAGGTTAGGGATACAGTTTCTTGGGGATCTTTCTTGACCAAGAATCAAAAAGAAAACCACAAACTATAACTTGCAATAATCCCCACTTTCATTAGAAGTACCATGAGTTATTTTCACTTTGGTAAATAAGTTTATCTATGTAAACCATTTATCTTGATAAAGTAAAACTAAGCAGAGCTTCTGCTAGGATCCCTCTATCACCTTCTGACACTGATAGAGTAAGTAGTCCGGAAGAGTAGAGCAGGAAGATCTGAACCACAGGGCTAATATATCAGCATACACTCGGCAATGCACTAGGCAGGGGGTGGATGGGAGCAGCTGACAGGCCAATAGCCCTTCATTGCCTGTAATCAAACAAAAATGAAAAAATATTCAATATGAATGGACTTTAATAAACATTCCTCCAAGAAGATACACATCCGGCCACTAAAGACATGAAAAGATGCTCAACATCACTAATCACTAGGGTCATGCAAATAAAAAAAATCAGAAAATAACCAGTGTGATAGAGATGTAGAAAAACTAGAACCCCTTTGTGGATTTCTCATGGGAATATAAAATGGTACAGTTGCTGTGAAAATGATAGAGCAAAAGTTTCTCAAAAAATTAGATATGAAATTGACGTATGATCTGACGATTCCACTTCAGGTATATAACCAAAAGAACTGAAAGTAGGCCCACATTCAAAGGAACATCATAAACAACAGTCAAAAAGTGGAAGTGACTTAATTGTCCAATGACAAATGAATGGATAATCAAAACGTAGTATGTTCATAAAGTATTCAGGCTTAAGAAGGAGGAAAATTCTAACACATGCTTTAACATGAATCAACCTTAAAGATACTATGCTAAGTGAAATAAGCCAGACACAAGCCAGAAATAAGCCAGACACAAGAGGACAAATAGTAAAGAATTCCACTTTTATAAGGAATCTCAAAGAGTCAAAGTCAGAGATATAAAGGGGTATGATAGTTACCGAGGGCTGGGGAGAAAGGGCAATTGGAGAGTTAGTGTTCAACAGGTAACAGAGTTTCAGATAGGGAGGATGAAAAAGTTCTAGAGATATATGGCAGTGATGGCTGCACAACAATGTGCATGTACTTAATGCCACTGAAGTATACAGTTAAAATCTTTAGAATATATTCTGAAAATCACACTCATCTGTGATAATAGGAAACACAATCTAAGAAATATAATACTTATAAGAGTTGATTTGTGTTCTGATTCTGAGATAGCTCAGAGGTTGCCTTTTCATAACTCTACAAACCTATAATGTCAACAACATGAAGTCTTAGCTTCTGTTCCAAGGTTTCTAGGGTAGAAGGCAGAGCAGCTTGAGAGTCTGACATTTTCACATTTTGCTTCACATCATTTGCGAAGGATAACCAGAGTTTGCCAAAGTCTTCAGTTGAGATTTTTAATGGTCTGAAAATAATTTTAAAAATTAGATTTACGTCCAAAAGAATGAAATGATTATAAACAAATACATTTCAAATGACTCATGGGAACAAAACATAGTCATTGTAAATCCAAGTCCCACAAAATTTATGATTTTAAGCCAAATATGATTAGAATACTTAATATCATCCTCCAACCTGATAAAAATACTGAAAGTAGGAGATATTACTAAATTGCAAATGCCTTTTCAATAAATCACTCAGTTCTTTCTTTTCTGAGAATTAGTCATCCCAGGACAATTTTTATCAAGTAATTTCATGAATCATTCAAAGATAATATAAAACTTTTCTTTCATGTATACTTTGGATTTGGGGATGATGACACACTCTATTAAAATCACTTAAAATTCTATACATATGAAAATATCCATCTGGGGCAGGCGAGTCAAACTACCACCTCAGATGTCTGCATACCACACTGGAGATCAGGTTTGAGTCCTAGCTACTCTACTTCTTATCCAACTTCCTGCTAATGTGCCTGAAAAGCAGCGAATGATGGCTCAAGTACCTGAGTCTCTGCCACCTACATGGAAGACCTGGATGGAGTTCCTGATTCCTGGCTTCAGCCTGCCCCAGCCCCAGCTGTTGCAGCCATTCGGGGGGTGAACCAGCAAATGTAAGACCTCTCTCTGTATCACTTTTTCAAATAAATTTTACAATAATGCAGCATTATTAGCAAATTAAGCCAAGAGAAAGTATTTTAACAAATACAGTTTTTAGGCAGTTCAAGAGGAGTGGGCATTTCATCTAGCAGGTTAAGATACCACATCCAATGGGCAATTCCCAGTTCCTGATTCCAGCGTCCTGCCACTGCAGCCCAAGGGAGGCAAAGCTGATGGCTCAGATAACTGAGTTTTTGCCACACCATGTGGGAGACCTTGCACTCCCAGTTCTCAGCTTCAGCCTCTGCCCAGCCCCAGCTGCTGCAGACATTTGGAGAGTGAAGCAGGAGATGGGAGCTCTGTTTCTTTAATAGGTAACTTTTTAAAAAATTGGTTCACAAGACTATAAAGATCAAACAGTTAACATCTGGTGTCTCGGGGGGTGGAAATACAGAAAACCTTTATATTTATATTTTTCCATAGTATTTGATTTTTAGCATATGTACTGGTTTACATAACATATTGGTTATGTATAATCAAGACAGAGATTTTTTATAGGTACAGAGAATTTAATTAATATACACAGAACTGTGTGTGTATGTATATTATACTATATATATTACTGTGTTGTATAGTTGTATATATTGTGCTTTTTTTTTTTTTTGACAGGCAGAGTTAGACAGTGAGAGAGAGAGAAAGAGAGAAAGGTCTTCCTTCCGTTGGTTCACCTCCCAAATGGCCGCCACGGCCGGCGTGCTGCGTCCAGCTAAAGCCAGAAGCCAGGTGCTTCCTCCTGGTCTCCCATGCGGTTGCAGGGTCCAAGCACTTGAGCCATCCTCCACTGCCTTCCTAGGCCACAGCAGAGAGCTGGACTGGAAGAGGAGCAACCAGGACAGAATCCGGTGCCCCAACCAGGACTAGAACCTGGGGTGCCAGCGCCGCAGGCAGAGGATTAGCCTAGTGAGCCGTGGCACCGGCCTACATTGTGCTTCTTTAGATTATAAATGCTCATCATGGGATATACCTTCATAGTTACAGAATGTAAGTTTTTTTCATGGCTGGGTCTCATATAGCACAGTGTACATAACAACTCTGAATAACTGACGTTTTTAAATAGGCTTTAATGGGCAGACACAAATCTTAGTATTGTAATATAAATAAGCAGATACATGGTTAAAATGTTTTGCACATGGGGCAAGCATTTGGCCTAGCAATTAGGACATGGTTGGGATGCCCACATCCCATATTGTGAGTGCCTGGGTTCAGGTCCAGCTTACCGCTGGTGGCAGCAGGTTATGACTCAAGTGGTTATGTCCCTGTCACTCACATGGGAGATCTGGAATGAATTTCCAGCTCCTGGCTTCAGTTTCGCACTGGCTCAGTCACTACAGCCATTTGGGGAGTGAAACAGTGCATGGGAACTCTCTTTCTGTTTATACATCTCTTTCCATCTCCCTGCCTCTCAAATAAATAAAAAGTTAAAATCTTTAAAAATACAGATAACTTATCAATACTCACTGGCATTCTGTACTATTGGTTCAAGCACCCTTCATTTTAAAAAGTTTCAATATATAAAACACATTTATAAAACTAAATGAGGCCAGCACCGTGGCTCACTAGGCTAATCCTCCGCCTTGCGGCGCCAGCACACTGGGTTCTAGTCCCGGTTGGGGCACCGGACTCTGTCCCGGTTGCTCCTCTTCCAGGCCAGCTCTCTGCTGTGGCCAGGGAGTGCAGTGGAGGATGGCCCAAGTCCTTGGGCCCTGCACCCCATGGGAGACCAGGAGAAGTACCTGGCTCCTGCCATCGGATCAGCGCGGTGCGCCGGCCGCAGCGTGCCGGCTGCAGCGTGCCGGCCGCGGCGGCCATTAGAGGGTGAACCAACGGCAAAGGAAGACCTTTCTCTCTCTCTCTCTCTCTCTCACTGTCCACTCTGTCAAAAAAAAATTTAAAAAAATAGGGCCGTGCCGCGGCTCACTAGGCTAATCCTCCGCCTAGCGGCGCCGGCACACCGGGTTCTAGTCCTGGTTGGGGCGCCGGATTCTGTCCTGGTTGCCCCTCTTCCAGGCCAGCTCTCTGCTGTGGCCAGGGAGTGCAGTGGAGGATGGCCCAGGTGCTTGGGCCCTGCACCCCATGGGAGACCAGGAAAAGCACCTGGCTCCTGGCTCCTGCCATCGGATCAGCGCGGTGCGCCGGCCGCGGCGGCCATTGGAGGGTGAACCAACGGCAAAAGGAAGACCTTTCTCTCTCTCTCACTGTCCACTCTGCCTGTCAAAAAAAAAAAAAAAAAAAAGCTGAATCATAATGAAAATATAACACATTAAAAAAAAAAAGCTGAATCATAATGAAAATATAACACATTAAAAAAATTAAAAAAAAATAAATAAATAAAAATAAAATAATAAAAAAAAAAAACTAAATGAGAGGGACCGGCACTGCGGCATAGCGAGTAAAGCTGCCGCTTGCAGTGTCAGCATCCCATATGGCGCCAGTTCGAGTTCCGGCTGCTCCACTTCCGATCCAGCTCTCTGCTGTGGCCTGGGAAAACAGTGGCCCAAGTGCTTGGGCCCTTGCACCCTGTGGGAGAGCCGGAAGAAACTGCTAGCTCCTGGCTTTGGATTGGCAGAGTTCTAGCCGTTACAGCCAACTGGGGAGTGAACCAGCAAATGGAAGATCTCTCTCTCTCTGCCTCTCCTTCTCTCTCTGTATAACTCTTTCAAATAAATAAATAACTCTTTAAAAAAAAAACTAAATGAGAGCTAAAGAGCAAAGATGTCACTTTTAGTTACTTTGGTAACACTGCACAGTACCTAGAATAATGCAAAACTTACTGTATGTTTAATAAAAGCTTAATAACTATGGTGAGTAACTTTATTACAGTTCTCTAAAGTATAATAGATTTTATTAAAGAATTAGTCAAATAAATAAAATACAAATGAGAGAAATTTAAAAGCTTAAAAAAGGCCGGCGCCGCGGCTCACTAGGCTAATCCTCCGCCTAGCGGCGCCGGCACACCAGGTTCTAGTCCCGGTCGGGGCGCCGGATTCTGTCCCGGTTGCCCCTCTTCCAGGCCAGCTCTCTGCTGTGGCCAGGGAGTGCAGTGGAGGATGGCCCAGGTGCTTGGGCCCTGCACCCCATGGGAGACCAGGAAAAGCACCTGGCTCCTGCCATCGGATCAGCACAGTGCGCCGGCCGCAGCGCGCCGGCCACGGTGGCCATTGGAGAGTGAACCAACGGCAAAGGAAGACCTTTCTCTCTGTCTCTCTCTCTCTCACTGTCCACTCTGCCTGTTTAAAAAAAAAAAAAAAAAAAAAAAAGCTTAAAAAAGAGTCAAGCAGGATCTGTGAAGTTATTTCAGCTTAAAAATCACTTTCTCTCAGCTCTTCCAGATCATCAACCACCCTAAACCTAAGTTGAGTCTCACATTATAATCTCTGGTTATATCATTTAATTTTCTCTTATGGCACAATTTGCAACTCCATATGCATTTATGTGGTTGTTCAATGTCTCTGCCCTAGACCAGAAGCTCCCTGAAGGTCAACAATGAATCTAGTTTTTAATTACTGTTATCCTTGGCACCTATAACAGTGCCTCTGTCCAGAAAAAAGGCTTAATGAATGAACAACTTGAATTGCTATTCCAGAAAGTACTTACCTAATGAAATCTAGTAGTGATAAGTTCACAGAAAATTCCAGCTGAGCAGAAAGAGTGTCTACCATTTGATAATTTACAAAACCACACAGGTTCCCTTGCATAAAAGGTTTCTCCATCTGCACACTGTATTGAAAGATTTTGGTATTTTCTGCTTCCGTGATAGGCAAACAGCATTCAGGCTGCTCAGTGATCTGTAAACAAAAAGATTGAAGAAGGGATCAAGGCTCTATATAAATACCAATTTTATATTTAACTTTATTAATTTATTAATTTAATGTAATATAAGTTAATGACAAACTATATTATAAAATGACTACCACTTCACTCACTCAGGTGATCACTGACATCATAAACCAAAGTGTCAATTGTTAAATCAACAACAGGAGTCACTGTGCACTTACTCCCTATGCTGGACCTCTCTCCTTAATGAGTTAACTATGAAAATTAATAGCCAGTGCCGCGGCTCACTAGGCTAATCCTCCGCCTTGTGGCGCCGGCACACTGGGTTCTAGTCCCGGTCGGGGCACCAGATTCTGTCCCGGTTGCCCCTCTTCCAGGCCAGCTCTCTGCTGTGGCCAGGGAGTGCAGTGGAGGATGGCCCAAGTGCTTGGGCCCTGCACCCCATGGGAGACCAAGAGAAGCACCTAGCTCCTGCCATCGGATCAGCACAGTGCGCCGGCCGCGGCGGCCATTGGAGGGTGAACCAACGGCAAAGGAAGACCTTTCTCTCTCTCTCTCTCCCTCTCTCTCTCACTGTCCACGCTGTCAAAAAAAAAAAGAAAAAAAGAAAAAAGAAAATTAATGGTAAAACTTGTCTTCAAACTGTACTTTATACTTTGTGTACCTGTGTAGGTGCAAATAGTTGAAATCTCTCCTTAGTAAACAGTTGGTCTTCTGCATATAAAGTCAATTTAAAATGAATCTTAATGGAAAATGGAATGGGAGAGGGAGTAGGAGGTGGTATGGGAGTGCAGGTGGGAGTGCAGGTATGGGGGGAAGAAACACTATATCCCTAAAACCTATACATATGAAGATTTGTATTTATTAAATAAAAACTTTCAAACAAACAAACAAAAAAAGATTCATTAGTATAGGTAATTAAAAATAGTACACAGGTCAAAATTATGTAACAATTGGCATTACATTTATTTATTTTTCTTAAAGAGATATGATATGATTTTGAAAGAGAAACAGAGAGGGAGAGATCCTCCATCCTCCAGTTCACTTCCCAAATGATGCAATAATCAGGACGGAGCTAGGCCAAAGCCAGAAATCAGAAGCTTCCCCCAGGTCTCCTACATGGGGGCAGGGGTCCAAGCACCTGGGCCATGCTCTGCTGCCCTCCTAGGCACACTTGTAGGGAGCTGGATCAGAAGCAGTGCAGCCAGAACTTGAATGGGCCCCCATATGGGATGCCAGCACTGTAGCCACAGCGCAGGCCCCTGGCACTACATTTAAAATCTCTGTATAGCCGGCGCTGCGGCTCACTAGGCTAATCCTCCTCCTAGCGGCGCCGGCACACCGGGTTCTAGTCCCGGTCGGGGCGCCGGATTCTGTCCCGGTTGCCCCTCTTCCAGGCCAGCCCTCTGCTGTGGCCAGGGAGTGCAGTGGAGGATGGCCCAAGTGCTTGGGCCCTGCACCCCATGGGAGACCAGGAAAAGCACCTAGCTCCTGGCTCCTGCCATCGGATCAGCGCGGTGCGCCGGACGCAGCGTGCCGGCCGCGGCGGCCATTGGAGGGTGAACCACCGGCAAAGGAAGACCTTTCTCTCTGTCTCTCTCTCTCACTGTCCACTCTGCCTGTCAAAAAAAAAAAAAAAAAATCTCTGTATAATTGCTCTTTTTTTTTTTTTTTTTTAATTTTTTGACAGGCAGAGTGGACAGTGAGAGAGAGAGAGACAGAGAGAAAGGTCTTCCTTTGCCGTTGGTTCACCCTCCAATGGCCGCCACAGCCGGTGCGCTGCGGCAGGCGCACCGCGCTGATCCGATGGCAGGAGCCAGGTGCTTTTCCTGGTCTCCCATGGGGTGCAAGGCCCAAGCACTTGGGCCATCCTCCACTGCACTGCTTTTTTAAAAAAGATTATAAAATGCTAGCCAGTAGTTCTCAAGCCTGGATGGCACCAGATTTCTGAAGCTGGAGGAGCTTAAAAAACCAAGACAGATGATGCCTTCCCCTTGCATTCTCCATGCTTTACACAAGGTACAGGGCTCGAGTTCAAGCAACGGGACTGGGTTGGGTTTCATTTTGTTAAGTTCCACAGGTGATTCTAATGCACATCCAGTCAGAAGCTTCTGTCCTGGCCAGTGACTCATACAATACCTCAGTCAATACATTCTAGCTCACAGAAGAAACTGGGTCAGTTTTGTGGAAAATGGATACACTGGTCAAATCTCATTATATCCACCAAGGACATACACATGACAAAACAATCAACATACCTCCAAAAACCACAACAGCAGTCCCTTGGAGGAGGGAATAAAAAACAGAACTGACACCTGAGCACACAGTAAATTGGTGAGAGAAAAAAAGTAGACAGTAATACATTTATTTTTCAATATTCTTATTCCCCAATGTTCTACTTTGTTCTGTTAAATAATTTGAGAACTTCCTTTTACTGTTTATAACAAGAGTGAATCAGACATGTAATGAATATGGGAAAAGAGATCACAAAATATACACTGAACATAATTCAGCAGGACTCACATGTGCCATATATTGCTATAAGCAGGTTTACAGAAATTAACTCACTGACCCCTACAGCAACAGGTACCTACTTTCAGTAACTCATTTTGAACATGAGGAAACTGAGGCACAAAGCAGTTAAATAACTTGACCATGTAACACAGTTTATAAGTTGCAGAAGCAGGATTGAAACAGGCAGTATAAGTCAAAATCCATCATTCTTACGGCGAGCGCAGTGGCATACCAGGTAAAGCTACCACCTGCAATGCCAGCATCCCATATGGGTGTCGGTTCAAGTCCCGGCTGCTCCACTTCCAATCCAGCTCTCTGCTATGACCTGGGAAAGCAGTAGAAGATGGCCCAAGTCCTTGGGCCCCTAAACTCTCGTGGGAGACCTAGAAGAAGCTCCTGGCTCCTGGCTTTGGATCAGCCCACTCTGGTTGTGGTGGCCATTTAGGCAGTGAACCGGCGGGTGGAAGACTTCACTCTATCTCTGCCTCTGCCTCTCTCTAACTCTGCCTTTCAAATAAATAAGTCTTTAAAAAAAAAAAAAAAAAGCAAGCCAGCATTCTTTACTGTGCTTTATAAAAACTCACTTTATATCTATGGCCTTCTCCAATACAATCTGTATTATCTTCCTTTCTTTATCTCTTCTGAATAATTTGTCACTAAATGAAAATTAAAAAAAAAATCCTTTCCACTTTTTACTTGTTTTTATTAAGGAAATAAGAAGGATATGGAAGCAATTTATAAAACATCAAGGGGCTGGCGCTGTGATACACAGTGGGTAAAGATGTCACCTTTGTGCTGGCATCCCATATGGGCGTCAGTCTCAGCTGCTCCACTTCCAATCCAGCTCTCTGCTATGGCCTGGGAAAGCAATAGAAGATGGCCCAAGTGCTTGGGCCCCTGCACCCACGTGGGAGACCAGGAAGAAGCACCTGGCTCCTGATTTTGGATCGGCCCAGCTCCAGCCATTGTGGCCATTTGGAGAGTGAACCAATGGATGGAAGACCTCTCTCTCTCTTTCTCTGCGCCACTGTCTCTTTGTAGTTCTGCCTTTCAAATAAATAAATAAATCTTAAAAAAATAAAAAAGGAATTCTTAAAAATAAATCAGAAGAATCAATAGCAGAAACATTAAGTAAGTCCATTTAAGGCAGCAATGACAAACTATTCATTCTCTTACCTTGAAATTTTCTGTAGGAAAAATTTCTAAATTAGCACTTTTCAATTCTGTACTACTCTTATTCGTGACTAACCAGACCACCAATAAACAGTCATCTTTGTAAATTTTGTGAGAAGACACTGATATGGTTTCATTATCACAGATCTCCATACAATCTGAATTTAAGGATTCAGCAGTTTCATCCAACAAAGACGATGCTAAAGAGATTTCCTTGGCAAATGAGACGGTAGTACATGGAGAAGGGCGAAAAATTTCCATGTTGCTATCAGCAAACAAAGACGGTGTAGACAGGCTGCAATTCGAGAGTTTCTCAACCAAGGGCAGTTCTGTCAATGACTCAGGATCCAAAAGTTCTGAGCTGAGAGAAAACTTCTTCAATTCTTTGTCTCCTCTATCCTGCAAAGTATTCAAATAATCTTCTTCATATGCCACATTTGGCAAAGAACTAAAGGAGGAACAAGTCACATTGTAAGCACTGGTTGTTTCTTCACTTTTGGATTCCTTAACTTTTGATTTCCTTCTGAACTTGTGAGAGACAGTATCTGCTTTTCCCAACTATAAAAATAAAGCATAATGATAGCATAAAAAGAAACAATTCTACTATTCTTGAGTGTTGAACATTCTTCTATAATTTCAAATGAGCAACTTGCTTGCTAATGTTCTATCAAGCACATATTAACAAAAAATCAGAGTTGAACAAAACGCTAAGTCCTAAAATTCTGACAGCTAAGTAACTCTGAACTATTAGCTAATTCTTATTCCTCATTAAAACCCCATAAAATCAGAGAAAGAAATAAGGTCAAAAAGTCAGTTGTGAACAATTCTAAAAACTTGTTAGATTTCAAACTATAGGAGACATTAGAAACAGAAATCTAGCCATTTTTTGAGTTTCCAGCTGTGTCTTGTAGAAACCTAAGTTACCCGTAAATATAAGAATGTCCCAAACTCTGTTTTAGTAATCTATAATAATTTTATTTCACAGCCTATGAGTTAATAAGTAGGGGGGGAAAATGGGTTTTACTTCAAGAATCAATCAGCATGGGCTGATAGAACACTCAGCAGGAAAGAATTCCATGACTGGTAATGCGTGTCACAGACTCAGGAGACAGGAAGACAAACTTGCCTTCCTTGATCTAAACTTCTAAGGAACAATCTGTGAATTTACGTAAGAGCAGTGGTAAAAGTGATCCCTTGCCTGCCAAAGTTCTGTCTAGAATTGCTGCAGCAAACAGCACTACTTGGTCCACATCTCCAATCTCTGTAGGCAACACAGCCGGGCCAGCCTTCTCATGACTGGTTAACCAGAATTCTAGTTCCCTTCTCATATCCTCTCCATCCCCTCAAGCCCCAACAACTTGTTCCAAATTTGAGTTTGTTTCTTACCTCCCAATTCAGAAGTCATCTAACAAGAACCAACATGCCATTAACCAATAAACAAAAACGAGAGAAAGGTAGGCAGGAAGGGATAAAGTATTTCCTTTTATTTTTTTCCCCCAGTAGTTACAGGACTCAAAGCAGATGTGTATTAGACTACTTGGTACTGTTCCTCAGCTCACTACTGCTCTGTTCTTTCTTTGTATTTTCTTTCTCTTTCATTTTGGATAGTTTCCCTTACTTTGTCTTCAAGGTTAATGATTCTTTTTTTTTTTTTTTTAAGATTTATTTATTATATGAAAGGCAGAGTTACACAGAGAGGGGGAGACACAAAAAGATAACAAGATCTTCCATCTGCTGGTTCACTTCCCAAATGTCTGCAACAGCTGTGGCTGTGCAAGGTTGCAGACATGAGCCAGGAATTCCATCCAGGTCTCCCACATGGGTGGCAGTAGCCCAGGCATTTGAGCCATCATCCACTGCTTTCCAAGATGCATTAGCAGGAAGCAGGATCAGATGTGGAGCAGTGAGGACTCAAACCAATGCCCATATGGGATGCTGGCATTGCAGGTGGTGGCTCAAGCCACTGTACCACAGTACCAGCCCCAGTGATCTGTTTTTCTGCACTAGTCAATATGCTGTTAATCAGGAGCTATACAGGCTAGAAGACACTGTAGTAGCATCTTTGTTAAAATACTTCAAGTAAAGGGGAACATTTAGCCTAGTGGTTAATATACCCATATCCTGCCATCAGAATTCCTGGGTTCAAGTTCTGGCTCCAGTACCTGACTTCTGCTTCCTGCTAATGCAGACCCTGGGAGGCAGTGGTGATGGCACAAGTGTGGCAGACCTGGATTGCATTCCCAGCTCCTGGCTCCAGCTCTGACCCAGTCCCAGCCATTGCAGGCATTTGAGGAGTAACCACTAGATGGGGGTGCTTACACTCCTCTCCTTGCTTTCTCTCCCCCCCCCCCACCCTCACCACACCCCATCTCTCTTCCTTTCAAAAACAGAATTAAAACTAAATAACTAAAAAGAAGTATTTAAGAAAAGCATTTCATACCCAGAGAAAGTATCTTTAGAAAATGAAGACAACGGCCGGCGCCGTGGCTCACTAGGCTAATCCTCCTCCTAGCGACGCCAGCACACCGGGTTCTAGTCCCGGTTGGGGCGCGGGATTCTGTCCCGGTTGCCCCTCTTCCAGGCCAGCTCTCTGCTGTGGCCAGGGAGTGCAGTGGAGGATGGCCCAGGTGCTTGGGCCCTGCACCCCATGGGAGACCAGGAAAAGCACCTGGCTCCTGGCTCCTGCCATCGGATCAGCGCGGTGCGCCAGCCGCAGCGCGCTGGCCGCGGCGGCCATTGGAAGGTGAACCAACGGCAAAGGAAGACCTTTCTCTCTGTGGCACAGCAGGTTAAGCTGCCACTTATGACGTTAGCATCCCAAATCACAGTGCTAGTTTGAGTCCCAGCTGCTCTGCTTCTGATTCAGCTTTTTACTAACTCAACTAGGAAGGAAGCAGAAGATGGCCCAAGAACTCGGGCCCCTGCCACTCACCTGGATGGCCAGGATGGGCTCTATTCTGGCCCAGACCTGACTATTGTGGCTACTTAGGGAGTAAACTAGCACATGAAAAATCTCACTTTGTCTCGCCTTCTCTTTCTGTTGCTCTGCCTTTCAAATAAGTATTTAAAAAAAAAAAAAGTAAAAGTGAAAAAAATAATAAATTTTTAAATAAATCTTGACCCTTACAGTGAACTACAGTACATAAGATTAACTCAAAACAGATCAGAGACCTAAAAGTAAAAGCCAGTTTAAACGAAACACCTCAACTTAGCCTTGATCTATGTGACTGGGAACCTCAAACACTAGAAAAATCAATAAGGCACTGGACACCTGGAGAAGTGCTCTAACAAAGGGCATGATACAGAAGGAGCACACTGGTTAGTCCCAGTCCTGTCTGCTTTGGCCCAGGGACAGAGGGAAAGCTGCAGCTGAGGGTAACAGCACACATGTTTATTTGACATCATTATTAGCTTCTCCACATTCTGCATGAAGTCATCTGAGTTACAACACAGTTCCTCACCGAATTCAGGGTCCCCAAAAACAGGGAAACAGATTTTTTTTTCATTCAGTTTTAGCTGGGCAGGGGAGGCTTAAGGAGGAACCCAAAAAGGATTTAGTGTAATTAACTTAATAGAAAAAAAAATCCTCATTATTTCTGACTTCAAGCTCATCACATACACACACACAAAAAAAAAAAAAAAAAAAAATTCGACATTAACTTGTCACTCTGAATGCTCTCCTGAGGAAAGAAACCTAACTTGAACACTATGCCCTTGTTAGAAAGACAGGACTCCTCTGTACCAGCAACCAGGTTCACAGATGAGGGCCCCATGAGCCTGGAATACTCCAACCTGGTAGTGCTCACCAGGCATTCAGTGGAAGTCCCTCACCACAGCCTGCCAGAACAAATCAAAGACCCCAAATCAGGCCCTGTATTGCTGACCTGCAAATGCTAAGACAATATTAAGACATGATTATTAATACTTCTAGGTTGTTTTTTCTTGAAAGAATACTAAGTGACATAAAAATGGGATCTAGACTGGTGAGTCTAGAAAAGGAGTGCAGCATGGCACACCATCTGGCCTGCTGTTAACAGGGACAGAGGGAAACTCCACCAAGGAAGGAGGAGGAAGATCAACGAACTGTGATGTGGCTCTAATCACAGCTGTGTACCAGGGGGGTTCCTCAGTCCACCAAAACAGGGGAGTATATGGTGTTCCCAAATGCTCAAAAATAACAGCTATTCTCCCCTGCAATTTTTCATTGTTTTATTATAAAAATAATATATTGGCATAAAGTTTTGAAAATATTAATTCTAAAATCTGAGCATAATTATTGGCAGTATTATTAAAATATCTTTCAACCTCATCATATTTTTATCTTCTGAACAGTTATAAACAAGGTATAAATAAAACTTTACACAATATGTTTTTAATATATAAGTATTTTCTTTTAAAAAATTGTACTTATATTTATTTTTTTGAGAGGCAGTGACACAGACACACAGAGAAAGAGCTCCCATATGCTGGTTCACTCCCCAAATGTCTGCCATGGCCAGGGCGAAGCCAGGACTGTAGCCAGGATCCAGGAGCCAGGAACACAATCCAGGTCTCCCATGAAAATGGCAGGAACCCAATTACTTGAGCCATAAACACTGCTTCCCAGGGACTACATGGCAGGAAGCTACAGCTAGGAGCTGGACCACTAGGCTAGACACCCACTCCACAAGTATCTTTTTTTCATTCTGCAATGCAATATTTATCATTTTTAGTGCCTAAATGGTATTCTGAAACCATAATTTATATAACTATTTTACTGTTATGCCTCTAAAATGACTCAGTTTTTATTATTAAAAATACCATTTTGAAGCATATTTTTTCAAAAATACAGCAATATTGTGACTATTATTGACAACACTTCAATTAAGCCCCCCTCCCTCTGAGAACTCTCCCATCTACCCACAGAGGTGAGAGTTCCGTAGTTACACTGGTAACTTCATTTGAACCCTGACCCTTGCCCTAGTCAACTGGAACAAAGAGAACATCTTTGTTCCAAGTTCACTGGACTTTATGTTTCAGGGAGAGAAAAGGTGTGTCACTCACTAGTGGCACTGGAGCTAAGAGATGATGAGGAGTGAAAGCTGGGGAAGCCAATTCTCACCAAGTAGACAGATGAGAGCCAGGAGCTTTTCTAGAGTCAGTTTTGTTTATAAACAGAGAACACAGATTCTTAAAGGGATATAACTGATCACTTACCAAGTTGACTGAACTTTCCGATCCTAGTCCAACAAACAATGATGATGCCAACAGCTGCTTTTCCTTCTCCTCTTTAGTCTGGGTAAGGACTTGAGATTGATCCTTTTTTGTTACAGCTTGATCCACATTCTCCATTATGGTGGTCTCTTGAGGAACAGGAGCTTCAGTTTCATCACCAGTTTTATTCTCCTTCTTGGGCAGGTAGCCCTCTTTTCCCCACAATTTCTTTATACCTTCCAGCTTCAAACTGCTTGTTCTAAGTAGATTAATAATGAAATAAAGTCAATGTAAATAATAACTACTAATTAGTCACTACATTGAGGTATTGAAAAATACATCATTGTTCATGACCTTTTAGGAACAGCTCTCACATTGAACTCTAAATGGTCAAAAGTAAAGCCTGAATCTCTAGATTTCATTTTAGTCATAGTCAATCTCCCCCTACACTCCAGCCAAATGATTTAAAGGCAGCAGTTCTCTAGACTAAGGTAAAATTTTCAGGTCACTAATTTTCACTTAATTGTTTTGAATAAGTTGAACAAAAATAAATCAGTTCTTTACTCATTCACTTTTTTTTTTTTTTTGACAGGCAGAGTGGATAGTGAGAGAGAGAGAGAGAAAGGTCTTCCTTTTTCCGTTGGTTCACAACCAGTGGCCGCTGCGGCCCGTGCGCTGCGCTGATCCGAAGCCGGGAGCCAGGTGCTTCCTCCTGGTCTCCCATGCAGGTGCAGGGCCCAAGGACTTGGGCCATCCTCCACTGCACTCCCGGGCCACAGCAGAGAGCTGGACTGGAAGAGGGGCAACCGGGACAGAATCCGGCCCCCAACCGGGACTAGAACCCGTGGTGCCGGCACTGCAGGCGGAGGATTACCAAGTGAGCAGCGACGCCAGCCTCATTGACTTTTTTTTTTTTTTTTTGACAGGCAGAGTGGACAGTGAGAGAGAGAGACAGAGAGAAAGGTCTTCCTTTTGACGTTGGTTCACCCTCCAATGGCCGCCGCCGCGGCCGACGCATGGCGCTGATCCGAAGCCAGGAGCCAGGTGCTTTTACTGGCCTCCCATGCAGGTGCAGGGCCCAAGCACTTGGGCCATCCTCCATTGCACTCCCTGGCCACAGCAGAGAGCTGGCCTGGTAGAGGGGCAACCAGGACAGAATCCGGTGCCCCAACCGGGACTAGAACCCGGTGTGCCGGCGCCTCAAGGCGGAGGATTAGCCTATTGAGCCACGGCGCCGGCCAAGCCTCATTCACTTTTTAAAAACACCTTTAATTCTGATGGGTTGAAAATCAGAAATGATTCTTAAGTTTCTTAGCTACCTGAATAAATTATAAACCTTTTACATAAATGGGGCCAGTGCTGTGGTGCAGCAGGTAAAGCTGCTGTCTATGGTGCCAGCATCCTAGATGGGCACCGGTTTGAGTACTAACTGCCCCACTTTCAATCCAGCTTCCTGCTAATGTGTCTGGGAAAGCAGCAGAAGACGGCCCAAGTCCTTGGGTTCCCGCACCCACATGGGAAACTCAGAAGAAGCTCCTGGTTTCTGGCTTCAGAAGGGGCTAGCTCTGGCTATTGCGGCCATTTGGGGGTTGAACCAGCAGATAGAAGATTTCTCACTCTGCCTCTCCCTCTCTGTTATTGTGCCTTCCAAATAAATAAATAAATCTTTAAAAAAAAAAAAACCTACATAAATTCACTAAATAAAATCCTGCTGAAAGCAAAACATCATTCAAATGCACTCCTATGTGTAAATTCACTTTTAATCCAAGAAGCACTCTTAAAGTGCAAAGCAGCCACCACATTTTCAACTATTATGAATACACTTTAAAAAAAAAGATTTATTTATTTATTTGAAAGTCAGAGTTACACAGAGAGAGAAAGAAAGGCACAGAGAGAGAGAGAGAGAGGACTTCTATCTGCTGGTTTACTCCCTAATTGACCACAACAGCTGGAGCTGTACCAATCCAAAGCCAGGAGGAGCCAGGAGCTTCTTTCGGGTCTCCCACATGGATACAGGGGCCCAAGGACTTGGGCCATCTTCTACTGCTTTCCCAGGCCATAGCAGAGAGCTGGAAGGAAAGCAAAGCAGCCAGGACTCGAGCTGGTGCCTGTATGGGATGCTGGCAATGCAGGAGGCAGCTTTACCTGCTAAGCCATAGCACCGACCCCATAAATACACTTTTATAAAAATGAAATGAGGTCTGGTCCATAAAAATAAACAATAAGATTTTAGGATAAAGCATGGGGTTTAGAAATTTTTTATACCTAAGTTGAAGAATTAAAGTAGTGGTCAGAAGTCAGGTATCCAGACCAAAAAGGCTATAGAGAAGGCATCCAGGCAAAAAGACCAGGGCCAAATTCAAAATAGGGACTCACTATTGTCCCAGAAGTTACACAGCTATGAATCTAGAGTGACTAATAAAACCTAAGCACAGGCTCAAACAGCCAGAGATAGTCTCAATTATTCTCATTTAAAAACTTGTGTCCAAGGCTGGCGCTGTGATGTAGTGGGCTAAGCCTATGCCTGCGGCACTGGCATCCTACATGGGCTCTGGTTCTAGTCCCAGCTGTTCCTCTTCTGTCCGGCTCTCTGCTATGGCCTGGGAAAGCAGATCACCCAAGTACTTAGGACCCTACAGCTGCATGGGAGACCCAGAAGCAGCTCCTAGTTCCTGGCTTTGGATCGCCCGGCTCCAGCCATTATGGCCATTTAGGGGATAAACCAGTGTATGGAAGACCTTTCTGTCTCCCTCTCTGTGTCTGTAACTCAACCTCTCAAATAAATACATAAAATCTTTAAAAAAAAACAAAAAACAAACAAAAAAAAAAAAACACCTTGTATCCATCAATTAGCTTGGTTGTGGTAATCACACACATATGTACACATACATCAAAATATCATGCTGTATACCTTAAATATACAAAATTGTATTTGCCCATAATACTTCAATAAAAGTAGGAGGAAAAGATTTAAAAAATAAATTAAAACCAACTCTGTGTCCATGGTACTTGGCTCATTTAAGCATCCCTGTCAAAGACCAAAAATAACATTTTAAAAATTTATATACATAAAGCAGACATTTGGTGTGGCAGTTAAGATGCCAGTGGGGATACCTGCATCCCCTACCACCTAGGTTCAAGTCCTGGCTGTGCTCCCCATCCTAGCTTCCTAGGGGGCAGCAGGTGATGGCTCAAGTGGTTGGGACCCTAACTGGGAGACCCAGATTGAGATTATGACTCCTGGTTTTGGCTGGCCCAGTCCTGGCTGTTGGGGAGTGAGCCAGTGGATGGGGGATTTCTTTCTTCCTCTCCCTTTTTCCTCCACTTTGTCTCCCTCCTTTCCTTCTCCTTCTCAAAAAAATAAAATTAAAAAAATTTTTTGAACTTATATAAGAATTGTGAAATTAATCTAAAAGGAAGACTTGGAAATATCTGCACTGGAGCCCGCCAGCCATGGGTCTCCAGCACCATCAACGCTGCTGCCACTGTCACTAGAGCCCATTCCAAGGCTGCGAACTTGAAGCACGAGCAGCTCTGGAAGCACTTGGAGAGTGCTGGACACGCTGACCAAGGTGTTGGCAGCCTTACACGAAGAACCAGAGAAACCGGATAGTGCTTTGGACTTTTTAAAGCATCATTTAGGAGCTGCTACCCCAGAAAATGCAGAAATAGAGCTGCTTCGCCTACAATTGGCAGAAGTGGAAGAAAAATATGAAGCTACTAAAGGAGAAAATTAAAAACTGAAAATAAAGCTTGCTCAGCAGGAATCGCCTCAGGAGGAGAAGCATGCTGAATGGGATTCTTCCTGAGTGAAGACCCTGAAAAATGGTTTTGCATGGCTTAAGTAGTTTGTATAGTGCACAAGCCTTTCTGAGCAGATGCTATAGAATGCTACAGAACTCTTTTAATATGTTAAATTCACATATTACACTTTAACTGTTAGATCCACCAATAAACACTCAATGTAACTTTCTTTGGATCTTAAAGAAAGAGAATCCAAAGTAAATCCTAAAAACAGCAACAACAACAAACCACTAAAAAAAGCCATCTAATTCATTACCTTAAAAGACATTCTGTTTATTAATCTGATGAGGAATGATAGTACAGGATTTATTTTAGCCATGGGAGGTTAGCATGGGGCAATTACTTGGTTTAGTTCAAGATACAAGCACAGCTACAATAATTATTTAAAATAAAGATGACATTGTCTTTTATATTGCTGTAGGCACCAAAAGAGATCTGTGAGACTTAAGATGCCTCTGCAGAGGGTTCCCATGAATCTTCTGCTCTTGTTTCTGTAATGTGGAACAAGTAACTCTTCTTTGCCAACGGCTTTGCCTTAGAGAACTGTGTGTGTGTGGATCTGAACTCTGATACCATGTTTTCCTTCCATGCAATCCTGACCGATGTGATATTGTTGCCTTGTTTTGCTTTGTGCCTCGGTGGGTCCTAGCTGCACACTGTCCTTTCTGTGTAGTGCTCCTCAACTTGCTTAAGAATAACAGTTAGCCTGACTGTATTTTATACGACTTTATACAGGACCACACTGTTTTCCTGCCTTACTGCATTGCTTAATTGAATACAAGAACGGAGGTAACAGAAAATTCAGAGTTCACCACAAGCTGGGATATGAAGGGGAATGAGCCCTACATTGTGGGAAATTATAGTCTGTGGGTATAATTACACAGTGCTTTTTTTCCTCAAAGTACATTTTCTAAACTTGAAATTGCTTTATCTTCATTATCTCTGTGAAATAGGCAGGACAAGTGTGAGAGGAGATTGGGTACTAAATTTTTAGACTGATGATGTTAATATAAATTGTGCACTCACTGTAGAACTAGGGCACATAAGTTTCTTACTGTTCTGAGACACTTTCCTCATCTGTCAAATGAGAAGAATATCTGTGCTTCATATCTCACAGGGTTGCTGTGAGGGTCAAATGAGAACATATGTGCAAGATTTGTAAATGGTAAAGCACTATATTCTTGTCAAAAAAAGAAATACTTGTACTAATTATTATTCTCACTTAATTTGTTAGAATCATGATCAACTTTTTTTACAAGCCAAAACAATTTATAAAAATAGATATTTAAACTCATATTGAGTGAAGAATTAAAAAGAAAAAAAAACCAGTTATCTACTAAACCTCTTAGAATAAAACTGGCTGTTCTTGCTATAAGCAGATGCCAAAGTGGTCACAGGAACCACTGAAAGCAACCCTAGCATTTCTAGGATGCTCAAAAGCAGCACCTGTGGGGCCGGCGCTGTGGCGCAGTGGGTTAACGCCCTGCCTGAAGCACAGGCATCCCATATAGACGCCGGTCCGAGACCCGGCTGCTCCTCTTCCGATGCAGCTCTCTGCTATGGCCTGGGAAAGCAGTAGAAGATGGTCCAAGTCTTTGGGCCCCTGCACCCACATGGGAGACCCGGAAGATGCTCCTAGCTCCTGCTTCGGATTGGCGCAGCTCTGGCTGTTGCAGCCAATTGGGAAGTGAACCATTGGATGGAAGACCTCTCTCTCTCTGCCTCTCCTCTCTCTGTGTAACTCTGACTTTCAAATAAATAAATAAATCTTAAAAAAAAAAAAAAAAGCATCACCTCTAAGGGATTTGTGAATATCCACAGCAGAATTACACTATCCGTGTGCGCCCTTCCACCAAAACATTTCCCTTCATTATTTACAAGTCCCCAGGTTGTATTAATAAATGATCCAAATACTAGTTTAAGAAAAAGGGCAGGTGTGGTGGGCCGAGTTGCTCCATCCTGACCCCCTTCAATGAAGGCCAATTGTCCCTTTGTTGGGCATACTGTCAGTTCTCAGCCCCTGGATCAAGCGGAGATCAAGTCTTTTCTGGGGCAGTCCACATCAATGACTGATGAGTAAAAGTATAAAGTCTTGGCTGGCGCCACGGCTCAATAGGCTAATCCTCCGCCTGCAGCGCCGGCACACCGGGTTCTAGTCCCGGTCGAAGCACCGGATTCTGTCCTGGTTGCCCCTCTTCCAGTCAGCTCTCTGCTGTGGCCAGGGAGTGCAGTGGAGGATGGCCCAAGTGCTTGGGCCCTGCACCCCATGGGAGACCAGGATAGGTACCTGGCTCCTACCATGGGATCAGCGCGGTGTACCGGCCGCAGCGCGCCAGCTGCAGCGGCCATTGGAGGGTGAACCAACGGCAAAGGAAGACCTTTCTCTCTGTCTCTCTCTCTCACTGTCCACTCTGCCTGTCAAAAAAAAAAAGTATAAAGTCTTGGTCCCCTGTCTTGGCCTAACTCAGGGTAACTCTGAAGGGACATGCCAGCTCTAGAGCTCCCTGTGGGGTCAACAGAGGCTTTCTGTTGGCACAGTATTTCCTCTTAACTTCTTCCTCTTCCTGCTGCTTTCTCCTTCTTCCTCTTGGTGTTAATCCTAGGGGCACTCCTTAATATTCTGCATACTAAAAACCATCACAGAATGTGCTTCCCAGGGAACTCAATCCTCAGCAACACACATACACACACACACACAGTGAGAAAGGAAAAGACAGAAGGAACTCAAAAGGAGCCTCAAACTTTTTAGAAGACTTCTTTCACGTGTATTTCATTTGGATACACGCCTATCATCAACTGTACTTTCTATCATGTACCATATACAGTCCAAAAAGTGGGAGAATACATAAAAGAACAACATAAAGCCATTTCATACACAAAATATGCCTCTTATTGATAATAAAATATACTGTAATTTTTAAAACATGAGTCACCTCTGGGTTTTGACACTATTATATAATACATAGTTTTATATGATATGCCTTTATATTATTTTTAATCAGATCATTCAAACACATAGAAATTCTGACCTTGTAACCTTTAAAAGATTAGGAGTGTTCTTTAACTTAGCACTAAGAATTCCCATTTGAAGTGGGATGCTGCCCAGTAATAGAGCTTACAGGTAAGAAATTCTAAATTGGACGTGCTACTACTCCTCAGTGTACCAGAACAGGAGCAAATGTTTCCATTCTAAAGTTGGTTCATACTGCCAGCTGCCCATAGATCCCTAACGTGAAATACTGTAGGCGCTGTGGTCCTTTTGGGAAAGAAGTTCCATTTCATGGTACTGCTGCATATGTAATTCTTCCAGTGTTGCCAATGCCATTTTCCTGAGGGTGGCCCACGTGGTGCAGGATTCCCTCAGACCTGTCACATCCTCCTAACTCAGTACTAAAACAGCAGATGCTGTTTTAAAAGGCGCAGCCCAAGTTCCATTTTAGGTTTGGAGGGTTCCTGTCTCTCCTTCCCTTGCCCCTTATTCTCTGTTTGGGGCACTTAACTGCTGTTACTTCTGCTATCACAGATCCACAAACCCATGCGGGTGCAGGGCCCAATGACCCGGGCCATCCTCCACTGCACTCCCAGGCCACAGCAGAGAGCTGGACAGGAAAAGGAGTGACCGGGACAGAATACGACGCCCTGACCGGGACTAGAACCCAGGGTGCTGGCGCCGCAGGTGGAGGATTAGCCTATTGAGCCGCGGCACCGGCCGCTTAAAATATTTTTTAACTCTTTTAAGAGAAGTTCCTTCACTAACAAGAAAGCCATTTTTATTACTTTACTGTCAGATTAGTACACTAGCCAAAATTATTCAGATTGATCACTAATTTTACTTGTTAAACACAGCTTTTGGATGACGGGTGGGAACCTTTCTTTCTGCCAAGGGCCACTGGATATTTATAACATCATTCACAGGTCATACAAAATTATCAACTTAAAAATTAGCCTGCAAGAGATGTATTGAATTTTCAGTCGCAACTGCAGTGGTCTTGGCAGGGCCAGAGCAAATGATTTTGTGGGCCTTATATGGCCCATAGGCCAAACATTCCCAACCCCTGTTTTGGATAAAGATAAAATGATGGTAAGGACAGTTATTAATAATACCAGCTACTATTTTACAATCATTTACTATGCACTGAGTTGTAATATGCACTTTACGCACATTATCCCACCTTTAAAATTTAATCAAGAGGCCGGTACTAGGGTGTAGCGGGTAAAGCTGGCCGCCAGCAGTGCCAGCATCCCATGTGGGCGCCAGTTGAGTCCTGAATGCTCCACTTCCCATCCAGCTCTCTGTTATGGCCTGGGAAAGCAGTAGAAGATGGCCTAGGTCCTTGGGCCCCTGTACCTTCATGGGAGACCAGAAGGAGCTCCGGCTGTTGCGGCCATGTGGAGAGTGAACCAGCAGATGGAAGACCTCTCTCCCTCTCTCTGCCTCTGCCTCTCTGTAACTCTGTTTTTCAAATAAATAAATAAATCTCTGGAAAAAAAAACTTAATCGTGCATCTAAAAGTAATTTAACCATATTTCTAAAATAAATTCTACCTTAACAAGATGAAATGTGTCTTGAAGTAAGACACTTAAAACAAATGGATTACCAATTTTCAAGGTGGCTGGAAAAAAGCTTTGAAAACATTTTAAGCAAACTGTATACCTTCTTCAGCTTTCTCAGGTGAAGTCAATCGCCTTATTTTATGCTCATCTCTATATCTGCCAATTCTTCCAATGAAACAATGATAAGAATTCATCAGAAGAATGACACAAATACATTATGAAGAATGTAGGTTGATATGCTGAATAAAATTTTCTAAGTATTTATTTATTTATTTATTTGAAAGTTGGAGTGACAGAAAGAGGAAGGACAGAGAGAAATAAATCTTCCATCTGCTGGTTCACTCTCCAAACGGCTCCAACAGCCAGGTATGGGCTAAGTCGAAGCCAAGAGCCTGGAATTCCATCCATGTCTCCCACATGGGTGGCAGGGACCCACATACCTGGACAATCTTCTGCTGCCTTCCCAGACACATCAGCAGGGAGTGGATTGGAAGCAGAGCAGTCAGAACTTGAATTGGTACTCCAAAATGTGACGCCGGTGTCACAGGTGGCAGCTTAACTTGCTATGCCACAACACCAGGTCCAAGAATATAAACTGATGTTTCTTTAAAATGTACAACATGCAGCAATGAACACACACATTAATATATGCAAGACTTGTATACATCTTATGATGTCTTGGAAGGTAGGCAAGCTCTTAAAGAATAAGGAAACACTGTACAATATCAACTGAAAGCAATAAATAGAAACTAAAAAACAATGCATATAAAATTTAGCTTTTAGGAATCCTTCTAAGTTATTACAATAATAAATTTTGTCACAAATGTGTCTCAGCCTTTGAATTATATGAAGCACAATGAACAATAAACTTCTTGGAAGTCATCCTAAAACAAGCAAATAATCATGATGGTGACAAAAGAGCAGAAGCAGAAAGCAAATGGAATGCTTAAAGATATTTGAACATTCCTGCTTTCTCAATATTAGTAAGAAACTTACTCTTTCAGCCCTGTGTCAGCACTATTCCCAGACACATCTGAACCGAGTGAAATGCCAGCAGGAGACTGCCGTCCAGTGAAGCCAGATGATGAAAATGATAGTCCATATGGTTCAAAATTGAGACCTAGAATTTTAAAATAATTACAGAGGTTCACATTCTCAAACAAGGTACCTTTCTCTGCTGAAATAACTGAAAACTGGAATCCAGTGATGGTTTTTAAACTGTAAGGTGCTTTTAGTGATGATTTAATCAAATATTTATAAAATAAGAAAGAAGCTCTCATTCATTGAATATCTACAGTTTAAGTCTTTATACTACTAGGTTATCAAAGACAAATTTTCATCTTTATCTTTGACTTCCCTTAGATGCTACTGAAAAGTTACTATTCTTACGCAAAAACATTTTTGTTTGTTTGCTTTAAAGATTTATTTATTTATTTATTTGAAAGAGTTACAGAGAGGGAGAGAGGTCTTCCATCCACTGGTTCATACCTGAAATGTCCCCAACAGCCAGGGTTGGGCTAGGCCAAAGTCAGGATGCCGGATCTTCTGCTGGGTCTCCCATGTGAGTGGCAGAGGCCCAAGCACCTGCACCCACATGAGATGCACCTGCTACACCACAATGCTCCTTTCACACTCAACTTTCCTTCTAAGTAACAGAATCTTCAGTTCTTAGCTAGGTCCAAGCCAGCCAGAGACATTTCTATACTCTTTTGCCACTGAAAATATAACTATTTTATGTGTAACTTTTAGGAGGGGCACTCCTGCAAGGGTAAGCAATCTTCTTTTGTTTTTTCTGTTGGCTAGTTGACAACTTGATGGAGTGTAAGCAGCCATCTAGGTGAAGTGGAACATCACAGATGGCAGAGAGGTGAAGTCTGGATTTTTTATAATTAGGAATCTATCACCTCCTTAGGCTGCCTATTTCTAGGTATCTTTGATGGGAGACAGCAATAACCCCACCTACTTTGCATAAGGCCCTACGTTTATTTGTTTTTTAATGTGCTAATTAGCTAAACCTAATCCTAACTGGCAGATTTATCTTTTTGGATTGTCAAGATTATAACAAAAAGGACCTTCTTAAATCAAAAAAAGTACCTTAGAAAATATAATGGGGCTAGCACTGTGGTGCAGCGGGTTAAGCAACCATCTGCAGTGCCAGCATCACATATAGGCACTGGTTCCAGCCCAGTTGCACCACTCCAATCCAGCTCCCTGCTGCAGAAGATCGCCCAAGTGCTTGTACCCCTATATCCTTGTGGGAGAGTGGAAGATAAAACTGACTCTTGGCTTGGGCCTGGCCCAGCCCTGGCCATCACTCTCTGACTCTTTCAAGTAAATAAATAAATCTTTAAAGAAAAAAATATATATAAATGCTTTCTATAATTATCCACATTTTTAAAAAGATTTTATTTATTTTTATTTGAGAGGAAGAGTTACAGACAGAGAGAAGGGGAGTCAAAGAGAAAGGTCTTCCATCCACTGGTTTGTTCCCCAAATGGTCGCAACGGCCAGAGCTGGGCTGATCCAAATCCAGGAGCCAGGAGCTTCTTCTGGGTCTCCTACATGGGTACAGGGGCCAAAGCACTTGGGCCATCTTGCACTGCTTTCCCAGGCCATAGCAGAGAGCTGAATCGAAAGAAGAGCAGCCAGGACACAAACGGGTGCCCATATGGGATGACGGAAGCAGAGACAGATGCTTAACCTACTATGCCACAGTACCAGCCCCAGTTACCCACATTTTACAAATGAGAAGTCATGGCAAAGAGTCTGACACAGGGGACGGCATTGTGGTGTAGCGTGTAAAGCCATTGCCTGCAATACTGACATCCCATATGGGTGCCAGTTCATGTACTGGTTACTCCTCTTCTGATCTAGCTTCCTGCCAATGGCATAGGAAAGCTGTGGAGATAGCCAAAGTTCTGGGCTCCTGCCACCCATGTTTGAGACCCCGGTGAAGCTCCTGGACCTGGCTTTGGCCTGGTTCAGCCAGGGCCTTTATGACCACTTGGGAAATGAAAGCAACTGACTTCTCTCTGTTTGTTTGTCTCTAACTCTTTTAAATAAATAAATCTAAAAAAAAAAAATAAAAAAGAAAGAAAGAAAGAAAGAAAAGCAAAGTTTGCCACAAATTTACAGACTGCGAACACAGGAAATGACATAGCCAGATAAGAACAGACACTTGTCTCAGGAGCAGTCCAGCAAAGTAAAATTTACTTCCACAGAAGGGTGTGCCACCAACAAAAGCCTAGCAAGCAAGCACCCTGAGTTGGTGGTCCACTCAGGTTTTATCCCTAATACTACTTATAATTCCTTTTTTTAAAAAAGATTTATTTATTTATTTGAAAGGTAGAGGTACAGAAACAGAGGCAGAGAGAAAGAGGGCTACAACAGATTTGGATCAATTTTTTTTTTTTTTTTTTTTGACAGGCAGAGTTAGTGAGAGAGAGAGACAGAGAGAAAGGTCTTCCTTGCGTTGTTCATCCCCACATGGCTGCTACAGCTGGCGCACTGCGTCAATCTGAAGCCAGAAGCCAGTTACTTCCTCCTGGCCTCCCATGCGGGTGCAGGGCCCAAGGACTTGGGCCATCTTCCACTGCCTCCCAGGCCACAGCAGAGAGCTGGACTGGAAGAGGAGCAACCGGGACAGAATCCGGAGCCCCAACTGGGACTAGAACCTGGAGTACTGGTGCCGCAGGTGGAGGATTAGCTTAGTGAGCCACAGTGCCGGCCTGGATAATGATTTAATACATAATCCACACTGATTCCTAAATGCTTTTCTTAGGTGAGGACTGGTAATCAAGTTCAGTCCCATCACTCCATCAATTGCTGCCAATTGTTAGTATCTTAGAATATTTTCCTCAAATTTATTTTTTATAAACTAAACATTTTTCTACCCAAAAGAACTAAGTATCAGTTATTAAAGTGACATTTAACCACTAATCTCTGAAAATGAAAAATCTTCAGTAATATTAGTACCAGACTGACTGATACTTGAAGGATTCCAGAATTAACAACTCTTTATGGAGAAAATGCCTATGTTCCCCCACTCTTCATTTTCTGTCTTATAGCTAGTTCTAGTCTTACACGTAATTTTATTCTTTATTCCACAAGTATTTATTAAATACTTTCTATGTCCTGTCTCATAGTAAATTTCCTTCTCTATGACAGTCTAAACACATGAAATTTCAATTTTGCTTTAAAGAACTTTTGAAAAATAGATTTGGGAGGAGAGAGGAAGAGCCTAATTTGAGAATTTAACCCATTTATAATGATGGTTCTATGGGGAAAAAAATGTACTTGGCAAAAGACTACATCAGCATAGGGAATTCAGGCTATTATATTTGGTTCAGCCACATACCTTATTTTAAGAAGGAAAACAGGGAATGTCAGGAATCAGGCACACTCTCCTACCTACTCCCTCCCTACCCCACTCCTGACTTTATTAATGGCAACTGATAGGCCCTAGACATTTGAAAATAAGGAAATATGGAAGCTGGACCAAGTCTCTCACTGTGGAATTCCATAGACTGTCACCCCATACCCTGGACGTCCTAAGACTTTTATATAAAGCACAGACACAGGTTGGGAAGTTGATTCAAAACTTTACCTTTTTTCCCTCCACATATTCTATCAATGTATAAAGAGTTAATGGAGAGAAAACTGATTACTCTTTGAAAGAAAACTGAATTTTCTAGGCCATCAGAAATGACTTTGCTGAACAATTTAACAGAAGCCTTAAAAAATGGGAATTGCAATGAATCTATAGATTGCTTTGGGCAGTATAGACATTTTAACAATACGAGCCTTCCAATTCAAGAACAAGAGATAGCTTTCCATTTATTTGTGTCTTGATTCCTTTCTTCAATGTTTTGTTGTTTTCAGTACATAAGTCATGTTAACTCCTCAGCTAAGTTTATTCCTAGGTGGTTTTATTTATTTATTTTAATTTTTTTTTTTTTTTTTTTTTTTTGACAGGCAGAGTGGACAGTGTGAGAGAGAAACAGAGAGAAAGGTCTTCCTTTGCCGTTGGTTCACCCTCCAATGGCTGCTGCAGCTGGCGCACTGCGCTGATCCAAAGCCAGGAGCCAGGTGCTTCTCCTGGTCTCCCATGCGGGTGCAGGGCCCAAGTACTTGGCCATCCTCCACTGCCTTCCCAGGCCACAGCAGAGAGCTGGCCTGGAAGAGGGGCGACCGGGACAGAATCCGGCACCCCGACCGGGACTAGAACCTGGTGTGCTGGCACCGCAGGTAGAGGATTAGCCTATTGAGCCGTGGCGTCTGCTGGTTTTTTTTTTTGTTTTTTTTTTTTTGATGCTATTGTAATTGAGGTTCTTTTCCTAATTTCCTATACTAATAATTCAGTGTTAGTGTACAGAAACACAACTAATTTCTATATGTTGATTTTTTTTTTGTATTCACAAACTACTGAATTTGTTATTAGTTCTAAGAGTTTTTTAATAGACTCAATAGAGTTTTCTACATGTAGTATCATGCTGTCTGCAAAGAGGGCTAATGTACTTCTTCTTTCCAGTTAGGATGCCCATTCTTTCTTTTTTCTTGCTGAATTGCTCTCGCTAGGACTCCCAGCACTACACTGACTAGAAATGGGAAGAATGGGCATTGTTGTCTTATTCCTGACTTTAGAGGAAAAGTTTTCAGTTCTTCACTGTGGGCTTTTCATCTATGACCTTTATTATTTTGAGATCTTTCATTTTATTCCTATTTTATTTAGAGTTTTTGTCATGGAAGGATGTTGAATTTTGTCAAATGATTGTTGTGCTTCTATTTAGAAACTCATTACGGTTTTTATACTTTATTCTGTCAATGTAGATGTAAACATTAATTACTTTTCATATGTTAAATTATCATTACATACTAAGAATAAATACTACTAAATCATGGTATACGATCTATATGATCCTTTCAATGTACTGTTGCAATCAGTTTGCTAGTATTTTGCTGAGGGTTGCTATACCTATATGGTTGGGGATTCTTTGTCTAGCTTTTGTATCAGACAACACCAATGTTGGTCTCACAAAATGAGTTTGGAAGGACTCCCTCCTCTTCAGATTTTTAGAATATAAGAAAGATTGATACTGGGGCCAGTACTGTGGCATAGCGGGTAAAGCCACTGCCTACAGTGCCGCCATCCCATATGGGCACCAGTTCGAGTCCTGGCTGCTCCACTTCGGATCCAGCTCTCTGTTATGGCCTGGGAAAGCAGTAGAAGACGGCTCGATTCCTTGGGCCCCTGCACCCACGTGGGAGACTTGGAAGAAGCTCCTGGTTCCTGACTTTGGATCCATGCAGCTCCAGCTGTTGCAGTCATCTGGGGAGTGAACCAACTATCGAAGACCTCTCTCTCTCTCCCTCTCTCTCTGCCTCTCTGTAACTGTCTTTCAAATAAATAAATAAATCTTAAAAAAATAAAAATAAAGATTGATATTAATCCTTCTTTAAATGCTTGGCAGAAGTAGTTGTTTTTAAAGATGTCCATGCTCCACATCAGAGAGATGGAGTTTGATTCTCAGCTCCAGCTCCAGACTCCAGCTTCAAACTAATGTAAACTCCGATAAGCAATGGTGACAGCTCAAGTAATTGGGTTCCTGTCACCCATCTGGGATACCTGGATTGTGTTCTCAGTTCCTGGTTCCAGCCCCAGCCCCATCTCAGGCATGGTAAGCATCTGGTGAGTGAATCAACAGTTGGGAGTTCACCCTTTTTTTTTTTTCTTTTAAAATATTTATTTATTTGAGAGGCAGAGTTAGAGAGAGAGACAGAAAGAGAGGTCTTCTGTCCACCAATTCATTCTCCAGATGGACACAATGGCTAGAACTGGACCAATCTGAAGCCAGGAGCCTGGAGCTTCTTTCAGGTCTGCCCCATGGTTGTAGGGGTCCAAGTGCTTGGGTCCTCTTTCACTGCTTTCCCAGAACATTAGCAGGGAGTTGGATGGGAAGTGGAACAGCCAGGACTCGAATAGGCGAACAATGGGATGCCAGTGCCACAGGCAGAGGCTTAACCTACTACACCTCAGGCTGCCCCCTTTATTCATGCTTTCTCTGTCTTTCCCTTCTAGCCCTGTGCATGTGTGTGTCTATGCCTCTCAAATACATAAAAACAGTACTTAAAAAATGTTTGGTAGAATTTACCCACAGTGAAAAACTACAAAAGACCAAAAATAGCCGAATCAATCTTGAGAAATAAGAATGAAACTGGACGTATCACACTTCCTTATTTCAAAATATATTACAAAACTACAATAATCAAAACACTATAGTACTATCAAAAAGAGAAACATAAAGTCCAATGGAAGAGAAACTAAGAAATAAATCCATGAACATGTGATCAATTGATCTTTGACAAGGATGCCCAGTATACAGTACTTTCTTCTCTTATCCACAGTTTTGCTTTCTGCAGTCTGTTATCTATGGTCAACTTCTGTCTGAAAATACTCACATTAAATGGGGAATTCCAGAAACACACAATTCTAAAGTTTTGAACTATACACCATTTTGAGTAACAATGAAATTTCAAGTTACCCTGCTTTGCCCCTCCCAGACATGAAACCGTCCCTTTGTTCAGAGTATCCATGCTGTGTATGTTACCCACTCATTAGTCACTTAATCACTATCCCAGTTCAGACTGTTGCAATATCACAGTGTTTGTGTTCAAATCACCATTATTTTACTTAATGATGTTTCCAAAGTACAAGAGCAGTGATGCAAATGAGATACCAGAACACAAAACATGGAGGAAAGATTAACTTTGATACTATGTGGCAATGCTATAGGACATATAAAACACATATAAAAACATGTATTAGGTTCAGTATTATCCAGTTTCAGGTCTTCGAATGCAGGTCCCATGGTTAAGGGAGGACTACTGTACACAACAGGGAAAGGACAGTATGCTCAATAAATGGTGTGGGGAAAACTGGCTGTCTACAGGCAAAAGAATAAAATTGGACCTTTTCTTTTACCATAAAGAAAAATCAACTCAAAATGGATTAAAGACTGAAATGTAAGACCTGAAGCTATAAAACTACTTGAAGAAAACATAAAAGAAAAGCTTCATAATATTGGTCTTCATAATGATTCCACAGATATGACACTAAATACACAACAAAAGCAAAAATAAACAAGTGGAAATACATCAAACTAAAAAGCTTCTGCACAGCAAACAAGGAACAAATTAAAAAGGCAGTCTACAGAATAGGAAAAAGTATCTGTAAACCATTATTTGATAAGGGGTTAATCTCCAAAATAAGTAAGACATACCTATGATTCCTCAGTATAAGGAACTAATAATTTGATTAAACCAATGCTAAGAACTTAAAAATAAACTTCTCCAATGACACACAAATGGCCAACGAATCTATGAAAAATTGCTCAATATCATTAATCATCAAGGAAATGCTAATTTAAACCACAATAAGATTACCAACTCTCAACCACAGGATAGTTACTATCAAAAAAGCAAAGGACAGTAAGTGTTGACAAAGATGTGGAGAACCTAGAACTCTTGTACACTGCTGGTGGAAATGCAAAATGGCAAAGCCACTATGGAAAGCAGTATGGAAGTTCCTTAAAAAATTAAATACAGAAATATCATATGGGGGCCGGCATTCTGGCATAGCAAGTTAAGTCATCGCCTGCGATGAAAGCACCCCATATGGGCACCAGTTCCAGTCCTAGTTACTCCACTTCTAATTCAGCTCCTTGTTATGGCACCTAGGAAAGCAGAGGAAAACAGCCAAAGTCCTTGGGATCCTGCACCCACGTGGGACACCCGGATGAAGCTCCTGGATCCTGGCTTTGGCCTGGCCCAGCCTTGGCAAGCATCTGGAAAGTAAATCAGCGTAAGGAAGATCTCTCTGTCTTTCTATCTCTAACTCTGACTTTCAAATAAATAAATAAATCTGAAAAAAAAGAAAGACCACATGACCCAGCAATCCCACTTCTGGGTACTTATCCAAAAGAACTGAAATCAGGATCACAAAGATTTATCAGCCTTTCATTGCTCTTTGCAGTACTACTCACAATCATCAAGAAGAGCAAACAACTATCAGTCCATCAATTGATGAATGGAATACCACTGAGCCTTAAAAAGAAATTCTTCAATATACGACAACATGTATGAACCTAAAGATACTATACTAAATTAAATAAGCCAATCAGAGAAAGACAAAAACTTCATGATTCCACTTACATGGGGTTATCTAAAAATAGTCAAATTAATAGAATCAAAGAGCAGAATGGTGGTTGCAAGGGCTAAAGTGAGAGGGAAATGAGTAAATAATCAGCAGGCGTGGAATTTCAACCAAGCAACATGAATAAGCACTGAAGATCTGCTGTACAACATTGTATCTACTAAGATGGAAAAATAAGGCCGCTGCCGCGGCTCACTAGGCTAATCCTCTGCCTTGCAGCGCCAGCATACCGGGTTCTAGTCCCGGTCGGGGCGCCGGATTCTGTCCCGGTTGCCCCTCTTCCAGGCCAGCTCTCTGCTGTGGCCAGGGAGTGCAGTGGAGGATGGCCCAAGTGCTTGGGCCCTGCACCCCATGGGAGACCAGGATAAGTACCTGGCTCCTGCCATCGGATCAGCGTGGTGTGCCGGCCGCAGCACGTTGACCGCGGCGGCCATTGGAGGGTGAACCAACGGCAAAGGAAGACCTTTCTCTCTGTCTCTCTCTCTCACTGTCCACTCTGCCTGTCAAAAATAAATAAATAAATAAAAATAAATAAATAAATAAATAAAAGATGGAAAAATAAGAAAAGTAAAAATAACTATTTGCTTCTACAAAATGATAACATCAAGCTTATTATTAGAGTTTTTAACTTTTTGGTCTCATTTTAGGAACAACTGTTTAGTTATACTCATAACTAAATTTGTCTAGCATAGAGCCTAGAAAATAGTAAGTACACAGAGCAGGTGTTAGGCTTGTAGTTGAGTCACCGGCTGGGATGCCTGCATCACATATCACAGGGCCTGGATTTAAGATCTGCCTCCAGCTCCTGATTCAAGTTTCCTGCTAGTAAGGACCCTGAGAAGCAGTGTGATGGCTCAAGCAGTTGGGATGGCTCGAGTAATTGCCACCCATGTGGGAAAGCTGGATTGAGGAGCCATTGCAGGAGTTTGGGAACTAAACCTGTGGACAGTAGATGGGACTACTGCTCTTATTCAGTATCTCTGCCTCTCCAAAAAAAAAAGGAACCATTCACTCAACAAAATCACTAAATGACAATCTTAAAAAGATTCTTAGCATCTTACCAGTCAGTACTGACATTCTGAACCATTCACATGCAGATTTCCCTTACACCATCCAAATAACTCAGTGATTTTTACCTTTACCAAGATCAAAAGATGTCTTTCCCCGACAGGGTGCATTTTTTAAGCTGCTCTTTCCTAACTTCACTGATCAGATATGAAAGCAGCACTCTAAAATACTTTAAAAAATACCAGACTGCTCAGAATGAAAATGAAACTCATTAAGTCCAGAGTCACCAGGGTTTTTTCCAGAAAATGTCCCAGATATGTTCACAGTGGTATGTGTCAGCCCTCCAACAGTGAGCAGAATGACAATTCCACCTTCAAGTTCTTTCAAAACTCCATAATGGAGGTTGGCGCTGTGGCATGGCGGGTAAAGCTGCCATGTAGCAGGTAAAGCTGCTGCCTGCAGTGCCAGCCTCCCATACGGGCGCCAATTTGAGTCCCAGCTGCTCCACTTCCCATCCAGTTCCCTGCTAATGTGCCTGGGAAAGCAGTAGAAAATGGCCTAAGTCCTTGGGTACCTGCACCTGCGTGGGAGACCCAGAAGAAGCACCTGGCTCCTGGCTTCCGATCAGCCCAGCTCTGGCCATTTCGGCCATCTGGGGAGTAAACCAGTGGATGGAAGACCTCTCTCTCTCTCTGCCTCTGCCTCTTTGTAACTCTTTCAATACAGTAGGTAAAGCCACAGCCTATGACGCCGATGCTAGCGACCCATATAAGCAACAGCTCATGTCCTGGTTGCTCCACTTCCAACCCAGCTCCCCACTAATGCCCTAGGAAAAGCAGAAGACGGCCCAAGTGTTTGGGACCCTACCACCCACATGGGAGACAGAAATCAATCTCCTGGTTTCAGCCTAGGCCAGTCCTGGCCTTTGCAGTCATCAGGAACTGAACTAGCAGATGGAAGATTTCTTTCTATCTCTCTCTGTAACTCTCTAAAATAAATAGATTAATTTAAAAAAAAATCCAGGATGACTATCACATCTTAAGCACTTAGGTACATGAAGTCGATGGCTCTGGCAGCACCACTAGGCTACTATTATTCATTAAAAAAAATTACCTTTCTCTTGAGAAAGCTTTTCCTCCTGGCGTTGGTGATGAGGTTTATAAGGTGCTGCTCCTTGACTGAGTCCTTCAGCCACAAAACCATCCAGAAAAGATAAAGAAGCATCCACCTATATTAAAATTAAGCAATAGTCACTTATTAGCACTATTTATCCTCAACAGCAGACAGTACATTCACACAAATAATTTTAGCGCATATACCCTAAAAAGATTTTTAGGGAAAAATAGAAGCTACAATGCTAAAAAAAAAAAAAAAAAAATTATGCAACTCTCTAGCTTTTTGAAATAGCTACAATCGGATCACCCAGTTAAGAATATAACAACAATGTAAATTCCTGAACTATTACATACCAATAGAGACTGTCACCAGATATAAATCTCTTAACCACAGTTTTCCAGAAGGGACTCTTCTGTTCCTGCCTATTTAGAATCAGTACTGAATATAAGTTTTCACTGTACTGAGGACATATATTTGAACATTTAATATTAGGGTTTCATTATTAGGTTCTATGATGGATACAAAGGAAGACAGTTCCTACCCTAAGGAGACCTAGAACCCACCAGAAGACAGACATGTGCTGTAAGGTAGTGACTGCCCTGGTTTTCTGCTAAGGGCTAAAATCAAGGTGTAGTAGAGCTGGTTCCCCCTTGGTGCTCCAGTGGAGAAATCATTCCTTGTCTCTTTCAGCTACTCTAGACTGCTAGCATTCCTTGGCTTGTGGCTACATCATTCTAATGCCTTCTCTTCTCTGACCTCTTGCCCCACTTTTATAATCTGTGATTAAATCATGATTATCACGACAGCCAGGATAACTTTCCCATCATGAAATATTTAATCTCATCGCATCTACAAAGTCCCTTTTCAAAGAAAACAGATTCTAGGGCTTAGGATATGGACATTTATGAAGGCTCCCATTATGATTTTAATTATCTTATTCCCTTCTACCTAAAAATGCTTTTTTTTCTGCAGATCAATGAACAATTGCTTAATTTCAGCAGAAACAGAAAGGTGTAAGAGGATGATTAAGTGGAAAAAAAGAAATTATAAGAAAAAGTGAAGGGAAAAGGAGAAGATAAAAATGAGATATATACAAGAGGATACAGCAGTGAAGACCTCAGAAACCACAGGCTCATTTTCCTGATTTAGCCACGTATGTGCAAACTGCTCAGATATTTGGAACAGCCAGTAATTCTCACACACACTCTGAATTTGGAAAGGTTTTGTTCAGTAAGATTCTTAAGATGGTGTTGTGTCATAATTATGTTTTACTGGAGGCACAAGGAAGGGAAGCGTAGCTATTCCCTAGTGAAATACTGGCACAGCGTATTTATTCATTCTTCAGTGAATATCTCTAAAGTACCTACCATGTGTTAAAAAAAAAAAGAAAAAAAAAGACCTCTGCCTTTCAGGAACTATTAAAAAGAATTAATGAACAAATGTTCAAAACGAATACAGGACATGAAAACTTGAGTGAAAATGAATATTAACACTGCCATACTCTTCTCTTTCTCAACTATATGACATCTAACACACAAAAATTAGAATAATTCCTGGCTTCCCTTTGGAAGTTCGCTAATTTACACCAATCTAAGGGACAGGTTGGTATGAATTAACAGAACATTAGCTTAAAAGATGTGGTGGTTGAATACAGGTCAGAAAAAAAAGATAGGTGATTAGACCTCAAAGCAATATAGAATTTATATGGGAAATGGACAAAATGAAATGGAGAGCCATTTTTTTTTTAATATATTCTCAAAGAACACAGAGTAACAATAAATGACACAGAATGTTAGATTAAAAGAAATTCCCGAACTGTTACATACCGAAAGAGACAGTCACAGGATATAAATCCCTTCACTGTAGTTCTCCAGAAGAGATTCTTCTGTTCCTTTCTATTTAGAATCAGTACTCAATGGAAGTTCTCAAATTCTTTCTCACAGTAAGTAATGTGAGAGAAACTCCAACCCTCATCGTAAGTGCTACATGTATTTTGATATATTCCTGACACATCACAAATGCAAGAATTGCTCTATGATTAAAGACAATGCAAGTTTAAAAAGATGGAGCACAGATGTCTCACCATCATATCTTCACAACTCTTATCAACTGGAAGTAGACTCTTCATCAGTTCCATGTTCTCATGCAAATGTTTTAATTCAAATGCATGCTGTCTCATACAGGTATCCAAAGATACGGTAAATTCTTGTATTAATTTCTCAACTATATTAGAAGAATGTGCTTGGGGAGTCAATTTAGTTACAGCAGCAATTAACCAGGCTTTTGTTTCTGAAGAAATGGAGTCACTCATAAGTAATCTGTAGAGTTTGGTTATAACTTCTTCTGTCATTTCCTTGTCTAAGAGGTAGGAATATTCCCCTAGCACCTATTAGAAAAACACAGATGTTTATACATAAATATCAAGTTATAAAGTAAACTACACTCAGAAATACCTACTTCAAGAGTGAATTTAATCTATATTAAACATACTCTCTCAAAGAAACTATCAAATATACACATATATTTAAGCATCAAAATTATACCAAGAATATTAAATACAAAAGAATCAAAACTGAATACTAAAAGGTTTTCTAAATCTTGTCATTAACAACATATAAAACAAGTTAGTTTTCTTCTGAACTTCTAAAGTTGGTTATTGGTGTTTTTTAAAATCTTTATAATTTTTATTAACATGCTTAGCAATTTTTTTTAAGATTTACTTATTTATTTGAAAGACAGAGTTACAGGGAAAGCTACAGACAAAGAGAGAAAGAAGTCTTCCATACACTTGTTCATTCCCCAGATGGCCGCAATGGCTGAAGGTGAGTCAATCTGAAGTCAGGAGCCAGGAACTTCTTCCAGGTCTCCCACACAGGTGCAGGGGGCCAAGGACTTGGGCCATCTTCTACTGCTTTCCCAGGCCATAGCAGAGAGCTGGATCAGAAGAGGAGCAGTCGGAACTAGCACCGGTGCCCACATGGGATGCCGGCGCTTCAGGCCAGGGCCAGCCTCTTTTTTTTTTTTTTTTTAAGTTTTTATTTATTTGAAAGACAGAGTTACAGAGAGAGGTGTAGAGAGAAGAGAGAGAGAGGTAACTTTGTAATTATTAATCTTTTCTGTTTGGAGCATACATCTCTCTTGCAATTCTGTAGAGTTACATGATACAGTCACCCTACCATAATGGAACACCAGAACCTATTACTTCTTTTATTTTATTTATTTATTTATTTATTTGACAGGCAGAGTGGACAGTGAGAGAGAGAGAGACAGAGAGAAAGGTCTTCCTTTTGCCGTTGGTTCACCCCCCCAAATGGCCGCTGCAGCCGGCGCACCGTGCTGATACAAAGCCAGGAGCCAGGTGCTTCTCCTGGTCTCCCATGTGGGTGCAGGGCCCAAACATTTGGGCCATCCTCCACTGCACTCCCAGGCCACAGCAGAGAGCTGGACTGGAAGAGGAGTAACCGGGACTAGAACCCAGGGTGCTGGTGCTGCAGGTGGAGGATTAGCCTACTGAGCCGTGGCACAGGCCAAGAACCTATTACTTCTATCTAACAGTTTTGGTTCCCATTATCTAATCTCTCTCCCCCTACCCCTTACTCTTTCCAGCCTCTAGTAATCACTATTGCAAGTTCAGCCTCTAGTAATCACTATTCTAAGTTCAGATCTATTTTTTTTTTCACTTCCACATGCCAACATTTCTTTTCGAAGATTCCGGTTTGTGTGTAGTATAGACACACTTTCTTTATCCATTCATCCACTTGTCAGGTATCTAGGTTGATTCCTTATCTTGGTTGTTGTGATGCATGGTGCACTGAACCTAAGAATATAGGTATCTCTTTGATAGGTTACTTTCATTTCCTCCAGATGTATCCAGAAATGGAATAATTGGGTCATATGGTAGATCTAATTTTACTGAGGAAACTCCATACTGTTTTCCATGACAGCTACACTACTTTGTATTCTCATGGACAGTGTATAAGAGTTTCCTTTTGTCAATAGCCTCATCAGCATTTGTTACTTTTTGTCTTTTTGATAAGTCATTCTAACTGGTTTTCATCTGCATTTCTTATGGCTAACAATATTTTTGCATGTATTTTTTAGCCAAATATATCTACTCTTTTGAGAAATGTACATGCAGATCCTTTGCCCACTTCTTAACTGGATTGTTTTTTGTTGTTGAATTGAGCTCCTGTTTTTATTTTGGATATTAATCCTTTGTTGGATGAACAGTTTGCAAATGTTTTCTGTCATTTTGTAAGTTGTTGATTGCTGGGCAGAGTTACTTAGATATAATCCCAGTTGTTCGCTTTTGGTTTTGTTGCCTACATTTGGGGGCAAATAACTGTTGCGTATACATGTCTTAAAAAGTGCTTCAACTATGTTTTCTTTTACTTTTTATGTTAATATTTATTTATTTCAAAGAGGAAGGAAGGAGGAGAGAAAGGGGGGAAGACAGAGCAAGAGGAGAGAGACAGAGAGTATCTTATACCCACTGGTTCATTCCCCAAATGCCCATAATAGCCAGGGGTAGGCCAGGGTGAAGCCACAAGTCAAGGAGTCCATCTGGGTCTCTCATATGGGTGGCAGGGACCCAAGCACTTGAGCCACCTTCTGTTGCCTTACCAGCCACATTAGCAGGAAGATGGACTCAAAGTGGAGTAGCTGGGACTTAAACCAATGCTCCAATATGGGATGCTGGCATTCAAGTGGCAGCATAGCACACTGCGCTACAACAGAGGTACTGCTCCTATGTTTCCTCTAGTATTTTGAGAAATTACAATTAGGTTTTTAATCCATTTTGAGTTGATTCTGGTTAGCAGGTTTGTGTAGTGTTTCAATCATCTGCATATGGAACAGAATTCTATTCTGTTCCATTGGTCTATTTGTTTTTAAGTCAGTACCATGCACCATACTATTTTGGACACAGTAACTCTGTAGGACGTCTTAATATCTGTTATTGTGATACCTCCAGCTTTGTTCCTTCTGTTCAAGACTGTTTTGGCTTTGTGCCATCTTATAAATTCTAGGATCATTTTTTCTAGTTCTGAAAGAATGTAATTCTGGTATTTTGATGCGGACTAAATTGAGTCTATAAATCACTTTGGGTAGCATGGACACTTTAATATTAATTCTTCTAATCCATAAACATGAGAGTTCTTTCCATTTTTAATCTTCTTCAATTTATCTCATCAGTGTTTTATAATTTTCATTATAGAGGTCTTTCATATCCATTGTTAAATTTATGGTATTTTACATATTTTGTAGCTATTGTGAATAGGATTATCCCTATAATTCTTTTTTAGCAACTTCATTATTGGCATATAAGAACACTATTGACTTTTGTGCATTTATTTTATATCCTGAAACTTTAACTAATTCACTTATTAGTTCTAACAGTCTCTTGGTGGAGTCTTTAGGCATCTCTGTATATATAAATCATATCATCTGTAAACAGGGATCATTTGATTTCCTCCTTTCTTTTTATTGTCAAAAATTTCTAGCACTACACTGAATAATATGCTAGGGGTCTGCAAGTGTTCTACGGTGTCATAGTTGTTGGTTTTTCTAAGCACTTTCACATTGTTATTTTCCAAAAAACATTTAAATCATTGTCCCATGCTCCTGTGATTAAGTCACCAGAGGCATTTCATAAAAATATAGATTTCTAGGCTTGATCCCCAGATATTCTGATTTACTATTTGTGTGGTAGTGTATCTTTGATATATATTTTGAACAAGCATCAGCTGAGCCTAACATAGATGGTCCACAGAATAACTCTGAGGAACAATGATATCCTTCATATTATTTTCTTACTCAAGTGACAAATGATCTTGTTGATCAAAGAGGCATTAATAAACTGATAATTGGGGGAGTGTGAGATCTTTCCTAAATGAGATTTAGGGGATATTTTCATGTCTTTGATGTAATACTGGCACAAGCAAGGAAAGAGAGGTAAAGTGATAGGCAAAGGAAAACTTATGGCTAGTAACAAGAAAAGTAGGAAGGAGAAAGAGGACTAACTAAATTCAATCCTAACACAGTAAGATAATTCTTAGGAGTGCTTTAATATAGATGGAAAGTAGCTCCAGAACAGGAGGTAATCTATATGCCTGTTTAAAAATCCAACATTAATGGATTTGTGCTTCAGGCAAAGTATAGGAGAGGTATTTTTTCTTTCTGATTCTTTCCATGAAGTACACATAAAACTCCTTGACTTTTATAGAAACATGTTTAAAGGGGCTGCCGCTGTGGCATAGCAGGTTCTAGTCCCGGCTGCTCCTCTTCCAATCCAGCTCTCTACTATGGCCTGGGAAAGTAGTAGAGGGTGGCCCAGGTGTTTGGTTCCCAGTATCCCCACGGAAGATTCCAACAAAGCTCCTGGCTCCTAGCTTCAGATCAGCCCAGCTCCAGTTATTGTGTGGCCCAGCAGATGGAAGACCTTTCTCTCTGAAACTACCTTTGACATAAATAAATAAAATCTCCAAAAAAAAAAAAAAAAAAAAAAAAAAAGATGCCACTTGGGACACCTGCATCCCATATTGGAGTGCCTGGGTTCAAGTCCTGGTTCCACTTCTGATAGCTTCCTGCTACTGTGCACCCTGGCAGCCCACAGGTGATGGCTCATATACTCGGCTCCCAACCACCCACATGGAAGATACTAATGGAATTCCTGGCTCCTAGCTTCAGCGTGGCATAGCCCTGGTGGTGCCGGCACTGGGGAGTGAACCTGCATATGACAGATCTCTTTTTCTGTCTCTGTCTCTTTTTCTGCCTTTCAAATAAATAAATTTTTAAAAAGAATTAAGCACTAAATATAATAATTAAAGAAGGATAATCAATGCTAAAACCATTAGAAAAAGATAACTGGGGAGAAAATAAAAGACATTCACACAGTCTCAAAGAATCACCTCATAACAAATTACATTGGAATGGGTTCCTTTACATTGTAAAGATCTGGAGGTCACCATCATAGCCAAACAAACTTATGAGCGAACAAACTGACACTCATTATATGCATCTTGATAGGATAAAGTGGGACAGATACACCATTGCCTATGTAGGAGTCTTGCAAAAATGTTTAATTTGAATAGAAATTATTATTAAACAGGTAGAAAATGAGGACTTCCTGCAAGTCAACAGTATTCATCTAAAAAAATCAATGCCTTAAAAACAAAAAGAAACTGGAGATCATTAAAAATTAGAAGAGACCAAGGATAAATCCCAGAATCAATTTGTGAACATCTGGGATTAGGAAGAGGAGAAAAACAGCTATCAGAGACATTTTTGGGACTAGATAAATCTGAAGAACAACTATATATGAAGTGATTTAAATGAATTAATGTTACATATTAGGTGTGATATGGTTATGTAGGAGATTCACAGTGAATTTTTAGCAGACAAGTATGATGGTATTTACAACTCAATTTTAAGTGCATCATTAAAACAACTATAGATAAACCTAGAAATAGTTGCAGATTGGCAGCTAAATGAAAATTATAGGAGTATTTATTATTATACAAGGCTTTTAACTTTCTTGTACATGAGAAAAAACTTTTTAATAAAAGCCTGGAAAAATTTAAGTTAACATGCTAATATTTGACAATACTATAAAATATTAAAATGTGCATATCCTATGACTCTATAACTAGTTAGACTAGTCTAAATCTCCCCTAAGTAAACACTCACCTATGTGTATACCCAAAGGTGAATGGATATAAGGATTACATGTGATTATATTGCATAAAATTGTGACCTTTGTCCTGTAAAGAACTGATCTCCCTCACTGGCTCTGATGAAGCTAGTGGCAACAATGGAGAGTGGCTATAAGAGCTAAGGACAGCCTACAGCTGACAGTATGAAAGTGAAACCCTCAGTCATAAGAATTGACACAAGAAACTCAGTTGTACCAATATACACGAGCTTGGAAGTGGATCCTTCACTACTTAGCCTTCCCATAAACAGTAGCCCCAGATGATACCTACTGTAATTCTGTAAGATACTAAGCAGAGAACCCAGCTAAGCCATGCCTGGACTTTGACTGTCAGACTAAATTTGTGTTGCTATAAGTTACTAAGTTTGTGGTGACACTGTTACACAGCCACAGAAAAATAAGACTTCACAGATACAAAGGTGCTTCAAAACACTCATGGAAAATGGAATATAAGATCATCTATATTTTCCATTAACTTTTTGAAGCCCCCTTATACATGAGTATTCACATTTTCAAATATGGACTCACATAAAAAATGCAACAATAACAGGTCAAGTCACTGCTTAGCAGCCATAAGACACCTGCATCCCATTTTGGAGTATAGGTTTGAGTCCTAGCTTCTCCACTTCTGATCCAGCTTCCTGCTGGTTTTGGCCTGGCACAACCCCTGCTGTTGCAGATATCTGGGAAATGAACCAGCAGATGGAAGATTTATGTCTCTCCCTCTCTGTCAGTCTACTTTAAAAATAAATAAATGAAATATTAAAAAAGGTAAATTTAAAAAAAAAACATACTTTGTAAATACCAACAGATAACCAGACAAATTTCCATATTTAAAAAACAAGTGAGATGGCAGAGACAGAGAAAATAGTTAGGTTTCAGAAGGGAGCCACTGGGGTAGAAAAGTGGCAGCTGAAGGAGACAGCCAAGTACAACTGAATGACTTCTGAAGGAAACATGTTAACATTTAGTTTTTATAAAAAAGAATGCTGTAAAAACTTATGATATAATGTACTTTGCTCACCCAACTCATAACTTGAAGAAATCTCTGTGGATAGAACACGTTTTCCACATCTAGCAAAGTGAGATAAGACTGAACTGCATAGAGTCTCAATTGTTGATCTTCTGCTTCATCATCAAAACCTACAAAGAAATTGATATATCCTGTGAATTTCCACTAAATTCTCTAAGGTCTCTAAAATAAAAACATTTAATTTTAAGATCTTTACAGAATGTTAATAGTATACCAACCTTCTGCTAACAGTCTCAGAAAGTTATTGGGAATATCAGGATGTATTACATCTCCTCCCACAGAAAACACAGCATTCATCGTCTGAATAAACCATGCATTATCAGGGGCATATGTGTCCACAGTGTTAAGAATAAGTACACTTCCAAAAACTATCCAATTACTAAACTACCCCTTCTGTAGCAACCTTCTTAAAAATAACCTCGATTCATCCATTTACCTTTATCCTCTGCCGTAAAGTGTCCTATACCCCAGGTTATCTAAAATAGATGATCAACACTTATCTAATAAGTTAATAAACTGAGCTTCTGTCACTTTATCAAGCAACAGGCCTGCACATAATAGTCAACCAATAAAAAAACTGCAATATAATTAGAAGAAGTAAACTATGAAACAAACTATGGACAATAATGAAAAATTATATACACTTCAGAGAGGCTAGGTGTTGCTTGTACTCACTTGAACAAGTTGTTTTAACCTCTTTTCTTACTTGTCCTGCAACAGTTCTAAAATTCTGTCATTCTCCTAGCCAGAGATATGGCACTGTATGGAACAAAACTATACTTAAGACAATTTCCAAAATAATTTGATCATTATTATTCACTCACTCTTTTTTAGAATTAAACAAAAAGCATCATTTTAAAAAGAAGAGATGGGGCCAGTGTTGTGGTGTAGTGTTGTGGTGTAAAGCCACGGCCTGGATGCTACTATCCCATATGGGCACCAGTTTATGTCCTACCTGCTCCGCTTCCTTATCCAGCTCCCTGCTAATAGCCTACCTGGGGAAAGCAGCAGAAGATGGCCCAAGTACTTGGGCCACCCAATGTAGGAGAATAGGATAAAGCTCCTGGCTTCAACCTGGCCCAGCCACAGCTGTAGGAGAATAGGATAAAGCTCCTGGCTTCAATCTGGCCCAGCCACAGCTGTTGCAGCCATCTAGAGAGTGATTCATCAAATGAAAGATGGATCTCTCTCTTTCTCTCTCTCTCTATATGTGTGTGTGTGTGTGTGTGTGTGTAACTCTTTCAAATAAATATTTAAGAAAAAATAAGTGCAGACTATCCCATGACCTGTAAAGATTCTCTGACTTTTAAAAAATAAATAGAGTGAGTGTTTTGCCTAATGGTTAGGACGCCATTTGGGATGTCTGCACCCCTGGGTTGGAGTCCTGGTTTCACTCCTGACTCCAGCTTCCTTCTAATGCACACCTCAGAGGCAGCAAATGATGATTCAAGTGCTTGAGTCCTTGCCACCATCTGGGAAACCCACAATGAGTTCCCAGCTTGGAGTTCAGCCTGGCTCAGTCCCAGCCTTTGTGGGCATTTGGATAGTGAAACAGCTGGTAGGAGCTCTCTGTCTCCCTGTGTGTTTCTCTCTCTCTCATTCTTAAATAAATAATAAAAATAAACTACAAATAAAAAGTGAAGAAAGCTACCATGTGAGTGGAGTTCTCAACCACTTTACTGTGACAATTTCTAGTATAAACAATAGAATAAAGGGTAAGTTTTAGCATCTTGACCCCCTACCACTACCTCATCCTAAAGAAACAAGACCTTGCACTCAGAAAAAAAATGGGGTAGGAAGTAAAGTCAAAGATGAGAAAGAACTGAGAGGAATCAGGTGGAGGCTCCTGTATTATCCAGCTCAAAATACTGACCAACTATATTAAAGAAAAGAAAAAGTTATCCCCTAAGAAGTCTATATAAACTCCTGTTTTAGTGAACAAGAGGCTTCAAAACCAGGAATGCAAATTATTGCTGGTCTTCTGAAATCAAACTTCTAGTGACCTTATCACTATACATACCAACACAATATACCAATCATGTTAAAGTAATTATGTAACTAAATGCATTTTATGATTCATGGTCCAAATAAAGGATATTTCTCAGCCAACTCAGCTATTTTGCCAACCAAATTGACAATGATATATTCTTCTTTACTCTGGTGTAAATAGTCAAGCATTTTCTGAACAATAACTGTTACATTCTGTGCATTCGTAATTCTGTAAAGAAGTTCCAGCGTCTAGTTGAGGAATAGAAATAAAAACAGTGTTATAAATGGAATGACCATTAATAACCACCAATAAATGGAATAACATAGGTTTATAATACAGTTGATTCTCCTACTTGTACTGTAGATCTACTGGGCAATCAGTTAATAGGTAATTACAAAATGCAAATTTAAATAAAATAAAGCTTAAGAAGGGCTTACTGTCAAGAAGTTTACTATGATCACTAAGTTGTTTAAAAATTTTAACATTTCGCACAGTGTTCAGACTATCAATTTACCTCTCTTTTAATAATGGGATCAGGATGGTCTAAACATTCGATTATTGTCATCTGGTGTTGAAGAGCCAGAGTAGGATCCTGTTGGATAACATAGGTAAGAGCCTTCAGTCCTAGAAACAAAGATTGCATTATGCAAAGTGACTTGAAACAAGTATCTAGCAATTTCAAAAGTTCTCTCTATAATTTCTATCAAAAGAACCAATCACCTTACCTAAATATTTGAGATTTATTTTAGGTGACAGAACAAATTTTCCAATGCACTTGGCAGCCTTCTCAAGTAATTCCGACTTAGGATAAATAGAATAGACTGTATGTACACATTCAAACAGAATAGCTAGGGAGAGAAAATATCAAAATGGTAGGTATCATTTAAGGCATGATAAAAGAACATATTTATGTAGAGCTTATCATAAAACTAAATGGAAGGTTTTATTCAAGAAACTTATGTAAATTTTTCACAGAAAAAAACTTTACTGTTTTCAAGCTTATACAGTTACTAGATTTGGTTACTAGAGCACCATTTAAAGAGAATCAGATTTAGTTACAGATAAAAATGACACACTCATTCATGCAAAAAGTATTTACTGAACACCTCCTATGTGCCAGGCATGATGTTAGTACTATGGATACAGCAGTGAATAAAACAGACCAAAAAACCTTGTGCTTATGGAGCTCACATTCTAAGGGACACATAAAGAATACATTCATTGTTCCTATTGGTACAATTCCTTGAATACATTAATAGTTCATTCTCAAGGAGTTCCTACAACTTATACATAGGTATCATATACAGTTTATATAATCATTTTAGAATGCTCTAGCATTTACTTCAAAGACATGGTCAATACTCAAAAATCTTCAAGCTGCTTCTTTAAAATTACCTTTGAATTAAAATTTCTTTTTTTTTTTTTTTTTTTGGACAGGCAGAGTGGACAGTGAGAGAGAGAGACAGGTCTTCCTTTTGCCGTTGGTTCACCCTCCAATGGCCGCCGCAGCCAGCGCACTGCGGCCGGCGCACCGCGCTGATCCGATGGCAGGAGCCAGGTGCTTATCCTGGTCTCCCATGGGGTGCAGGGCCCAAGCACTTGGGTCATCCTCCACTGCACTCCCTGGCCACAGCAGAGAGCTGGCCTGGAAGAGGGGCAACCGGGACAGAATCCAGCACCCCGACCGGGACTAGAACCCGGTGTGCCGGCGCCGCAAGGCGGAGGATTAGCCTAGTGAGCCGCGGCGCCGGCCTTAAAATTTCATTTTCTGATAGAGTCAAAAGCCTTGATAACAAGATGACCAAGGTAGACATTAACATTTTTTTCTATTTTAAAAAGCATGAATTGAGGAGCTAGAGCTTTGCCATGGTGAAAAGGAACACCTGAGAGTCCACTAAGACCTGCGTGGGCTCCGGAATCCCAGTTATCAGAGGAAAGAAAAGCCGAGGGACAGATCAGCAGGCTGAAAAAACAGTTCTACCTCAAGCTGAAGCACATCAACTGTCTATAGAACTACTCCTTCTCTACTTCCACACGCTTAAAACCTAATAAGTAGCTTCTTTCATTACATACTACAAGCCATATCCTGAATATTTAATGAGCCATATTTTAAACTATGTTGCCTAGCAATTAAAACACATAAATTTTGTGGAAAAAGCTTTAACTGAGTCTTTTACAGGAAAACAAAGAACTCAGAAACAGGAATTTCTGTTAAAAAAGAGAACTAACTTTTAAAAGAAAAACTACAGAGTAAGCTAATTGCACCCAAAGATACTTTGTATGTTCATACATTCTGCAATAAAATGTCTTAATTGTGTGCTGGGTAAAAGCACTGACTTTTTGATTTCCTGAACTAAACAAACTAAACAAAGAGGACCTTGGTCAGTTGACTAAGGCAAACTACCACTAAGTATAGCCTTCAGTCTGTTTTCATTAACTAAGAATATTTTACATTTTTAAAAGGTAATTAAAAAAGCAAAACACAAACCTACAAAGCCTAAAATATTTACTATCTGGCCCCATGTTCAGACAAAGTTTGCGAACTTCAAGATTAAAAGATGGTCTGTTTTCCATCACAGTGGACATATTTTTCTTTCTGGTTTCCTGACATGCACAATTCTGCTATAAAATTGTTTTATTAACAAAAGCTTGTCTTTACCCATCTAAAACCTAAACTTTTACTATTTAGTTGCTCATACAATTTATGGTACAACAGCATAGGAAAATTAATAGTTCCAAAATTACACTTATTATTAAACTCCTTGCAATAATCACACTAGAAATGAATTTAATGGATTTTTAAATCTCTTCCCAACTAGAGCTAAGTCCCTCTGTTCTCCAACTCTACAAAAATCTCAGTCTGAGTCAATAATTGAAAGACCAGACTTGAACCGGTGCCCATATGGGATGCCGGCAATGCAGACACAGAGCTGGCCCCAATAAATAAACTCTTTAAAATAAAAATATAAGGGGTGTTCAAAGTTCATGGAAAATGCATGTTATGAAAAAATTATGCATGGATTTCAAAATTTTTGCACCAAAATAAATATATCTTTTAATTCCATTTTCCTGTGAACTTTCTGAAATACCTTCATTATGTTCTAACATTTGTGACACTGTACTTTATGATACATATTTTGGTTGGATTGTGCTCAAACAGAATTTAAAGTTCTTCTAAACACTGTAACCTTTAAATTGGACTTGACTTTCACTTTAAATAAGCTAATAAGTCTCTGTCTACTGACAAAATTGGCTGCAGGAAGTGAGATACTGCCCAATGGAGGTGAAGCTCAACTCCACCCTTGAGTGGGTGTCCTGGTTATTGCTAGGTGGAGATCAGGACCGTCTGATACACCATCCTGCCTGAGACAGCACTAACTCATTACTGCTCACTATGTGGCCTCCACTGACCCTGAGGGGGTAGCCTGATCAGTGGTGAAAGCCCTGACCCTCCAACCAGGCTTCCCATATCACCACCACTGATGTTACAGGAGAGGGAGTTTCCTTATGGCCAGAGAGGGATGAAAATTTCAGCTTCCCTCTCAGGTTTCTCTGCCACCACTCAAATAGGATGGAGCACTGGTGATACCTGATGAGGATGTTAAACTTGGCTCTCCATTCAACTTTTGCTGAAAGATGAGTCCAATAGTTTTTTGTGTGGTGTTTGGCTGGGATAGAGGGGCTATTTTCTACTGTCTTGCTGGTTTATCCTTTTTCTTCTTGGTCCTTTGGCTAAAGAGAGCAGGGTTGTTTGGCGGCACTTCATTCAGTGCCAGTTGGCTAGCTCTCCAGTACTCAGTCTGAGGTATATGAAATAAAATGTAAACAGGTATTTACCATCATGTCTTTCCTTTTGTCCTTAGGTTGCTAACCAGACTCAGACTGTCTTCTTTTCTCCACCTTCTCGAGTCTATGTTTCTTACAGATGATATCCAGGTGCTACAGTTTGAACAAGATTTCACTCCCCAACTCATGCAGTTAAGCCCCAAAGTCATCGACTGATGGCGCTAACAGGACACATACTTAACCCAATTGTGTTATCTGAAGGTGGGAGCTTTGGGAAGTGATTAGGTTGCTGGGGTGGAGCTTCCCTGACACAATTATGGAGACTTTAAAAAAAAAAAAAACAGCATGTTGGGGCTGGTGCTGTGGCACAGTAGGTTAACACCCTGGCCTGAAGTGCTGATATCCCATATGGGCACCGGTTCAAGACCTAGCTGCTCCTCTTCCAATCCAGCTCTTTGCTATGGCCTGGGAAAGCAGTAGAAAATGGCCCAAGCCCTTGGGCTCCTGCACCCGCGTAGGAGACCCAGGGGAGGCTCCTGGCTCCTAGCTTCAGATTGGCGCAGCTCCTGCTACTGCGGTCAATTGGAGAGTGAACCATCGGATGGAAGACCTCTATCTCTCTGCCTCTCCTCTCTCTGTGTAACACTTTCAAATAAATAAGTAAATATTAAAAAACAGTATGCTCCCTGTTTCCTGGTTTGCCATGTAATGCTTCCTCTGCATGAATTCTACCATCCATTCCTTTCATCAGATACCAGCACAATGAGGCCACTTGATCTTAAACTATGAACCTCCAAAATTGCAAGCTGAAATAAACCTTCTTTCTTTATAAAAGTAGTTCCTGTCAGGGATTTTAGTTGTAGTAATGGAAAACTGACTAATTAACCAACAGTAATGAAAACCTAATACACCAGGTTTTCAGGTAAAGTGAGTGGGAAGAATAAGAAAAAGCATTTTATCTACTTTTATCCCTTGGACTCTATATAATTAATTTTCTCAATGTGCTAGTACACTAAAAATGTTATCATCAGTACCCCATTCAAAACCTTCCACATCTCAAGGTGTACACAGAAGTACACACTCACTTTGCTGCCATCAGAGGACCTTCACAATATGGCCTTTCAACTGAAAGAATCATCTGTTCAGATCAGCAAGACACTGTTGTCAGAAACCATTTTAAACATCCCCACTTCTGCAGTTTCTCTCATGTTCCCTTCATCTAGAAGCTCCTTCAATCACCCTTTTGCCTATCTAAATCCTACCTAACCTTCAAGGTCCTATCACAACAATAAATCCTTAGCTGTGCCCTCAGTTCCACAGCAATCTCTACCATCTTCAAGTGCCTATAATATTTATTCCCTATACCATCCCTTCACATTCTACCTTACACTGGCATTGTGCTTTCATAAATAAGTCATCTTTCCCATTATACTGTAAATTCCTTAAAAATATTACATCTTATAATTCTTCATATCCTCTGTACCACTTTATACAATGCCTGGCACACAGCAGATACTCAATAAATGTCTTTGATATAATTTACTTGTTGATTTCCCACTTAGATAAGTGACAAAATGGAACTTCCATTAAAATATGGTTTAGAAAGTATTAAGATTAAAACCGAATTGAACTGATAAAAGTAAAATAATTTCTCTTCCTTTCATTCAACTAAAGTACAATACTCACTGATTAACCCAGCGTCAGCTATTGGGATATGCAGGGCAATCAGACAGACACAGTCCCTGCCCTTATGAAGCTTGCATTTTAAAGTTTACATTCTTAGGCAATAAAATATTTTTATTAGGACTGCCAAAGAATACCATTGATATAATCAATGTAGCTATAAACTGTATCAATACAAATATGGGAAGGGGAGCATAACAATTAAAAGCTAAATAGAGGAAATAAAAGAAACTATAAGGTTGTCTATAGCAAGGTGAAACACTGGACCAACAGTTTTAAACAAACAAACCACTGGTGTTGGTTCAAGCAATCCTTCATAAAAGAGTCCTAGCTAAGAATATTAAAAAATATTTTTCAGGTATACAGTATTCTCTAGATCAAAAGGAAAAGATAACAGTAGTTATCTCTAGGAAGGGGAACTAGGTGGTGGGTGATAAGGGTGGAAGGCAGACTTACTGTTTATTGTATACCCTTTTGTACCTTTTGAATTTTGAACCATGTGCATATATGTCCTATTCGAAAAAATAAAAAAAAATTAAAGCTGAAATGTCAATTATATTAAAAAATTTTTCTGTCAGAAAAAAAAGCAGATTCTTAACTGGTTTTGAAACAGAATGCCTTGAGAACCTTTGAAACCCTTATCATACACACCAAATTATAACATAAACAAAATGTTCTAATTTATGCTAGCAGATTCTGACACTGGAAAGATCTGATACTCTTCTGGATCTTTTTGACAGCTCCAAGCTAAACCACATGCCTCAGGACGGAACATCCTCCTTTGTGGCTCTTTATTCTCACTATATAGAAGACCTAGATAATACCAACTCTTCATTACACCATGTACTCATAAGGGCAGGGCCTCTGTCTACCTTTTTTTTGCCAGGCAGAGTTAGACGGTGAGAGAGAGAGAGACAGAGAGAGAGTTATAGAGAGTGAGAGAAAGACAGAGAGAAAGGTCTTCCTTTTTCCATTGGTTCACCCCCCAAATGGCCACTACGGCCGGCGCGCTGCACCATCCGAAGCCAGGTCCTTCCTCCTGGTCTCCCATGGGGTGCAGGGCCCAAGCACTTGGGCCATCCTCCACTGCCTTCCTGGGCCACAGCAGAGAGCTGGCCTGGAAGAGGGGCAACCGGGACAGAATCTGGCACCCCGACCAGGACTAGAACCCGGAGTGCCGGCACCACAGCCGGGGGATTAGCCTAGTGAGCCATGGCGCCAGGCTGTCCACCTTATTCTTTATTCAGCTCTGATACAAAGCACAGAGCAATATGTAAGTCTGTCAATTCTTTTCTCAATCTACCTAGTTTAAAACAAATATCAAGTTTTTGTTTCATAGACATCCAACAAACACTAGTTGAACAAATGAATAAAGAATGCTTATCTCATTATTGCTTATTATCACTTAGACATGAAAAACCAATCTATCCTTCAAAGCTTACTATCCCAATTCACTATCACGTATATTATGTTCCCTCTGCTGGTCACATGTATGTAATCCATTCTCTTTATTCCTACTATTTCTTTGCCAAGCACTTTGTATTGAAGTTAAATGCATTCCATTTCTGCCCCCTGATCTACCCTATGCTTCTACAGGCACTGTCCTTAAGGATGTACAGTTTGTCACAGTTTAAAAGTACAAAAAATACTCTACACCCCCTGCAGCATTGTATCTTACCATATTATGAAGTCACTTCTCATTTAATTATACCTCTCAGTAACTCTTCTACTACTTTCCTCCAAAGCATGCAAAATGCAAACTGCCCTACCTCTCACTTTTAAATAGCTGACAGGGACCGGCACTGTGGTGTAGCAGGCTAAGCCTCTGCCTGAGGCGCTGGCATCTCATATGACAGCCTGTTTGAGTCCTACTGTTTCACTTCGATCCAGCTCTCAGCTATGGCTGGGAAAGCAGCAGAAGATGGCCCAAATACTTGGGCCCCTGCACCCACGTGGGAGACCTGGAAGAAGCTCCTGGATGCTAGATTCAAATCTGCCCAGCCCCAGCCTTTACAGCCATTTGGGAAGCAAACCAGTAGATAGAAGATGTTTCTCCCTCTGTCTATACCTGTGCTTCTCAAATAAATACACCTCAAAAAAATAAATAAATAAATAAAAGGCTCCCAAAATCTCCATTTCTTCACTGGACTTTCCATGACTGGTCAAATAACAATAGTCCTTCCCTCTGGCTCTAAGTGTTTTGGTTCCTTTCTCAATTGTCTACCCCTCCTCAAACTAGCTCTTGTCTATCACTAACTTACTTTTTTTTTTTTTAAGATTTATTTATTTACTTGAAAGACAGAGTTAGAGACAGAGAGAGAGAGGTCTTCCATCTGCTGGTTCAGTCCCCTGATGGTTGCAATGGCCGGAGCTGCGCCGATCCGAAGCCAGGAGCCAGGAGCTTCTTCTGGGTCTCCCATGTGGGTGCAGGGACACAAGGACCTGGGTCATCTTTTACTGCTTTCCCAGGCCATAGCAGAGAGCTGGATCAGAAGAGGAGCAGCCGGGACTAGAAATGGCACCCATATGGGATGCTGGCGCTTCAGGCCAGGGCTTTAACCCGCTGCACCACAGCGCTGGCCCCACTTTTTAAGTTTATATATAACATAGCTTATTACCTTTAACAAAATAGTGTTAATATTTTATAAGTATTAATAAGTATTTATCTATAACATACTCATCCTACAGATGTCTTCTTACAAGATACTATCAAGAAAACCCTCCTTGGTCTCCTTCTCACCTAAAACTAGCTGCTACATTCTACCACATTTTGTAACATTGGCAACATCTGTCCCTTTCCATTTATCTAGTCTAAGCACCATAAAAATATTGTTTTATTCACAGCTGTATTCCAAGCACCCTGCACAGGGCCTGAAAGAAATCTGATAAATACAATTAGCTGACTTAGTTAAGAATTGTTTTCAAATATAAATATAAACTTTTACAAAACATGCAGTTTTTAAGTTATCTTCACAATTACATACTTGATAAATGTCTTCAACAGAAAGACAATTATAATAAGAAATTTGTCAACATTTAGAAGGTGCTATTATTTAAGATTACTACTATTGATTATTCAATGCTCACATTGAAAAATAATAACCCAAAGAAACACTTTTAAATCAATGTATAAAACCCAGTTGGGATTTATAGTATTCTAACAATGATCTAGCTACAACACTAAAAAAAAGACATTAGTCACTAGCATTAACATGTTACTTACCATATGTGACATTGTGATTTAACTCCGCTCTTCGTAAGGATTCATCAAGAACATCATACATTAATTCACTTGTCCTGTTTAAAAGATATTTTATTTGCAGAAGAATTACAGTATTCTAACCCAATAAAACACAGTTTTTCAAACGTCTCTCTTTAAAACTGAGGATCTACAGAAGAGAAGTGAAAGAAATCCATTTTATATTTTAAATTTTAAAATGTTTAAAGAACATTTAAAATTTTAAATCCATTTTATATTTTAAATTTCACATCTAAAAGATTTCATTTGCTCTTTTCATGAGCTTAACTTCTTGCTTTATCAAAGTTGACTAGTCAGCCAAGGAGGAGATATGCACAAATCCATCATTTGTCTCACCTATTCCCCGTTTACAAATGAGGATGTTTGGTTGAACACACTTACAATTTTCTTTGCAAAAAAGAGAGAGAGAGAATCTTCCATCCACTGGTTCACTCTCCAGATGGCCACAACAGCCCAGGCTGAGCCAGGCCAAAGCCAGGAGCTTCTTCAGGGTCTCCCACATGGGAGGCAGTGGCCCAAGTACTTAGGCCATCTTCCGCTGCTTTTCCCAGGCCACTGCAGAAAGCTGAATCAGAATCAGAGCAACTAGGACATGAACCAGCACCTATATGGGATGTTGGCACTGCAGGTGGCAGCTTTGCTCACTACACCATAGCACTGGACCCACCACGGGGGTTTTGTTTTGGTTTTTAATTCAAATACTAATCTTTTTCTGAATAACAAATACTATAAAAATCTAAGAAAGGAAGAAAAGATGTCACTTGGGATGCCTGCATCCCACACTGAAGTGCTGGTCTGAGCACTCTGGAGGCAGCAGGTGACAGCTCAAGTAGTTGGGTCCCTGCCACCCACCTGGAAGACATGAACTGAGTTCTTGGATGTTGCAGGTATTTGAAGAGTGAACCAGTAGATAGGAGATATCTTTTTCTCTTTATTTCTCTCTCTCTGACATTCAAATAAATAAAATTAAAATAGATAAAAGGTTTAATATGTATGGGGGCAGGTGCTGTGGCACAGCAGGTAAGACCACCACTTGGGATGCCAGCATCCCTTACGGGTGCTGGTTCATGTCCCGGCAGCTCTACTTCCAAACCAGCTCCCTGCTAATGGCTTTGGAAAAGCATAGGAAGATGGCCCATAAGATGGCTTATGCCCCTGCTACCCATGTGGGAGACCCAGAAGAAGCTCCTGGCTTCCCCCTGGCTCAGCCCCGGCCACTGGGGCAATCTGGGTTGTGAACCAGCAGATGGAAGATATCTCTCTGTCTCCCCCTCCCTCTCTGTAACTCTGATTTTCTAATAAATAAATCCTTAAGAAAAAAAAATTAGGGACTCAAGCCAGGGTCCCCTGCTGTTAAAGAAACTATAATCTAGTCAGAGCTGTTCTTGGACACTTCAGAAATATTTTTAAAAACAAATATATATGGGGGCCAGAGCTATGGCGTGATAGGTAAGGCTCCTGGATTCCGCCTAGCCCAGCCCTGGCCATTGTGGCTCTCTGGTTATGCACCAGCAGATTGAAGATCTCTAGCTCTGTAACTCTTTCAAATAAATAAATATATCTTTAAAATATTAAGAAGTATGTACATGTACACACATAGAGAATACCAATGCAATTGATGACTCTAGTTATAAACTGCAAGGGAATCCCTTTACATAAGCTATAAGAGTACTATCTTAGAACTTTGAAAGTTTCTAGTTTAAAAAGTATAACAAAATAAAGTTAAAAATGCATACAGTTGGAAAAGCATAAAGAGTTTATAACAAACATCAAAATATTAAAAGTTTAACATAAGCCATTGGCTAAAAGAAAAATCCAGAAAAATTAATGAAGAAGGTGAAGCATTTAACACCCAACTAGACTTAAGAGCTGGCAAACTACAGCCCATAGGCCTAGTCTGGCCAGGACCTGTTTTGATATGGCTATAAATGAAGAATAGTTTTTATATTTTTTGAATGTTTAGAAAAAAAATTTTAAAAACCTGAATTTCATGAAGTGGAGATTATATGAGATTCAAGTTTGACTGCTCATAAAGTTTCTTTAGAACACATTCACGCTCCTTCGTTTCTGTACTGTCTGGCTGCTTCCACATACCACAGCAGAGCTGAAGAGCTGTGAGAGACAACTTACGGCCTACAAAGCTGAAAACATTCCTCAGTTTCCTGAGCTCTCTGTTCACCCTCCCCCCACCACCACTCTTCTCACAGACACACACACCTAGAACTATTCAGAAACAGAGGAGATGGTACTTGAAGAGTACCTTTCACAATGGGCAGGATTTGAATAACCAGAGAGCCAGGATTACCCCCAGCAAACTGAGAAGATTTATGCACTCTTTTCATTGGTTTATCACAATTAAGCCAATTAAACACTGGGATAATCTCTTATCAGGAAAGCTCTGGGTGACAAAAGCCTAAAAGCTGTATCATGTGGCATTAAGTTATTAAGCAAACTTACTTAGCATAGTTTACCTTTGATCGTCTTTTCCTAGAAGTCCTAGAATTCTCAGCAGCTGAATTTGCAGCCATGGTGCTGGCACACTGTGGTAATTGAAATCTACTGGGAGCTTTCCTCCCACTACTTGCTTCAAAATTGTTACAAAACTCCCAGTTAAGTCTTTATATCCAGATGAATTCTCCTACATTCCCCCCAAAGAAAAACAACAACATTTTTGTTAGTAATTTCTTTCAAATGAAAAATAGACCTCGCTGAAATGCCATAGAGAACCTGACTTAAACATGCTCACTTAAAAGTTTACGTTTTGCTTTTCAAATCCTTGTTTTTCTCTTAATCTAGGTATTATAAAAAACAGCAAAAAGTAAAAAAAAAATAAAAAAGCTTACATTCACACTGAATCAAACACACTCTAATACATACATCTTCCATAATAAAACTCCTCTGTCTACCTAATCCTAATTTGAATCATCCCCAGAAAAGCTTCCACCACTGGCTACTTTTCTCCACACACAGTTTAATCACACTTCCTAAGTTTTTATAACTACATCTTAGAATCCTTAATAGCCAATACTAGCAATTAAAGCAAAATGTGAGAATTAGCATACTGGCATTAAAAACCATTACTCTGAAGGAAAATCAAAGACCTGTTTACAATCTCTGAACTGTACGCAAAAGACTTCTCATAAGCATGTTAAATTTGTTGCAGGTGGAAAAGCACAACCAAGTCTACTTAAATACACAAAAATCCCAAAATTTAGTGAGCCTGTCCATTAAAAATTAATTATCAGGGCCAGCAATGTGGCACAGCAGATAAAGCCGCCACCTGCAGTGCCAGCATCCCATATGGGTGCTGGTTCAAATCCTGGCTGTTCTACTTCCAATCCAGCTCTTTGCTTATGGCCTGGGAAAGCATTAGAAGATGGCCCAAGTGCTTGGGCCCCTGCACCCACGTGGAAGACCCAGAAGAAGCTCCAGGCTCCTGGCTTCAGATCAGCCCAGCTCTGGCAGTTGCAGCTGGAAGACTTCTCTCTCTCTCCCTCTGCCTCTGTCTCTCTGTAACTCTGCCTTTCAAATAAATAAATAAGCAAATCTTTAAAAACTTTAATTATCATAAAGAATTTAAACATATTTCATGGGGCTGGTGCTGTGGTATAGAGGGCAAAGCTGTGCTGTGGTGCAGGCATCTCATATGGGCACCAGTCCACATCTCAGCTGCTCCCTTTCAATCCAGCTCCCTGTTAATACTCCTGGGAAAGGAGCAGAAGATGGCCCAAGTGCTTGGGCCCTTGAACCCACATGGGAGACCCAGAAGAAGCTCCTTGCTCCTGGCTTCCTTAAAATGAACATCAGCTTCTTCAATGCAATTTTTATTATGTAACAAGGCCAAATTTCTGGGAGGAAAATCACAGATCTTTTAAATTTTAGTATATGTTAGAAGGAAAATAAGATTTAATATCAAATATCTATCTATACCATACATTGGAACACAATGCATTAAAGGGAAAGCAAGCTTTGGTTCTAAATTTTAAATGAGTTAACAGCCTATTTTATTTTTATAGTAGGTGCTCAGGAAATCTCACCAATAAATACTTCTGGGAGCGGGAGGATGGCTCAGCAGTTAAGTCACTGTTTGGAAATCATGCATCCTATATTAGATTGCCTGGTTCAGGTATTAGCTACTCCCCTTCTAACCTACTTCCTGCTACTGTGTACCCTGAAAGGCAGTGGTGATGGTTCCCATCACATGGGAGACCAAAAGTTAGTTCCAGGCTCCTGGATTCAGCCTGGCCCACCTGGACCAGGAGAGTCAATCAATGGATGGGAGACCTGTTTCTCTGCCTTTCAAATAAAATGGAAACACACATACACACACATACACACACACACACACACAAACCAGGAAATACACTCAGGCTGAATTAGTATAAATCTTATCATTCCTATTTAGAGAGAAGTTTCACCATATCATTCAACCCTTTTTCCTCATCTGACACAGTATTAACACATGAAGTCAACAGTACAGTCTATACCGCCTAATCCCCACCCTGCTTGTTTCTACAAGCTGCTTGGCAGCCGCCGAAGCTCTAAACAGCGAATCACCGAAAAACCACGAAGATGCACATCGTAATCACCTTCCATACTTCTTAGTAGCACAGAAAGATTTTAAGCATTAAAAAAAAAAGACCTATTCTGTAATGTACCTACAACTCATAATTAAAAAGTCAGCAACAGGTGCATAAAATGTTAATTAAGCATTTTAATGAACCATCCGATTTTAATTTCATAATTATATTTTTCTAATGGAACTCATTCAGTACCTCCTAAAATGTCCAACTTACCTTTATCATCCTAAAGTATATGTGCAAGGAAGCAGCCATGACCCCAACATCTCTGTCACAAAGTGCTTTCCGAAATTTAACATGGATATGTTGTACTTGATTAGGAGCGATGAGATGGAATTTGTATAATGCCAGGACAGCTTTTCTTCGTATAATCTCCCTGAGGATAAAAAAATAAAATCTACTAGCTCTCTGCTATGGCCTGGGAAAGCAAGCAGTGGAAGATGGTCCAAGTCCTTGGGCCCCTGCACCTGCATGGGAGACCTGGAAGAAGCTCTTGGTTCCTGGCTTCAGATCAGCACAGCTCTGGCCATTGTGGCCAATTGGGGAGTGAACCAACGGATGGAAGACCTCTCTCTCTCTCTCTCCCTCTCCTCTCTCTGTGTAACTCTGACTTTCAAATAAATAAATCTTTAAAAAAAATTTTTTTAAATCTAAAGAAAATGTGAATTACCAGGCATTTAATTTGAAATGATTATGGGCCAGATGACTTCAAAATATCAGCTCTTTCCATAATATAAAGATTTATATACTTATTATTAATTTTATTCTAATACACCAAACTATAAGAAGTGGTTATCTCTAGAAGATAAACATCCACAGACTTTTTTTTTGAAATATTTATTTATTTATTTGAAAGTCAGAGTTACACAGAGAGAGAGCAGAGGAAGAGAGAGAGAGAGAGAGAGAGAGAGAGGTCTTCCATCCACTGGTTCACTCCCCAGTTGGTCACAACAGTCAGAGCTGCTCCAATCCGAAACCAGGAGCCAGGAGTTTCTTGCGGGTCTCCCACATGGGTGCAGGGGCCCAAGGACTTCAGCCATCTTCTACTGCTTTCCCAAGACATAGCAGAGAGCTGGATCAGAAGTGGAGCAGCCAGGACTCGAACTGGCGCCCATATAGAATGCTGGCACTGCAGGCGGCAGCTTAACCCGCTACACCACAGCTCCAGCCCCTCCACAAACTTTAACTGCCCATGTTATATAATTCTCTAGCTACAGAAATGTTTATAATGAGAATATACTACTTTTGAAATCAGAAAAAAAAAAGATAAATTATTAATTCCCTAATTCCACTTTTTTAAAACTTATGGGGCCAGCATTGTGGCATAGCAGGTAAAGCCACCACCTGCAGTGGCAGAATTCCAGATGGGCACCAGTTCAAGTCCTGGCTGCTCCACTTCTGATTCAGCTCCCTGCTAATGCGCCTGGGAAAGCAGTGGAAGATGGCCCAAATTCCGTGGCTCCTGGTTTCAGACCAGTTCCAGCCATTGCGGTCATTGGGAATGAACTAGCTAGATGGAAGATTCTCTCTCTGTGTAACTCTGCCTTTCAAATAAATAAATAATTCTTTTAAAAAACTTAATTGGGATCAGCACTATGGCATAGCGGGTAAAGCCACTGCCTGCAGTGCCAGCATCCCATATGTGTGCCAGTTCAAGTCCTGGCTGCTCTACTTCCAATCCAGCTTTCTGCTATGGTCTGGGAAAGCAGAGGAATATGGTTCAAGTTGGGCCCCTGAACGCACATGGGAAACCTGGAAGAAGCTCCAGGCTCCTGGCTTCAGATTGGCCCAGCTCCAGTCACTGCAGCCATTTGGGGAGTGAAACAGTGGCTGGAAGACCTCTCTCTCTTTCTCTCTCTCTCTCTCTGCCATTACCTCTGTAACTCTACCTTTCAAATAAATAAATAAATATTTAAAAAAAAATATTTATTTGAAAGGCAGAATGAAAGAAAGAGGGAAAAACAGAGGGAGAGAAAGATCTTCCATTTGCTGGTTCACTTCCCAAATGGACACAACAGCCAGGGCTGGGCCAGGCAGAAGCCAGTAGACTCTGTCTGGGTCTCCCAGATGGATGACAGGGGCCCAAACACTTGGGCCACCTTCCACTACTTTCACAGGCACATTAACAGGGAGCTGATTAGAAGCACAGCAGCTGGGACTTGAACCGGCACTCCAATATCGGATGTAACAATGCAGGTACCCCTCATTCTACTTTTAAAAGCTATCTCTAGAAGTTAGGATGTCAACAAAGGTTAACTCATTAATATACAATTTTAGCTAGTAATATAAAAGTATTAACATTTTTAAAAAATCTCTTTAACAGTTTCAGTAGTGCCTTTTATATATATATTTTTTTATATCATGGGCAAACATACTCCAAATACTTGAGTAGAGGGGAATACACATAATAAAAAGATGTTATTCCTCTCCCTACCTAGTTCATCTGTTTCAAAGGACTCATGATAACAAAGAGAAATACATATGTTCATCTTGCACTTCATTTGTAGCAGATAACTGAAGCAAAAAAGGAGACGCTATCTTATGTTTATAATGTAGTTTCCAAAGAAGTATATTTCTTGTTATTCTCTGTAATTCACAGTTCCATGTATCTCAAATTTGTAGACTATACTGGTAATACTCAAAAAATCACAGAAGTGAAATATTTACTTATACTACAAAAGAATGATGATTAGGAAAAATATGTGTTACTTTTATTCAAAAATGAAATATTTTAAGCTCTGTAATATTTATTTCTGTCAAATACAAGATAACAGAGCAGTGCAAGGTTGATCAGAAAGCTGTAGATTTGCAAACATTACCAAAAACAAGCTGTTCCTCAGCCCCAGGGCTACCTGCAATCTATTTTTGCTCTAACAAACAGAATTTATCCTAACAAACTAGTGTTTTAAATTTCATAGGAAGGATCTAAATAACTAATAACATAAAAAAATGTATTTCTGTCACCCAAAGTCATAGAATCTCAAAACTGAGGTTTAATGTAGTCCTCTGTGTTCTATTCAAGAATACTTTTTATAATACTCCCAACAAATGATCATCCAGCTCCTGCTAATTGCATTAGTAAACAGTTCAATATCTTTCTAAGCAAACTATGGCATGACGGAAAACTCTTCTCACCTAAAAAAGGACTGGGGCCAGCATTGTGGTGTAGTGGGTTAAGCTGCCGCCTGAGATGCCAGCATCCCATAGGGGCACCGGTTCTAGACTCAGATGTTTCACTTCTGATCCAACTCCCTGCTAAGGCATCTGGGAAAAGCAATGGAAAATGACTCAAGTCCTTGGGTCCCTGCACCCATGCAGGAGACCCAGAAGAAGCTCAAGGCTCCTGACTTCACCCTGGTCCGGCACCAGACATTGTGCCATTTGGGGAGTGAACCAGTGGATGGAAGCGATGGAAGCGATCGATCTCTCTCTCTCTCTCTCTTTCTGTGTGTGTGTGTGTGTGTGTGTGTGTGTCTGTAACTCTGCCTTTCAAATACATAAAAATAAACCTTTAAAAACATGTATAAAATAAGCATTTAAAAAGAGAAAAGCTGATTAATAACATATTTGTCAGTAGGAAAAATAACATAATAACTGCAAACTACATCCCAACATATTGCCACTGGGTGTTAACCAATAGTAATTCTGAGAGAGAACAGGTAAATGAAGTGACGAAAAATAAGCTCTGAACAATCAAAGGAATCCCTAGGCCTACTCATAAGTGGTAGTACTAACACAGGACATCAAAGGGTCTGGATTCGGGCTCTGGAGTTAGTATGCAGAAATACAGCCAGGGATTCAAAAGATGAGTCTAACCTTCATCTAACATCTTCTGAATGACAACTACGGGCATATTTGGAGCTCCATTCCATTTTACTTAGTTCTTCACTCCATAGGCTGGAATTGTGGATGGACATTAACTACACTAGCAGAGTTGCAAAAAGTCTAAACTCTAGCCAGGATTTGAAATTAGACTCTTTGGAAACCTAAAAAAAAAAATGGGAAAGGGGTCCTTTCGAGGGTTAGTAAGTACAGTCACTACAAAAGAGGATGGTTAGGAAAATGTGTAAAAATATGCTGCTGATATAATCAGATCAAAGTATAAATACCCAAGAAAAGCTAGTATTTTCTAACAATTATTTACAATCACTCTTTGTTCTAAACACAGATTTGACATATAAAACCTAAGAACTCTGAAAAGCCTATGAAGCTATTCTAGAATTCTCAGTAAAAGCTATTATTTTTGCTGGAAGATCCATGGCCCAAGATTTGTTAAAGAATACAAACTATAGGCCGGCGCCGTGGCTCACTAGGCTAATCCTCCGCCTTGCGGCGCCGGCACACCGGGTTCTAGTCCTGGTAGGGGCGCCGGATTCTGTCCCGGTTGCCCCTCTTCCACTCCAGCTCTCTGCTGTGGCCAGGGAAGGCAGTGGAGGATGGCCCAAGTACTTGGGCCCTGCACCCGCATGGGAGACCAGGATAAGTACATGGCTCCTGCCATCGGATCAGCGCGGTGCACCGGCCGCAGCGCGCGGGCTGTGGCGGCCATTGGAGGGTGAACCAACGGCAAAAGGAAGACCTTTCTCTCTGTTTCTCTCTCTCACTGTCCACTCTGCCTGTCAAAAAATAAAAAGAATACAAACTATAAGATAACATTTTACAATCTTTTGTAAAATTAATTAATTTATAAAAAGGCAGAGAAACAGACAGGGATCTCTCATCTGCTCATTCACTCTCCAAATGTTAACAATAGTACAATCTCAGCCCATTAAAAATACTGACTTTGGGGCTAGCACTGTGGTGTAGCAGGTTAAGCCACCACTCGCAATGCCAGGATCCTATACGGACATTGGTTCAAGTCCTGGCTGCTCCACTTCCCATCCAGCTCCCCGCTACTATGGCTAGGAAAAGCAGTGGAAGATGGTCCGAGTCCTTGGGCCCCACACCCATGTGGGAGACCAGGATGAAGTTCGCAGCTCCTGGGTTCAGCCTGGTCCACAGCCGGTTATTGTAGCTATCTGGAGAGTGAACCAGCAGATGGAAGACCTCTCACTCTCTTTCTTTCCCTGTCTCTCTAAATCAGCCATTCAAATAAACCAAAAAAAAAATTTAAAAAAATATATATTGACTAGGGAAGCATGACATAAAGTGTTATATGAGTAACAAAAAAAAATCTTTACCAAGAATATCTGTATATTCAAAATACTGAAATCACAAAGAAAAGAAAACGATGCAAACTTTTTCCTAACTTTAAAGATTCTGAAGCTAAGGGGTTTAGCCAAAAACAAAATTATTTCCAGCAGGGTGAAAAAGTAAATCAAGCTAGTAAGACTATGCTAAGGAATCTTAGAAAAGAAAGTTTATAAAATACTACAAGTTATTGTTTATTTGACTATATTCTGCTGTAAATTAGAATTTGAATGCTATGATTTTAATATAAAAAGAAGAATCTTTCCAATACACAGAAGCTTTGCATTCAGAGCACTTTAACTATTCCCATATGTTTTCCCTTATTTCACTTTACCCTCAAAATAACTTTGTGAGAACTAAGGATCTTCAACCAAGCCCACATATCCAAGGGAAAAACAGAACCATTGCTCATTAGTGGTGCAATTGGGAAGAAAGCCAAGGATTCCTGATTCTAAGCTTCACTGTCTCTCACTATAACATTAGAAAGTTGCCTAAAATTCTCCTAAACCCACATAAAAATAGGATGATCATATTGGGGATTTTTGCATTATATCTGACAGTCAAAGAATATTCTCAGACCTAGTAGCATTAAGTTAAAGTTATGACAAATTTAAATTTTGTTTTTTGTTTTAGATTTTTTTTATTTATTTATTTGACAGGTAGAGTTACAGAAAATGAGAGAGAGACAGAGAGAAAGGTCTTCCTTCCATTGGTTCACCCCTAAATGCCCGCAACCTCCAGAGCTACGCCAATCCGAAGCCAGGAGCCAGGTGCTTCTTCCTGGTCTCCCATGTGGATGCAGGGGCCCAAGCACTTAGGCCATCCTCCGCTGCTCTCCCAGGCCACAGCAGAGAGCTGGACTTGAAGAGGAGGAGCCGGGACTAGAACCGGCATCCATATGGGATGCTGGCGCCGCAGGAGGATTAACCTAGTGAGCCACGGTGCCAGCCCCTAAAACTTTGTTTTGAAATATACCATATAACACCTATCCCAAAAGAATTTACTTACTTAGAATGTTGGAGTTTATCTTCGATTAATGGAAGAACAGCTGGAATCATTTCTCGAGGGAAAATCTGGCTGACAATAGTAAGCGCCATACATACTTCTATCAGGTTAGTGCTCTGCAAGTCCTGGCATAATCATTAAGCAAAGAAAACATACAGTGTAAAATGTGACAAGAGGAACAGCAAACCCAACACTGTATTGGCCCAATATACTAGTAATTTTCTCCTAACCTTATAGTTAATTTGTACATCCAGACTTAATTTTAAAGGAATATCACTATTTGTTTCATTAGCCTTAACAGAGTCAATAAACAATATAGCCACAAAGCAACTAATATAAAAGCAAATTGTATTTCTATCCTGCTACTGGCCAAAGTAGTCTCCTTTATTTTCTAAACAAATAACAAAACAATCTAAAGAATTTTTCTTATTAATCAACAATAACAGAAGTTTAAAAGAAAATAGTTGTATACAATAAAATGCATACTTTATATACATTTACAAATGCATATCAATTATTCTAATAGAATTTTAAAACATGTTTTTGAAAGTCTGGAAAACATTTAAGTTACCAGTAACTTTAATACAGTTAATGACTTAAAATTTACAAACTACTACACACATACACTTTCACATATCAAAAAGATTCATACATGATAAATGGAAAAGCTCAACAATTCAATTATTGTATCTCATTCTTAATTTTAAAAATTTCATGAATGTGGATTGTAGTTTTACTAACTTCAGTTACCCAACTGTATTATATTTTCCTTTAAAATGTCATTTTAGAGTTTCTAAGATTTCAATTATCTGGTTTATATCTATATCCCTTTAGAATAGATTCTAGAGAGAAAGACACAGCATGAAAAGTCTCCCTGGCTAAGAGTTTGGAGATCTGGATTATAATCTAATTATTAATTTCGAAATGAAATAATAACAGCAGTAGCAGCCACTACTTCACACTATTTCAGTTAGCCCTCAAAACTCTAAGCTCTATTACATCTCCCCATTTCACAACTGCAGAAACTGATCTAAAAGATCTTTCTAACCCCATTCTATAAATCCATCTCCTTCCAAGATTACCTAACAATATGATTGAGGAGAATGGCAGATGCCAACATGAATAATTCAAGACTTTATATTAATTGAAAGACCGACCATACCTTTACAACTGTATTCACAAGAAGCAGCAACAGTTCATGACTTTCATGCAGAAATAAAGAAACAGCCAAGTAACCTAAACATTGAGGGCATAAAGTCTGATTACTACCCACCAAAAACAAATCTTTCCCAATAGATTTAATAAAGCAATAATATGTTCCTCATTTTAAATTCAAAGGTACCAGTTACAGACTAAAATAAAAACACATTGCTATTAAAATATGAGGTTAAAAAAGCTTAGCCTAGCAGTTAAGGTGCACACATCCCATATGAGAATACCTGGGTTCAACTCCAGAACCTAGGAGGCAATGGTGACAGCTCAAGTAATTGGCTCCCTGGCACTCATGTAGGAAGACTTGAATTATATTCCCTGTTCCTAGCCTTGGTCTAGACCAGCCCAGCCCCTGCCATTCCCAGCCAGCCACTTCAGGGATGCAGGGACTAAGTCAGATTGGAGAGCTCTCTCTCTCTCCCATTCTGTGTATCTACCTATATGCCTCTGCCTCTGCCTCTCTCTCTCTCTCTCTCTACCTCTCAAATAAAAAAATAGATAAAAACTTAGGTAAGGAAGATTTCAAGTCTTCTTCATCCTGAAATGTTTGGGAATTACAGATTTTTCAAGGATACACTTGTAAAGGAAAAGGGGCTAGCTACGTATACCTACTGATGGTCCTATAAATAACATTAAGATATGCCTTCTACCTCTTGTGAAAATCTCTACATAATTAGGCCTATATTTTCTAATAGCCAAACAAAATTATTCAAAAACGAATAGTTATTAGAGTTAATAGTCAGTTATGGCTGCTTGTATTATTGCGTAAGCTACCGTACACCAACCCATAAGATTCAGATCCTATAGTAAGTCATCCACAATCTTATCTTCTCAATCTGAAGGCACTACTGAATGAGTAACAGCTACTGAGGAAAAAAAGCACTCTACCACATTTAATGTACTCATTGGCTTAAATAAGCATTTCTGTTTCAATAATATTTACACCTTTTAAAAGAACATAGGGGCCGGCGCCGCAGCTCACTAGGCTAATCCTCCGCCTTGCGGCGCCAGCACACCAGGTTCTAGTCCTGATCGGGGCGCCGGATTCTGTCCCGGCTGCCCCTCTTCCAGGCCAGCTCTCTGCTGTGGCCAGGGAGTACAGTGGAGGATGGCCCAAGTGCTTGGGCTCTGCACCCCATGGGAGACCAGGATAAGTACCTGGCTCCTGCCATCGGATAGGCGCGGTGTGCCAGCTGCAGCATGCCAGCCGCAGCTGCCATTGGAAGGTGGGCCAGTGGCAAAGGAAGACCTTTCTCTCTGTCTCTCTCACTGTCCACTGCCTGTCAAAAATAAATAAATAAATAAAATAAAAAGTACATAGGATTGAAGAAATACATTAATATATAACGACTGCCATGTACTTGGAATCTAGATGTTCCATGTCAATTTCTGACACCTCTCATACTATTCAACTAATATTTATTAGACAGTTACTATAGGTCAAGTACTTTACAAGCCTTACTTCATTTAAAACTCACAACAACCCTATGAAGTAGATACTATTATTTTTGTAATATAATACTGAGGTCCGAGGGCTACAGCTATGACTTGGTGGAGCCAGAACTAAACCCAGGCATTTGCGGTCAGTCCACATCTTAAACCCCTATGTTGTATGGCTTCTCTACATAGTCTTCCATGAGTAATGAAGTTGCCTGATTTTCATGCTCTTTTTTTTTTTTAATTCTCAATTCTTCCAACCCTTTCACTAGCGATTCTAATATTAACTGTCTTCATTGTTACCTAGCATCCATTCTATGTGTGCTTATCATGCAATGAGAGAAAACAGAAACTCCCAGTTCTCACAACTGAGAAGTAGCAGCCAAGTCTGACAGCAACATTTTCACTGAAAGTCTGAGAAGCAGAGCTGCTACTCCAACAGTCATGAAAGAGGTAAAAAATAAATAAATAAATAAATAAATATTGACCAGGACCAAGAAAGGGATGAGGAAAACCCCAGAGAACATTTAAGGTGGTGATTAAGTTTTAGCAGATTGCTGACAAATCACTTGTTCAGCAATAATACCCATACCCAAGTCACCAACATCTACACCAACAAATTAATCCAAAGATCATCTCAGTGAAATCTTAATTTTATCTGTTAAGCTAACCTACTTTGACAATCAGACAATAGAGAAAAATATGTTCTGTGACTCAAAAAATTTCTCAGGGGATAGTGCAGTGGTGTAGTGGGCTAAGCCTCCACCTGCATTGCAGGCATCCCATATGGAAATAGGTTCTAGTCCCAACTGCTCCTCTTCCAATCCAGCTCTCTAATATGGCCTGGGAAAGCAGAAGAAGATGATCCAAGTGCTTGGGCCCCTGCACCCACGTGGGAGACCTGAAAGAAGCTCCTAGCTCCTGGTTTCTGATAAGCCCAGCTCTGGACACTGTAGCCATTTGGGGAGTGAACCAGCAGATGGAAGATCTTTCTGTCCCTCATCTCCCTATAATTCTACCTCTCAAATAAATAAATAAAATCTTAAAAAAAAAAAAAACTTCTCAGGTAAACAAAACTATGATCATAATATATATTTGAAATGACTAAGTGAAACACAGGATAAAAGCTTAGACTAACAGAAATTTGAGTTCACATTCTAGCTCCATCATTTATTAGCTCTATGATCTCAGACAAATGACAAGACCTTTCTGTTTTCTCACCTTTTTTTTTTTTTTTTTTTTTTTTTTGACAGGCAGGGTGGACAGTGAGAGAGAGAGAGACAGAGAGAAAGGTCTTCCTTTTGCCGTTGGTTCACCCTCCAACGGCCGCCGCGGCCGGCGTGCTGTGGCCGGCGCACCGCGCTGATCCGCTGGCTGTTTTCTCACCTTTAAAGTGAAGCCAAAACAACCTCATAAAACAAGGCACTTAAAATGTCTCACTCATTGGGCATTGAAATTTATTTACCAGCCGGTGCCGTGGCTCACTTGGCTAATCCTCCGCCTGTGGCGCCAGCACCCCAGGTTCTAGTCCCAGTTGGGGCTCCGGATTCTGTACCGGTTGCTCCTCTTCCAGGCCAGCTCTCTGCTGTGGCCCGGGAGGGCAGTGGAGGATAGCCCAAGTCCTTGGGCCCTACACCCGCATGGGAGACCAGGAGGAAGCACCTGGCTCCTGGCTTCAGATTGGCACAGCACGCCGGCCATAGTGGCCATTTAGGGGGTGAAACAAAGAAAAGGAAGACCTTTCTCTCTGTCTCTCTCTCTCTGTCTAATCTGCCTGTCAAAAAAAAAAAAAAAAAAAAAAAGAAATTTAATTACCAATAGTCACACAAAAAAATAAGAAGACATTCTCCATCAGGGAAGGCACCCAAACTGGCCTTAGAAACCACAGCAGAGAGGGGCAATGGGAGCAGATCAAAGACACACGAGAAGGTTTAAACGTTATCTTTAAAAAACGACTTTTTGAAACACCATCTTAAGTGTTAAAGTGATTATATGGATAGGACTGAGTGTCTGGTAATAGATAATTTTAAAAAGGAATGAATGCTCCAACATGGAAAGCAATGCACACAGCAGACTCATAGAACAACAATCACTTTAAACAGCACTCTAATCTCAGAATCAGCCCTTAAGGCATTCTGATCTGGCTGAAAAGCCCACAAGAGCATTTCAGGCATGGAAAGCCAAGACACTGTGGCAAAAAGTGTCCTACATGAAGGACCACAATGGGTGAGACCCCAGTGGAAAGAAGAGGTCATCAAAGAAGGAAGTACTTTTCTCTGAAGGGAGGAGAGAACTTCCACATTGCTTATGGCCTTCTCTAAACACTAACAGAGTTTGTGGATCCAAAAGGCTTCCATAGCTTAGGCAGCGCATGTCAAGAGCCTCGGGTAATCATTAAAGTATTGTTAAGAGTGTTGTTAAATTGGCCAGCACCGTGGCTCAATAGGGTAATCCTCCGCCTGCGGCGCCAGCACACTGGGTTCTAGTCCCGGTAGGTCGGGGCACCAGATTCTATCCCAGTTGCCCCTCTTTCAGGCCAGCTCTCTGCTGTGGCCCAGGAGTGCTGTGAAGGATGGCCCAGGTGCTTGGGCCCTGCACCCCACAGGAGACCAGGAGAAGCACCTGGCTCCTGGCTTCAGATCAGCGCAGCACACCAGCTGCGGCACCCATTGGAGGGTGAACCAACGGCAAAGGAAGACCTTTCTCTCTGTCTCTCTCTCTCTCACTATCCACTCTGTCAAAAAAAAAAAAAAAAGAGTGTTGTTAAATTAACAAGAGTCACTGTGCACTAACTGCCCTTGCAGGACCTCTGTCTTCAAAGAGTTGTATTATAATTATGTCTAAGTGCTTGCAAAAGATGTATCATTCTTGGGTACTCCTTTAAAGTTATTTTCACTTTTTTTTTTTTTTTTTTTTTTTTTTTTTAGAAAATTAACTTCAAGATGCAATGACTTTGAACAGCCCTTGTCTCAACTGTTGAGGAACAGTTTTTTGGGTTTTTTGGTTTTTTTTTTTTTTTTTCCTGCAAATTGTTGAACTCCTTACTTAGTATAGAGTTGGTCTTCTGTGTATAAAGTTAATTGAAAATGGATCTTAGTGGAGAATGGGACTGGTGATGGGAAAGGAAGGAAGTGGAGGGGTTAAAGTCATACTTATGAAATGTATGAATTTTGTATTCCTTAAATAAAACCTTTCTTTGGGGGAAAAAATAAAAATAAATAAAATTATAGTCATGGAAAATTTTTAAAAATTAAAAAAAATGACTTTCAGGGCCAGAGTTATGGTGCAGTGGGCAATAGCTCCACCTGCGGAGCTGGCATGCCCGTATAGGCACCAGTTTGTATCCCTCTTCCAATCCAGCTCCCTGCTAAGGCCTGGGAAAGCAGTAGAAGATGGCACAAGTGGCTTGGTCCCCTGCACCTAGGATGGAGACCCATAAGAAGCTCCTGGCTTCGGATTGGCCCAGCTACAGCCATTGTAGTCATTTGAGGTGTGAACAGGCAGATGGAAGACCTTTCTCTCTCTGTATCTCTACCTCTCAAATAAAATAAATAGTTAAAAAAAAAAAATGACTTTTGGGGCCAGCACTGTGGCTCAGCGGGTTAAGGTCCCAGCCTGCGGCACTAGTATCCCATATGGGCACCAATTCTAGTCCCTGCTGCTCCACTTCCAATCCAGCTCTCTGCTACGGCCTGGAAAAACAGTAGAAGATGCCCAGGTTCTTGGGCCCCTGCATCTGTGTGGGAGACCCAGAAGAAGCTCCTGGCTTCGGATCTGCTCAACTCTGGCTGTTGCAGTCGTTTGGGGAGTGAACCAACAGAATAGAAGACCTCTCTCTGGCTCTAACACTGTCTTTCTAATAAATCTTAAAAAAAAATGACTTTCAGTCAATAGCACATATTAAGAATATCTGATGCCTGAAAGGTTGTATTTGGAATGATCTTTTGTTCTCTTTTTCTGAAAAGATCAAAAAGAAATTTTCAATTATTGTTGAGCATTTTGGGAACAGTGAAAACCTTTTCAGTTTTAAACAGCAGCATGCTAGACATGAATCCGTTTGGCGGCTGGCGCCACAGCTCACTAGGCTAATCCTCCACCTGTGGCGCTGGCACGCTGGATTCCAGTCCCAGTTGGGGCGCCAGATTCTGTCCCAGTTGCTCCTCTTCCACTCCAGCTCTCTGCTGTGGCTCGGGAGTGCAGTGGAGGATGGCCCAGGTCCTTGGGCCCTGCACCCGCATGGGAGACCAGGAGGAACCACCTGGCTCTTGGCTTCGGATCCGCCCAGTGTGCCGGCCACTACGCACCAGCTGTAGTGCCCACTTGCACTACGCGCTGGCTGTAGTGCCCACTTTGGGGGTGAACCAACGGAAATAGGAAGACCTTTCTCTCTGTCTCTCTCTCTCTCACTAACTCTGTCAAAAAAAAAAAAAAAAGAATATAGACATGAATGCATTTGGAAATATCCAAAAATTAGCCATAAGAAGAGACAGTGATGACAGATACAAGGCAAAAGTCTGGTATTTCTTTGCTCCTACCCAACTTTTTTTTTTTTTTTTTTTTTCATTTCTTTTACTTCTCCACTTTCATGCCTTCACTATTTCTTTCCTTTCTGTTTCCCTCCAATCTTGAGCCACTTTTTTATTCTCTTACATATTAGCTCATAAGTCAAGAAAACAGTGGCATTCCTCTTAGAGGTATCTATTTAAGAACTCTGGAAGATACACTCAAATAAACTAACCTCCTTTAGTGAAATTTCAGCTCAAGTAGGAAAGACGTTTATGAGTTGAAGCTATAAAATTTATCTGGGTATCTGTGTTGTGGTATGGTGAATTAGCTGCCACTTGGAACGCCTGTATCCCCTATTAGAGTACCTGAGATCGAGTCCCACTTCTACTTTTGATCCAGCTTCCTGCTAATGTGCTTAGAGACTGGAATGGATTTCTTGGCGCTCAATTTAGGCCTGTCTCAGCCTCAACTGTTGCAGGAGAGTGAACCAGCAGTTGAAAGATGAATGGGTATCTCCTTCTTTCTTTCTCTCTCCCATTTCTGTCACTTTGCCTTTCAAATAAATAAATCTTAAAAACATAAAAGGTATTCATTATTCATGGGATAGATATGGTGGGAGCCTATTATATGCCAGGTGCTGCAGGCACATATACAGGTGGAGAATTTACAATGCTCCCAGTTTGAGAATCGCTGCAACAACAGTGGAGGAGACAGATACAAACACAGAAAATAGTAGTTATAATGTTGTAATGGGCTTCATGGAGGCTTGAATCATGTGCTGTGCTCATACAGTCAACATAAGACACAGAAACCTTATTTCTCTTGTCTCTGAGATTTAGAGAATATGCAGATTAGATTTCATATGATAGTTCTGAAGCAAAACCACTTTGGAACTTGTTTGAAAATTGCATGGCCAGGGGTCCACATTGTGGCACTGTGGGTCAAGCCATCACCTGCAATGCTGGCATGCCATATGAGCACAGGTTTGAGTCCAGCTGCTTCACTTCTGATCTAGCTTCCTGCTAATCAACCTGGGAAAGCAGCAGAAGATGGACCAACTGCTTGGATGGGGTTCTAGGCTCCTGGCCATCTGGGGAGTGAACCAGTGGATGGAAGATCTTTCTCTCTCTGTCTCTCCCTCTGTCTCTCCCTCTGCCTTTCAAATACATCTTAAAAAGAAAAAAAAAAAAAAAACCTGCATGGCTAGAGTTTAGTCAGTCTTAACTTTGGTCCTGTCATTTTCATTTTGGCCACATGGGGCATGACGAAGGGCCTGTGTCCTGCTCTCCTATTACTTGACTGACCTCCTTATAAGTGTAGGCAGGAAATTTTAAAAATGATAGTCAGTCAAAATTGAAGAGTGTTAGTACAATTTTTTTTTATAACTGTTGTTTCCTTTTGCTTCTTAGACCTACATTTTGACATTTTTCACTTTAAATGTAATTGTATTTTTAATATGTAAAACATTAAATAATTTTGACATTTTTCACTTTAAATTTAATTGTATTTTTTATATGTAAAACATTAAATAATTCAAAAGTTTTAAGACTTTATTAAATAATACAATCAGAAGATGTTCACTCTCATCTCTTGTCTTGATATTCATTTTGCCCCTTGCCCTCATAAGTAACTATTACTATTTTCTTTTTTTTTTTTTAACTTTTATTTAACAAATATAAATTTCCAAGGTACAGCTTTGGATTACAGTGGCTTCCCCCCCTCCATAACTTCCCTCCCACCCGCAACCCTCCCATCTCCCTGCTATTACTATTTTCATTAGTTTCTGATTCATCTTTCCATTGCTTCCTTTTGAAAAAAGAAACCAAACTATGCGCACACACTCTGTCTTACACAAAAGGCATTTATGTTTGCACAAAAAATACTATATAGATTACTCTACACTTTGTTTTGATATCTTGATACTATTACACAGTTACATAGTTTTCATTGAGTAGATGCACCATAGCTTTTTCAACTAGTTCCCTACCAGTGGACATACAGATTATTTTTGAATTTTACTCCTATAAATAATACTGCAATAAATAACCTTGTACATGTTTTAGTTCACAGCTGTGGGAGCTTATCTCAAAGAAGAGCTCAGAGTCATTTTATTGAGATTCATGATCTTGCTTAGAAAAACATATTCTTTCCAATGAGAAAGTTTGGGGTGACTACTAACAACAGTGACTACAACGGGAAGAGCTTTGCAAGCTGATCTGAAAACATTAATAGAATAAAACTGTTCTTTGGGGTAGTATTTAAGAGAAATCAAAGTTTTAAGAAAAGCAAATTATTAAAACAGACTACTTTAATAACTCAGAAAAAATATTTCTTGCCTGAAGGGATTTTAGAATGAATCTAGGATCTAAAGTATTAAGATATGAAAAAATTAATACCATACAGTAACAGATGTTAGGAGCCACCTGAGTGATCACAGAATTAAGACTTTATTTGCAGTATGGAAAGGGAAAAAAAAGGAAGCCAAAAGACACTGAACTTAGAGGAAAGAACACAACAAATCTGTATGATAGAAGAGCATTTTGAGTAGAGTGGGTGTCCAATAAGTGGAATATTGTATACATACTGTTTCAAAATCTTTACCAAGACATCTCCCACCCTTACTCTACCATCTGACAGTTCTGATCCATAAATCTACTTAGAATGCTAATCCTTGACAACATCATGTTATCAACCCCTCTGAATGAAGAACTCTTCTAAAGTGCTTCCTTTTTGGACCCTCATTTAAAGCTGAATGTTTAGGAAAAGAAAACTAAGTCTTTGAAAGAAATTAGCCTAATACCCCTAAAGGTTAACTAGAGATGATAATTTTTAAAAATAATTCTAATCTTCATAGCTAAAATTTGTGAGAATGGGTTCAAATTTATTCTGGTCAATTTGCTTTTTCCTATAGAAAATATTTCTAACCATTTAAACTGATGAAGTTAAACAGACTACTTAAAACCAGCTTTACTGGGGCCGGCACTGTGGCGCAGTGGGTTAAAGCTCCGGCTTGCAGTGCCGGCATCCCATATGGGCGCCGGTTCACATCCCGGCAGCTCCACTTCCGTTCCAGCTCTCTGCTATGGCCTAGGAAAGCAGTGGAAGATGGCCCAAGTCTTTGGGCCCCTGTATCCATGTGGGAGACCCAGAAGAAGCTCCTGGTTCCTGGTTTCGGATCAGCTCAGCTCTAGCCATTGCGGTCATTTGGGGAGTGAGCCAGAGGACGGAAGACCTCTCTCTCTACCTCTCTCTGTAACTCTGCCCTTCAAATAAATAAAATAAATATTAAAAAAAAAAAAAGATTTACTGAGGTACAATTCACATGCAAGAAAATGTACCCATTTTAATGAGTTTTAACAAAACTATATAGTCGGGGCCGGCGGTGTGGCGTAGTGGGTAAAGCCACCGCCTGCAGTGCCAGCATCCCATGTAGGCGCCAGTTTGAATCCACTTCCAATCTGGCTCTCTGCTGTGGCCAGGGAAAGCATTAGAAAATGACCCAAGTCCTTGGGGCCCTGCACATACGTGGGAGACCAGGAAGAAGCTCCTGGCTCCTGGCTTCAGATCGGCGCAGCTCCAGCCGTTGCAGCCATTTGGAGAGTGAACCAGCAGATGGAAGACCTCTCTTTCTCTCTGCCTCTCCTTCTCTCTCTGTTTAACTCTTTCAGATAAATAAATAAATCTTAAAAAAAAAAAACACCTATATAGTCTTCTAACTACCATCACAATCCCATGCAGATTTTACTCTTTCCTACAACTCCAAAATGCTATGGGTCATGAAACTGATTCATGTATAGGCTCTGAGCTTCTGAAGTGCTTGATCTTTTAACAGAGATTATAATGCAGTGTTCTAAAAACATACCATTTACCAGTCATCATTTATTCTATACAGCAGTTAGAACTTTAAGGACAATATTATAGTATGAAAGTCTTAAACACACACACCTACTCTTTTTTCTAGTAAGTTTCCTTGTTGGGCCAACTTGATTGCGTGTATATAGCCAAAGGAAGCATCATAGCCAAGCATTTCACAATACATAAGTCTCACCATACATTCCTTCATCATTTTCTGAAAAGAAAAAAATCCAGTAACTACACAAATAACAGAATGTCTTATGTTACAATCATTTCACAGGAAATATCTCAATCCTGACACTGATACGAAGATAACATACATACATATTATAAATTAATCACCTGATATCATATTGTATGAATATAATGTGGACCCAGCGTTAATTACCAAAAGTACTAATTTTAGTAAAATTATTTCAAATATTTTATTAATGACCACACTATAAAATAAACCAATTCTAGTTACTTCTAATTCTATGGGCCCTTAGTGTAAAATTTGGTTATAATATGATACATGTGGAGCTCAGACAAAATTCCATGCATGGTAATCTGACTTGGCTTCCAAAATGCAGGACATCAATTTAACACACTTTGTCAAATGAAAACATTTGTAAAATTCCCACAGATGGTAATAATTTCTTTAAAAAATATTTTTTCACATCTAAAAATCAAAATATACCTAGACATTTTTAGAATACTCTACTAATTGTTTCTCAGACTTTTGGCTAAGACCAAATGTAGAATACCCTACTAAATGTAATAGTCTGCTTTACAGGTACTCTTTTTTTTAATAATTCACAATTATTATTAACTAAAGGGTGTGACTCCATTAATAGTATAGCCATTTAAAGATTCAGTTTTTTAATGGGATCTTCCAATATTTTCAGTGCCAGTTAAACATTTTTCAGAGAGCCTAGAAGTTTCTTTTCAATATTTACAGCAAATTTTAATCAGAAATAAAAATATAAATGTTTCCCAAAAAGTTCATAAGCTATTTTAAACTTGAAATCTAATAGGGCTGGGGCCGGTGTTGTGGCATAGTGGGTAAAGCCACTGCCTGCAGTGCCGGCATCCCCTAGGGTTGCCAGTTCGAGTCCCAGCTGCTCTATTTCTGATCCAGCTCTCTGCTATGTCCTGGGAAAGCATTAGAAGATAGTCCAAGTCCTCGGGCCTCTGCATCCACGTGGGAGACCAGGAAGAAGCTCCTGGCTCCTGGCTTCAGATTGGTGCAGCTTCGGTGGCTGCAGCCAATTGGGGAGTGAACCAGCAGCTGGAAGACCTCTCTCTCTCTCTTTCTCTCTAACCAGCAGATGGAAAACCTTTCTCTCTCTCTCTCTCTCTCTCTCTCTCTCTGTATAACTCTGACTTTCAAATAGATAAATAAATCTTTTAAAAAAATGAAATATAATTAGAGCTAGCATATTACAAGATTATTAAACCATAAAATGCTTAGAAAACAGTAAAATAGGGATCGGAGCTGTGGCGGAGCCAGTTAAGCTGCTGCGTGCACTGCCAGCATCCCATATGGGCACTGGTTCAAGTCCTGGCTGTTCCACTTCAGATCCAGCTCTCTGCTATAACCTGGGAAAGCAGTAGAAGATTGCCCAAGTCCTTGGGCCCCTGTACCCACGTGGGAGACCCGGAAGAAGCTCCTGGCTCCTGGCTTCCGATCAGCCCAGCTCCAGACCTTTCTCTGTCTCTGCCTCTCTCTAACTCTGTCTTTCAAATAAATAAATAAATCTAAAAATAAAAAAAAAAGAAATTTAAAAAAAGGAAACAGTAAAATAAAATACTTTAAGAAAAATAACTTTTACTACTTTACATGTGGAAGTGTGTGTGTGTGTGTGTGTATATATAAATAAGAAGGGCGTAAAGTAAATCATAAGAAAATTTTAGGGAATGAGATTTAATTCAAGTCACTTGTGCTTAAAGCAATAAAATTAACCCATTAAACATTAATTAAGACTACTAAATTCTGAGAAAATACAAGATACTGAAGTCTTGCATCAATTAAAACTGAAAATGTTAATTTAAGCCATTAAGTATCACCTCTATATTTGTAGCATTTTACCTCAGAGTTTTTCAAAAACCATCCACAACTGACTTTGCCTACGATAAATTACATTTTAGCAACTGGTAAGTCAGATGTCACTATCAAGTCCACAGTGGGCCAGATTTCAAACTTATGTGTGTGGACACAACTATGCAAACTTACCAGTGTTGTAGTAGGAGCAGAAACAGTTGCTTTCAAACTACTTAATTCCTGCTGGATTAATTTCTCTTCTTCCTGAAAAAGTAAAAATATTTAAATGTTTGAATAACTACTATTTTCAACAGTAACTTAATTTTTAAGGAGAAAAATTAAAATCTATAATACTTTCAACTAAAAAGAAACATTAGAGATACAAATATTACATGCTTGAAGTATGCCCAAAGGCATTTTTTTCACCCTCAGAATCATCCCTGGAGAGAATAATTATTTCCAAACTAACCTACCATTCCTCTTCACTCAGTTACTGAACTTTTAAGGGACCACTTGACAGAAAATGGTTTTAAAAAATTGAAGAGACGGGCCGGCGTTGTGGCATAGAGGGTAAAGCTGCTGTCTAAGACTCCAGCATCCCTTATGGTGCTGGTTCATGTCTCGGCTGCTCCACTTTGATCCAGCAGCAGCAGATGGCCCAAGTGCTTGGGCCCCTGCTACCACAAGGGAACCCGAGATGCAGCTCCTGGCTCTTGGCTCCCATCTGGCTCAGCCCTAGCAACTGCAAACGTCTGGGTAGTAAACCAGGGGATGAAAGATATTTCTATCTTCCTAACTCTTTCAAATAAATAAATCTTTATTTTTAAAACTGGTGAGAGGGAAAGAGTAGAGAGAAATTCTCCATGTACTGTCCCAGTTTCTTCCTCATTTCCCCCTATGCTTTTCCCAGTCTCTCACACACCCCTACTATGAGGGCACTGACACTATTCACTTTGTAACTTTACCTCCTTAAGCACTTTAAATTGGCCTCATTTTTGGTCAGTATGAAGCTATCTTTAAATTGCACACTGAGGACAGGTGTGTGGCACAGCAGTTAAGCCACTGCTTGGGATGCCTGTATGCCCTATCAGAAAGCCTGGCCTTCCATACGGATTCTTGTAACGTGCACCCTGAAGGGCAGCAGGTAATGAATGGGTTCCAGCTACCCATGGGGCAGACCTGAATAGAGTTCTAGGCTCCCAGCTTCAGCCTGGCCCAGCCCTGGCTGTTGCAGTCATTCGCAGACTGAACCAGCAGACAGAAGATCTCTCTTCATCTGTCTCCTTGCTTTTCAAAAAATGAAAATTAAAAACTTTAAAAAATAATAGTAAATCACACACTGAATTAGTAAGTGTGCACTAGGTAGATAAGGAAGAACTACTAGTGAAGTCCTACCACATTTGGATACTCACATACAGTTTCAAACTGCAATCTGAAAGTCAAAATCAATTATTTTTTAAGATTTCAGGGTCAGCATTGTGGCATAGCAGGTTAAGGTGTCAACTGCGACACCAGCATCCCATAAGAGAACTGATTTGAGTCCCAGTTGCTCCACTTCCAATCCAGCTCCCTGCTAACAGGCCAAGGAAAGCAATGGGCCCTGGTCTTCCACATAGAGACCCAGATGGAATTTCAGGTTCCTGGCTTCAGCCTGACCTAGCCATGGTCACTGCAGCCATTTGGGGAACGAATCAGCAGGTGGAAGTGCTCACTCTCTCACTCTGCCTTACAAATAAGTAAATAAATCATTAAAAAAAATTTCATTCCACATCTCATAAAAATTAGCAAAGAACAAAAACATTAAGATAAGCAATACTGAATCCACAAATAACGATTCTGGTATATGAAGCAGATCTTTGGAGCACAACATCACCTTATTTCAGCTTCCAAAAGAAAAAACTTCTTGTAACTTTGAGGGTACTTTGTTTCTCTTCTCTTTTCTCCTCTCCTGACACTGCATCATAATTGTGCTGTCACTAGTCTTATGCCCAAAATGGATGACCAAATCCTTGGAAGAAGGGAATGTCTTTTATTTTATTTTCCTCAAGAACTTCTAGTTAAATAGTTGCTCCATAAACATCTGTTAGGCAATTTATGACATAGAATACATTTTTAGGATTGCAACTCCTTGAAACTTTGGGTCAGGATCACACAACTATAGAGACCAGAGTTGTGGAGGACGGGTTAGGCTGTGGCCTGCAATGTCAGTATCCCATATGGGTGCTAGTGTAAGTCCCAGCAGCTCCACTTCCGATCCAACTCCCTGCTAATGGTCTGGGAAAGCAGTGGAAGATGGTCCAAGTGCCTGGGCCCTGCACCTACGTGGGAGACCAGATGAAGCTCTTGGCTTCAGCCTGGTCCAACCCGGGCTGTTACAGCCATTTGGGGAGTGAACCAGCAGATGAAAGATATCTCCCCCTCTCTCTATAACTCTGCTTTGAAATAAAATTAAATCTTTAAAAACACACACACATATACAAACTTCTATTATACACCGCTCATTTCCAAAGCCCATCTGAAGCAGAGACTTACTCAGCAAATTTTACATTTGGGGAAGAATTACGTTTTTTCTTTGCCCAACCCCTCGGTCTGACTTAAGAACTTCGAGCTCCCCAAATATACTCGACAGCAGGCTCAATGGCAGGATCTGTCCACGAACATGAGTGACAGAAGCAGCTGAAAGGCCTGGGGAAGGGGAAGAACTTGAGTAGAGAAAGAAACTTCGTAGGAGGTGGATTAGTGGCCGGCAGTCCCACCGCACTGGGTATTTTCACACTCCGGTCACCTCCAGTAATCCTCAACGCCAACTACGGAAGATGCATCGGTACATTCCCCCTTCATCTTTGGGAAAATGTGCGGAGGGTCAAAGGTTACAGACATCCGTCCCAGATCCCCATGAGTCAGTGTCGAAGCCAACTGTGGAAACTCAGACTTCCAGCTGTCAGTCCGGGCAAGAAAATGAAGAGTCCGGACAGAGACACACACAAGCAGCCCCCAAACCCCTCCAGAAGGCCTGCCCACGGGGTCCCGGAGTCTCGCTGCCCAGCCAGGGCCTCCCGGCGCAGGGGCCTTCATCCCCGCGCCCCCAACCTCCCCGCCTGCCGGCACCTACGTGTTTGGAAGTGAGGGCAGTGATGCTGCGGACCAGGCCGCCCAGCCGCGAGGAGAAGGGCGCCTTGGCAGCCGCGGGCCCGCCACCCGCCTGGTTCTGCAGAAAGAGACCCGGCAGCGCCGTCAGCGTCTTCTCCACAATGTCGCTCATCGCCGCCGCCGCCGCCAGCGTTCGCGTCGCCGCCCGACTTCATGCCCGAGGGCCTCCGCAGGCGCCGCCGCCCCGGCCTCCGTAGTTACTTCCTGCTTTTTGAAGGAGAAATCTTTATTCGCTCCCAGCGCGAACAGACACAGTGTCGTTCTCCAGAGTGGCCGCGAGAGGCGCTAGAAGCCGCTGACTCGTAAGAACGCGCCGCGGCGCACTTCCGGTGGAGGCGTGGAGGCGTCCCCGCTGCCGGTTTCCATAGCAACCCGGGGACAGGTCACCCAGCAACTGTGAGTTCTGAGGAAGCCGCTCGGGTTCGTCCCTCTGCTTCGTACCCTCAAGGTCTCCCTTTCCCGTGCCGCCTGGAACGCGTCGATAAGCGCGCCTTCCCGGCCTCGACTTCTCAGGGACTCCCCGCACTCAGCCGGCCTGGCTGCGGGCCCCGGGCGACCCGCCCGCCCACCTCCCGCTGCTGCACCGGAGCTGCGGCTTCCCCCGGGGCCCCGTTACCGGGCTGGCCCTCTCGTGGTGCCCAGTTCAGCGGCCGCGGTCAGTGCTCCCACCCGTGATCGCTTCCAGCCCGCGGCTCCTCTGGGAGAAGTGGACAGTGCCACTCATTCCGACCCCTGTCCAGCTGGTGCAGGTTCAAGTTCGCTTCCCTGGAGCTGCGTCGCCGGCCAGGCAAGCACGGAACGAGCTGCGTGTGCCACCCACTGCGTGTCTCACAACACTCGGTTCTTTTCCACTTGGCCATGTGGAGAGAGGCTACCTCTTCCCTCCTACCTAGATCAGAAAGTAGTACTGAGCTGCTCACAACGTGGTCTGGTGACCTCGGAGGCTCCCTGAAACTCACGGGATCCAGCAAGTTAAAATGCTGTCGTAATATGACTTGCATCGTATTTGCTGTTTCCACTCTCATCTTCTCAGTAGTGTGCAGCGTTTTCAAGAGGCTAGATGACCTGAGATTACGCTGCTAGCCGGTGAAATATGTGCTTGAGGAGTCTCGTACTTTATAGAATCTTTTATAGAATCTTTTTAAATTAAAATTAAGACCGATGGTGCGCTATCAAGTCACTTGACGGCCTGCTTGCAGATAAAATAATGAAAGCCCTCCCTAACAGAGCTTCCCCTACACGTGTAAGAGGGGAGAGAAACAGTGCATAGAAGAAAGAATGAAAGAGTTGGGTTTTGCTGAGCTCCTCTCTCCACTTTCTTCAAACTCTCACAAGCTTCCTGGCTGTTTGTTCTCAGGTCTTCACTGTTTTCTCCACCTGTGACCTTGGGGCCTTTCAATAATCAGTTCAAGGATCAACAATCAACTTTTTTTTATTTTTCATTGGCATGTAAAAATTGTATTTATGAAGTGCCATGTTTTGATATAATGTATAATGTTCAAATCAGAGTAAACAGCTATGTCTTCAAACATCTATCATTTCTTTATGGTGAAAACACTTCAAAATCCTTTCTTGTGGCCTTTTAAAAATATATATGTATACAGTACATCATCATTATCTGTAGTCTCCCTACTGTGCAATAGAACACCAGACTTCTTTCTCCCACCTATGACTTAGTACCTGTTAACCAGTCTTTCCCTGTCCCTCCCTCCAGCCTGCTCTCCTCAGCTTCTAGGAATCAACATTATACCCCAACTTCTATATCTGCTTTTAGTAGATTCCACATAGGAGTGGGATCATGTAGTGCTTGTCATTTGGTGCCTGGATTATTTCATTTAACATAATAACCAACAGTTCCATTCATGAGTAGCATGCCATTGTGTATTTCTGCCACATTTTCTTTATCCATCCGTTGATGGACATTTAGGTTGTTTCAATTTCTTGGCTATTGTGAACAATACTGCAGTAAACGTGGGAGTGCTGATGTTTCCTCAACAGACTTATTTAGTTTCCTTTGGATAGATACCCTGTAGTGGGATTGCTGGATCATATGGTAGTTCTACTTTTAATTTCTGCAGGAACCTCAGTATTGTTTTCCAGTGGCTGAACTAACATTTCCACTAAGAGTATGCAGGGGTTCCCTTTTCTGCACATCCTCGCCAGCACTTGGTGTCACTTGTCTTTCTTTGATGATAGCCAAGCCAAGTGGAATGAGGTGATGTCTCACTGTGGTTTTCATTTGCATTGCCAGATCATTAGTGATGATGAGCATTTTTCCAGGTACCCATTGATCATTTTAACATCTTCCTTTGAAAAATGGCTGTTTAAACCCATTGCCCACATTAAAAGTGGATTATTTGACGATTTCTGCCATTGAGTTGTTTGACTTTCTTATATATTTTGGTTACTGACCCACTGTCAGATGTATCACTTGCAAATATTTTCTCCCGTTCTATAGACTAACTCTTTACTCTCATGATTGTTTCCTTGACTGTGGAGAAAAATTTGATTTTGGTAGAATCCCATTTGTCTGTTTTTTGGGTTTGTTTCTAGTGCTTTTGGGGTCTGATCCAAAAACACTCTTGCCATTCTAATGTCCTGAAGCATTTACTGTATCTTTTTTTTCTAGCAGTTTCATGCCTTATACTAAAGTCTTTTATCCATTTTGAGTGGATTTTTTTTACAAGGTGAGTGCTAAGGGCCTAGTTTCATTCTTCTCCATGTGAATATCCTGTTTTCCCAGCCCCATTTATTGAAAGACTGTCCTTTCTCCATTGCCAAAGAACATTGTCAAAGATCAGTTGGCTATTGGCTTACCTCTGAGTTCTCTATTCTGCTCTACTAGTCAGTGTCTATTTTTTTCCAATACCATACTGTTTAAATTGCTATAGCTTTGTACTATATTTTAAAGTCAGATACTCATTTTGCTCAAAATTCTTTAGCAGGGCTGGCATTGTGGCACAGCAGGTTAAGCTGCTGCCTCCAACACCAGTATCCCTTATCAATGCCAGCTCTAGAAGCTGTCCCACTTCCAATCCAACCCCTTGCTGCATGGCAGGCCTCTCTCCCTCCTCTCTTTCTCTCTCTCTACCTTTCAAATAAATAAATCTTAAAAAAAAATACTTAAAAAAAAAAGATTGCTTTAGCTACTCAGGATCTTTCTTGGTACCATACAGATTTTAGTAGTATTTTTTTCTAATTCTGTGAAAAAAAATCATTATTTTGTCACAAGTATTGCATTGAATCTGCATATTATTTTGGATAATGTGGAAATTTTAGTGATGTTATTTTTTCCAATCCATGAACATGGGGTTGTTACCAGAGATGGGTAGGATAGATGCTGTTGTCTTTATGCAAGAAATAATTCAGGCATGAGACAGAGGGTAGTGGCTCCTGGATGGTTTGCCAAATAGGTTGCCAGGGATGAGTGGAGTAGAGATGCTTGTCTGCACAGCAAAGAATTCAGGAGTGGGGCCAGCGCTGTGGTATAGTGAGTAAAAGCCGCCACTTGCAGGTGCCGGCGTCCCACGTGGGCGCTGGTTCGAGTCCCGGCTACTCCTCCCCCAATCAAGCTCTCTATGGCCTGTAAAAGCAGTAGAAGATGCCTTCTACCCACATGGGAGACCCAGAAGAAGCTTTTGGCTCCTGACTTTGGATCGGCCCAGCTCCAGCCACTGCAGCCATTTGGGGAGTGAACCAGCAGGATGGAAGACCATTCTCTCTGTCTCATCCTCTCTCTCTGTCTCTCCCTCTCTCTGTCTGTAACTCTTCCTCTCAAATAATAAATAAATAAATCTTTAAGAGAGAGAGAGAAAGAAAGACAGAAAGACAGAAAGACAGAAAGAAAGAAAGAAAGAAATCCAGGCGTGAGACAGAGAGTGGTAATAAGCAAAGCAGCAAGATTTCCTGGGGGAGAGCCTGTGTCCGAATGATTGGCACATCTTCAGACAGAATCTGAGTGCCCAGCCATTCAGACTGGAGTAAGCAAGATCACATAACTAAACGGCCAGGCAGGCACATCAGCAAAGGACGAGAGCTAAGCGCTGAGGGCTGAAATACACCTGATAGACCACCAGAGAACTCAGGAAAGAGCTGAGGGCACCACCTGTGTTCAGACTGGGGCTTATAAGGAAGAGCTCAGCTCCTCCTGCCATTCTTCCTTCCCGGCACTCTCTTTTCCTGGACTACAGGTTTGCTGGTTGTGAAGCAGCTAAAATCCCTCCCAAGATTTTATTTCCTGGTGTCATCAGACTGGGTAGCCCACTTCACACTGGGCAGAGAGGTGTCTTTCCGGGGAAGGCTGGGACCCTTTCTAAAGTTGCTGGGGTATGGGCAGGACTTGGTCGTGCAGAATACTGGGCTCTTCTACGGAATGCTTCTGGGGCTGCGAGAGGCTGCTACACTCTTTCCACGGATGCCTTGTTTTTCTTAGGCCCCTCTCACACACACAGGCTAATTTCTAACTTCCTACCTGATGGATGTTGTTCCATTTCTTCGTCAATGTTTTGTAGTTTTTATTGTAGAGATCTTTTTACCTTTATGATTAAATTTAATCTTGAAAAATTTTATGGTTGTTGGAAATGAGGTTGTTTTCTTTACTTCTTTTTTTTTTTTTTTTCTTTTTTGACAGGCAGAGTGGACAGTGAGAGAGAGACAGAGAGAAAAGTCTTCCTTCCGTTGGTTCACCCTCCAATGGCCGCCACAGCCGGCGCGCTGCGGCCAGCGCACCACACTGATCTGAAGCCAGGAGCCAGGTGCTTCTCCTGGTCTCCATGCGGGTGCAGGGCCCAAGCACTTGGGCCATCCTCCACTGTACTCCCAGGTCATAGCAGAGAGCTGGCCTGGAAGAGGGGCAGCCAGGGCAGAATCTAGCGCCCCGACCAGGACTAGAACCCAGTGTGCCGGCGCCGCAGGCAGAGGACTAGCCTATTGAGCCGAAGCACTGGCCTCTTTACTTCTTTTTCAGAAAATTTACAATTAATGTATAACAATGCAACTGATTTTTATATGTTGACTTTCTATCCTGCAACTTTGCTGAATTCAAATATTAGTTTTGACAGTTTTTGGTGGAATCCTTGGGGTTTTATGTATTAGATTACATCATTACAGTGATAATTCGACTTGTTTCTTTCCAACCCCGTATTTCTTTCTCTTGCCTAATTACTTTGGCTAGGTGTTTTCTAAAATTTTGTCAGCTTTAGTGCATAAGTATTTGCATTTTAAGAGATTCACTCAGTTTGTCCTCTGTACTTCTAGTGTGTTCTTACAAACAATCTTCAGTTAAAATTGCTGTAATCTCTGTAACCTCATTATTACCCAGTAAATGTTCTTTGTTTGTTTTAAATCCCAGAGTTGTCCACATAATTATGCAGGAACACAAGAAAAAAAGTCCACTTTGTTGACTTGTTTTTCAAGAATTTTTTTTCAATTTACTAAGACTTTTTAAAATATTTAAGTTTTATTGAAAACTGTTGTCAGGGGACCTGCATTGTGGTGTGGGTTAAGCTTCCTCCTGTGATGCTGGCATCCCATGTGAGCACAGGTTGGAGTCCTGGCTGCTCCACTTCCCATCCAGCTTCCTGCTAATGTGCCTGAGAAAGCAGAAGACGGCCCAAGTCCTTGGGTCCCTGCCACCCTCATGGGAGACCGAGATGGAATTCTAGGCTCCTGGCTTTGGCCTGGCCCAGCCCCAGCTATTGCAACCATTTGGGCAGTGAAGCAACAGACACAAGCTCTCTGCCTCTGTCTTGGTAACTGGGCCTCTTAAATAAGCAAAACAAATCTTTTATAAAAATAATCTAGTGTTTTATGTTAAAATTTTATTCATTCTTAATTTTAGAATCTTTCCTTGGCTTAAAGGGGGGAGAATAAAAGATTTGCTTTCTAGTGGCAGGTGTTATGGCAGAGCAGGTTCAACTGCCACTTGGGCCCCATTTTGTATTGGAGAGCCAAAGTCCAGGCTACTTCACACTTCGCATCCAGCTGCCTGCTAATGTGTGCCCTTGGAGGCAGCAGACTATGACCCACCTAACTGGGCCTGCCACCCAAGTTGGAGACATGGATGGAGTTCCTGGCTCCAGGCTTCAGCCTGGCCCAGCCCCAGTCGTTGCAGGCATTTGAGAAGTGAACCTGTGGATGAATGATTGATCTCTCTGTCTCTGTCACTCTGCCTCTCAAATAAATAAATCTAAAAACAAAAAAAATTTTTTTTTCCTTCTAACTTCCCACATCCCACAGTTTAAAATGCTAAGAAAGATGGTAACATCAGTATCAGATAATTTGCTGACTCAGGAAAAAGGAGAAATCTATGTGAAACTGTAAACAAGAAAGGAAGTGTGACAAAAGCTTCTTTCTTTCCCTTGGCTTTAGAGATGTTAATCGCTTACCTTATTGTGTCTTATTCAACAGAACATTTTCAAATACCATTATGGTGCCAGTTAAATTGAGACATCATTCGTTACAGAAATCTGAGGTGGGAAGACTCCCTTTGTTCAAATAGGCACCAGAGACAGTGGAGGATCGAAGCAGTTTATTATGCCAATGGGCGCAGCTGAAATCATTTCCTGAGAACTGAGCGACAATCCCAAGTTTCTTACAATATTTATAGGTTCATCAGCATCATACATTAGCTATTAAAGCATTGGTGGGTTTAAATTGCAGCCTACATGACTTAGGACCACACTTCTAATGGTCGGTGGGCCTGCTATGTTTGTAGGATACCAGGGACAGATTAATTAGGACAGATTTATGACTGGAGTTTACAGGTGCAGAACTTAGGACTTCTTCCCTCCGTGGACAAGATAACGGTGGGCAGTTGCTTCACTAGTTAATTGTGAGCAGCCACTTTTCAAGGTCTGTTTTGGGAGGAGGGGTCTGCTTTTCTTTCTTTGTCTCTGGTTGTGGCCATATTTCCTCTACACATTTTGAGACCAAAATTTAAAGGAAAGAGAATTTAATATCTTAAACATAAACCTGATCATTTCTTTAAAGCCAAAGCGTTTTGTTAACACTTTTCAGAAAAGTGTTAGAAATGAAAAACCCACTGAAGCATCTTATTACAAGTTAGTTAAAGTACCATATTGGTTTACCTGGAGAAGAACATGCAATAGCTGAAAAGCTAATAATTCCTTGTACATTCCTGGACAAGTGCCTGCTATATGAAAAATTAGTAAAAGAAATCATGGCAGTGTTAATTTCCAAAAATGCAGTAGCTCACTAACCAAAACAATATGGTATTGGTATAAAGATAGGCATATTGGTATATATTAATAAAATAGAATTGAAAACTAGAAAAAAAACTCTTAAAATTAATTATGGCTAATTAATTTTTTTAAAAAAAGAAAGAGAAACATCCAAACATGGATTCATACCGCAAGTGCCCATGACAACCATGTCTAGGCCAGGGACAGAGACAGAAACTGGGAATGTAGTCCCGCCCCTGTGTGGGAAGAAGAAACCCAACTGAGACATCACTGCTGTCTCCCAGGGTCTGCGTTGGCACCAAGTTAGAGCCAGAAACTGAGTCCAGGGACTCTGATGCAGGAGACAGGTGTTGTAACTACTAGACTAAACATCTCTCCTGGCCAATTGACTTTTGATGAAGTAGCCAAGAGAATTCCGTGGAGAAAAGAGAGTCTTCTCAGCTATTAGTGTTGAAACAGTTGTAGTATCCATGTGCAAAGAAAGTGAACTCAGATTCTTTACACGGCACACAAATGTTCAGAGCAGGATTATTCATAATAGCCAAGAGCTACATACAACCCGGATGTCCATTAATTGAAGAATGGATAAATGAAATGTAGTATATCCATACAATGGATTCAGCCATAAAAAGAAATGAAGTAGTGATAAATGCTACAACATGGGCTAACCTTGAACACATGTCAAGTGAAAGAAAACACACACAAAAGATCATATATTGTATGACTCCATTTGAGTTTTTTTTTTTAAGATTTATTTGTTTATTTGAAAGGCAGAGTTAGAGAGAGAGAGAAAGATTTTCCAGTTGCTGGTTCACTCCCCAAATGGCTACAACCGCTGGGGCTGGGCAGTGGTGAAGCCAGGAGCCAAGAACTTCATCCAGGTCTCCCACATGGCTGCAGGGACCTAAGCACTTGGACCATCTGCACTTTTCCCAGACACATTAGCAGGGAGCTGGGTTGGCAGTGGAGCAGCTGGGACTCTAACCAGGGCCCATAAGGGATACCGGTGTCACAGGCAGCAGCTTAATCTGCACCACCACGCCATCCGTGTAGGATTTTGTTTGTAGAAACATGACCAGAAAAGGCAAATCTGAGTGCATGGTTGCCTTACTTGTTTGAGACTGAAGGTCACAGTAAGGACTGAGTGCAGATACTCAAGAGGAAACTTTCTAGTGTCTGAGAAGTGTTCTGAAGCTGAATTGTGATGGTAGCTGCACAGCGCTATGAATTTACTGAAAATTATCCACCTTACACTTAACCACGAATGAAGTTTTATGCTATGGGAAATATGTTTTAATGAAACTGTGAAAAATGCTTTATGACATGCAGAAATACTTGTGCATTATTGATGGACAGTTTGCCACAGACCTTTCTGGGACTTAGTGATCAGAGACATGTGCAGAAATAGAAGGGTCTGAAAGGGCATGGCCAGAAAAAAAGCCTTAGGAATGGCAAGAAGGTAATCGGAACACTCTCCAGGCAAAGAAAGAAGCAAGGCCCAGGAAAGGAGACATTCTGGAGGGATTTCTGGGGTCTGCCACGGTAGGGATTCAGGTGACTTTAAAGAGCGCAGTTCCACTCTCATCCCCAAAGCGGCGCCAGAGAGCAAGCCCAGGCTGTGGTTGCAGACTTTCCCAGTCCCTGACAGAGGACACTGTCTTGGGTTCATTCAAAACCTGACCCAGGTTCTTTAGAAGCCAAGGCTCTCCATTTCCTTTTATTTTCTTTCTCAAGAGGGGAGGTAAACTAGCCTGTAGGTGGCTTCCTTTTAAGTCTGCAAATGCAGTAGGAAGAACCAAGTGAGGCCCTGTAGCTCTCTCCAGGGGAGAGGCAGACACGGCCAAAAGAAACTGCCCCAAAGAGGAGCTTTGTCAGAATGACACATGCTATTTTCTTCCTGTCCCTCTGTGACTCAGATTCGCATTTCACATAGACCTTTGCCTGTGTTTCCTTTCCTCTGCCTTGACTGCTAGCCAGCAGACTGTATCCACAGTATTTTCCCACTCCTGCTCCCCGGGCTGAATCAGCCTGGTAAAAACATTAGCCGGAAAAGAACTGTTTACTGGGTAAATTCCTCTATAACAAATCCCTTTGCAATGACTATCTGTATTTAGCCAAAAGTCCTCCATGGTCCAGCTTATGACTAACCTAGTTCAAGCAATAGTCCATAAAGCAGAATTCTAACCCATACCATGAACACAGTCCCAGTAGAGCTACTTGAGAAACAATCTGACCAGTAATCCTTTGTTTTCCCCAAGAAGCCTGAGAACTAAGGAGAGGCAAAAACAGAGTCCTCTCCATACATGGAGTGTGTTTTCCCACATGCACTCATTTTACAAATCTCGTTCTCAGGAAATCTTTATAAGTACTTTTCCCAGAAGTCCAGGATAAGAAAAGGAGATGGACTCCAGATTTGGGTAAGAAGGAAACGGTGGGAACTGAATACTCAAGCAGGCTGTGCTCCAGAGGATTTTAAGAAGTAATCAAGGCATCAGAAATTAATCCAGTTACGAGAAATAAAAGTTCCAAAGAAATGATAGTGCTGTGAGGCCAGAGGCTGTCTTAATCAGTTTTGTCTCATTGTTCTACATATAAGACACCTATAAAGCCTTAGTCTGAGCAGTAAATACATCACTTGTGGTAACTTTGAAATAAATATCATTTATTGAAAACTTGAGCCTTAACGGGTTAATGTACTGATAAGAATAAAAATCTTTAAAGCATTAGTACTGAAACAAGCATTTATTCTAGCACTGGGTTCAATTCCCAGCTTTCTGCTAACGCGGGCCCTGGGAAGCAACAGTGGTGGCTGTAGTAATTGGGTTCCTGCCACCCATGTAAGACAATTATATTGTATTCCCAGCTCTCTGCTTCAGCCTGGCCCAGCCCCAGCAGTTACAGACATTTGGGAAGTGACTCAGCAAATCATAGCACACACAGAGACACACAAAAGCTACAGTACCTAGATCATATGACAGGATTAATTGCATCAATAGATTTTTTTATGCTGCTGAGAAGTATTGGGGGATACCATTTTCACCCATTCCAAGGTCCAAAACTAGAAAGTTCCACTTCAGCCAAATTGTGAAAAGACAATTTACCTCCCTGCCATTTCCCTTCTCCATTCTTGCCAAGGAAGGAGTGACTCACCTGACTGGGCCGCTAAGGAAAGAAGTAGCCCTGTAGCCCTGCTTCCCCCCATTGACATCCTTCTCCACGGACCAACTTGTACACTAAGCAGTTGCACCCCATCCACCCACCCACCCCAAGGATACACATGTACCTGTGCCCACACAGGCACCCACTCCTGCCTCCTCAGAAGTCTGGAGGCGGGGATGTGGAAGTCTCTGATTGTGAGCTCATAGCTGTGGCTTCTGTACTGTCGTCTCAACCTCATTAAAGCTGACACTTTTGTTTCCATCTGTCTGATTCTTGTATATATTTCTCAAAAGGTACCTAAATTCAGAGGGATGAGATCTGTGATTTATTGGTCTCTTAGAAGCCCCCAATCAAGACTTTAAATACACCTGCCACTGAAAAGTCTAAAAACAAGGGGCCAGCATTGTGGTGCAGCAGGTAAGGCAACCACCTGTGTCATTGGCTTCCCATATGGGTGCTGGTTCATGTCTGTCTATGGTATACCAGCCTGGGAGATCCAATTAAACATATTTTTTTGAATTTATTTATTTATTATTTGAAAGTCAGAATTACAGAAAGAGGGGAAGAGACAGAAAAAGAGAGCCCTTCCATTCATCCACTGGTTCACTCCCCAAATGACCACAATGGCCAGGGCTGGGCAGGACAAAGCCAGACGCCAGGAACTTCATCCAAGTCTCCTTCTTGGATACAGGGACCCAAGCATTTGGACCATTCTTCACTGCTTTCCCAGGCACGTTAGCAGGGAGCTGGATCAGAAGCGGAACAGCCAGAACTAGAACTGGCGCCCACGTGGGATGCTAGCACTGCAGATGGTGGCTTACCCTCTGCGCCATAGCCCAATAAATCTTTTAAAAAAAAGTTTAAAAAACAGTGACCGATGCAAAGAAACAATTCTAGCAAGAGGCTAAATTCACTGTAAGCCCTTGAGCAAGGGTTGAACTTTTCATTCAAGGAAGAGAATGCGTATGGGGCACTGAGAGGGAGATAGTTCACCACAAGCCAGGTCTGGGGGACCAGGATCACTTCCAGATTCCCTGATGTCTGAAGTGTGAAGTGGCAGAGAGAGACCCACATTGGAACCCATGAAAACTTGTGTTAATGGCCCAGCTCTTATCAGATGCACAGCCTCTACCATTTTGAACCTGTTTCCTTACTTGTGTATGAGCATGTATCATTCCCACCTACCTTATACAGTGAGAATGACAAGGATACTGTATGATGTAAGTGAATGTTTGTGCACACTAGAAACCATGATAGAAATACAAGGTAACGTGGGGAAAAAAAAATGAGAAGAAAGTACTTGCAGAGATTTTTGGGTGAACGTGCTGAGTATTTTCCACTTGGTTCCCCAAATCCACTCTCCTCTTTGATCTGTGTCAGAGAGACTGGACTGTCTAAATTGTGTCTTGGGGCTCTCTTACCTCTTGATTGCTGGTTGACTTTAATCAATGAGAAGCAACAGAAGGAATTGGATAAGCGGAAATTGGGCTGATTGGATTAGGTTCCGCTGATCTCTTCCCTGCTGAGTCTCCCTGTGTTGGCTGCACGTCTGCACATCTTCTCCACAGTTTTCTCCGACATCATTGTCATCATCAGGGAATTTGTGGAAAATACAAGCACTCCAGTCCTACCCTAGACCAGCTGAAGCAGAAATTCCGAGGTAGGGCCCGGCAGTCTGTGTTTTAATAAGTCATTTAGTTGATGCAGATGCTTCCTGAAATTTGAGAACCACTTCAGCAAGAATCCCTTTCTTTGGCTCACAGTAACTAACCCTGGGGTACCGCCCAATCCAGTGTTGCTCCCCCAAACTCCATCTACTTGTGTATGGTCCTTTTATTATCTGCTCCACAAATTACTCATTCTGAATGTGCCATCACTTCTGCAGGACTCTGCTGTGTACACTGGGGACTGCTCTCCATCCCAAAAGGAGGACAAGTCACTGCTTTGTCTTCTACCTATGAAAAGAACAGGCCCCACTGAAAGAAGTCTGTCTATGGGATACCAACCTAGGAGATCCAGTTAGACACCATCATGGGCTGCAAACTCCCCAACTCCTTTAGGCAAAAGCTCAGAGTGGGTGTTCCAGGAAATGTCTCCATTTGGTAAACTGAGAAATGATGTCACATCCCTGTGAGGCCTGTGACTAAAAGCTGAGGTTTTTGTGTGGGTTTGGACTGTAATGTTGGTTTCTACCAAGGGCTTTCATGTGAAGAAGGAAACAGCTAAAATAAGCTGTTATACAAGGAAGCTGCTGATAATTTTCTCCTCTGGCTAAGGCCTAAGCTATAGCGAGTTAAATTGCTACCCCTTTATTTTTCAGCCGGTATAAAAGTTGTCGAGCATTCGAGCAGCTTGAAGAAGAAGTAAGTTCAAAGGGTCAGTCTGACCTGAGTGTGTAATGCCCGAGTCAAAGAAGACCATTCCAGGTGTTTGTTTCCTCGCCCCCTTGTCCTAGGAACTCTCCTTTTTCTCCTTGTTCCTTGCATACGTCCAAGGCAGATGTGCAACAGAAGATGAGAAGGGAGCCTGGAGTGGAAGGAGAGGCTCTGCTCCAGGAAGTCAGTTCCTTTGGAAATGGAGAGTTACGAAGTTTGGAGCCAGGATATGAAGGAAGCTTTGGGGAAGCTTAGGCCAAAGCACTAATTCAGGTTTTTCTCACCTTTGTGAATTAAGTGCATCGTGTTTCCCTAAAATGAAGAAACTGAATTTTCAAAGTAACATGCTGTGTTTAGAACTATTACTTATTAATGTAACCAGTAAGAGATGGGTGCTAAAAAAAAAAATGGTGATGTGGGCTAACCTTGTCTTCAAATTTTTCCTTAATCCGCTCTTTTAAAAAAATTATATTTGAAAGGTAGAGACACACAACAGAGAGAGAGACAGAGAGGGAGAGAGAGATCTTTCATCCACTGATTCACTCCCCCAAAATGGCTGCATTGGTGGGCATTGGGCTAGGCCAAAGCCTGGATCTCAGAGCTGCATCTGGGTCTGCCACATGGGTAGTAGGGCCCGAGCACTTGGGTCATCTTCCACTGCTTTTCCAGGCACATCAGCAGGGAACAGAGCAGCTGGGATGCAAACCGGCACTAATGTAGGATACCAACCTCACAGATGACAGTTTAACCAGATGTGCCATAACACCACCCCTCCCTTACTCCTCTGTTTAAAAACTCTCCTCTCCTCCCCACCACACATACCTGTTAGCCTCAAGCTTCTCCATTGCCCATGACTTGATTTTTCCGCCTGGATTTCTCCAAAGCACACTCAGAACTGAAAGGATCAGGATCCTGCCCGTCGCTGCTGTATCACTAGCATGCAGCCCTGATGGGCACTGGCTGCTGCTGGGAACATCCTTGCTTGAGGCGGCCCACTGGAGTGGAGCTATCTCAGGAACGGAAGGCCTTGCCACTTACCCGCTGTGTGACCCTGGCAAGTTAGACAGATGCAGAACAGCGGACATTACTGTTGTTGAAAGAGACAAATGCTTCAATACATTTAACACCTCACTGATGGGTGATTCATCTTCTACTGAAAATAATCTCTGCTACTTCCTGAGCCAAGCCTGGGCTGGGCATGTGTATGCATTATCACTAATCCTGAAAGTAAACCAGTGAGAAAGTGCAAGCCCCATTTTACAAGTGTAGGAGCTGAGACTCCCTATTTGACAGAATTCATCCAAATTACTGGCAGAGGCAGGATGCCCCTCCCCCCAGTTACATTTGCCCCAAAGTCAGTGCTTGGTTCATATGCTGCGTAAGCGATCCCATTCTCACTCAACAGTTGAAACATCCTTTATAAGGAACTGAACTCCTTCTTCCTCTCACTACCACCCGCCACCATTTCCAAGATCTGCTTTGGCATAGTGCGCAGTCTGCTTCCTCTTCCACATGCCACTGCTTCAGACGTAGTTGAAGACTCTAGCTACTTTGGCCATCCTGAAAGTTTTCAACCTTTCCATCTACAAAGGCTTCAAGTTCCTTGACTATTCTGGTGATTCCCCTTCAGGTTGTCTGTGTCTCACGAAAAGAAAAAGAAACTTGAAGCTTACTATACGTACAGAAAACTGCAAAAATTATCACAGCAAAATTAATTTTTACAAAGTGAGTGCTCTTTGATTAAGAAACGGACATTAGCAGAACCCTAGAAACCCATGCTACCTTTCCATCTCTGCCTCTCTCTCTCTCTTTTTTTTTTAAGGATTTATTTATTTTATTTGAAAGGCAGAGTTATAGAATGGTAGAAGCAGAGAGAGGTCTTCTATCCGCTGGTTCACTCCCCAGATGGCCACAACATCTGGAGCTGCACCAATCTGAAGCCAGGAGCCAGGAGCTTCTGGGTTTCCCACACGGAGGTAGGGATCCGAGGACTTGGGCCATCTTCCACTGCTTTTCCAGGCCATAGCAGGGAACTGGATCAGAAGAGGAGCAGCCGGGACTCGAACCAGTGCCCATATGGGATGCCAGCACCACAGGCAGCGGCTTTACCTGCTATGCCACAGCGCCAGCCCTGCCTCTCTTTTAGCATGTGGATTATGTAAATAGAAGCCCACAGAATGCACCCTTTTCTGTCTAGCTTCTTTTGCTCAACGTTACAAGAAGTATATTGTGTGTGGCTGTTCCCATTGCTTTCTGTGTACTTCTTTTTAAAACTTGTGGTAAAATACACATAGCAAACTTTACTGTCTTAGCCATTTTTAAATGTGCCATCCAGAGGTGTTATGCATAATCATATTGTGTTACCATCTCCACCGTCCGTCTCCAGGATTCTTTCATCTTCTCAAACTGAAAGTCAGTGCTTTGGGTGGTAACTTCTCATTTGTCTTTCCCCCAGCACCCGCAAGCCACGTTCTACTTGCTGTCTCTATGAACTCGACTGTTGCAGATGCCTCATGCTAGTGGAACCATGTGCTATTTGCCCTTTAGTGTACCGGCTTATTTCACTTAGCAGAATGTCCTCAAGATTCACACGTTATTGTACACGTCAGACTGCTCTTCCTTTACAGAGCTGAATAGATACACTGGTGTATGGATTTGCCACATTTTGTTTACTGTGTGTCCTTTTTAGGGTTCGTTGCCTTAAATATGACTCAGTACCCCCAGGTCTGGTCTCAGCAAGCTATTTGCACAGCCCACCACTGTTCTCTCATACTTTTTTTTTTTTTTTGACAGGCATAGTTAGACAGTGAGAGAGAGAGAGACAGAGAGAAAGTTCTTCCTTCCGTTGGTTCACCCCCCAAATGGCCGCTGCGGCCGGTGCGCTGCGCAGATCCGAAGCCAGGAGCCAGGTGCTTCCTCCTGGTCTCCCATGCAGGTGCAGGGCCCAAGCACTTGGGCCATCCTCTACTGCACTCCCAGGCCACAGCAGAGAGCTGGACTGGAAGAGGAGCAACTGGGACAGAATCCAGCGCCCCAACCAGGACTAGAATCCAGGGTTCCGGTGCCGCAGGCAGAGGATTAGCCAAGTGAGCCGTGGCGCCGGCCCTCATACTCTTTCTTAATTGATTCTGACCCTGCCTCCCCTCTAGACAGAGTGGTCCTGGTGTGTTATCCATCTTTGCTTCCTCAGCACGTGGCTCTGAGAAGAAACCCAATGAGCAATACTTGTTAATAAATGAATGAGAAATCAACTCTTGAAGCACCTCCTTGTTACCTCTCTAGGCTTCAGTTTCTTCCTTCTTGAAATAAAGAATTTGACAAACTAAAAAAAATGATAATTTTTAAAAAACACATGTATGTGTTCTGGTTTATATATGTTCACTTTAATCTTTTGGAAACCATGAGAATTTAAGACTGTGTAAGAAATTAAAGCTCTTTGCACAAGGAGACAGAGACAGAAGACACATTTGCAAGGTGAGTCGCTAGGGTGATCTCTGTTAGAGGGAGTTTTGCCAAGCTAATTTATGTCATTCCTGATCTGAATTGACCTAGGTTGTGAATTGACACAAGATGGTGAATCAAGGCTTCCCCTAGCGTGTAGGGCAGCTGCAATTCTCAATACAGCCACTAGATGGCAACATAACTGCATCCCTAGCAGCTGGAAGAAGAAAGCAACGGGGTCCCAGAACCAGGATTGTCCCTAAGTGACACTAATCCAAATTGGGCTTTTTCTAGTAGCTTTCCAGATGCCAAATAGTAAGGAGCTCCTAAGTATTCCAAAACACACTGTGACTGGCCTTGGACTTAAAAATACACTGCTGCTCATTCTGTAGTATTTTGTCTTCCATCCTGTGACTTCTTGATATCCTGTCCTCTCTTGCTTCTCGGTCACCCATCAGGCTCCATGCCAAAATTTTGATGGGCCCGTGAATGATACACACAGACTTAAAATGTCTCAAGGGACAGTTAAGTGTACAGGCATATCAGTGGCTTTCCAGCTGGAATTTTTTTAAAAAAGATTTATTTATGTATCTGAAAGGCAGAGTTACAGAGAAGCAGAGGGAAGTCTTCCATCTGCTGATTCACTCCCCAAGCCAGGAGCCAGGAACTTCTTCTGGGTCTCCCAGACAGGTACAGGGGCCCAAGGACTTGAGCCATCTTCTGCTGCCCTCCCAGGCCATAGCAGAGAGCTGGATTGGAAGTGGAGCAGCTGGGACTCGAACCAGTGCCCATATGGGATGCCGGCATTGCAGGTGGAGGCTTTATCCACTACGCCATAGCGCCAGCCCCTCCAGCTGGAATTTTTAAAGGAAACAGCTTAATGCCTTATGGAAGTGAACACTCACATATTTTTCAAGAACACTTGGAAATTTCTGTATCAGATCGGTTCAAAATCTGTACAAATATGTATTCTGTCCTTGATAATTCGCTGCTCTTACACTGTAGCAGTATATATTGCCTCCAGAGAGTTTTTCCTAAATATTTATGAGCATATTATTAATGAAAACAAAAATTAACATTTAAAAAATATTTAAATTTTATTATAAAAAGACAATTGATTATGACACCTAATTATTAACCTCACTCTACATCTTCTCTTTCTTTGAATATTTATAGATTTTAGTAGAGTTATGTTCATTTATTTCTCATTTTATATTTAAAAAGAACGGAGTATTAATTTACTTAGGCTTCCTTCTGAATCTTTAAGTGATATTGGCACTTCTGCGACAAAGATATTCTCACCAATTGCTACTAACTTTCTCTTACGCTTTGGAATTGTACATTTGATGATTGAACCTAGATTATATCTTTTTTGATTGATTTGTTACTTTTGGAACATGTTACTTTATTTTATTTTCAATGTTTGTGGTTATTTCAGACCCTACTAACTTCAGACCTGATTGGCACACTTTACTGTTCTTCATTCTATTATCTTCATGTCTTCATTTCTTAAAAAAGATTTTTATTTATTTATTTGAGAAATAGAGCTGCAGACAGAGAGAAGGAGGGACAGAGAGAAAGGTCTTCTATCCTCTGGTGCACACCCCAAATGGCCACAACAGCTAGAACTGGGCCAATCGAAAGCCAGGAGCCAGGAGCTTCCTCTGGGTCTCCTACACGAATGCAGGGGCCAATGCACTGGGGCCATCTTTTACTGCTTTCCCAGGCCATAGCAGAGAGCTAGATTGGAAGAGGAGCAGCTGGGACTAGAACCAGCACCCTTGTCGGATGCTGGGGATTGCAGGTGGAAGCTTAGCCCACTACACCATAGCACTGCTCTCCCCCACTTTGTTTTTTTAAGATTTTATCTGTTTGAAAGGCAAAGTGACAGAGGAAGAGAGGGAGAAAGAGAGAGAACTTCCTTCCGTTCATTCATTCCTCACATGTCCTCAACGGCCAGGGTTGAGCCAGGCTGAAGCCAGGGGCCTGGAATTCCATCTGGGTCTCCCGCATGGGTGGCGCAGGCCCAGGTACCTGGGACCTCTTTCTTGCTTCCCCAGACACATTGGCAGGAAGCTGCATTGGAAGCAGAGCAGCCAGGACTTGTACCAGCACTCTGCTTTGGGACTCTGGCCTCACAGGTGGCGGCTTAACCCATTGTGCCGCAACGCCAGCCCCTTCTTGTCTTTGTTTCCGGTATCGTTATGGTAGTTCTGTGATATCCCATTGTGTTCATTGTTTAGCATTGATAATACCCTGAGAGGATAAAATCAGAGAATATGTAAGTAAGTAAATAAATAGCTGTTTAGGGAACTACAGAGAACAATTTCAACTCTTCCTTGGTATTATATACTGATAAGGTGAATAATGAATGCAGAAGCACTTTGAAAAATTTGAAAGCATGCCATGCAAATATAAATGAATGTTTGACTTCAGGTCGAAACCAAAAACTGCAGAAATAATGGGTTAGGAATTACCAAACACCTGGGGTTAAATATCTGAGGAAAGAACATGGGAGACCCATACTAGCATCATTCCTTAAACTAGTTGAGTGCTATTTACATTGCACACTTACAGCTGTTCTGGCTAATACTGTGATTCTTAACACATCCTGGTGGGTGAGCAATGAGAGAATGCGTTTATAGTAACCCAGATTGCAAGGATCAAGGAACATAAATTAAAACAAAGTTTAGGCCGGCGCCGTGGCTCAATAGGCTAATCGTCCGCCTTGCAGCACCGGCACACTGGGTTCTAGTCCCGGTTGGGGCGCCGGATTCTGTCCCGGTTGCCCCTCTTCCAGGCCAGCTCTCTGCTGTGGCCAGGGAGTGCAGTGAAGGATGGCCCAAGTGCTTGGGCCCTGCACCTGCATGGGAGACCAGGAGAAGCACCTGGCTCCTGCCTTCGGATCAGCGCAGTGCGCTGGCCACAGCGGCCATTGGAGGGTGAACCAACGGCAAAGGAAGACCTTTCTCTCTGTCTCTCTCTCTCACTATCCACTCTGCCTATCAAAAAAAAAAAAAAAAAAAAAAAGTTTAGGGCCAGCACTGTGGCACAGAGGGTTAAGCCGACATCTGCAGTGCCAGCATCCCATCTGAGTCCTGGCTGCTCCACATACATCCAGCTCCCTGCTAGTGAGCCTGGGAAAGCAGTGGAGAATGGCTCCACGTGGGAGACCAGGATGGAACTCCTGGCCCCTGGCTCCCTCAGCCGTTCCTAGCCCTGGCTGTTGTGGCCATTTGAGGGGTGAACTAACAGATAGAAGATCTCTCTCGCTGTCTTTCCCTCTCTTTCTGCTGCTCTGCTTTTCAAATAAATAAATAATAAATCTTTAAAAGAAAAAAAAGTGGCTGGTTTGACAAGACGGAGCCAGTGTGATGTGGCTTTTCTATTAGCTTAGCTATAAAGTTGGCTATTAACTTAGTACTTAATTGGATCCTCCTGCAGTGGAACCATAACAGCATTCAGTCCTGCAGGCTAGGGAACATATTGTACCTGTTGCATAGTGTTTAAGGTACTTTAAAAGTCTGGTTGTAATTAAATAATGACTAAACATAACTTTACTGTGTCAGACTTTCAGAGGCGGCAGGCTGCTGTCTCCCTACCCAGAATGGTGTCTGAACAGCCGAGTCTGAATTCCTCACTCTATCGTATTCAAACTGTGACTTTAGACATATAATTTAGCCTTTATGAGCTGCAGTCTCTGCATCTGTGTTATAAGGGTAACAGGATCTGTCCTTATTTCACAGAATTAGAAGAATTAAGTCAGATCATACATAGGAAAGAATTTTGAAGAAATAAACACTGCGTAGACGTTAGTTACAATTCCAAACATAACTATTTCATAGAAGAGGAAACTAAGGTTCAGGGAAGCTGACTGATTGGGCTAAGGGGCCATCTGGAACACAGATCACCAAGGCCTCTTCTGAGTTTATCAATCAGTACAGTTTTTTTTTTTTTTAACATTTTATGTAAACTAAAGTTCTCCATCCAAGACATTTACATGTAATTTATTACCCAGACATAAAAAGCCATTAAAATTTAACTTTAAGTTTGTTAGAAGCTAGGTTTAATTACCATGGATATGTAGGTGCATTAGTGAACTTTCAACTATGGCCAGCTAGTCCCTGAAGGAAAAAGTTTCTTGTTTTTATTTTGCATGTCAGTGCTTGGCTAAAACTTCCGTTTTTATAAGAGTCACATGAGATAATCTAAACCCTAAATCTAAGTACTGGGAAGAATCTACAAAACCAATTCAAACCTTGTATGGAAGCCAAAATCTCCACTGTACTCTACAGGTTTTTTTTTTTTTAATCAGTGTTTTTTTCGTTTTTTTTTTTTGTTTTTTTTTTTTGTTTGTTTTGTTTTTTTTTTTGACAGGCAGAGTGGACAGTGAGAGAGAGACAGAGAGAAAGGTCTTCCTTTGCCGTTGGTTCACCCTCCAATGGCCGCTGCGGCCGGCACGCTGCGGCCGGCGCACCGCGCTGATCCGATGGCAGGAGCCAGGAGCCAGGTGCTTTTCCTGGTCTCCCATGGGGTGCAGGGCCCAAGCACCTGGGCCATCCTCCACTGCACTCCCTGGCTACAGCAGAGGGCTGGCCTGGAAGAGGGGCAACCGGGACAGAATCCGGCGCCCCGACCGGGACTAGAACCCGGTGTGCCGGCGCCGCTAGGCAGAGGATTAGCCTAGTGAGCCGCAGCGCCGGCCTTTAATCAGTGTTTTTGAAAAAGATACCTGCACTCCCATGTTCATTTTTTAAAATGACTTATTTATTTATTTATTTGAAAGGCAGCATTACAGAGAGGCAGAGGCAGAAAGAGAGAAAGGGAGAGAGAGGTTTTCCATTCACTGGTTCACTTCCCAAATGGCTGCAACAGCCGGAGCTGGGCCAATTCAAAGCCAGGAACCTGGAACTTCTTCCAGGTCTCCCACATGGGTGCAGGGGCCCAAGGACTTGGACCATCTTCCACTGCTTTCCCAGGCCATAGCAGAGAGCTGGATCTGAAGTGGAGCAGCCAGGACTTGAACTGGCGCCCATATGGGATGTCAGCGCTGCAGACTGGAGCTTTAACTCACTGTGCCACAGCGCTGGCCCCATCCAACATGTATTTTAAACTTGTAATTTTACATAAAAAGGACCAGCTGTGGCCTCAAAGAAATCTTATTTTAACATTATTTATCTTAATGGGTTTATTTCTAAAAAGTGTGAAAAACGGCATTTTTCTAAAAACACTTTTATTTTAAATAAATCTTTAAAAAAAGATTTGTTTTATTTATTTGAAAGGCAAAGTGACAGAGAGAAAGAGAGAGAGAGAGAGGGAGAGAGAGGGAGAGAGAGAGATCTTCCACCCACTGGTTCACTCCCCAGGTGCCGCAACCACTGGAGCTGAGCCAATCCAAAGCCAGGAGCCAGGAGCTTTTTCCGGGTCTCCCACGAAGGTGCAGGGCCCCAAGCCCTTGGGCCATCTTCCACTGCTTTTCCCAGATGATTAACAGGGAGATGGATTGGAGACTGAGCAGCTGGAACATGAACCGGCACCCATATAGGAAGACAGTGGTGCAGGAAGCGGCTTTACATTTACGTTGCTATGCCACAACGCCAGCCCCTGAATCTCAGTTTTGTAATCTTTTAAATAGGGCTGTTTCAACAAAGTGCCCAGACTGAATTTATAAAATAAAGGGAGAGGGTGTAGGCGCAGGGAACTGTAAAAATCTAGGAAAGCTATTGGTTCAAAGCCAGAGAGAATTCACTGTAGTCATGTTTTGTTCTGGGGAAATGATCCAACTGGACTGTATACAGAAAGTACAATTTCGGTCCTGGAGAGTACTTTGAGAAAAACCTCAATGCGGATAATCTCAGTGGAGAAGCTAGCTAGGAATTCTCACTGGTAAAGCAAGGACTGTGGGCTTTGAGACTATCCGTACCTCCTGCTGTGTCTCTTCTTTCCTTAGGAGTCAAAACAAACTGGACAGCCCTGTTGTTTGTTCTTGCCTGAAAATGTGCTGTCCAGAAATCTGAGGCCGAGGCTCAGGAGATGGCAGAGTGTCCAAACCGATCCTCCGTTGACATCGAATGACAGCCCACCCCCTAACCCACACCCCTGGGCTGTGCTGTTTGCTGTATCAGCACTTATTTCTTTAGGAATATACAACCTTCAATTCTTCCCTTCTCTCTCCAGAAGTAGCAGAGCCTAAAAAGATAAACAAAGCTAATAGCCAAGAGATCTTAATGCTAACAGTTTTCCCACAAAGTGGTTGAAATGAGATCTTGAACTATATTTTAACACCAAGAAGATTCTTGTTTCCAAAACTTGGAATCGTTTTAGACATTTTATGTCTAAGCTTTTCCACTCAGTGACCTTCTTTCATTCTCACTAATTCTGTGAAAGTAGGGAATAGGTATTTTCATTGTAAGAGAGGGAAGAGACATTGAACAAGTGCATGTGGAATGAGAGAGAAACCTCAGGTCCTTGCAGACCTGAGGGAAGGGAGGGGTGGTGTTTGCAGTGCAGTGGACCAACAAGAAAGCCTCGGCTGCGTCTGCCTTGCTTCGGATGGCCATCTGCACGCGGGCTGTGTGTAGGGGAGGTTCTCATGGTCTCTGCCTGACTCCTGTTTTACTTCCTGCCTCAGTTTGGACTGCTGTAACAGCTTACCATAGTCTGGGAGGCTTAAACAACAGACATGGATTCCTCACAGTTCTGAAGCTGGGAAGTCCCAGATCAAGGTGCTAGAAGATTCAGCGTCAGTGAGTGCCTGTTTCCTGGTACGCAGATGGCCATCTCACTATTTCCCTACATGACAGAGAGGGCTACAGAATTCTCCAGGCTCCACCATAAGGGCACCAGTTCCATTCACATACATGCTGCCTTCATATCCTAATCACATCAAAAGACTCCCACATCCTGATAAAGGAATCTTTAAAAAGTTCATGGAAAATATATAAATATATACATGTAAAATATATATATATATATATAAAATACACCTGGATTTCAAGACTTTTTGTACCAAAATAAACATCTTTCAATTCCATTTTACCTTTGAAGTGCCCTCATTGAGGATTAAGATTTCAACATGTAAGGCCAATGTTGTGTGGCACAGTAGGACACACCTGCAACACTGGCATCCCATATTGGAGTGCCAGTTGGAGACCTGGCTGCTCTGCCTCTGATCCAGCTCTCTGCTAATGCACTTGGGAAAGCAGCAGAAGATGGCCCAAGTCCTTGGGCTCCAGGCACCCACATGGGAGATCTGGATGGAATTTCTAACTCTTGGGTTCGGGCTGGCCCAGCCCTGGCTGATTTGGGCATTTCGGGAGTGAACCTGAAGATGGAAGATTCCTATTTCTCTCTGTGTATTTTTCTGTTTCTTCCCCCTCCCCGTTTTTCTGCCACTCTGCCTTTGAAACAATTTTTAATTAATATTAAATATTTTAATATTTAAAAATAAAAATTTTGGCCGGCATCGCGGCTCAATAGGCAAATCCTCTGCCTGCGACGCCGGCACCCCAGGTTCTAGTCCCAGTCGGGGTGCCGGATTCTGTCCCGGTTGCCCCTCTTCCAGGCCAGCACTCTGCTGTGGCCCGGGAGTGCAGTGGAGGATGGCCCAGGTCCTTGGGCCCTGCACCCCATGGGAGACCAGGATAAGCACCTGGCTCCTGGCTTCAGATCAGCGCGGTGCACTGGCCGCAGCAGCCATTGGGGGGTGAACCAACGGAAAAGAAAGACCTTTCTCTCTGTCTCTCTCTCTCTCACTGTCCACTCTGCCTGTCAATAAATAAATAAATAAAATAAAATAAAATAAAAATTTCAACATGTAGATTGTTGGGGGCTAAGGGGTCACAGACTTAGTCTATGATACTTCTAGTCCCCTTCTCCCAGGGTCAATATTTATTAAAGGAACAGAACCTTACTCCCTCCCCCTTAGAAGATGTGTTTCAATGGCAAGGCAAAGACTGAGGTATTTTAGACAGCATCAGATGTGTTTATAACAGGGAAGCCTATAGGTGTAGACCATTTAAAATAATTTCAATCCTTTCTTTTTATAGGCTTACTATGTTTAGAGAAAGAAAACTTAGCAAAATAAACTTGTGCCTTCATTCAAGAAATATTTAATTAAGGGTCCATCTTATGTTTTAAAACTTATTTATTTTATTTCATTTCATTTGAAAGGCAGTTACAGAGAGAAAGAGAGAGAGATCTTCTGTCCACTGGTTTACTCCCCAAATGGCCTCAACAGCTGGGGCTAGGCCAGGCCAAAGCCAGGAGCTAGTAGTTTCTTCCTGGTCTCCCACGTGTTTGTAGGGGTACAAGCATTTGGGTCATCTTTTGCTGCTTTCCTAGATGCATTAGTAGGGAGCTGGATTGGAAGTGCAGCAGCCAGGACCCAAACCAGCACCCATATGGGATGCAGGTGTCAAAGGCAGCACCTTTACCCACTGTACTACAACGCTGACCCCTGAGGGCATATCTTAAAATAAATACTATTCCAGATACTAGAAATACAGTAATGAATGAGACAAAGTCTCCAGCTTCCCAGATTTTGCATTCTGTGGGGACTGAGAGACAATAACAAATTGGCGAATACACAATAAGCCATGTGGTGGCGGAGAGCAATGAAGATAAACAAAGCAAGTTAAGGAGGGTGTGGAATATGTTATGTATGGACATAGGGGTGCAGCTAACATTGACTTATGTTCCAGATAGCCATTGCAGCACAATAAAACACCCTAAACACCATTGATTTAAAACAAAATTCAGGGAGACCCAGACCTGTTGCAGCCATTTGGAGAGTGAACCAGCTAATGGAAGATTCTCTCTCTCTCTCTCTCTCTCTCTCTCTCTGCTTTTCAAATAAATAAAATAAATCTTTAAAAAGACTAAAAATAAAACAATTTATTATTATTTTGTAGGTTGACTGAGTGATTCTCTCTTGGGGGACTTTACACTGCCTGTGCCTGAGGCTGGAGTTACCTGAAGAACTGAGTAGGCTGGCTTCTTAGTTCACATCATGGCATCTCAGCTGGGAAGATTGGAATAACTGGGCTGTGACCACATGGCCTTTCCATGGGCTGTCCCAGACTTTCTCGCAGGATAGTGGGAATAGGTAGACAGGCTTCTAATAGTTGGTGGCTTCCTATGATGCAGGTGTTCCAAGAAATCCAGGTGGAAACTGCAAACACCTTTTGTGACCTCTCCTTAGAAGTCATCTAAGTGTTGCCTCTACCACATTCTCTTGGTCAAAACAAGTTATAGAACACACTAGATTTAGAGGAAGAAGAGCGCACAAGGCTGTAAAAAGATGCAGCTCATTAGGGAGCCATATTTGGATGCTAGCTACCATAGTTATTAATGGAATGGACTCACCGATAAAATCATATCTGAGCAGAGTTCTAAGGGAAGTGAAGGAGTAAGTTTTATGAGTATCCAGAAGAGATCTCAAGCAGAATGAACAGCAAGTTCAAAGTCCTGAGGCAGAAGTAGTCAGAGTATGTTTGAGGAAAACAAGACCAGTATGACTAGGGTAAGATTACCTACAGAGAGGTAGGAAAAAGTTCTAAAGGGAGGGAGGGGTCAGATGATATATGGTGTTAGAAGCCCTTTGAAGGACTTTGGATTTTATTTTGAGTGCTATGAAAATCTGGTCAGTGATACTGAGCAGAAGGTTGGTAGGACATGACCTCTGTCTTAAAGGCCTCCTCTGGGTTATAATATTCAGTAAATCCTGGGGGTGGGGGAGCCACTTAAATACAGGAGAAAAATTATTGCAATTATCCAGGCCAACAGAAAAATGAAACTTGAATCAGGGTGGCAGTGGCAATAGGAAATAGATTCTAATATATTTTAAAGGTAAAGCCTAAAACATTTTCTGATGTTCTGTGACAGAGAATTAAAGATGGCACCAAGTTGTTTCTGCTGGACAAACTAGAATATAGTTGTTGCCACTTATTAAGGTGGGAAGACCATATAAAAATATAGTAAGGGTGAGTGGTCCTCTGGAATTTGATTTTGTATATGTTAATTTTCAGATGCCTGTTAGATATGAAAGATATAAATCTGAATTTATCAGGTCATGTTCATGCCCTTATTTCACGTGATTTATTATAATAAACACTGGGACACTTGAATAAAGAAAATAGATTTGGGTAGCTCATAATCTGGGAAAGCTGTAGACCCATGTTCAGGGTCTCCAATGATTTGCAGGCTTTCATTTGGACATAAATGAATAAGCCATAGTGTCATGAAAAGAACATGGGTTTTTTTTTTTTTTTAAGACTTATTTATTTTATTTGAAAGGCAGAGTTACAGAGAGGTAGAGGCAGAGAGAGAGAGAGGTCTTCCATCCACTGGTTCACTCCCCAAATGGTCGCAACAGTGGAGCTGGGCCGATCCAGACTCAGTCACTCTAGGGTCTGAATGCAGGCTCCAGCCTTTACTAGTCACGAGGCTTCAGCACATCATATAATGTAAGCCACATTATTCTTTTCCAAAGATAAATTAAGGATAATAAAATTCACCTTGGAATGCAGTTGGGGGCATTGAAGTAAGCTAATGCCTGTAAGGCATCTAGCACATTGCAGACATTTGATAAATGATAATTCTTATTAGTATATCCAAAATTGTTTCCCTAAGTCCTCCCATGAACTCTTCTTCAAGCAGATATCAGGAGAGGTGGCAGAAGGCATAGCAGTACTTAGTTTGACGTCCTGTCCCAGTATTGAGTTCCAGGCTCCTGACTTTGGCCTGGTCCAGCCCCAGCCATTAGAGCCATGTGAAGAGTGAACCAGCATATAGAAGATCTCTGTCTCTCCTCTCTCTCTGTAACTCTGCCTCTCAAACAAATAATTAAATCTTTTAAAAGAGAGAAGATATGTTCCCTCACTATCTTCCCATTTAACCTTTATTTTCACTTTTTTTTTTTTCTTTACCCCTCTGTAGTAAATCTGTGATGCAAAGAATATCGCTACCTGCTTAGCTTCTTTGGGGAGTAGGGAACATCTCTTTCAGTGCAGACTTCTAATTCTTGCAAAGAAGGAGTTAAATGGTTATTTGAAAGTACTTTGACATTATCCAGATTTGGCTTAGAGATAGGATTATGCTGCCGAACTTTATTCTTCTCCTTGATTTACAAAGAGCTCTCTTACCTCAGACATTCCAGTGCTTTGTTGGAATTTTCTATGTAATGTAACCTTTAACAGAACAATTTAGAGGGCAGGGAGCTGCAACCTAACCTCTAACTTGAAGCAAGATCCTAGCAAAACAGAGGCCTACTGACGAGAGCCTCTTGCTCAGGATCCCAACAGGTACTCCCTTCTCACCACGATGGCTGCAGAACATCAGAAGGCAAGAGGCTGTTTTATCTGCTGGCTGTGCCGGCCTGTGACCTGCCTGAAAACTCTTAAAACCGTTGCTTGCCAAATGCAATGACGTAGCAGCATGTCTTTTAGAGACCTTAAGTTCCATAAGCTCCTGGCTCATCGTGTTTCCCTTGGTGATTCTGTCCTGGAGGTACCTAACTAGAACATGCAGTTCACAAAGACACAGCCAGGACAGAAAACAACAGAATCTGTAAGATTTTGAAATTGTAAAAAGTGAAAATGACCCACTGCTAAATCTAACTCCAATGCCTTGCTGTTCTTGTCTACATGGGATTGCAGAAAAACTGTTCCAGAAAAATGTCTTCCCCTTTGGGATTTGGGTCTAATATTCTTCCAAGGCCTTGGAAATTTCTTGAAGTTTTCTTATATTTATCTTTCGTTATATTTATCTTCCACACTTTTTCTTTCTTTTTTTTTTTATTTTTTTTATTTTTTTTTATTTTTTTTTTTTTATTTTTTGACAGGCAGAGTGGACAGTGAGAGAGAGAGACAGAGAGAAAGGTCTTCCTTTTGCCGTTGGTTCACCCTCCAATGGCCGCCGCGGCCGGCGCACCACGCTGATCCGATGGCAGGAGCCAGGAGCCAGCTGCTTTTCCTGGTCTCCCATGGGGTGCAGGGCCCAAGCACCTGGGTCATCCTCCACTGCACTCCCTGGCCACAGCAGAGGGCTGGCCTGGAAGAGGGGCAACCGGAACAGAATCCAGCGCCCCGACCGGGACTAGAACCCGGTGTGCCGGCGCCGCTAGGCGGAGGATTAGCCTAGTGAGCTGCGGCGCCGGCCATCTTCCACACTTTTTCTCATTCTCCTATGGTCTATAAGGGATGGTCTCAGTTCAGAAAGTAATTCATTTTTTTTTTTTGCTACAACAAATAAGCTTATTTTTAAAATTATTCTGTTACCATAAGAAAAATGAATCATGAGAACCTAGATCTTTTTTAAAAAAAGGATTTATTTATTTATTTGAAAGGAAGAGTTACAGAGAGGCAGAGGCAGAGAGAGAGAAGTTTTCCATCTGCTGGTTCATTCCCCAAGTGGCCACAATGGCCAGAGCTGCACCAATCTGAAGCCGGGAGCCAGGAGCTTCCTCCTGGTCTCCCATGCATGTACTGGGGCCTAAGCACTTGGGCCATCTTGTACTGCTTTCCCAGGCCATAACAGAGAGCTGGATTGAAAGTAGAGCAGCTGGGTCTTGAACCGGCGTCCATATGGGATGTTGGTACTGCAGGCAGTGGCTTTACCTGCTATGCCACAGCACTGGCCCCAAGAATCTAGGTCTTTTTTTTTTTAAGATTTATTTATTTATTTGAAAGTCAGAGTTACACAGAGAGGCGCAGAGAGAGAGAGCTTCCATCCGCTGATTCACTCCCCAGTTGGCCACAATGGCCAGAGTTGAGCCGATCCGAAGCCAGGAGCCAGGAGCCAGGAGCTTCCTCTGGGTCTCCCACACGGGTGCAGAAGCCCAAGGACTTGGGCTATCTTCTACTGCTTCCCAAGCCATAGCAGAGAGCTGGATTAGAAGTGGAGCAGCCAGGACTTGAACCGGTAACCATATGGGATGCCTGCACTGCAGGAGGTGGCTTTACCTGCTACGCCACAGCACTAGCCCAGAACCTAAGTCTTAAGTCTTCACTTTTTGGGGTTTCTTTTGTTTGTTTTTGGTAATTGTGAAAAACATAGCCTTTAAAAAGGCAACTTGGATTCTCCCTAAGTTCAACCCCTTTCCCTCTTCTGGCCCCATGCAATGTCAGGAAGAAATAGAGAGCTGAAGTTGGAAGCCTCAAGTCCCGACTCTGCTTGTAGAAGCTACATAATCACAGTTTATCTTACCCTTAATTGATAGCCCCATTTCCTCATCTGAAAAATGTAAAGAACCATTCTTGTGCCACATATGTATCAGGTAACAAATATAAAGGCACTTTGCGAAAAGTAAAATATTACAAGAATGTGTAATGCCCCATGTTAGATCGTTGGGGTCCTCCAGGGGTCCCTCTCTTTCTGTCCTCTCTTGCTTTTCCCAGCTCTCTCTGTCCTTTCCCTAGTGTCCAGCTTTCCTCTACAGAATGTCGTGGTAGCACAATTCTCAGAGACTGCACAAAAGCTAAAAATATACCCGAAGAAGAAATTAATGTTAGTATGCAGAGACCTTCTACTAAGCACATTTCTTAGAGGGCATATAAAATGGGGCAAAGGAGAGGCAAGAGAGAAACTCAGATTGAAGCCAGAGACAAGAAACAAGGAGATTAGGGAAAGGAAGAGTTAAAGAGACAGGAAAGAGTCAACTAGAAATGGAGAGAACTCACAGGACCTCTAATCATCCAAAATCAGTTGGGAAAGGAAAGGAGAAGACAGCACAAGGCTAACAAATCATAAAAGAGTTTGTACGCCCGGCGCTGCAGCTCACTAGGCTAATCCTCCACCTGAGGCACCAGCACCCCAGGTTCTAATCCCGGTCGGGGCGCTGGATTCTGTCCCTGTTGCCCCTCTTCCAGGCCAGCTCTCTGCTGTGGCCCGGGAGTACAGTGGAGGATGGCCCAAGTCCTTGGGCCCTGCACCTGCATGGGAGACCAGGAGAAGCACCTGGCTCCTGCCTTCGGATCAGCGCCATGCGCTGGCCGCAGCGCGCCGGCCGCGGCGGCCATTGGAGGGTGAACCAACGGCAAAGGAAGACCTTTCTCTCTGTCTCTCTCTCTCACTGTCCACTCTGCCTGTCAAAAAAAAAAAAAAAAAAAAAGAGTTTGTACAGGAAAAAGCAAAGCACAGAAAATATAATTCTCTTCAGAGAGGTAGATATCAGATAGCATTGCAAGTAGGTGCTGTAATACACTGAAGTCATGATGCAGTATAAAATACTGGAAAGAGTTTAATAAGGGAATGTGATTTCTACAACCAGTTACTGGAAGGAGAATGTGACAATCAGGATGCTCATAAATACAGTCAGCTGATCTTTGACAAAGAAGTAAAGGTAATATAATGGGTACAAAGAATCTTTTCAACAAGTGGTACAGGAACAACTGGATATCCACATTAGAGAAAGAAAAATCTAGACACAGATCTTACACCTTCCACAAAAATTAATTCAAGAAGAGCTGGCGCTGTGGTGTAGCTGCCTGCAGTGCCAGCATCCTGCATGGGCAACAGTTTGTGCCCTAGCTGCTCCACTTCTGATCCAGTTCCCTGCTGATGACCTAGGAAAGCAGTAAAAGATGGCCCAAATCCTTTGGCCTCTGTACCCACGTGGGAGACCAGGAAGACACTCCTGGCTCCTGGCTTCAGATGGGCCCAACTCTGGCTATTGCAGCTAGCAGATGGAAGACCTCTTTTTCTCTGCTTCTGCTTCTCTGTAACTCTGCCTTTCAAATAAATAAATCAATCTTTAAAAAATTAATTCAAGATGATCATAGACCTAAATATAAAATGCAAAAGTATAAAACACCTAGAAGATAATATAGGAGAAACCCTAATGACCTTGGGAATGGTGATTTTTTAAATACAATGCCAAAGACATAATCTATGAAAGAAATCATTTATTACCTGGACTTCATTAAAATTTTAAAAACTTATGATCTGTAAAACACAATGTCAAGAGAATGAGGGGGACTGGCACTGTGACTAAGCAGGTTAAGCTGCCATCTGCAGTGCTGGCCTCCCATATGGGCACCAGTTTGTGTCCCAGCTACTCCACTTCCAATCCAGCTCCCTGATAATGTGCCAGGGAAAGCAGCAGAGGATGGCTCCATTGCTTGGGCCCCTGCACCCACATGGGAGACCCAGATGAAGCCCCTGGTTCCTGGCTTCAGCCTGGCCCAGCCCTGGACGTTGTGGCCATCTGGGGGAGTGAACCAGCCAATGGAAGAACTCTCCTCTCTCTCTATCTCTGTGTCTCTCCCTCTCTTTCTGTAACTCTGCTTTTCAAATAGATAAATCTTTAAAACAAAACACTGAGAAGAAAAGCCACAAAATTGGAAAAAATATTTGCAAAACACAAATATACAAAGAGTTCTTAAAACCCAACAACAATAAGAAAAACAACAAACCCAGAGTAAAATAGGGCAAAAGAAAAATCTGAAGTGTACGTGATCAAAGATGGTATACAGATGGCAAGGAAGCATATGAAAAGATGCTCAACACCATATGTCATTAGGACATTGATTAAAACAACAATGAGGCCGGTGCTGCGGCTCACTTGGCTAATCCTCTGCCTGCGACGCCGGCACCCCGGGTTCTAGTCCCAGTCAGGGCTCTGGTTTCTGTCCCGGTAGCTCCTTTTCCAATCCAGCTCTCTGCTGTGGCCCGGGAAGGCAGTGGAGGATGGCCCAAGTGCTTGGGTCCTGCATCCGCATGGAAGACCAGGAGAAGCACCTGGCTCCTGGCTTCGGATCGGTGCAGTACACCAGCCGTATCAGCCATTTGGGGGGTGAACCAACAGAAAAGGGAGATCTTTCTCTCTGTCTCTCTCTCACTGTCCACTCTGCCTGTCAAAAAATAAAAAAAAAAAAAAAAAACAATGAGATATCACTACACACCTATTTAAATGGCCAAAGTCTAAAACACATCAAATGCTGACAAGAATGTAGAGCAAAAGGAATTCTCATTCATTGCTGGTGGAAATGCATAATGGTACAGTCACTCTGGATGAGAATTTGGCTGTTTCTTACAAAACTAAACACACTCTTACCGCAGGAGCCAGCCATCATTCTCCTTTTTGTTTACCCAAGGAATTGAAAACTTATGTCCACTAAAAAATCTGCAAATGAATGTTTATAGCAGCTTTATTTATAACTGTCAAAGCACAAACCAAAATGTCCTTCAGCAGGTGAATAGATAAAAAGCTGTCTCCCATCCAGACAATACAATTTTCAATGCTACAAAGAAATCAACTGTCAAGCCAAGAAAAGTCATGGAAGAAATTTAAATGTGTATCACCAAATGAAACAAACCAATCTGAAAAGGCTGTATACTGTGTGATTCCAACTGTATGACATTTTGGTAAAGGCAAAAGTGTGAAAACAATAAAGAAAGATCAGCACTTGCCAGGGGCTCAGGTAATGGAGGGGAACGAGTAAGCAGAGCTCAAAGGACATTAGAGCAGAGAAAATACCCTCACACAGTAATGTTGGCCACATGTCATTGTACATTTTTTTTATTTTGACAGGTAGAGTTATAGACAGAGAGAGAAACAGAGAGAAAGGTCTTCCTTCCATTGGTTCACCCCCAAAACGGCTGCCATGGCCGGAGCTGTGCTGATCCGAAGCCAGGAGCCAGGTGCTTCTTCCTGGTCTCCCATGCAGGTACAAGAGCCCAAGGACTTGGGCCATCCTCCACTGCCTTCCCGGGCCACAGCAGAGAGCTGGACTGGAAGAGGAGCAGTCGGGACTGGAACCCAGTGCCCATATGGGATGCCGGCGCCGCAGGCAGAGGATTAACCAAGTGAGCCATGGCGCCGGCCCCGTCATTGTACATTTTTTACAGCTCTGTAGAATAACACCACAAGTGAGCCCTAATGTGAACGATGGACTTTGGGTGATTGTGATGTGTCAGTGTAGACTTACCAGTTGTAACAAATGCACCATTCCCATGGGTGATGTTGATACTGGGGGACAGCAATGGAAGTCCCTGTATGTTCCTGTCAATTTTGCTAGGAATATAAAACTGCCCTTAAAAAGTTAATTAATTAAAAAAAAATGAGAAAAAATACTGTAAAAGAATCACATCAGAAAAATAATAGAATCTTCATCAAAACAGATTTCAGAAGGCAGTAGATTAATATTTTATTAAAAACACTAAGATAGGGGCTGGCGCTGTGGCGTAGCAGGTTAAAGCCCTAGTCTGCAGTGCCAGCATCCCATATGGGCGCCAGTTCAAGTGTTGGCTGCTCTCTCTTTCTCTTTCTCTCTCTCTCTCCCTCCCTCCCTCCTTCTCCTCTCTCTGTTTAACTCTTACAAATAAAATAAACAAATCTTAAAAAAAAAAACACTAAGGTAATAAAATCTATATGTAAACTTAATGAAATCTAAATATTTTTCAGTTATAGACAAGTAGTTTACTGTCTTAGATCCTTACTGAAAAAAATTATTAAACATTTTTTAATGAAGATTAATTTTGGGTGCGTACTGCTTCCCCATAGAGGGCAGAGCTCAGAGCCTGTGGAGCCTGGGGTCAGACACGCGGAAGCGGGGCTGTAGCCTTAGCAGGACTGTGGCGGGAGAGCTGGAGCTGGGCCCACCAGGCTGCACCAGGGACAGCCGGCCGCTCGGTGGACCCGGAGGTCCAGTCTGGAGGCAGAGGCCTAAGCAGACAGAAGCTAGGCATGGACTTAGCCGCTGCCGCTGGCCCCGCATTAAAGCACCACTAGAGAGGTATGTCTTCACCTGGCTCTGCAAGAAGTCTGCAGAGCAGCCCTCACGGCCGGCCAGTGCTCAGCTCCCCTGGTGCTGTGGCTGGGAAAGCCCACTGCCCTAGCCTGCCCTGGATGGCGTTTTGGGGAAGACCCTTGTCCACTCCAGAGGCCAATGGTCCTTCCTCTGGGATTCCAAAGAGGGCTTGATATCTTTTGGAGAATGATTGCGTTGAGTGGAGAGGTGGTCTGTCCTTACAAGGCTGGGAAAGACAAAATCCATTACCACCCAGTCCAGTCCCTCTGTGGCTGACAGCCTGGAGAGCGCGTGCTCTCCCGCCCCTGCTCTGGTCCTGCCTGCGTCTGGAGCGCACCCGAGGTGTTCAACTCACAGCAGCCTTCAGGAGCCACACAGACACACGGAGATTGTGATCTGAAGATGACCACACAGCTGTGAAGTCAGAGGCTCCTGCAATGTTCTCACCAGAAGCAGACAAGCCCTCCCAGGCGGGCATCGGCATGCCCACCAAGGCCAGGTGGCACCTGGGTGAAGTTGCACCATCCAAAGAGACCACAGAGGGCGTGCCCCTGTGGGAAGAGGTGACTAAAATGTTTGAAGGAGAATCTCTGCTGTCTTAGGACACTGCTGAGGCCCAGGAAGAACCCTTCGAGGATGAAGTGACCCCTGGGCTCCTGACACAGAACCGCAGAAAACGCTGACCTTCAAGGATGTGTCTGCTGACTTCTCCCAGGAAGAGTCGGGGTAACTGGCCCTTGTTCACCAGAACCTGTATTGAGCAGGAACCTGGTGTCAGTGGGATATCAGCTTTCTAACCCTAATGTGATTTCCCAGTGAAGAAAGAAGAACCATGGATGACAAAGAAGGAAGGCCTAGGAGATCCCAGTTCAGACTCAAGGAGTAAGATAGAAACCAATGAGCCAACTGCCATGAATGACATTGCCCAGGCTCTGTTATATCATGGAATTATGATGGAAAGGTTCATGAGAGAGGATATCATTTATTCCACATTGAGAAAAGTCTCCCAATATGATCATGCATCTTAGAAAGGCACCAGGAAACCCATGGAAGTGATGTGAGACAAGTCATTTTGACCAACAGCAAGAAAGGCTGAAAAACTAACAAGTTAGGGGAAAACAGCACCGTGAATTTAAATGTTATTATAGATCAGAGCACCATGAATGTGATACATCTGGAAAGAGGAACAAATACAAGTTGGATTTGGTTAACCAGCCAACAAATTACATAAAAACAAGAACTAATGAATGCACTATATGTGAACAAGTGTTCAAACAGCTTATTCACCTTACTGAACACATGAGAGTTCATACTGGAGAGAAACATTTCAGATGTTAATAATGTGGAAGGGCCTTTAGTCAAAATGCATCTCTTAGTACACACCAGAGAATCCATACTGGTGAGAAGCCTTTTGAATGAGGAATGTGGCAAAGCCTTCAGACATCACTCATCACTTAGTCAGCGTCATAGAACTCACACGGAGAGAAACCCTATGTCTGCCATCAATGTCAGAAAGCCTTCAGCCAGAACATTAGCTTGATCCAACATTTGAGGACTCATTCTGGAGAGAAGCCTTTTACTTGGAATGAATGTGGAAAAAGCTTTCAACAGATTAAACACCTTGGTGAACACGTAAGAATTCATACTGCGGAGAAGCCCTGTGCACGCACTGCGTACTCTAAAACCTTCAGTCACTGAGCATACCTAACACATCACCAGAGAATCCACGCTGGAGAGAGGCCCTACAAATGCGAGGAATGTGGGAAAGCCTTTAGGCAGAGGAGTCCCCTTAGCAACCATAAGACTCTCCACGCAGGAGTGAAAGCCTATGAATGCAATCGCTGTGGGAAAGCCTATAGGCATGACTTGTCATCCTTTAAGAAACATCAGAGACATCACAGTGGGGAAAAACATTATGAACGTAATGAATGCAGAAAAGCCTTCAGCTATAATTCATCACTTAGTGGACACCATGAAATACACAGGAGGAAGGGCTTTCAAAATAATGTGTAAAAAATGGGTATTTCATATAAGACCTAAGCCTTATATTTCATATAAGACCTAAGTCTGAATCAGTGTCTATGCTTTAAATTTTCAGAACTCCATTACATTTGAGGAATTGCTAGAAAGATGCTAACTTTTAAATTTTGTTCATTATGTAAATAGATTATTACCATCTACTAACACCTCCATACAAACTACTTAGTAAAATATGGTTCTCCAAATTAAATAAATTCAGCATTTTGAAGAATTCACATAAAATATTTATTTATTTATTTATTTGAAAGGCAGTGTTACAGAGATACACACACACAGAGAGAGAGAGAGAGAGAGAGAGAGAGATCCTCCATCTGCTGGTTTACTCCCTAAATGGCCCCAGGAGCCAGGGCTGGGCCAGGCTGAAACTAGGAGTCAGGAGCCAGGAATTTCATTCGGGTCTCTCACATGGGTACAGGGTCCCGGGTACTTGGGCCATTCTCCACTGCTTTCCCAGGCACATTAGCAAGAAATTGGATTGGAAGTGGTGTAGCCAGCGTCCCAGGTGGCAACTTCACCTGCTATACCACATCGTTGGCCCCTAAACATTCTTTTAACAAATATTTATTTGAAAGGCAGGCCAAATGAGAGGGAGAGAGATTTTCCATCCAGTGGTTCACTCCCCAAAAGGCCACAACAGCCAAGTCTGGCACAGGCCAAGGCCAGGAGCCAGGAATTCCAAGTGAGCCTTTCACATGGGTGGTGGGGACCCAAGTTTTTGAGCCCTTGTCTGCCACTTTCCCAGGTGCATTAATGTGAAGCTGGGTCAGAAGTGGAGTAGCTGAGACTCAGACCAACACTCTGTTATGGGATGCAAGCCTCCCTAGCCACGACGCCTGCCACTCCCCCACCCCCAGCATTTTCAGTTCTAGTGTGAAAGTTGTTATTGGGAGTAGAGGCAAGGTTGCTGCCAACAATCCTGCAGTGCAAGGACAGCTCTAATTATCTCACCCAAAATGTCAACAGCGCCACAATCCTATGGTAGATTAAGGAAGACTGACAAGCTCTAAGAATCTAGTATAACATATGGGCCTTATTTTGATTTAAACAAACTCGAAACACAAAAGGCATTGTGGGAGCCAGCACTGTAGCACAGTGGGTTAATGCTCTGGCCTGAAGCGCCAACATCCCATATGGGCGCTGGTTCAAGACCTGGCTGCTCCACTTTTTTTTTTTTTTTTTAATTTGACAGATAGAGTTATAGACAGTGAGAGACAGAGAGAAAGGTCTTCCTTCCATTGATTCACTCCCCAAATGGCCACTACAGCCGGCGCTACGCCGATCCGAAGCCAGGAGCCAGGTGTTTCTTCCTGGTCTCCCATGCGGGTACAAAGGCCCAAACACTTGGGCCATCCTCCACTGCCCTCCCGAGCCACAGCAGAGAACTGGACTGGAAGAGGAGCAACCGGGACTAGAAACCAGCACCCATATGGGATGCCTGCACCACAGGTGGAGGATTAACCAAGTGAGCCATGGCCCCGGCCCCTCCACTTTTGATCCAGCTCTCTGCTATGGCCTGGGAAAGCAGCAGAAGATGGCCCAAGTCCTTGGGCCTCTGCACCCGCGTGGGAGACCCAGAAGAAGCTCCTGGCTCCTGGCTTTGGATCAGTGCAGCTCCAGCCATTGTGGCCAATTGGGGAATGAACCATCAGATGGAAGACCTCTCTCTCTCTCTCTCTCTCTCTCTCTGTGTGTAACTCTGACTTTCAAATTAATAAATAAATCTTTTTTTTTAAAGGCATTGTGGAGACAATCAGAATAATTTAAATATAATTTAGATATTAGATAATACTGATGTATTACTGTTGGGTTTGATACTGGTAGGGCATATGGTATTTAAGAAAATGTCTATTATAAGAGTCAGTGCTGTGGCATAGTGGGCTAGGCTCCTGTCCATGGCGCTGGAATCCCATATGGGTGCCAGTTCTAGTCCCAGCTGCTACTCTTCTGATCCAGCTTCCTGCTATGGACTGGGGAAGCAGTAGAAGATGGCCCAAATCCTTGGGCCTCTGCACCTGTGCTGGAGACTGGGAAGAAGTTCCTGGCTTCTGGCTTTGGATTGGCCCAGCTCCAGCTGTTGCAGCCATTTGGAGAGTGAACCAGTGGATGGAAGACCCATCTCTCTCTCCTTCTCTCTCCCTCTTTCTTTCCCTCTAACTCTGCCTTTCAAATAAATAAGTAACTCTTTAAAAAAAAAAAAAAAAAAAAAAGAGGGGTTGGCACTGTGGCATAGCGAGCAAAGCCGCTGCCTGCAGCACCAGCATCCTATGTGTGCACTGGTTTGAGTCCCAGCTGTTCCACTTCTGATCCTGCTCCCTGCTAATGTGCCTGGGAAAGCAATGGAAGATGGCCCAAGTCCTTGGACTCCTGTACCCATGTGGGAGACCTGGAAGAAGCTCCTGGATCCTGGCTCAGACTAGCCCAGCTCTGACTGCTGTGGCCATTTGGGGAGTGAATCAGCAGATGGAAGATCTCTCTCTCTCTCTCTCTCTGCCCCTGCCTCTGCCTCTGCCTCTCCCTCTCTGTAACTCTGCCTTTCAAGTAAAATAAATAAATCTTTAAAAAAAGAAAATGTCTATTATTTTTAGAAATGCATACTAAAAGATGTAGAGATTAATTGATGATACCTAAGATTTTCTTTAAAATATTTCAAAAGAAAATAATAGATTGCATAAATATGAAAAATACAGATCATTCTCTAATATTAGTAATGGCTTCATAAGAGTTCCCTCTATTTTGGGGCTTGTGCTGTGATATAGTGGGGAAACTGCCACCTGCAGTGCCAGCATCCCAAATGGGTGCCAGTTCAAGTCCTGGCTTCTCAACTTCTGATCCAGCTCTCTGCTGTGGCCTGGGAAAGCAGTGGAGGATGGCCCCTGCACCTGCATTGGGGACCCAGAAGAAGCTCTAGGCTCCTGGCTTCAGATTGGCTCCACTCTGGCGGTTGTGGTCATATGGGGAATGAATCAGCGGATGGCAGACCTCTCTCCTTCTCTGCCTCTGCCTCTCTGTAACTTTGCCTTTCAAAAAAAAAAAAAAACTATAAAAAAATTCCCTTCTATTTTTGTGTACACATGTTAACTTTTTTATTTAACACAAAGGATATTCTTTAGAAAGAAGGAATTTAATCCAAAAGAAAAATGGAACATGTAAGAAACAAAAGTATTATGAATGGAGGAGTCCGTTATTAGATGGAGAGAACCTTGTGTTCAGACCTGAATGAGTGAGGTATGCAACGGTTGCTCTTTAAGATCCTCAGCATAATGAGTACTTTGACTTGTCATTCAGTGACTGGAAACAAGGCCTCCATCTCCATCAAACAACACTATACCTGCAAAAAAAAAAAAAAGTATTTTGGCAGATTCATTCTAGCTCATAAGTTTTGATTATTTATGTCTTCTGAAGAACAATATTTAAAGCCTTTGAGAAATTGGAATACTCTAAAAAAATTATATCCAGACAAACTGTTGAACTAACTAGGAAGGAATCTTCTAATGTGCGTCTCTGCATTTTCAAAGAGATTCTGCTGTCTTTTATATCTCAATTTTTATTTGTACCTCTCAAAATATATAGGACAAGATAATTTGGTATTTGTGAATTCCCTCAGCAATGTCTACACACCTAACATGACCCTGTTAGTGTTGGCTACAGAGGTGGGTGTGTTCCTCGTGATTCGTGGTGACATCGGTGGAAAGTCAAAGCCACACTCAGACTGGCCAAATACGATCCTGCTGTCTGCTGGCACGCAGCTGTGGAAGAAAATCATTCATTTGTTGGACAGAAGTATGAACCACAGAGTGAGTGATTGTCACTGGTGTTGCAGGTTGAGTGGTGTCATTCTAAAATGTTCAGATCCTAACTTCTGGTAACTAAGAATGTGACCTTGATGGAAATAGGATCTTTGCAAATATAATTAAGAATTTCAAGATGGGGCAGGTGTTTGGCACAGCAGTTAAGTCACCACTTAGAAAGTCTGCATCTCATATTAGAGTGTGTGGTTTGAGTCCCATCTCCTCTGCTTCTAATTCAGCTTCCTGCTAATGCACATACTCTGAGAGGTAGCAGATAATGGCTCAAGTATTTGGTGGCTCAAGTATTTGTGGACTCTCATCCCTCCATGTGGGAGACCTAGATTGAGTTCCAGGCTCCTGGCTTTGGCCTGGTTTAGCCTGAGCTATTGCAGGCATTTGGGGAGTGAATAAACAGATGGAAAGTGTCTCTTTATCTATCTTTGTCTGTCTGCCTTTCAAATCAGTAAAAACAGAGAATCTGCTGAGAAAATACTTTTAAAAGAGAGAAAGAAAAGAGTTATTAGAAAAGGACTCATTGAAGGGAATTCTTAGAAGCAAAGTGTGTGGAGATTTTTAAACTCTGGAACACTCCTTATAGGTGGGTTAGGTGTGCACTGCACAACTGTAGAGGGCACCATTCATCACACAGTCATTGGTGATTTATACAGTTTTATAAAAATTTTCCAGCAGATGGCAGTAAAGTATCTGGAGGAGTAAGGTCCTTTTTGAGTTCACAGGTCAAATGGGGTAACAGCAGCTCTGCACCTTTATCATTTTCTCTTCCAAACCCGTCTAAACCAACAATGTAGAATTCTAAGAGAAACTTGATAGATGTTGGGATTGCCTACCAGACTGAAGGAATACTGGCCGAGCTACAGAAATTCTTGGGCCTGCCTCAGGCTACCTACCTGCTATCAGGGCAGAGCCTGTAAGTCCTGGGAGAACCTAAGTGTCCCAGGAGCCTTGGGACAGATATTTGCTCTTTTTGTTTTTTTTTTTTTTTGTTTTTTTTTTTTTTTTTGTTTTTTTGTTTTTGTTTAAGATTTATTTATTTTATTTGAAGGTCAGAGTTAGAGAGAGAGAGAGAGATTTTCCACCTGCTGGTTTACTCTCCAAATGGATGCAATGGCCAGGGCTGGGCTGATCCAAAGCCAGGAGCCAGGACCTTTTTCTGGATCTCCCACATGGGCCCAAGCACTTGGGCCATCTGCTGCTGCTTTCCCAGTGCATTAGCAGGGAGCTGTATCTGAAGTAGAGCAGCAGGTCTCGAACCAGCGCCCATATGGGATGCCAGCCCAGATATTTGGTCTTTAAATGGAGAATTCTGAAGGCAGCAGATTGACTAGACCTACGATGGTTGCAGGTAAGGAAAGAGGTGTCAGAGATGGCAGAGCTGCACTTCCACCACTTGGCAAGGCAAGATTGAGTGAGTTCACTGGACCAAATGAACATGCCGGCTACATGTACCAGACATGAGCTATCCAAAACAAATTTGTCCAAGGGAACTGCCCATTGAATGACAGCTTCCCTCCCTTTCTCCCCAAAAAGAGAGGATATGCAACCAGAGGACAGAAGGTGAGAAAAGATTCCCAAAGGTCACCTCTGGAGAGAGGATCAACTTGGCACAGAAAGTATGTGCAGGTTTTTCACAGGGTCGTCAACCCATAAATGTGCTGCCTAAAGGAAAGATATTTGGCTACCTGCCAATATAGAGGGCATTCCACAGTCCAGTGAAAGCTGCAGACACCAGCCTTTGCCAATTTACTAGTCATCCACGTACCCCTCCAGATCCTGGAGGAGACAAAAGCTGTAAAAGCATGGAAGTAAGAAAAGTAAATAAATAAACAAATAAACCAATGCTTATCAAAACCCAAGATGACATTTTTTTTTTTTTGCAGAAATTGACAAGATGATCTTAAAATTCAGTTGGAAAATAAGGAACCCAGAATCACCAAAATTGCCTTTCACTAAGAACAGATTTGGAGAATTCTCACTCCAGTTTCAAAATTTACTACAAAGGTATAGTGAGCAAGATAATATGATACTGGTAAAAGGATAGACTTATAGATTAATGGGGTAGATACATATTATTAGCTTACCAGTGATTTGTTTAGGCACAGGCATATCTGTAACTCTGATGAAGGTGATATATGCAAAAATTCTGCCATTGGAGTTTCTGGAAAAGCTTTCTAAGAGGACTACAGAAGTTACAGAAGAGAAAGCCTCCTCTTCTAAACATTGTTCTATAGGGATCTGTCTGGAATTGCAGCAGGTGGCTTGAACCCATGAAAGGAGTTAGTCCAAGGACAAAACTGACACACTAAGGATGGCAGAAAAGAAATACAGAAAAGAGCCTGGGACCTTAATGACAAAGTTGACTACAGAATTAACCGACCCTTGAGTCACCTGAACTCTGGACTTCTTACAATGTGAGATGTATTTCCTTATTTTAAAAATCTCTTTAGAATGAATTTTCTATTATTTGCAGACCAAAGCATCCTCACATACTGAGAAACAACATTTAATGAACAAGTACAAAAGGCCAATCTATGAAAGAAAATGAAAAGGAATGGATAGAGATTTAAGGAGAAAACCAAAGAGTAGCATTACAAAGGCCAAATACAAAGAGCAGTTTATGAAGGAAAAAATAGTCAATAGTATAAAAGTTTTCAAAGTAGCTGGGGTAAGGATGAGGGCACTGCGAAATCCAATTCATCTTGATTTCTACACAATTGCCACGGTACTTTGACACAGATGACCTCAGTTTATAGACCCACACTGCCCTACAGAGGATCTGGAAGCCACGATCCTCTGTTTAAATTTAAATTGACTTAAATTAAAATTTTACTTTCTGGGGCATAGCAGGTGGGGCCACTGCCTGCAGTGCTGGCATCCCACGTGGGCACTAGTTCTAGTCCCGGCTGCTCCACTTCCAATTCAGCTCTCTGTTGTGGCCTGGGAAAGCAGTAGAAGATGGTCAAAGTCCTTGGGTCCCTGCACCTGCATGGGAGACTCGGAAGAAGCTCCTGGCTCCTGGCTTTGGATCGGCGCAGCTCAAGCCGTTGCAGCCATCTGGGGAGTAAACCATAGAATGGAAGATTCCCTCTCTGTCTCTACCTCTTTCTGTAACTCTGTCTTTCAAATAAATAAAATAAATCTAAAAAAAAAAAAGATCTCAGCCTCAGTCACACGGCCCTCTTGGTACATTCCTCTGTCTCCAGGATCCATCTATCTGTCTACAGCTCCTTCCACTCACTATCTGAAGCCTAGGAGTCATAAGGATGGCCCTGCTGTTACTTGTTCTGATGTAATATTCTCTCCCTTGTGGTTTTCCTGCATGCTGCCCGTGCTTTTTTTTTTTAAGATTTTTTTTTTTTATTTATTTGAAAGTCAGAGCTACAGAGAGAAGGAGAGAGAGAGAAAATGAGAGAATGATCTTCCATCTGCTGGTTCACTCTCCAAAAGGCTGCAACAGCTGGGCCTGGGCCAGGTTGGAGCCAGAAGCCAGGAGCCTCCTCCAGTTCTCCCACGTGGGTGCAGGGGCTCAAGCACTTGGCACATCTTCTGCTGCTTTCTCAGGGACATTAGCAGGGAGCTGGGTAAGAAGCAGAGCAGCCATGACACGAGATGGGCTCACATGGGATGCTGGTGTTGCAGGCAGCAGCTTTACCCTCTGCCTCACAGTGCTGGCCCTATGCCCATTCCTTTTAAAAATAGTTCCATTATTAGATACTTTAAAAAAAGAATATTTATTTGGAAAGCAGAGTGACAGAAAGAGGGGGAGAGAGATCACTCATGCACTGGTGCTCCCCAAATGGCCCCCAAAACCAGGGCTGATCCAGGCCGAACTCCATCCTGATCTCCCACATAGATGGCAGGGACCCAAGCACTTGGGCCATCATCTGCTGCCTTCCCAGGCACGTTAACAGAGAGCTGAATTTGAAGCAGAGCAATCAGGACTTGAACCAACACTCTGATATGGCTTGCTGGCACAAGCAGGGATTAACCAGCTGCACCACAGCACTGGTATTCTAATTATTTTGAGTATATGATAGGATCTTAACTAACAGACTTTGTATTTATAAATTCTCTAAGAAAAAGGGCCCACAGGAAGGGTGACCACTATCCTGGTTTGCCCAGGATTGGGGGCTTTCCCAATATAAGGAACATTCAGTACTAAAGTCAGGAGTATCCCAAGAAAACTGACTCAACCCAGGTAGTGAGATTGTGGTTTACCCTTCCTTCCTATAAGTATCTTTTAATATTCACTAAATGATAGTCTAAAATTTCCTGGGTACAAATAATTATATCTCCTTTATTAAGCTACTTGTTTAATTCTTGCTCTTCTTTATCTTGAGAGCTGTTAATAGTTTCTATCAAATTTTTTTCCATTGCCAGTGCAATGTAGCAGATAAAGCCACCACCTGTGGTGCTGGCATCCCATATGGGCACTGGTTTGAGACCTGGCTGTTCCACTTCTGATCCAGCTCTCTGCTATGGCCTGGAAAAGCAGTGGAAGATGGCCCAAGTGCTTGGGCCTCTGCACCCATGTGAGAGACTTAAAAGAAGCTCTAAGCTCCTGGCTTAGCATTGGCCCACCTTTGGCTACTGCAGCCATTTGGGGAGTGAACCAGTGGATGGAAGACCTCTCCCTTCCCCCAATCCCCCGCTTCTACCTCTGTAACCCCACATTTCAAATAAATCAATCAATCTTTAAAAAATTTTTTTCCAGCTACTTGTATTGAGTGTCCTTGCTCCTTGATGTTCTATGCCCTCAGATGCTGGTAGTATTTTTTTCCCAATGTACCTCTCTGGAAATATATACTGTGTTGACACCAATATGTGTTAAGTCTATAATGTTTACGGGAATAAACTCTATGTTATTTTCTTTCAACTGCATTTTTTGAAATCTGTGAGTGTCCTTTCATCCAGGGTGATAAAATTCTGAAGGTTTTTCAACTATTTCCAGTGTAAATAAAAAGAATATAAAACTTGATTGAGGGGCCAGTGCTGTGGGGTAGCGGGTAAAGCTGCCACCTGCAGTGGCAGCATCCCATATGGATGCCCATTCGAGTCCTGGCTGCTCCACTTCTGATCCAGCGCTCTGCTATGTCCTGGAAAAGCAGTAGAAGATGGCTCAAGTCCTTGGGCCCCTGCACTCGCATGGGAGACCCGGAAGAAGCTCCTGGCTCCTGGCTTTGAGGCCCAGCTCTCCCTGGGCCCCAAAGTGCCCCCTTTCCCTGGAACAACTGCACAATCTCCCTGATGTTCTGTGGCACTAATGGCTGTTGTTTACTCAGGAGATAACTTCTCCATGGAACTTCCCCTAGGAAAAAAATTCTTATTTCCCATTCGATGATACTTCCTTTCCCCTCTACTGTTCCCAAATAGAGGCTTTCTGTTTTCTGTGGCATCTCTGCATATGGTCCTATGCAGGGTGGAAGTATGTCTAAGAAATTCAAGGGGTTAGAAACCTTTCTAATGGGCCGAACTTGCAGATAAGCAGGGAAATATTTCTTCCTGGAAACATAGTGAAGTTTAACTTCAGCCACAGTGCAGTTTACTTGGAGTCACCTGAGAGGCTTCCACTCCCCTAGTGGAGTCAGACCATCTGAGACTTGAGGCCCAACACCTGTCCCAACCCCTCACCCCTGTGGTTATTTTCTAGAGCTCTCCAATTGCTTCTTTTTAAAAATTATTTATATAGGCCGGCGCCACGGCTCAATAGGCTAATTCTCCACCTAGCGGTGCCGGCACACCGGGTTCTAGTCCCAGTTGGGGCGCCGGATTCTGTCCCGGTTGCTCCTCTTCCAGGCCAGCTCTCTGCTATGGCCCGGGAGTGCAGTGAAGGATAGTCCAAGTGCTTGGGCCCTGCACCCCAGGGGAGACCAGGAGAAGCACCTGGCTCCTGCCTTCAGATCAGCACGGTGCGCCGGCCGCAGCACGCCAGCCATGGCGACCATTGGAGGGTGAACCAACGGCAAAAAGGAAGACCTTTCTCTCTGTCTCTCTCTCTCACTATCCACTCTGCCTGTCAAAAAAAATTATTTATATAAAGGAAACAGATTTCATATATACAGCTTTTTTTCTTTTTTTTTGTTTCTTTTTTGTTTTTTCTTTCTATATACAGCTTTAAGAACATAGCTGGTCTGCCAGGTATACTCTCTTCATTACTTGTTTTCATTAAACCTCACTAGCATGCTTACTGAACATAATAATAATTCTTCCCACCCTACCCTCCCTCCCTCCTTCATTCCCACCCTCCTTCCTCCTTTCTTATTTTCTTTCACTTTTTGCAATGACATACTTTCAATTTACTTTATAATCACAAGCTTGATCCTGCTCTCCAAGTGATTTTAATGTGCAGACAGGGTTTAGAACCCCAGCCTTGCATTTGAGGATACACGTGCATGTGCGTATTATGACTGTCTACTGCGTAAGCATAAATCACCGGTGTACACAGAAACACATGGAAAGACTTTTATTCTCTTTGTTTCTGAACATATGAAAAAAGAGCACCTAAACCCACACTGCTCAGCATGGCACCAACTGGCTGACATGGCACATTCCTCATGACCAGTTTTTTCGGTTACCCCAGTTCTCCTCCCACATGTGGGTTCAGAGAGCAGCTGTCCAGGGAACAATAAGCAGTGGCCTGGGAAATAGAAGACATGGATTTTAACCTTACTCTGCCCCTAGCCAGTTGTGGGACATGAGGCAGGTCATTAAATACCTCTGAGACTTTACAAAATAGTGATGATCGCTGTCTGGTCTATCTACTTCATAGATTTTTATGAAGATCAAATAAAATATGAAAATAATCATACATTTCCACGTCAGGGTAACAACGTGACCATTGGACAGAGCAGAGCCCTTCCTCTCCTATTTCCCCCGTGGAACCCTTGATGTACCTGCAGTTTCCTCTGTACTCTTAAGGAAAGGTGTGTGCCTTCATAGAAAAAGAAGTGAAGGAAGATGGCTCTTTGAGGGGACTTCACAAAATTCATGTAAAATGCAATGAAAAATAAATCTATTTTGTGTGCAATAAATTTTTGAAATCTGTGCAGTTTTTTCATAATACACATTTTCCATGATCTTTTTGAAGTGCCCTCATATGTATAGGGTGCATTTTTGCAGTGTTTAAAAAAGAATACTGTAAATTCATTGGAAAACTGAAATATTTATCATTTGTATGACTCACACATAATGATGATAATGATAAATGGGTGAAAAGTCGCAGCACCACCTGCAGGCTATGATGTCATTTTAAAGTTATGTAAGAATAGTTTATTGATGCATGACAAATGTCTAGAGGATGCACTCCAATCTGTTCACACTGGGTATTAGGACTGACTGAGAGAAGGACTCTTATTTTTATTTTGTAGATTACTGTAATATTTGAATGATTTTATAATGAGCATCTACCATTTCTACAATTTAAAAATAATTATTAAAGTGCAAATTGAGGGGAAACAAGTGGTGAGGTATCACGACCTACAGTGAGTAGAGTGTGTCATTGGCTTACAGTTGTTCCAATGCCTGGCCCAAAGCCAGCTGTGAAAGAAGCTTGCAGCTCTTACAGTCTATTATCAATAACCTTCAAGAATTCAGAGAAGAGGTGTCAAAAGGCCAGAAATGGTCAAGAATTATAATGTTCAAAAAGGAGCTAAGTGTAGCTTCTGGAAATGGCAAACTGCAAAGCTTGATTGTTATAACCAGGGAAAGTCTAGTAAACAGCCAGTTTGTGACCTTTTAAAAAGGCACATTTTGGTCATCAGCCAGCTGACATGGATTCATTAAGAACAAATGAGGATAGACTAACCTATCTTCTTTTTGGTAGGGTAGCTAGATCCGAACCAGCCTGCAAACATTTAGAAATAGGTGATCTCCAAGGGCTAAAAAGTAGGAACTTGAAGAGCGCTCTTGAGGCAGGCCAGGGCACCGTGCTAGGGTGAATGAATACCTACTCACCCATGTTTAACAGATTGTGCAGCTGAGGAATTCAAATTCCAGAGCCCTGGTTTGAGTCACATGCCTTTCCCTTAGCTGAATTAGGCAAGTACTGGATTAACGGCTTTTCCAGATTACATCAGGGGAATACCACAGACTTACTTTGGACTTTAGCTAGGTTTTTCACAAAGTTTTCCACAACATCATTTTGGGAAATATGAGCAGTACAAATATGAAGTGATTCATAACTGCTTATAAAATAATATCCTATATGTATGTATATGTACCCGAGTGTGCCTGTCTTTCACTGGTTTTTCATATTTTATCATTAACATAGAGACTTTGAAGGCAGCCTTGTTAAGTTTTTTTTAAATATTTATTTTACTTTATATGAAAGAGTAAGAAAGAAAGAAGGAGGGATAGAGAAAGAGATCTTCCATCGGCTGATTCACTTCCCAATGGCTGAGGTTGGAAATCCATCCCGGTTTCCAACATGAGTATCAGGGGTCCAAGTACTTGAGCCATCTTTCACAGCTTTTCCAGGTGTATTAGCAGGGAGCTGGATGAGAAGCAGAGTGACAGGGACTCAAACAGCACTCTCATCCAGGATGTCCACGCTTCAGGCAGCAGCTTACCCCACTGAGCCATACCGCAAGCCTCAACTTTACTAAGTTCTCAAATGAAACATAAAGGGAAGAAATAGCCACTAGCTAAGGCACAGAATCTGTAATCAAGATAGCCTTCATTTACTGGCATGCCACGCCGAAACCGGCAATGGAACTAATGGGTTGTAGGATGAAAAATATCTGTCCCATGTGAAAGAGAACTTCTTAACTATAGCTGCCCAACAGTGGAATAGGTACCAAGTTCTTGGTCAAAAATTTTGTGGGGATAGGTGATGTTCCGGCAAAAGTAAAAATTAGTGGATTCCAGACACTAAATACCAACAGATTTCAAAGACAGGAAGTCAGTAAAGACCATATTGTTTCCTAGTGAAAAATCCATAAATGGGAATTTGGTAGATGCATGAGGGTAGGTCATTCCAGCAACAAGATTTAACGTGGCCTTTCCGGAGTCAGGGAGTGACTCAGCTGGCCATGGCTTTGGTGAATATGGGAAAGGAAGTCTGCGCTCAGATTATGGAGAATATGCAACCAGGAAAGAAGTTTCAACTGCAAGTGGAGAAAGGATCAGTCAGGTTCTACTTGCAAGCATCAGATACCAATTCTGGTGAAATTCAGCAAAGAAATTTTAGGAAATATACCAGGAGCTCTCAGAACCAACAAGAGGGCTAAAGAACTAGGTAGGGAAATATTAGAAGGCAGTCATAATAACTGCCTACAAGGTTAAAGAAAAGGAAAATGTTGGGGCCGGCGCTGTGGCTCACTTGGTTAATCCTCCGCCTGCAGCGCAGGCATCCCATATGGGTATTGGGTTCTAGTCCCGGTTGCTCCTCTCCCAGTCCAGCTCTCTGCTGTGGCCTGGGAGGGCAGTGGAGGGTGGCCCAAGTCCTTGGGTTCCTGCACCCGCATGGGAGACCAGGAAGAAGCACCTGGCTCCTGGCTTCGGATCGGCGCAGCGCTGGCCGTAGTGGTCATTTGGGGAGTGAACCAATGGAAGGAAGACCTTTCTCTCTGTCTCTCCCTCTCATTGTCTGTAGTTCTACCCGTCAAACAAACAAACAAACAAACAAACAAAGGAAAATGTTAAAGGTAACAATAAATGCTCCTCTTAGATAGACGGAAGGAATAATGATGGTAAAAGTATTTCAGTTTAGAATTATCTAGGTTGTAGATGAGGATGATGCTTATGGTGTGGAGTTTAGCTGATGGTGAAAATGTGCAGTAGGAACTAGAATCCTATGGTGCAAAAGCTTGATTGGAAATACAGATATAGGAGAACTTGGCACAGAGAAAACAATTGAAGTCATACCAGACTGTCTTAGAGAATATATAAAGTGATGAGCAGAAATGTTTCCTTATCCCCAAGTTGTGAGAAAAACAGAACACCTTCCCCCATAAAACAAGAGTCAGAAGAGGAAAAGCAGTGAGCTGCTTTTACCATAAGCAATATTACATTTTTTCATCTTTATTCCTGATCTCATTTTCTCCCTCTACTGAAGGCACTCACTCTAATATATATTCATTTAGATGTGTATATAGCTCTATAAAATATGTAGGGTTATGTGGAGTTTGCCCCTTTGAATTTAAATAAATGGCCATTATGCTGTAAACTTCATTGTGTTACTTTCCTCTCATCATACCATATTGCCACAAGCCTAAGAAAGCCAAATTGCTCTTTAGAATTGGCTGCAACAGTTTACATTTCCATCCGGAGGTCAGAGAGTCCATGTTTCTACACGTTTTCACCAAACACTCAGTAATATCTAGCTTTTGCCAATTTGATGGCTATAAAATTATGCCTCACTGTTCAAAGTGGTTTTTTTTCCTAGTGAGATGGACTATCTCTTATGAGTTCAAGTTTCTCCTTCACTAACTGGTTAATTATATCCTTTCCCCAATTTTCACTGTTTCCTTTTACTTGTAGACTTGCAAGAGTATCTTTTATTGTCTAGAGCTGTGCAGCTCAATACAATAGGCACTGGTCATTAACTAGTAAGCCCCAAGCTCTCAAGTACTTGAAATAGTCCAAATTGATGTGAACTCTAAGTACAAAATACACACCAGATTTAAAAGACTCAGTACAAAGAACACAAAATATCTCATGAATAACCTTTGTGTTAATTACATATTGAAATGGTAATATTTTGGACTTTGTATTAAGTAAAAACATTTTAAAAATTAATTTTATCTATTTGTTTTTAATTTTTATAATGTACTAGAAAAGTTTAAATGACATGTGACTGGCTTGCATTTGTGACTCACATTGTATTTCTATTGGAATGATGTTCTATATATTAATCATTTGATTTTATAGTGGAAATATCTTCTCACTCTGCCCCTCACTTTAAATTGTATATGATATCTCATCAAATCTACCCATTTTTCACCAGGCCACTTACACAATACCCATGTCTATATAAATGACCCCCTTGAAGTTCCATACACAGCCACATACAGCCCTAATTTTTTGCCTTGTGGATTATACTTTGTGCATAAATCCTTCCCCCACAGCTAGATCATAAATATAATCTTCCTCTCATTATTTTTATAATTTAAAAATAGAAAAACAGGCTGGTGTTGTATCATATGCATAGAAACCATAAAAACGTGGCTTATAATGTCAGAAAACACAGATTTAGGCCAAAAAGGATGACGATAGGGAAAATCATTTATACTGCATTTTATGATTTTTGACAGCAATGTTATCTTTCTAATTATGCTTTGGATAGGCAAATGTTAAAATTTGCGTTCCAAAGAGCACGTTAACAGATGGTAAGGAAGGGAGGCCACAAGCATGCTGGGTGACAGGCTGACTCCAGTTTTCTATCTAAATGTCTGCTGAGTTCTCACATTAGACAAATAACCATGGTATCCATAATAAAGAACTAGCATTAATTGCAAACAGCATAAGAGTATGCTTATATTTACATTTATGTCATTTTGAAACATGACTTTTGGCATATCACTTGCTTACTCTAGAAAGTCAACAGGTATTCATTCCCTGTCAAATCAAATCCGAACTGCTCAAATCTGCAAGTTAAGACACCTATACCCTGGGCACATCAGTTTCCCACATCACATCTTCCTGACTCACTGTATACTCCACCTAGATGGACACCATGTTGGACACTCAAGCCTCTCATCAACAGCTTAGATTTCACAGTTACAAACTGCAGCATCAGGCAAATAGCATAGACAGTAAGTTTCTTAAAAGCCAATTAAAATTGGTCTAAATTATTTTAGTAATTGCTCTGTGCTTAGCATTAAATAGCAACTATTTTCACCTTGAAGTAACTTACCTGACCTCATAGAAAGAAAAATGCCAATGGCAGAAACAAATAGAAAATAACATGTTCAAAATGATATCAAATGATAAGGTATTTAAAAGTTGAGGTCAACCTCAGGACTACTAATATGCCAATTACAACCACAGAAATACAGGTTTGCTGTAATAAGCATTGTAGTCTTCTTCAAACCCTTTAATTCTAGAAAGAAGTTGAAAGGTTACAAAAAGTCAAAGTTAATGAAATCGACTCACCTCAGACCAAGTTCAGGATGTTTAGAGATTGAAGTCATTTATTCTGGGTTAATACTGGGAATTCTGCCTCACTTTAAGTATTAACACTTACTGAAATTTAAAATAGTTAATTCAAAATTAAAAGCTGGTCCTTCTTTTTACTTAGCCCTTAACTACAGGCTTAATTATGACTATGTGAATGCATAATTTTCATTTTTAAGAGTTTGTGATACATGTAGTACATGTCTAGGCATTACATAAAGAAAACCAAACATCTTTAGTATATCTTATAACAGTTATAACTTCAGTGTCTACAGAAAAAAATTGCAGAGGCAAGAAGTTGACTTTCAATATTATATTTGACATTCAATTGAAATGTATTCCAAGGCAAAAAGAAAATTGCATACTTTTTTAAGATTTAGCTGTGATTTTTCCCAAGTACAGTGCTTCTCTGTGTCCACTCTTCCTTCTGGATTCAGTTTCCTTCTTGTTCAAGTACCTTCTTTGGTTGTTCTTTCAAATATCTGCAAATAATAAGCTCCCAGTATTTGTACATCTGAAAAGGTCCTTTGTCCTTCCTCTTCAGTGACAATTAATCAGCATATACTTTAATTTTGATGATTAAAAATGAGATTATACACTCACACAGTCTTTTTTTAAAAAAAAAAGATTTATTTATTTATTTGAAAGTCAGAGTTACACACAGAGAGAGAGAGAGAGAGAGAGAGGTCTTCCATCTGATGGTTCACTCCCCAATTGGCCACAATGGCCGGAGCTACACTGATCCAAAGCCAGGAGCCAGGAGCTTCTTCTGGGTCTCCCACGCAGGTGCAGAAGCCCAAGGACTTGGGCCATCTTCTGCTGCTTTCCCAGGCCATAGCAGAGAGCTGGATCAAAAGCGGAGGGGCTGGGGCCGGGGCTCACTTGGTTAATCCTCCGCCTGTGGCACAGGCATCCCATATGGCCACAGCAGAGAGCTGGAGCAGAAGTGGAGCAGCCAGGTCTTAAACCAGTGTCCATATGGGATGCCAGCCTTGAAGGTGGTGGCTTTACCCACTACGCCACAGCACTGGCCCCATTTACGTAGTCTTAATGAATCTCTAGCACACCACAGGCATTATTCTATGGTTCATGACACTTTTATTTTCACGAATTAGAAAACTGTCTATTCTGTAATCTCCTATTAGTTTTCAACTTTTTCCTTTTTCGTTGTTCTCCCATTTCACCAGCAAGTATCTAGATGTTAACTTTGCTTTGCTTTTCAATCCAGCTTGAACATAAATGTGCTCTTTATATATTTTAATTTTTTTGTCTGAGAGTTTCTCTTCAGCTGGAGTTATAACTATGATGTCCCATGAACACATTGAGATAGAAGCCTCTCTATGGCATGGTTTAATCATTGCTTTTGTCATCATGCCTGAATCCTAAGGGTTTCACAAGTTTTCATGTTTGTTTCATGGTTTGGGGACAGTCCAAATTTAGGGTCATCCCCACTATCTGGCAGTCCCTGACGTCTCCATTGCTGGCAGGTCATCCTGTTTCCATTCTTGCTGACTTGGCTCATAGTTGCAGCAGTTCTCCACGTTTGGGCTTTCCTAATCCTATTCTTAGACAGTGTAGCGATTTTGCAGCCCCTTGCAGGCACAAGGCAAAGGACCCAAGAACTCGGCCTGCTCTGTGGCACAGTGGCTTAAAGCCCGGCCTGCAGGGCTGGCATCCCATTTGGGTGCCAGTTCTTGTCCTGGCTGCTCCTCTTCTGATCAAGCTCTCTGTTAATGGTCTGGGAAAGTGGTGTCCCGGCAGGGTCCAAGTGCTTGGGCCCCTGTATCCATGTGGGAAACCTGGAGGAAGCTTCTGGCTCCTGCCTTCAGATAGGCCCTGCGGCAGCCATTGCGGCCATGTGAGGAGTAAACCAGCGAGGACCTTTCTTTCTGTCTTTACTCTTCTCTGTCTGTAACTCTTCCTCTCACAAAAATAAATCTTTAAAAAAAAAAAAAGGAGAGAAGTCTCAGCTGCCATCCCTAAGTTTTCCCAACTCCAAAGGCACAGTTTGATTCTTCCAATGATTCTTCATTTCTTTGCTTTTGACCTTAAAGTTAATATTCTTTAAGTTATTAGTTTGTTAGCCCAGCATTTCTTGGTTTGGAGTGGAGCGAAAATGATTCTACTCAATTCCTCATTTTAACTAAATCCTTCTGCGTTACTTTTTTTTTTAATCTTTGTTAGAGCCGATCTTAAGAAATCAGAGAATAGATTCAAAAATAGTGTTAATTCTGGCTGTCTGTTTGCCTTGACATACTGAAAATTCTTAGCCATTATGGCCATCGAAACAAAATTGGATGAGTTTTCCTTTATTCAGTGTAAGTAACTTCAGGAACACAATGGAACTTGAAGCTATCTTATTAAAAGTGGCAGCTGATTTGTAGAAGCATACAAAAGCGTGAGCTTGGCATTACATGAGTACAAGTGAAAATTGGCTTTAGCTCCAAAAGCTTTCTGAGATCATTTTATATTGATTATTCCCGTTAGTTATGACCAAAAGAAAACAGAATAAAAGCAAATCCTCACATCAAGATTAATGTGTGAAGAGTGGCTTTTTGTTGCAGCATGGATGAGGTCATGTCTAGTCCAGGTAGAAGCCTGTCAATCTCCTGCTGTGGTCTGTGTTTAATAAGATCTTCATTTTTCAAGTGCACCGATGCTAGAAATGCAATCTAAGACTTACACATTGCTGATTCTAATGCCATCTGTTTTGAGCTTGGAAGTTGCACCTGCTGATCCATAAGGCATGAGGAGTTTTAGGCCTATACAGTTCATTGACATTTTCTCACAATATTTGATACGAATTCGAAAATTCAAAGAAAGTTTTGAGGGTATACCTATAAAATTGGGGAAATCAATACATGAAATTATTGTGGAATCCATACTATGATCTTGCTGATGGATTATTTCAATCTCCTTGGGAAGTAATATGGCAACATAGGTGACAGAAACCATAATGTTCATTTCTTGAAATCATTAGAACCTCTTCTGGTAGTTTATGCTGTGGAAATAATTCAAGAAAAGATTAAAGCTATATACATGAATTTACTCATATACAAAAGTAAAAAACTAATAACAAATTAATTATCCTTATAAATTATGCTGTTTGAAGTTTCAAGATACCTTAACTAATGGTGGTTTTTTGAGAGATGATAACATAACTTATAGAGATGAACACAGTTCCATAGCTGGAAACACTGAATATATAAAAGCATTAAGTTGTGTTATCATCATCAAAGCAACATTAACCTCTCAATCCCAACCCTACCACTATGCTTTTAAGGACACTTGGATACTTAAAAAAAAAATGTATTTATTTATTTGAAAGGCAGAGATACAGTGAGGCAAAAAAGAGAGAGAGGGAGAGAGGGGGAGAGGGAGAGAGATGGGGAGAGAGAGAGAAAGAGATAGAGAGAGAGATCGTCCATCTAATGGTTCATTCCCCAAATGGCCGCGATGGCTGGGGCTGGGCCAGGCTGAAGCCAGGAGCCAGGAGCTTCTTCTGGTTTCCCACTCAGACTTGGGCCGTCTTTTGCTGCTTTCCCAGGTGCATTAGCAGGGAGCTGGATCAGAAATGGAGCAACCAGGATTCAACCTGGCACCCATATGGAATGACCACAGCAACAGTGACAGCTTAACTTTCTATGCCACAGTGCCGTCCTTTGATACTTTTTAACTCTGCTTCTGCTTTTCCTATTACTATTAAACTATTATATCTCAAGTTCAAATGTCCTCAAAAAGAGTATTTGATTGTTTTTGGACATTTACTCTACAATATGGGGGCTCTTTGTTGAGCAGAGCTTTCATACAAGATTTTTTTTTAAGATTTATTTTATTTATTTGAAAAACATAGTTACAGAGAGAGGTAGAGACACGGAGAGAGGTCTTCCATCGTTGGTTCAATCCCCAGATGGCTGCAATGGCCAGAGCTGTGCCAATCTGAATCCAGGAGCCAGGAGCTTCCTCTAGGTCTCCCATGTGGGTGCAGGGGCCCAAGGACTTGGGCCATCTTCTACTGCTATCCCAGGCCATAGCAGAGAGCTGGACCAGAAGAGGAGCAGCCGGGACTAGAACTGGAGCCCATATGGGATGCCAGCGCTTCAGGCCAGGGCTTTAACCTGCTGTACCACAGTGCCAGCCCCTCATGCAAGATTATAACATAACTCTCTGATCAGGGTTCAGTATCTTCAGCAGTGAGCCAATTAACAGTAGCAGGAATAGCAACATCATATGGGAGTTTTTTTCTTTAATCTTGAGGTTATATGATTTTTGCAACTGGAAAGATAAAGTTTCTTAGTATTATATGGTTATATACAATACGAGTTGCCCTTAATTGTCCATTTTTAAAATAAAAACCTGATCATACTTCACTCTGCATGAATAATATTTACATACAGACTTCTGAAGTTAGGAAAGTTCATAGACCATCAAAGAAATACTTCATTATGTAACAATTACTGAGATTCTATATTAAGAGAACATGATATATGCATTTCTCACTTCATTAGACCTTAATAAATCTGTTCCTGTTCTTAATCCTCACACTATAGTCATCTAAAAAGGCAAACACTCATCAAATAGGCAGAGAAGGCACCAAGAGAGATTTACCCATACTCTACCTGAATACGGATGGGCATTGTAGCATAGCAGTTAAGCTGAGCTGCTGGTTGTTATGAGCACATCCCAGAGCAGAGTGCTGGGTTAAGTCCCTGCTACTCTGCTGGACTGGAAAGTCCAGCTTCTGCTAATGCATCCTGGGAGGCAGCATATGATTGTTCAAGTACTTGGGTCCCTGACACTTGCATGGGTGACCCAGCCCTGTCTGTTGTGAGCATCTGGGGAGTGAACAAGCATATAGAAGATCTCTTTCACTGTATCTCTCTGTGTCGCTCTGACTTTCAAGTAGATGAAAATAAATAAACATTTTAAAAAATCTGAGTAATTCCTGTAATTTGTACAGATTCTGTAGGCATTGTTCTTGAAAGAATGTCATGTAAGTGAATCACTGATTTTTTTTTTTTTTTACTTTTCAAGTAAAGCTGTCTCAGCAGGATATCTTGTCAGCAGAATATTTGCACAAAAATCATCACACTCAAATATGCAGTCACATATAAGTAAGCAAAAATTTGAAGAGAAAAGGAAAGCTAGTAGAAGAAAAATGAGGAAGAAATGCACGGATACTTTTAACACCTTCTCCTCCCACCATAACTGTCACATGAAGACATCAATTCTGTGAACCCCTTTGCTGCTTAGCTATGGAGCTCCTTGAAGAAAAGGTGGGTGGGCAATCAGCCAGGCTCACCCTATCCCCATCTGCCTGGACCCTGGAAGGTAAAGTTACAGCCCAAGTTCACCTAAGGACCACCAACCTTAGAGCCTCAAGGTAGAAGGAGCACAAACACTTAGAGCCCCTACCCGCTCCTTCTCACTGGCAAGTTTTCTCTTCTCTGTCCTTTGCTATCCCTGGTCCTTTCTAGAAGGAATTTCTAAAAGTTCTCCTCTGGTCTTTACAGTGCTGGGCATTGGCAAGCATAGGTATTTCGTATTTTCTGAATACTTCTCACTAAATTCTTAGGAAGGTAAGGATTCATGCTACTGGTACTGCCTCTTTTTTTAAGATTTATTATTTATTTATTTGAAAGTCAGAGTTACAGAGAGAGAGAGAGGCAGAAGCAGAGAAAGAGAGTTCTTCAATCCACTGGTTCACTCCCCAGTTGGCTGCAACGGCCTGAGCAGCACGGATCCGAAGCCAGGAGTCCGGAGCCAGGAGCTTACTCCGGGTCTCCCACGTGGGTGCAGGGGCCCAAGGACTTGGGCCATCTTCTACTACTTTCCCACGCCATAGCAGAGAGCTGGACCAGAAGTGGAGCAGCCGGAACTTATGGGATGCCAGCACTGCAGGCAGCAGCTTTACCCACTACACCCTGAGCAGGCCCTGGTTCTGCCACTTAAAATCACCCAATATTGTACTATTTATCAAGAATAGACACTGGCATAATGATGAAGTGTTGATTTTTCTAACCCAGACCACTTGAAGATTCATTGATTACTCATGGTCTGAGTATCTCCATTTCAGAACAACTGTGATGAGCAATTGCTCACCTTTGAGAGCAGGGATTCCATCTTGTTCATTTGCTGTCTCCCTAATACCTAGAACAATGCCTGGGATACACTCAATGCCCATTAAATATTGCTTCTTCTGTCATGTTTTTTTAAGGATTTATTTTATTTTTATTTTTAAAAGTCCAGGTTACAGAGAGAGAGGGATAAACAGAAAGAGAGCTCTTCCATCTGTTGGTTCACTCCCCAAATGGCCACAATGGCCTGGGCTTGGCCAGGCTAAAGCAAGGAGCTTCAAACAGATCTTCCACATGGATGCAGGGGTCCAAGTACTTGGGCCATTCCCCGCTGCCTTCCCAGGCATATTAGCAGGGAGTTGAATCAGAAGTAGTGCAACTGGGACCTGAACTGATGCCTATATGGGATGCCAGTGTTGCAGGCAGCAGCTTTACCTGCTAGATCACAACACCTGCTGCTCTTTTTCTTTTATTAACTATTTTTTCAAACATTTATTTGAATGGCAGAGTTACAGAGAGGAGGGGGGAGAGAGAGAGAAAGCTTCCATCCATTGATTCACTCAGAAATTGGTCAAAGCCAGGAGCCAGTAGCTTCTTCTGGTTTTCCCACAAGGGTAAGGGGCCCAAGCACTTGATCCATCTTCAGCTGCTTTCCCAGTGCATTAGCAGGGAGCTGGTTCAGAAGTGGAGCAGCTGAGACTCAAACCAGAACCTATATGGGATACCAGCATTACAGGAGGTGACTGAACACATTACTCCACAGCACTGGCCCCAATTTCAAGTATTTAATAGCTGCACTTAGCTAACAGTAACTATGTTAGCATAGACATAGATGATTTCTGTCATTGCAGAAGGTTCTATTGGACATGACACCTATAGATGGCAAAGCTTGCCAGGGTTGGAGATGGACTGGGTCCTTGTTCTTAACCTTTTTATGGAAGGTACATTTGCCCTAGCAGATCTTTTGGCCAGGATACCTTGTTACAGGAATCCTGGAGCCATTTGATTTCTGCTCAGATTATAAGGTTCTATTTCAGAACCTTATTTCTGAAAATAGCTTTACATAAAAACCTGCAATCTTCTCCAGAGACATCCTACAGTTCACTTATATATTCATAAACAGAAAGTGGTCCCTGGCTATTACCTTGCTTGTATAACCTGTTGTTGTGAAAATCAAGGATGGGGTTGATGTAAATTACTGGTCAAAAATGGCTCAAATGACAGTCTAGAGACCTTAACTTATTTATTTATTTTGTGGTTGTTTTTAATACTATGGATTCATGTTAAATAGTAATTAAATCTGGGCTATAAATTGCTCAGAGTCAAGAAATGCAAAACAATTCCTTAACCTTTTGGGAGAAAGGATGGCTTGTAAGGTTAATGTAGGGTTCTTCCTCCATTCCCCTCAGTGCTCCCACTGCATGGGGTGTGGGACCATGAAATCTCAGTGGTCTGACCAGAAAGTTTTCTCTGTCTGGTTTTGTGACTTGAAAGGCAAGCAGTTGCTCAACTTCATAAAAATGACTGTTATTCTGTGAACTATTTTTTTTAAGATTTATTTTTATTTATTGGAAAGGCAGAGTTTGAGAATCTTCCATCCACTGGTTTACCCCCCAAATGGTAGCAACAGCCAGGGCTATGCCAGACTGAAGCCAGGAGCCCAGATCTTCTGGGTCTCCCACATGGGTGCAGAGGTCCAATGACTTGGGCCATCTTCCACTGCTTTCCCAGATGCATTAGCAGGGAGCTGGATCGGAAGTGGAGTGGTCCAGCCTCGAACCTGGGGACCATATGGGATGCAGGTGGTGGCTTAACCTGCTGTGCCATGATGCCCTGCCTGCTCTGTGAACTTTTGGGCTGGTTTATTTGGATGCTTCATGAGCAGCTGGGAGTTCATGCTCTCTGTTCTGCTAGAGATGGGGTCTTTAGAGGAATACATGTGGTCCCTGGGCCTAGGCAGCTTACCACACCCATAGTTGCATTTGAATACTTCTCTGGGTTTGGGGTAAGTCTTAAAGTCAAGGACAAGACATCTCAAGACCTGTCCAGCTTCTTTCATCCAGTGCTCTTTTCCCTCTTTCCTCAGCCAAAAACAGTTCGGAATTCTACCAACACACTACAGATTCCCTCCAAAAAAAGTTGACCTCTGGGAAGACTAAAAAGTTTCTCCATGTTAAAATATAAATGACTTATGAATGAGTTTACTTCTAGGAGTAATTTTATGGAAAATGAGCCAATCCCCTTGATGACTTAAGTCAAAGGAATAAAGCTCTAATTGTGGCATTTGAGATACTAGCTAAACATTGTTCTACTACCCCTGTTATAAACACCGTATTTACAGTTAGGGGAACTATACATTCAGTTTGCCTGGGATGGTCAGGTTTATACCCATTGCCCTTGCATAAGAGTGCTGCCTTTCATTCTCAAAATATCCTCATGGTGAATCATATAGTCACCTTATGCAATGGCCCTTTCTCTGCCCAAAGCCTAGATGACAGGTGTAAAGTGGAATCTTCTCAAAATTACTTCCTGGAGTTGGTGTTTCCTATTCATCTCCATGCCTTTCTCTCCTTTCTCAGTTTTCATTCTCACATTGGAAAGCCCCAGGAGACAAATGATAGTGCCTAGGAAGTTATTTTTTTCAGCAATTGGTTAAATAATGTCTTAAATCTTGCTGCTTGAATAAAATCCTAAAGGAGCACCTTTTTTCCTAGGCTACCTATCAGTTTGGTAATTCTGTTTTCAATTACTTTCCCCCTTCTGTTTGTCTAGGAAAACTCGTTTCCTCTGAGAGCTCATTTTATTGAACTATTTCCTCATACTGACATTTTGGTTGGACTGATTCCACTTTCTATTTCTAGAACTGCAGTGACTTTGTTCACAGTTTTCATCTGATGGGCATGCAATCGGAATTTGTTCCAATGTTGCCTTCGGGCCCAATATCTTATGGAAGATAAGGGCCTGGAGTATTTGGCACCTGCAAAGTTCATTCTCAGCTAGTCTAGCCTAGAGGCAAAATGGAACACCAGTCCCTAACCCTGAGCTACACCTGTACGCATACAAATGGCATTTTAAGAAGAAGAAGAATGCATAAAGCCACAAAGCCATAATGTTCCTTTAAAACTGGACTGGATCTATAAAAAACACATAATTTAGACACATTTTTAATCACCCTAAGTTCTTTATTGGTTATTATGAAAGCACCTGTATATTCGTTGGATTTTTATACCAGGTAGATATTATAATAGTTCTCATCACTTGTGCAGCTGTTTTCCTTAACTGTATTGGTCATACATTTTACAATTTTCCTTTATAAAAATCCAGGCCAAAAGGGATTACTCTGGACTTTTTAACACTTTAGATTATGGAATTTTCAAATTCAAGCTGACCAAAGAATTTTCATAATTTTGCCCTTGTTGCCCTTTGATTCCAAATGGTTAGAAATTAACCTGTTTAATGTTATTGTGAGCAAAGGGTTACATCCTAACATGAAGGTTAATTTAAAAACAACAGTTGGCCTCCTGTGTAAACATTCTCTTCCATTTATGGTCACGCTTTTTTTTTTCCATTTGAAATGCCAATCTATAATCCAGTGAGCTAGATTCTATTTACAATATATTCACCTGAAATGTTATCCCTCAAATACCAGGAATAATTTCTTTTTTTTTTTTTAACAGGCAGAGTTAGACAGTGAGAGAGAGAGAGACAGAGAGAAAGGTCTTCCTTTTCCATTGGTTCACCCCCCAAATGGCTGCTGCGGCCAGCGCGCTGCGCCAATCCGAAGTCAGGAGCCAGGTGCTTCCTCCTGGTCTCCCATGGGGTGCAGGGCCCAAGGACTTGGGCCATCCTCCACTGCCTTCCCGGGCCACAGCAGAGAGCTGGCCTGGAAGAGGGGCAACCGGGACAGAATCCGGCGCCCCAACCAGGACTAGAACCAGGGGTGCTGGTACTGCAGGCGGAGGATTAGCCTAGTGAGCCGTGGCACCGGCCAGGAATAATTTCTAAAACACAAAATAAGGTATCTACTTTCACACCAAAAAAACTCTACATTGAAAATTATCTGCAGTAGTAATACTGACACTATGAAAACTATTAGCACAAATGAGATGTTTACTGTTAATAAGTCTCTTTCTATACGCTGAAGAGCTTAATTAGACAAACACTAACAACAGAAATAAAATGAATATATCTGAATAAAAATGAATATATCTTACTTCTTATATGAAGGAAAGGAAGGATGCATTCTGACCAGACTGAAAGATGAAATATAACTTTAATAACTAAATAGCTAATAGCTATTGGTTGTAGTCAGAAGGAGACACGCTTGAATAGACTAGGATGACTTGGGGTGCCAGGATTTGATAGGTGTCTGATTCCACTTTGTAGGGCCTGAGGTTTAATTTTGTCAGGATGTCTGTAAGAAATCACAAGAAAACTAATGATGGGCCGGCGCCGCGGCTCACTAGGCTAATCCTCCGCCTTGTGGCGCCGGCACACCGGGTTCTAGTCCCGGTTGGGGCGCCGGATTCTGTCCCGGTTGCCCCTCTTCCAGGCCAGCTCTCTGCTATGGCCCGGGAGTGCAGTGGAGGACGGCCCAAGTGCTTGGGCCCTGCACCCCATGGGAGACCAGGAGAAGCACCTGGCTCCTGCCATCGGATCAGCGCGGTGCGCTGGCCTCAGCGTGCCGGCCGCGGCGGCCATTGGAGGGCGAACCAACAGCAAAGGAAGACCTTTCTCTCTGTCTCTCTCTTTCACTGTCCACTCTGCCTGTCAAAAATAAACAACCAAACAAACAAACTAATGATGGACCAGCGCCATGGCCTAGCTGGTAAAGCCAAGGCCTGCAGTGCCAACATCCCACATGGGCACCGGTTTGAGTCCCGGCTGCTCCACTTTGAATCCAGCTCTCTGCTATGGCCTGGGAAAGCCGTAGAAGATATAGCCCAAGTCTGTGGGCCCCTGCACCTGCATGGGAGACCCAGGGAAAGCTCCTCGCTGTTGACTTTAGATCGGCGCAGTTATGGGAATTGAGGTCATTTGGGGAGTGAACCAGCGGATAGAAGACCTGTCTCTCTGCCTCTGCCTCTCTGTAGCTCTGCCTTTCAAATAAAATAAAATCTTAAAAAAGATATGCCTGGGTTCAATACCTGGCTCCCACTCCCTGTTAATGTGGACCTTAGGAGGCAGTGGTGACAGCTCAAGTAATTGGGTCCCCAGCTCCCAGCTTCAGCCCTATTGCAAGCATTTGGGGAGTGAACCAGAAGAGGGAAGCTAGCACACATTCTCTCTCTTTCTACCTCTCAAATTAAAAAGGTAAGTTTACTAATTTTTAAAAGATTTATTTATTACTTGAAAGGCAGAGTGACAGAGAAAGAAGGAGAAAGAGTGACTGAGAGAGGTCTTTTTCATCTGTTGGTTCACTTCCCAAATGTCCACAACAGCCAGGGCTGGGCCAGGCTGAAGCCAGGAGCCATTTATTAGATCTGGGTCTTTCACAGTGTCAGGTACCCAAATACTTGGACCGTCATCTGCTGCTTCCCAAGTGCATTCACAGGAAGCTAGATCAGAAGTGGGGAGCAACCAGGATTCAAAGTAGTACTCTGATATGGTATACAGGCATCCTAAGCAGCAGCTTAATCCACTGTGCCACAACCTCTACCTTGATAGGTTTATTCTGGTGCAAAAGATTTTGAAATCCATGCATGTAAGGAGTCTTCAAAGAGTTTATGGAACATGTGTATTATGAAAAAAACTGTGCCTGGATTTCAAAAAAAATTAAGATTTATTTATTTATTTGAAAGGCAGAGTTAGAGGGAAAGACAGGGAGATAGATCTTCCATCCATTGGTTCACTCAATGGCTACAACATCTGGGACTGGGCCAAGCTGAAGCCAGGAGTATAGAACTACAGCCAGGTCTCCCACATGGGTGCAAAGGCCCAAGCACTTGGGCCATCTTCCACTGCTTTCTGAGGTGCATTAGCAGGGAGCTGGATCAGAAGTGGAGTGGCCAGGACTTGAAGAAGCACCTGTATGGGATACCAGCAGTGCAGGCAGCAGCTTAATTCACTGTGTTGCAATGCTGACCCCAAATTTTAAAGTTTTCACATCAAAGTAAACTTATATTTAATTCTACATTTCCATGAACTTTTTGAAGTGCCCTTATAACTGTCCATTCATTCACCCAACCATTCAATTTTTAACACCATACCTCTCATATTTCCCCTCCTCCATTCCTATAGGCAATTAATATGTATTTAACAAGTTTCTTCTTACTTGAATGTGTTAAACAATCTGTGTATTATTTTGTGTGCATGTGTTTTTAGTTTACATGAACAGTATTACATTGTATATTGTTTATCACTTGGCACTTGTGTTTTAAAGAGCTATTCAGGGGCCAGCACTGTGGCGTAGCTGGTAAAGCTGCCGCCTGCAGTGCCAGCATCCCATATGGGCGTTGGTTCTAGTCCTGGCTGTTCCACTTCCGATCCAACTCTCTGCTATGGCCTGGGAAAGCAGTGGAAGATGGTTCAAGTCCTTAGGTCCCCGCACCCACTTGGGAGACTCGGGGAAAGCTCCTGGCTCCTGGCTTCAGATCAGCTCAGCTCCAGCCATTGTATTCATTTGGAGAGTGAACCATCCAATGAAAGACCTCTCTCTCTGCCTCTGCCTCTCTGTAACTCTGCCTTTCAAATAAATAAATAAATTTTAAAAGAAAAAAGAGCTATTCATATTTTTATGGGGTACACCTGATCTCCATTGCCTCTAAACTTTTTACTCTCCCAATGATGGACACCCAAATTGCTTCCAGATCCTTAGCACTATAAGCACCGCTTAAGTGAACACCTTTTTTAAATTTTTTAAAGATTTATTTATTTACTTGAAAGTCAGAGTTACAGAGAGAGATGAGAGGCAGAGAGAAAGCAAGAGAGGTCTTCCATCTGTTGGTTCACTCCCCAGTCGGCTGCAATGGTGCACTGATCTGAAGCCAGGAGCCAGGAGCTTCTTCCAGGTCTCCCATGTGAGTGCAGGGGCCCAAGGACCTGAGCCATCCTCCACTGCTTTCCAGGCCATAGCAGAGAGCTGGATCGGAAGTGGAGCAGCCAGGTCTCGAACCGGTGCCCATATGGGATGCCAGTGCTTCAGGCCAGGATGTTAACCCACTGCACCACAGCGCTGATCCCATTGAGTGAATATATTCTTTTTTTTTTTTTTTGACAGGCAGAGTGGACAGTGAGAGAGAGAGACAGAGAGAAAGGTCTTCCTTTGCCATTGGTTCACCCTCCAATGGCCGCCACGGCCAGCGTGCTGAGGCTGGCGCACCGCACTGATCCGATGGCAGGAGCCAGGTACTTCTCCTGGTCTCCCATGGGGTGCAGGGCCCAAGCACTTGGGCCATCCTCCACTGCACTCCCGGGCCACAGCAGAGAGCTGGCCTGGAAGAGGGGCAACCGGGACAGAATCCGGCGCCCCAACCAGGACTAGAACCCGGTGTGCCGGCGCCGCAAGGCGGAGGATTAGCCTAGTGAGCCACGGCACCGGCCGAGTGAATATATTCTTGTACAGACACCGTAGAGTCTAGTCTCATCCATGTAAACTGGTATCTCATGTATTTTTGAAATTTTGTTTAAAAATTCACTATTTATTTCTAAAAATGTAGCCAGTCTATGTTTTTATCTGTTAGCTTTATAACTTTACCATTTATATGTAGGCCTGCAAATGATCTAGTTTCCATATATGATGTTAGATATGAATTATGCTTTATTTTCTTCCATATGGTGAACCAGTTTTCCCAATATCTCCTAAACAATATGTTCCTTCTTTCCTTTTTTTAAAGATTTATTTATTTATTTATTTGAAAGGTAGAGATACTGAGAGAGGAGAGAGAGACACATACACACACACACACACACACACACACAGAGATCGTTCATCTGCTGGTTTACTTCCCAAATGGCTGTAGTGACTGGGGCTGGGCTAGGCCAAAGCCAGGAGTCAGGAGCTTCTTCCAGGTCTCCCATGTGGGTGCAGGGAGCCCAAAGGCTTGGGCCATCTTACACTGCTCTCCCAGGCACAATAGCAGGGAGCTGGATTGGAAGTGGAGCAGCCAGGACTTGGACAGCGCCAATAGGGGATGCCAGCACTGCAGGCAGAGGCTTTACTTTCTACACCACAGTGCAAGCCCTGACAAAAAATGTTCCTTTCACAGCGGCTTTTGAATCCACTTTGTGGCACATTAAGTTTCAGTTTGGACCAGTGTATGCCTCTGAGCTCATCTTTTTGTCCAAGTGTTTCTTTCCAATGGGAACTATGCACAGAGAAACAAAAAACTTAGGTATACTAACCAGAGAACCTCTCTGCCCTTTCTGGTATCCAATTACCTGGCAAGTCAAATCAAGAATCAGAACTTTTCTTGGTGAGTCTGGGGCAAGATTAATCTTTTTTTTTTAAGATTTTATTTCTTTATTTGAGAGGTAAAGTTAGACAGAGAGAGGAACAGACAGCAGAAAGGTCTTCAATCTGCTGGTTCAATCCCCAGTGGCCTCAATGCCCGAAGCTGGGCTGATCTGAAAGCAGGAGCCGGGAACTTCTTCCACGTCTCCCACACGGGTGCAGGGGCCTAAGCACTTGGGCCATCTTCTACTGCTTTCCCAGACCATAGCAGAGAGCTGGATTGTAAGAGGAGCAGCTGGAACTAGAACCAGCACCATGTGGGATGCTGGTGCAGCAGGCAGAAGCTTAGCCCACTATGCCACAGCACCGGGCCCCAAGATAAATCTTTTTAAGGGATTTTTTTATGGGTATATCTAATTCAAATGAATAATCGCTACCCTGTGCAAGGACAACTGTCTGATGCGCAAAATATTGCAACTAGGAAATGCTCTAGACATTGGAAATTTGACTCTTCGCTTCTGGGCTCCAAACATTTATTCCATTTTTGATAGCTTACTCATGGTGCATGGTACCTTTCTGACTGGCATGCTACAAACCAACAGAGTTGAGCTTGTTTAGAACAATCTTATTCTAGGCTTGTCTTCTCTGATTATTCCAATTTACCTGAGCTCTGGTTAATTCATCAGATGGGGAGTAATATAGCTTTGGGCCCAGAATGATTTGAATGCTGGCTATACTATTTCTTGATTGTGGCAGATACTCTTTAATACCTATCTAGCAGCTCTTTTACCCAACACTTCTCCCACTCCATTTCCATCCATCCCATGTCTTTTTCTTGCTGGATTTTTTTTTCAGTTGGAAATATTCCGAGTCTTAGTGAGGGAATAGCATTTGTAGCTCCTTCCTGGTGTGATGCTTGGAGCAGAGGTAGCTTTCTTGTGACCATGAGGAAATAGCCCAAGATTGATAAACCAGCTTACTGGGATTGGCATTTGGCATAGTGGTTAGGAAACTGCTTGGTATGCCTGTTTCCCATTTAGGAGAGACTGGGTTCAAGTCCTGGGTCTGCTTCTGATCGAGGTTCCTGCTATTGTGCACCCAGGAAGACCTGCATGGAGTTCCTGACTCCTGGCCTAGGCCTGGCCCAGCTGGATGTCGCAGGCATTTGGTGAGTGAACTAGGGGCTTAAAGCATTCTCTCTCTCTCTCTCTCTCTCTCTCACCTCGTGACTTTCAAATAAATAAATAAAAATATATTTTAAAAGTCAGCTTACTTCTGATGGCACATCAGAAGAGTCTGTGTCTTGAAGGAAATTATAGAGCTGCTGAATCAATCCTGCAACCACCTCCTCCAAGCCTCTTATTATGTAAGCAGTAAGTATTCCTGTGGCATAAACACTTGTTCCTCAAAGTATGGTCTGCAGACCAGCACTGGATTGCTGATTTCTTATGATGCAGAACCTCACCTCTCTTCTCCCGTAGTGAATTATAATCTGCCATTTAACAAGATCCCCCAAGTGATTCTTGTATGCATTACATTTTGAAAAGCACTAGTATAAGCCATTCATAAGTTTTTTCTTTCTTACAGCAGAATCCATCCTCACTGACACTACCTTTGGTCAAGTTATGTAAAGGCATACTTGCCTCCATTTCCTTATCCGTAAGATAGGGGTGATAACAATAGCTTCTAGCTGTGCTATAGGGATTAAATGAGTGCAGAGAATGTGCAAATACAATACCTATCACATACTAAACACTCGATGTTTGCTAATCTTTATTGGACTCTGAAGGCCTCCTAAGTGTAGGTGGTGAGCTCAGAGTGCAAACTCAGTGCTCTGTCCTTCCAGGATGGAAACTGGGTGTTTCAGGATATCTGAGGGTGGGGCTTTATTGTCATTGTTGCTGGCAGGTGTGTAGGACAGACTACTTATCATAGCTGCTTTCAGAATTGACTGCTCACATCTACAAGCAGCATAACAGCTTTGGCTTCATTTTCTCACTTCCTGAAGCTTAATACTAGCAGCCATTGTTTAGAAACCACTAAGTCTGTCCGTTTTGCTGGCAAGTAAAGGTATAGGCTGGATAATGAAAGCAAGGCACATTAGGAAAGACCTCAGGACAAGAGCGAGGTTAAGGGAGGAAGATATTTGAAAGCTTACTTACACAGTGACTTTACAATAGAGCCACTGGCTGGCATCTTTGCAAACCTGGGTATTAAATCATCAACACTTTACGCTGAGTTACAGGTAGCTTTGATTTAGCACAATAAAATAATGTTAAGCACAGGACTGTATAGCCATATCTCACAACAATATAAGGCCCTAAAACCACCAACTTATTTCTGATAGCCTACAATTAAAACACCTTTATCACAATCAAAAATACTGATTAGCATCCTACATGCATTGGGAAAACAAAATAGCACAATAACTTCTCAGTTGTGCCATCTCAAAACTCCTCTGTGGGGAGTCACTGCTTCCTTATAAGCTGGGAGGATGCTCAGGAGGTTACCTGGAGCCAGGTCAGCCCTGTCCAGGTGGTGAAAGGTCAGCACTGAGTCCAGCTGAAGATTCTGGCAACTTGACCTCAGTGGACTTCAAGGAAATGAACATGGTTGAGACAAATGGTTGGTCTGTCACCCAGGGCACCAGGAATCCCCAGCAAAAATGTGGGAGGCAAGGTATTAAGGGGTGGGCATGATTTAAGGTTGAAAACAGATAGAAAGATGGCTTTGGGATATTTATCATTGTTAAATAATATGGGAGGGGGTGGGTGGTGTTGTGGCATAGAGGGTGAAAGCTGCCGCCTGCAGTGCTGACGTCCCATATGGGCACCGGTTTGAGTCCAATCCAGTTCTCTGCTATGGCCTGGGAAATTAGAAGATGGTCCAAGTCCTTGGGCCCCTGCACCTGCATGGGAAACCTGGAAGAAGCTCTTGACTTTGCAGCCATTCTTGGAGTGAACCAGCACATGGAAGACCTCACTCTGCCTCTCCCTCTGCCTCTCTGTATCTCTGCCTTTCAAATAAATAAATAAATATTTAAAAAAAAATATGGGATGAACACCTGATGTAGGAGATATAGCATTGGAGCAGGACCCAGCAAAAGCAAAACAGTCTCATTCCTAGGAGCTCCTGGCATATTAATACTAAAACTATAGAGAACTCTGCGGCCAGCCTCGTGGTGCATCATGTTGGGCCAAAACTTGCAGTGCCAGTATCCCATATCAGACTGCATGCTGGAGTCTCAGCTTCTGTGCTTGTGATCCAGCTCCCTGTTAACGTGCCTAGGAAAGCAGTGGAAGATGGCCCAGGTACTCGGGTCCCTGCCACCCGTGTGGGAGGCCCACATGGAATCCTGAGCTCCTGTTTCAGCCTGGCCCAGCCCCACTGTTGTGGCCATTTGGAGAGTGAACCAGCAGATGAAGATCTCTCTGTCTCTCTCTTTCTCTGTCTCTCTCTCTCTCCCCCTGCCTTTATAAATAAATATAATAGATGTTTAAAAAATAAAAATAAAAACCCCCCAAATTAGGACTAAGCTGTGCAAGGAGAAATGGAACCCAGGCTTAGGAATTAGTGTCCATTATCAGAACGGGCTACCTCAATGGGCATAAAAAGCTGCAAGTAGTAGTGCTGACCAAGTCCCAGGCTAGATCTGTGTCAGAAATTCAGAGGGCTAGACAACACCGGAGCCCAGTGGACAGCACTAATGAATGCACTTACTCCTCTAAACGCTTATAGACTAGGGGATGATGACGGGGTATCCCAAGCTGCTTCAAAGATTTTTATTCCAGCGCTGCATGGGTCAGGTAACTGGGGCAAATATACAGTTCTGAATATAATTAATAATTTGAAATCTCAATGGCTAAACACAAGAATTATTTGTTATACATGTCATAGTCCACTATGCATTGGTTAGGGGTGAAGTGCGTGAAGATTTACTCCACACAGACATTCAGGGACTCAAAAGCCAAGTATCCTCTCTCTTGAAGCTCCAGTATCTCCTCCATCTTCTTTTTTTAACAAAGAATCAATTTTTAAATTGTTTATTCATTTATTTTCATTTTATTTGAAAGAGATTGAGAGAGAGATATTCCATCCACTGGTTCACTTCCAAATGCCCAAAACATCCAGGGCTGGGCCAAGCTGAAGCCAGGAACCTGGAACTCAATCGAGGTCTCCCACATGGGTGAATCCAAGTACTGGAGCCATCATCTGCTGCCTCCCAGGGTGTGCATCAGCAGGACGATGGATCTGAAGTGCAGTAATGGGCTCGAACCAGGCACTCCGATATGGGATAAGGCATCCCAAGCATTGTTTTTTCTTTCTTTCTTTTTTTTTTTTAAGATTTATTTGTTTATTTGAAAGGCAGAGGTTAGAGAGTGGTGGAGGGAGGCAGAGAGAGAGAGAGAGAGAGAGAGAGAAGTCTTTCATCCTCTGGTTCACTCTCCAGATGGCTGCAATGGCCAGAGCTGCCACGAACCGAAGCTAGGAGCCAGAAGCTTCTTCCAGATTTCCCACATGGGTGCAGGGGCCCAACGACTTGGGCCATCTTCTATTGCTTTCCCAAGCCATAGAAGAGAGCTTCTGGATCAGAAGTGGAGCAGCCAGGGCTCGAACCTGCGCCCATATGGGATGCCGGCACTGCAGGTGGCAGCTCTACTCGCTACACCACAGTGCCAGCGCTCAGCAGTGTCTTAACTACTGGGCCAAATGCCCACCTCTTCGGTATCTTCTTGGGACTTAAAATGCTCTGCTGACTCCTCTGCATATGGCCAAAGGAATAGAGTCATGGAGGATGTCAAGCTTGGTGCTGAATGGACTCAGACTTTCCACTAGATGGAACCAGTCATGAGGGCCTTTCCTGCCTGCAAGGCAGCTGGCAAGTGATTGCTAGAAGTATGCTAAAGAAGAAAGCACAGATACACACAGGGACTCCAAGAAGTTCCTGGAAAATGGACATTATATTTTATTTTCATGTATTCACCAACTTTTTAAAGCTCCCTTGTAGATGAAACATGTAGCCAATCTTCCATAACAGAAGAGAGAGGAGGTAGCAGCAGGAGGAATGAAATGGAGTTATAGGTCCTAAGTTAAAAAAAGTTTCCCTTTTAAAAAGTTAAATTGCTGGCCAGCGCCGCGGCTCACTAGGCTAATCCTCCGCCTTGCGGTGCCAGCACACTGGGTTCTAGTCCCGGTTGGGGCGCCGGATTCTGTCCCGGTTGCCCCTCTTCCAGTCCAGCTCTCTGCTGTGGCCAGGGAGTGCAGTGGAGGATGGCCCAAGTGCTTGGGCCCTGCACCCCATGGGAGACCAGGAGAAGCACCTGGCTCCTGCCATCGGATCAGCGCGGTGCGCCGGCCGCAGCGCGCCGGCCGCAGCAGCCATTGGAGGGTGAACCAACGGCAAAGGAAGACCTTTCTCTCTGTCTCTCTCTCTGTCCACTCTGCCTGTCAAAAAATAAATAAATAAATAAATAAATAAGTTAATTTGCTTATGGAGAAAGGCAAACTATAATCCTATCTTCATTCATGGATTTATTCATTGCTTTATTCATTGAATCGATAAGAAGTATATGGAGGATTGACTTGTTGGGCACATAACATCCATTTTATTTAGCAAATTGTGATACTGTGAATGTCTCTGTTTCCTGGGATACAGTCTTTAAAACCCTTGGAACTCTAGAGTGACAGCTGTCTTTTTTGTGCTAATGACGTGAGTGATGGCAGGTAACCCAGATAGCTTCAGCACAGCAGGTGGTCACTGGAAAGACCAAGGCAGATCAGAGGGTTGGGACTTTCAGGCCCACCTCCCAACCACTGGGGAAGGAAGAGGGGCTAAAGGCTGAGCTGATCACCAAAGGCCTGTGATGTCAGCATTCATGGCTGTGTGGTGAAGCCTCCGTAAGAAACAAAAGGATTGGTTTCAGAGAGTTTCTGGACAGCTGAACATGAGGGGAGGTTCTTGGAAAGCAGTATTCCCTGAAAGGGAATCATTCCTCCCTACTTCATCTTATGCACCTTGTTCATGGGGCTCTTCTTCTGTACCTGGTGTTATAAATGGGTAACTGTAAGTAAGGTGTTTCTCTAAGTTCTATGTGCCACCCTAGCAAGTTAATCTAATCAGAAAAGATTGTGGGAACCCTTGATTTATAGTGGGTTGATCTGACTCGTAGGTGACAACCTACTATTTGTGACTAACATCTAAAGTGGGGAGCAGCCTTGTGGGACTAATCCTTCACCCTGTGGAATCTGACGCTATCTTTAGGTAGACAAAATCAGAATGGAATGGAATTAGAGGATACCCTGCTGGTGTCTGTGGCAGAATTGCTTGGTTGGTGTGCAAGGGACAAAAACCCACACAAGTGATGTCACAGGGTTACACTCAGTGGTTTTGAGTGTAGTGAAAACACTTCCACCTCTACTTTGATACAAATGTTTATGAAACACTTCATATTGTCAGCAGGGTTCTAGGTGTTGGAACTGAAACTGAACAAAATTGGACAATGTTATTGATTTTGTCTAAACTGATTTTCACTTGTCTTGGGTTAAGTTCTCACTGGATAATTTCTGTAGGGTCTAGATCAATTCTAGGCCAAACTAAGATTTTGAATCTCTCTGGACTGGGAGAGAGGACCAAACTTTCAGACCAAAGCTCTCTCAGGTCCAGAATTGAACCATGGAACTCTGTGGACTAACTCCCTTGGCATTTGAACCAGATAAAGGTGTACTGGATTATGGCTTCAGAATGTTTTATGTAACTGCATTGAAAGCTTTTTCTATAATATGACTGAAATAAATTGGTTGTAAAATAAAAATTATTTTTTATTTTCATGTGTTTCTAAATCTCTCAATGTGTTATCTATCTGTTTAATGGTAAACAGTTGGGAGAAATGCAAGAAATAATAGTCCCTTTATGGTATGGTAAAGTAGTATATGCCAATGAAACATTCCATATTTCAAAACAGTGTAAATAACTTCTAGTGTTAAAAGGTCAAGAAGTTGGGAAGAGAGTGGCAGATTAATAAATGGAGTCAGGCACTGGAGCTGGAACTCAAACCTAAGCACTCCGATGTGGGATGCAGGTGTCTTAACCACTAGGCTAAATGCCCACCGCATGATGTACTTTCTTTGTTCTAAACTTTATCAAAGTTTGGTTTTGAATCTTATTTTTTTAAAAAAAGATTTATTTGTTTGAAAGACAGAGAATTATGGGATATGTACTCTATGGAATACTACACAGTGGTAAAAAAAAATGAAATCCAGTCATTTGCAACAAAATGGATGAATCTGGAAAACATCAAACTTAGTGAAATAAGCCAGTCCCAAAGGGACAAATACCATATGTTCTCTGATCTGTGATAACTAATAGAGTGCCTAAAAGGAAACTGTAGAAGTGAGATTGACACTTTGAGAAGCAATGACTTGAACAACCCTTGTCTTGACTGTCAAGGAAGAGTATTGTTTTTTTTTTTCCTCTTCTTCATACTATCTGTTGAACTCTTGACATAGAGTTAATCATATGTATATAAAATCAATTGAAAATAGATTTCAGTAAAAAAAAAGAGTGGGAATAAGAGAGAGAGGAGGAAGTTTGTAACTGTAAAGCTGTGTAGTTCTGCATACATTCCTACAGATTTCTTTTTTTAAAATATTTATTTGAAAGACAGTTACGGAAAGAGGTAGAGACAGAGAGAGAGGTCTTCCATCCATTGGTTCACTCCCCAGATGGCCACAATAGCTAGAGCTGTGCTGATCTGAAGCCAGGAACCAGAAGCTTCTTTCAGGTCTCCCATGTGGGTGCAGGGGCCCAAGGACTTGGGCTGTCTTCTACTGCTATCCCAGGCCATAGCAGAGAGCTGGATCAGAGAGGAGTAGGGCTTTAACCCACTGTGCCATAGCGCCGGCCCCCAGACTTACTTCCAAGGGTACAGTTTTAAAACTTGCCATGGCAGATGTCCTAAACAGTACTCTGGCCTCAGAATCAGCCCTTAAGGCATTCGGATCTGGCTGAAAAGCCCATGAGAGTATTTCAGGCATGGAAAGCCAAGACACTCTTTCAAAAAAAAAAAATGACCTAAATGAAAGATCTCCACAAGTGAGATCCCAGTGGAAAGAACAGGTCATCAAAGAAGGAGGTACCTTTCTCTGAAGGGAGGAGAGAACTTCCACTTTGACTATGACCTTGTCTAAATATGATCAGAGTCGGTGAACTCAAAAGGCTTCCATAGCCTTGGCAACTCATGACAAGAGCCTAGGGTGATTACTGATGCCATAAACAAGAGTGTCAATTTGTTAACAACAGGAGTCACTGTCCACTTACTCCTCATGTAGGATCTCTGTCCTTAATGTACTGTACATTGTGATTTAATGCTATAACTAATTCTGAAACAGTATTTTTCACTTTGTGTTTCTATGTGGGTGCAAACTGTTGAAATTTTTACTTAATATATACTAAACTGATCTTCTGTATATAAAGAGAATTGAAAATGAATCTTGATGTGAATGGAAGGGGAAAAAGAGCAGGAGATGGGAGGGGTGTGAGTGGGAGGGAAGTTATAGGGGGGAAAGCCATTGTAATCCATAAGCTGTACTTTGGAAATTTATATTCATTAAATAAAAGTTTTTTAAAAAAAACTTGCCATGGGACCCCAAATCCCATTAAGCTGAGTGGTAAAAATACCATCTTAAGTGTTAAAGTGACCATCTTAAGTGTTGAAGTGGGGGCTGGCACCGTGGTGCAGCAGGTTAACGCCCTGGCCTGAAGCGCTGGCATCTCATATGGGTGCTGGTTCAAGTCCTGGCTGCCTCTCTGATGATCCATCTCTCTGCTACGGCCTGGGAAAGAAGAAGAGGATGGCCCAAGTCCTTGACCCCTTCACCTGCATGGGAGACCCGGAAGAAGCTCCTGGCTCCTGGCTTTGGATTGACGCAGCTCTGGCCGTTGCCACTGGGAAAGAAGTGGCCATGAAAGAAGGATGTACTTTTCTCTGAAGGGAGGAGAGAACTCCAGTTTGCATATGGCCTTGTCTAAATACTGATGGAGATGTGGATTCAAAAGGCTTCCATAAGCTTGGCAGCTCATGACAAGAGCCTCGGGTGATCCCTGACATCATACATAAGAGTGATAATTGTTAAATTAACAACAGGAGTCACTGTGCACTTACTTCCCATGCAGGACTTCTGTCCTCAATGAGTTGTATTATGAGAGTTAACTGTAAAACTTGTTCTCAAACAGTTTTTGTGTGTGTGTGCAAATTGTTGAAATCTTTACTTAGTATAGAGTTGGTCTTCTGTGTATAAAGTTAATCGAAAATAAATCTTATGTAGAATGGGAGTGGAAATGGGAGAGGGAGGAGGAGGTGGGGTAGGAGTGGGGATGGGAGGGCGGGTAGGGTGGGAAGAATCACTATATTCCTAAAATTGTACTTATGAAGTGTGTACTCATTAAATAAAAGGTTTCTTTGGGGGAAAAAAAGAAAGAAAGGCAGAGAGAGAGAGAGAGAGAGATCTTGCATCCACTGGTTCACTACCCAGTTGCCCAAAACAGCTGGGGCTCTACAGGGCTTACTCGCTCAGTAGAGGTGGTAAGAGCAAACATAAAGATAACCGACGGGCCGGCGCTGTGGTGCAGTGGGTTAACACCCTGACCGGAAGCGCCAGCATCCCATATGGACACCGGTTCAAGTCCTGGCTGCTCCACTTCCCATCCAGCTCTCTGCTATGGCCTGGGAAAGCAGTAGAAGATGGCCCAAGTCCTTGGGCTCCCACACCCACGTGGGAGACCCGGAAGAAGCTCCTGGCTCCTGGCTTCGAAATGGTGCAGCTCTGGCCGTTGTGGCCAACTGGGGAGTGAACCATCAGATGGAAGATTCTCTCTCTCTCTCTCTCTCTCTCTCTCTGCCTCTTCTCTCTCTGTGTAACTCTGACTTTCAAATAAAAAATTAAATCTTTAAAAAATAAATAAAAATAACTGATAAGAGGGTGAATGGAAATAGTTTGTATTCTATGGCATATATTTAAATCTGAACCATAACACAATTTTGAAAGAAACTCTCGGGGCTGGTGCCATGGCTCACTTGGTTAATCCTCTGCCTGTGGTGCTGGCATCCCATATGGGCACCAGGTTCTAGTCCTGGTTGCTCCTCTTCCGGTCCAGCTCTCTGCTGTGGCCTGGGAATGCAGTGGAGGATGGCCCAAGTGCTTGGGCCCCTGCACCCGCATGGGAGACCAGGAAGAAGCACCTGGCTCCTGGATTCGGATCATCGCAGCGCCGGCCATAGTGGCCATTTTGGGGGTAAAGTAATGGAAAAAGGAAGACCTTTCTCTCTGTCTCTCTCTCTCACTGCCTATAACTCTACCTGTCAAATAATAAAAAAAGAAACTCTCCTTTTTTTAAGATTTATTTATTTATTTGAAAGGCAGAGTTACAGAGAGGCAGAGGCAGAGAGAGAGAGACAGGTCTTTCATTCACAGGGTCACTCCCTAAATGGCCACAATGGCCAGAGCTGGGCTGATCCATAGCCAGGAGCCAGGAACTTCTTCCGGGTCTCCCATGTGGATTCAGGGGCCCAAGGACTTGGGCCATCTTCTACTGCTTTCCCAGGCCATAGCAGAGAGCTGGATATGGGATGCCAGCACTATAGGCAGCAACTTTACCTGCTACGCCACAGCGCTGGTCCCAGAAAAAACCCTCTTTTAGTTTCCCAATCCTCTCAAGCAAGAAATGTTCTTGCTGCATACCCCTGGGGATTAACATGTTGTATTATGAAATCAGCTGTGACAGTCCTTTCTGCCTCATGTCAACACCCTTCCAAGTGTCAGACAGGCTCAACCTGTACTTCCAGTTTCTGTTGCCACAACCAGAAAGGAAAAAATGTTCTGGGAAAATGAGTACATTCTACCGATCACTTAAAGACAACGCAATCTTAATTTCCTTTTAATAGCATAATTATCTCATCAGGCCAAGTGTTCTATAATGGGAAGTTAAATGCAGTGGTGGGGAATAGGATGTTTTTACTTAAAAGATCTAGTTGTACAATCACAAATGACCCAACCACACAACTGCTGAATTCATTGTGACCAGACTAAGTATTGTCAAGTGTAACCTTTACTTAGAAATGTGGTATGATATTTAGAGTTTCAGAAGAGTTTAAGTTTTTTTGATGTAAGAAGATTTATAGTTTTTGTAGCTCATTTCCAGGTTATTTCTCATGGACACTTAAAAATCCACAGGGGCAGAGAAGGAAAGAGTGGCAGGATGCTCAGAAAACAAGCTCTGGGTGCAGACTGACTATAACCCAGAGGCCCTGACGGCCGGGGAAATTTCAAGTGCCAGACCTCAATGCCCAGCAATGGTTTTGGGAACAAGAAGATGAGGCATACACTGCCCAGGGAATTTTCATGTCCAAAATGTCAAAGAGCAAAAAGTGCTTCTGATGTGCAGTAAATCTTACTGTATTGAGATTACTCACAATATTTGCTCCAAGAACTTCAAAGCCATGGAGGAAAGAGCAGGCCATGAATTACCAATCCCAGTGCCAGACTGAGCAGCAACAACGAAACAACAACAGAAAAATAGACATCTGTGAAAGAAGAGACAGCAGGCCCCAGATGGAGTCGCCTCATGTTCACGTCACCAAACTGAAACTTAAGCGGTTTACTTGGAAGACCTGACCTTCCAAGAAATAAGAAGAGAAATGGTAGCCGAATCCCATTAGTCTACGGGATTTTGCTTCTGTCCCTACATGAAAAGTAATCTTGAAATGACCCATGTGCTATTTGTTCAGTGTTTGTTTTCCACCATTTTTCCTGCCAATAAAACCACCTTACTCTGGTTAGCTGATTGGAGCTTCTTTTATATTTTGTAGACATGATTCTGCCTGATTTATGAATCACTAATAAAAACCAAAAAGGTCTTTGAAACTCAATTTGTTAAGTTTTTTAAAACAGATTTGTTTATTTATTTGAAAGTCAGAATTACAGAGAGAGAGACACAGGGAGGGAGGGAGGGAGGGAGGGAGATGTTCCTTCCAACTGCTGGTTCACTCCTCAAATGGCCACAGCAGCTGGCTGTGGCACAGGCCAAAGCCAGGAGCCAGGAGCTTCACCCAGATCTCTCACATGGAGTGGCAGGGACCCACTTGGGCCATCTTCTGCTACTTTTCCCAGGCCATTCACAGGGAGCTAGATTGGAAGTTGAGCAGCCAGGACTCAAATGAACACCACATGAGATGCAGGTATTGCAGGTGGTAGCTTTACCTGCTATGTCACAACACTGGCCCCCAAAATTTTGACTTCTTTTTTTTGCCAGGCAGAGTTAGACAGTGAGAGAGAGAGAGAGAGAGACAGAGAGAGAGTTACAGACAGTGAGAGAACAACAGAGACAAAGGTCTTCCTTCTGTTGATTCACTCTCCTAATGGCCGCCACAGCTGACGCTGCACTGATCCGAAGCCAGGAGCTGGGTACTTCCTCCCGGTCTCCCATGCAGGTGCAGGAACCCAAGCAATTGGGCCATCCTCCACTGCCCTTCCGGGCCACAGCAGAGAGCTGGACTGGAAGAGGAGCAACCGGGACTAGTACCCGGCACCCCAACTGGGACTAGAACCTGGGGTGCTGGCGCCACAAGCAGAGGAGTAGCCAAGTGAGCCACGGCACAGGCCCAAAATTTTGATCTTTAACACACCACATATGCAAGTCTTATTTGTGTTAACTAAAACCATAAAGACTGTACACACACACACATACACGCACACACTCAAGGTTTCAGATTCCTAAGCTCAGAGTTCTTGATGCACAGGTGTTAACTGACCCTATTCATGTTACCCTATAGGAACTGGGACTTGAAGCACTGGCTCTATGCACACACTCTAGCTACTGCTATTTCTTATGCATTAGACAATTTTTTTTGTCTCTGACCCAGGAGCCTCATGTCTTCTTCCAGCATCCATGAGCTGTGACAAGCTAGCTCGTTAACTTGAAAGTAGACTAAAATCTCAGATCCCTTATAGTTCTTCATAGAACCTGTTTTCAGGAAGGAAGGATTACTCATTGTTTCTCTACATTACAGGCAAGATGCTAAGTGTTGGGGATACAGAACCGAAAATATAGTTCCTTCCTGTAAGGAGCTTTGGTGTATACACTGAGAGCTTACTGAGCCTGGTACTAGAAGAATTTAAGTATGGCTAAATCACATGAAAACCAGACTAATTATTAGACTAATACAATTCTAGCCACAAATGTGATTACAGTCCAACAAGATGGAAACCAGACAGTTTTTAGTACTCAGAGAATGAGTGTATTCTATAGATTCTCTGAACTGGCCAAGAGATCAAAGAGTATGTCTGCTGTGTAGACATATGGTGATGGGCCTTTTATAAGTGGGATTTCTTACTTTAGGATCACATCTAGGATGAGAGAGAAGGCAGATACTATGTTAAACACAGGCACCATCAGTGAACAGAACTGTATTGTGACAGGTAGGAAAGCCACACATAGAGAATGTCTAGAAAAATAAAGCTGTTGAGGCCGGCACCGTGGCTCACTAGGCTAATCCTCCGCCTTGCGGCGCCGGCACACCGGGTTCTAGTCCTGGTCAGGGCACCGGATTCTGTCCCGGTTGCCCCTCTTCCAGTCCAGTTCTCTGCTGTGGCCAGGGAGTGCAGTGGAGGATGGCCCAAGTGCTTGGGCCCTGCACCCCATGGGAGACCAGGAGAAGCACCTGGCTCCTGCCATCGGATCAGTGCGGTGCGCCGGCCGCAGCGCACCGGCCACGGCAGCCATTGGAGGGTGAACCAATGGCAAAGGAGTCTCTCTCTCTCACTGTCCACTCTGCCTGTCAAAAGAAAGAAAGAAAGAAAGAAAGAAAGGAAGGAAGGAAGGAAGGAAGGAAGGAAGGAAGGAAGGAAGGAAGGAAGAAAGAAAGAAAGAAAGAAAGAAAGAGCTGTCGGTGCCGGCGCTGTGGCATAGCAGGTAAAGCCGCCTCCTATGATGCCAGTATCCCATATGGGCATCGGTTCAATTCTCACCTGCTCCACTTCTGATCCAGCTCCCTGCTATGGCCTGGGAAAGCAGAAGATGGCCCTTGTGCTTGAGCCCCTGCACCTGCGTGGGAGACCCATAAGAAGCTCCTGGCTCCTGCCTTCTGATCAGCCCAGCTCCAGCCACTGCAGCCATTTGGGGAGTGAACTAGCAGATCGAAGACTCCCTTCTCTCTATCTGTAACTCTACCTCTCAAATAAATAAATAAATAAATAAGTCTTTTAAAAAACAAGAAAAATAAAACTATGGTCTTTCACAAATAGGGCCCAAGGAACTCTGAATTTTTTATAGATAGGGGCTTTTTCAGAAAGTGGGTTGTCACCTCCTAATCACAACAAAGACGCAAGGGAACCTGGCAGGCAAGTTACTTAGAAGTCTCAGCCTAGCAGACAGTTGACAGATGCTAATCAAAGCAACTTAGTAAATAAAAATGAAAAAATCATATACAGGTAAGTATTATATGGCATTTGTCAAAAATAAGTTCCCGACACTGACACCTGATATGTGATAGCACAAAACATGTGTCAGACATAAGTTTAATCCTTGGCACTGAGAACAAACATTTATTCATTCAGCAAAATGTGTTGGCACTGGTGTAGGTAGGTGTTAGGGATAGAGTAGTGCACAAGACAGACCAAAGTCCCTACCTTATTTTTGTTCTAAATGAAACAAATTTGGCTCTCAAATTTCAAAGGCAATGAAAGGTTGAGGACTTGCTACATTTGCTTTTAAGGTAGGGCAACTTATTAGGGCTGTCTCTACCTTCCCAGGATTCAGCACTTTCCAGAATAGCTGCAGTGGGCCCCTTGGTCTTCAGACCACACTGCCACCACTGAGGGATGCTCATGATCCAAATTCTATGATCCCTTGCCTTGGCTAATTTTTTACAGTGCGAGGACAAGAGTAGAAATAGAGGTTCATAGCCCGTATGTTAAATACAAGAGGTCTTTAAAAAATTCATGAAAAAACATGTATCATGAAAAAACTGCATGGATTTTAAAATAAAATTTTGTGCCAAAATTAGATTTATCTTTTAATTCCACTTCCACAAACTTTTTGAAGTCATTTCATAGTTAAATCATAAATCAAACTGGCAAACTATAAATAAATTCTACCTTTATATCTTGACAAATATACCGTCATAAAAAGCCTCATTCAAATTTAGGTAGAATCTGGTGATTTCTTGGAGTTCTTCATCTGAATGTGGTAATTAATAAAAGCAGGACACCAGCTGCACTCTGAAGTGATATCGTGATTCATGATAAGAAATACATATTTTATCTTCTTCCTCCTCCTGCAGAGAGCTCCTAAACCCCTTGGGATTTCTTGGGTGACAGAAGCATCTTTTGTCCTAATGGGGCAACTCTTGTTAGGATCCTGTGTGGTCTCAGGATAGGGGTTGGTTACCAAAGGCACCGACCAGTGGACTGGAAGGTTGGACTTTTTCATTCCGTCCCTGTCCTCCAAGGAGGGGAGAGGGCTGAAAGTTGAGTTGATCACCCATGGTCAATGACTTAATCATCCATGTGTACATAATGATGCCTCCATAAAAACACCAAAGGGTAGGATTAAGGGAGTTTCCAGGTTGGCAAACAAGTGCTGGTTGGGTATTGTACCCTGAGAGGGAATAGGAGCTCTCACTCCTTCTCACGTAATGTGCCCTATGTATCTCTTATTTGGCTGTTCTTGAGTAATATCCTTGTGATAAAGTGAAGTGTTTCTCCGAGCCATGTGAGCCATTCTAGCAAAGGACTGACCTGAGTGGGAGGTCTTGGGCGCCTCTGATTTCTAGCTGGTCCATCAGAAACACAGGTGACGACCTGCACTTATGGGACTAGGACCTTCACCTGTCCACACTAACGTCTGGTAGATAGCATTGGAATTGATTTAAATTGTAGGACATCCAGTTGGTGTCCAGAGAGAATTGAAGAATTTTTTGGTGTACAGAAACTCCCTACCCATCCAACAAGAATACTTGCCTGCAAGTGTGTGTATAGTCTAGCCTGCACACCCAAATTCTGCTCACTAACCCTTCTTCCTGCCAAGAAGTCACTCTTAGACTATCCTTCAGATGAGAGTGTGAACTTGGGCATGGCTGCCTTTAGGAAGATGGACACCGGAAAGTGGCTGATTCAAGGCCTGGTTACAGTTCAGGGCTATTTGAGCTGGGAACTTCAGGGTCCCAGTTATGTTGGACATGGTTTAAAAAGCAGAGGTGTGGGCTGTAGATGACATATCCCTAGCAGACATTTTGTCCCATAAAGAGGAGCACAGCCCAAGGGAGGGAAAGAGCAGGGCCCCCAGAACATGAGACCCAGGGTGGGAGTTCATCTTTCCCAGGTCTACAGGTGGTCCTGTCCTTGCAGGCAGGCGATTCTACTACTTCTGAGCGAAGGTTGAAACAGGGATCAAAACTGGGAGCCTTGAAGTCTAGTGGGAAACAGTGCACCTGATGCACCACCAAGACAGCCTTCACCACCACAGGCCTCGGACCCAGTCATTGTGTGGTTAGGGTGCATGTCCCTGATTCTCTTGAAACCCATGAGTGCATCCCCCTAAACATGGGGATTTCTTCCTTAAAAATCTTTTTCTACAGTCCCGGCCTACTTTTCCCCACCCCTGGTGTCTCTTGCCATCTGGGACAGTCCAGTAATATCATCTCCAAGGCTAGATGGAAGGTTGTGTTCTGGGTTTCAGGCCAGCTTTTAATTCTGGCCCTGCCACATTAAGGCCATTAACTACTCCCTGAGGCAAACTTGGCTACTTTCCTTGAGCAGGGCAGCAAAAATGCCTACAGAAACCTGAGCAAGGCACAAAATCAACATCTTGAAGAGTTGTCCCACTATTATTGACATATTGTAGCGTGCATTTCTTTACAACACTGTTACTGAGGAAATGAAACTGAACCTCAGGAAGATTAAGAAACTTCAGGCCATAAAAGGAGAGGAACTAGAATTCATTCCCAGAGCTGTGTCTACACAAGCCGTGTGCTTTCTGAACCATTGACCACACCTAAGAGCTTTGAAGAAATTAAAAAACAAATGTGTGAATCTACTGGCCACAGTAGATTCTCTTTTTCACTGTACCATTCATGAGAACAAATCTTGAGATTTATTTTTTAGACCCCAGAATATCACAGGGATTAGAAAGAGAGGAATTGAGGCTGAGAGAGGATACATTTCTATTATGTGATCATGTAGCATTTTATCCTAATATGGATTGTATGTTGGACAGCACGAGTGGATTCATCAACTTGTTTTGCATTGTGTCTTTATTCCAGAAAGCCACTAAGTTACTCATCAGAAAAGCCAGACGTTATCAAAAATAGAATTAGAGAAATGTCAAATGCAAATAAATTAGAATAGATTGTGAAATGTTTGGTCAGTACCTATTGTTCACTGTTCTCATCTCCATTTCATGCTGCTTATTCCTATCATTTTGCTCCAGGTAGAATGTGTCTGCCTTAAGGGCAGGGCAGGAAGACTCCCTGGATCCAGTTTGGTTGATGGTTTACATTGTTCATTGTACAAGGTAAGTAACGAGGATCCGTAATATAAAATCTTTAAATTGGGCAACACAAGACTTTTGTAAACACTTTTTTATGCTAAAACTCAGTCACTATTAAATCTAGTTCTTAATTGCCTCACCAACTGCTTTAAAAGGAGAATAGAGGAAGTAGGATAGGGAAGACTGGAAAAAAGCCAAACACAGATACAATTTCGGATGAAGTCCTGGCTCACCCCGATTCTGTGGGAGACTGTGCAGCATAAATGATACCTCAAGGCTTCTCTGGCCTTGAAGCAAAGGAGCTGGGCTGAGCCCTTGGGCTTAGGCACCAGTAAAGCAATGGCTATGGTTCCCCAGCACAATCCTGGTTTCTGGGAATATTAGCAAAGCAGCTTCACTGAAAATGGAGCCAATAGAAGCCATGGCTTCTGTTTTCTATTTCTATTTTTGTCTTCTATTCTTCTGTTTTCTGTTGCTCTAACAAAAAACTTGAGGCTGGGTACCTTATGAAGAAAAAAAGGCTCATTTAGCTCACAGCTTTTGGAAGCTGAGAGTCCAAGATTGGGCAGCCTCATCAGTTCACTGTTTGGTGAGAGCCTCATAGTGAATGACATCATGGCAGGAACATGGGAGATAGAGAGAGAATGGTAAGACAGGAAGCCAGAGAGAGATATTTAGGGGTCAGTTCTGCTCTTTCATAACAACTCATTGTGAGTGATAACTGGGGTCCCATGAGAACTACAGAGACCTAGGGCAGCAAGTCTAGCAACCTGATTACCTCCAACCTGCCCCCACCTCTTAAAAGTCCCACTACCTCAAAAACCTCACACTGAGGATTGAGTTTCCAACACATGAACCTTTGCAGGATAACCCACAAAGAAACCATCGCAAACCTCATATTGATCAAAAGGATCAGAGGGGCTGTGGGTGGTGCGCTGACAGCCTCAGCTTTGCCATCATTTGCTATTCTTTCACTGTCGCTCTGCCTCTCCTAATCGGCAGACAAAAGCTCTGTTAACAATCGTTAGTTGTGGAAGGACAGACACTCCAGACTTTAAACTGTTAGAATAGCCTAAGGAATTCGAACAACCGAATTCAATACCCCAAGATTCTAGGGGAGACATACTGGCAGTCTAATCACCAAGAACACACCATGCCCAGTACTGCAGGGAAGGCAAAATGTGCATTGTACTGATAATCCTTATCTTGAGAAGCTTACACCATAGCTGGGTAGATGAGACTCCCAAGCCTGAAACAAGTATGAACAACACTGAACACCATATAATTTAGGACTATTGAATTCCAAGAAAAGGGAAATAGACTCCCTTTAGTTACACTTTTTCTGAACTTATGCTTGAGTGGTAATAAGGTTATATCAAGCCCATGCATGCAGTCATGCAACAAATCTACGAGATGTCTTTGTGCCAAATGATAAACAAGTTAGGTTGAGGCTGGGGACCGGATCACAAGACAGTGTGATAAACACAATGACAGAGAATGCACTTTGGGTATTTTTTTGGGTGCAATTACTATATTTCATTGACTCTAAGTGCCATGAATTATAAGGTATGCCATTATTTTATGTAGTATTAAGAAAGAAGGGGCTGGCACTATGGCACAGCGGGTTAACACCCTAGCCTGAAGCGCCGGCATCCCATACGGGCGCCGTTTGAGACCCGGCTGCTCCACTTCCCATCCAGCTCTCTGCTGTGGCCTGGGAAAGCCGTAGAAGATGGCCCAAGTGCTTGGGCCCCTGCACCCACGTCAGAGACCCAGAAGAAGCTCCGGGCTCCTGGCTTCAGATTGGCACAGCTCCGACCGTTGCAGCCAATTGGGGAGTGAACCATCTGATGGAAGATCTGTCTCTCTCTGCCTCTCCTTTCTCTGTTTAACTGTGACTTTCAAATAAATAAATCTTAAAAAGAGAAAGAAAGAAAGAAAGAAAGAGAGAGAGAGAGAGAGAGAGAGAGGAGGGAGGGAGGGAGGGAGGGAGGGAGGGAAGAAGGGAGGGGGAAGGGGAGAGAGGGAAGAAGGGAAGGAGGGAAGGAAGAAAACGAACGAACCCTAACAGTTAGGCAATGCAATACTATCAAATGTAAGACATACACCAAGTCATGGAGATATTATAATGTAATAAGAGAAGTTCATTTTAGGATTGATAAAATGGGCATGGAGGAGGCATCCTGGGTTTTAGAAGACGGCTAGAAAGGGCCCACTTTTCCCTTTCTATGGTTCTTAGTGTCATTAGTATCAGTGCATTTCCTGAAAGGGGAGGAAAAATAATTGACAACAAGAAGGCCTGTGGGTCCTCTTTTAATGAGAACTAGCTGAATGTAATGGAAGCTAATACTAGTATTTGAAATAACAGCTAATATTTATCAGATGCTCAGTATGGCCAAATTGGTTTTTGTTTTTTACACATTATTTAATTTAATTCCTTTTTAATCCACTGCATAAAAGTTTTATCATTCCCATTTTACTGATGGGTAAACTGAGATTTAAAGAGTATAATCAATCTTCCAAAAGTCAGCTGCTAAGCATGTGAACTGAGATTGGAGTGCAGGTATTTCAATCTCCCAAGTTTTTATATATATATATATATATTTTTTTTTTTTTTGACAGAGTTAGAGAGAGAGAGAGACAAAGAGAAAGGTCTTCCTTTTTCCGTTGGTTCACTCCCCAAATGGCCACTACGGCCGGCATGCTGCGCCAATCTGAAGCTAGGAGCCAGGTGCTTCCTCCTGGTCTCCCATGCAGGTGCAGGGCCCAAGCACTTGGGCCATCCTCCACTGCCTTCCCGGGTCACAGCAGAGAGCTGGACTGGAAGAGGAGCAATGGGACAGAACCTGGGGTGCCAGCGCTGCAGGCGGAGGATTAGGCAAGTGAGCCGTGGCACCTGCCCTAGTTTATATATTTTTAACCATTATGCCAGTAGGTGATTTTGGTAAAACTTGATATCCTGCAAAGGAAAAATATATTAAGAGATTTAATTTCAGTCAGTTATTTACCAGTAACAGTTTTTTTCTTAGGGCCTTTTTAGAAAGTAAACCATTGCTAGGCAGGCTAGCAGGCAGAGATGACTGTGTGACCTATCTTAAGCCATGACTATACTTCTGATGTTACTATTACGTAACTAGTCTTTATACAGTCTTTCGAATTATACTGCTGGATAATGGATTTTAAATTGCATGTTTAAGTAGACTAAGAACTCTGTAGTTAGAGGGTTATATTTAAGAGACCACAGAATAGATAAGGTGCGTAATTAAAAAGGACATGTCTTTCAAACCCCTAATTTGTGTTAGGATATTCAATTACCATCCTCTATGTGCAGGCATGATTTTTGACCCAGCAGCAATGAAGTCTGGCCCAGAAGGTTGCAGACTCAGAATTATTTATCAGTAAGTATTACTTAAGTCACATTTGACACAACTGTTTACGTTCACAGACAATTTGAGGTTATCTGAATTTAGATGAGGTTGGCTAATCCTTGATTAACCGGAGGTGATGGATAGAATTCTAAGACAGAAATCTCAGTTCGCTAGCATCTTAGTCTGATCACCCTCTAAATGGACTAGCAATTCTCAAAATTTTTAGCCTCAGAATCCCTTTATAGTCTTAAAAAATACTGAGGGCCCCAAAGAGCTTTTATGTGGGTTGTAACTATTGCTGTTTACTATATTAGAAATTAAAAATGGAGAAATTTTAAAAACATTAATTTACTTAAAATAATAACCTCATTACATGTTAACACAAATAACATATTCTCTGATGAATAACTAAGTTTCCTCCAACAAAATAATTTCATGAGGAGTGGCATTGTTTCACATTTTTGCAGATCTCTTTAATGTCTAGCTTAACAGAAGACAGCTGATTTCTCCTGTCTACTTCTGCATTTTGTCTTTTGTAATCCCATGTAATCTGTGACCTCTGTAGAACTCCAATGTTCACCTGAGAGAATGGAGGTATAAGGGGCAAATAATTCAGTTTTATTATGAAAGTAGTTTTACTTCAGTAACTTCCCTAAAAGGTATCAGAGACCTCCAAGGGTGCCTGGACCACATTTTGAGAATCATCAAACTAGGAAAATGGGCTACTCATAGTTCAAAGACAAAAATGAAAAGCTAAAACAATATCAGAAGAGATACTCTTTAATGATCAACAGTCTTTAAACATTCTTGTTTCTTTAATTGTGATAAAACACACCAGGGTACTTTGAAAAGTTCATGGGAAAGGGAATTAAAAGATGTTATTTTGTGCAAAAATTTTTTGAAATCCATACATATGAGGGAATCTTCAAAAAACTCCCAAAAGATGTGTATCATAAAAAACTATGCATGGATTTCAATGTTTTTGCATTAAAGTCAACATTTTTAATTCCATTTCTATGAACCTGTTGAAGTATTCACCTATGTAGCATAAAACTGTACCATTTTAACCATTTTTATGAATCTGTTTAGTCGCATTAAGTGCATTCACACTGTTGTGCAACCCTTACCACCAGCCATCTCCAGAACTTTTTCATCTCAAACACAGACTTCGAATTCATTAAACAATTACCACAAGTTCTCCCCTGACATACACCATTCTACTTTTTGTCTGTGAATTTGACTACTCTGGGTACCTTATATGAGTGGAATCATATAATATTTGTCTTTTTTGGTCTGGATTATAACCCTTAGCATAATGTCTTTAAAGTTCATCCATGTTGTTACACACATCAGAATTTCATTTCTTTTTAAAGCTGAATAATTTTTCATTGTATATACATGTCACATTTTATTTATCCATTTATCTATTAATGGACATGTTTATATCTTTTGGCTATTGTAAATAATGCTGCTATGAACAAAGATGTGCAAATACCTATTTGTGCCTCTGCTTTCAATTCTTTTGGATATGTATCCAGAAGTGGAATTTCTGGGTTATATGGCAATTCTAGGTTTAATTTTTTTAAATGTTTGTTTTTTTTTATTTAATTGAAAGGCAGAGCAACAAAGAGAGATGATAGATAGATACTGATCTTTTATCTACTGGTTCACTGTCAAAAATGCTCACAACACCTAGGGCTGGGCCATGCCAAAGTCAGGAGTCTGGAACTCCATCTGCGTCTCCCATGTGGATAGCAGGAACCCATCACCTCTGCCTCCCAGGATGTACACTAGCAGGAAAGTAGATAAGCAGCAGGAGAGGCAGGACTTGAACTTCTACTCTTATATGGCATGCAGGCATCCAAGCAGCAACCTAACTGGCCCCTTTGTTTAATTTTTTGAGGAACTGCCATATGGCTTTCCTGAGTCTACATTTTAATACTACTCATTCCTTTCTACAGCTTTAAAAATATATTTTTGAGGGACCAGCGCTGTGGCATAGCAGGTAAAGATGCTGACTGCATTGCCGGCATCACATATGGGCGCCGCTTCGAGTCCCAGCTGCTCCACTTCCAATCCAGCTCTTTGTCCTGGGAAAGCAGTACTGTGGGGAGCAACCCGGACTAGACTAAGTTACTGGAATTAAGACTTATTCTATGCATCTGCTCTCCCACAATATGGCGCTGGGAGAGAAGAAAACAGCTTTTACACAGCTGCCTCCAGTTCAACCAATAAACAGCAGGACTTGCTCCTGATTGGAGGAGAGCAGCGTACTCGGCGTGTGGGCAGCCGAGTTGGGATTGGCAGAGGAGGATTATAAAGGAGGAGAGAGACGGCATGCACCAGGAACATCTAAGGGGAATATCTGAGGGAACACCTGTGCAGCCCCCGAGAGAGCCAGCCGGCGGTGTGCCGCTCCCCTGCGGAAGTGGGGAATGTGGCAGGGGGAACCGCCCTTCCACGGAGGTGGAAGGGACAGTAGCCAACCCGGGAAGAACCAGCAGCAAACCCGGGGAGGGCCGAGCAGACACAAGAACAACGCAGGGTCCTGTGTCGTTCCTCCATGAAGAGGGGGAGCGACACAGTACAACATGGCCCAACTCTAGGGCCCCTGCACGTGCATGGGAGATACAGAAAAAGCTCCGAGCTCCTGGCTTTGGATTATCCCAGCTCTGGCCATTGTGGCCATTTGGGGAGTAAGCCTGCAGATGGAAGACCTCTTTCTCTCTCTCTGCCTCTCTTTAGCTCTGTCTTTCAAATAAATAGTTAAGTCTTTAAAAAATACATTCTTGAGAATATGGAATTGTTTTTCAATTTTGTCCAATACCTAGTAAACTTTTAGTGAGTACCTCTTGGATTTGGTAGGTAGTACAAAGAGTTGTTAGTTGTCTGGGGGACAGTTTTCTCTTAGCCATAGCCTTCAAGGAGCTTTCATACTAAATTAAGACATACAAATTAACTTCAGCATTAAAAGAATAAAGATGAGGGACTGGCGTTGTGGCAAAGTAGGTTAAGCCACTGCCTGTGATGTCTGCATACCTTATGGATGCCAGTTCAAGTCCTGGCTGCTCCACCTCTGACTCAGCTCTCTGTTAATGACCTGGGAAAGCCCCAGAGGATGGTCCAAGTGCTTGGGCCCTTGCACTCACATGGGAGATCCACATGAATGTGCTGTCTCCTGGCTTTGACCTAGCTCAGCCCTGGCCATTGAGGCCATTTGGGGAGTAAACCAGCAGATGAAGATCTCTCTATCTCTCCCTCTCTCTGTAACTCCTTTTTTTTTTTTTTTTTAAGATTTATGTAATTTATTTGAAAGAGTTACAGAGAGAGGTAGAGACAGAGAATCCACTGGTTCACTCCCCAGATGGCCACAATGGCCAGAGTTGAGCCGATCCGAAGCCAGGAGTCGGGAGCTTCTTCTAGATCTCCCACGTGGGTGCAGGGGCCCAAGCACTTGGGCCATCTTCTACTGCTTTCCCAGGCCATAACAGAGAGCTGGATCAGAAGTGAAGCAGCCAGGACTAGAACCAGCGCCCATATGGGATGCTGGTACTTCAGGCCAGGGCTTTAACCCACTCCGCCACAGCACTGGCCCCTGCCTTTCAAATAAATAAAACAAATCTTAAAAACTTGAAATTTGACCAGGGCAACAGAGGAACTGAATTCTTGATTTTATTCAGTTTTAATTAATTTAAATTCAAAGAGCCACATGTGACTAACATCTACCTGATGAGATGACACAAGTCTAGACACTAAACCAGCATGAAGAAATCAATTCAACGTCACCTTTAAATGTAGCAAGGAATCTGACAAGATAATGTTTGTTAACTTCATACGTTAATTCTGTCACTCACACACACATACACACACACACACACACGCACGCACACAAGCTATAATTGTCCTATTAAATTCTCTTAGATCTCCACAATGGCGTTTCACCCCTCCCCAGCTTCACCAAACACCTCTAAGACCTCAGCTCTTGCCACTCTACTTTTACTCACTTAGCAGTGCTTCTGCTCCAGGGCCTTTGTATTTAAGATTCTCTTCCAGATCACTTTATCCCAACGTGTGCAAGGCTTGTTCCCTCCTTTCCTTCAAATCAACGCTCAAATATGTTCTCAGTGAAGGCTTTCCCTTTCCTGACCCCTCTATTGAGAAGCCCACCACCTCCCACACTCTTTGTCTCTTTCCCCTTTGGTCTCTTTACTGTTTATTACTCTCTAATATGCTTCAAACACGATACCCTTACTTATTTTATCTATCTCCCCAGCTACAACATGAACTCCATGAGAGCAACAATTTTTGTTTTGTTTATTTCTGTGGTCAGTGGTATATGCATAAATGGTTACCAGCTCTTCCAGTGTAGGGGTAACACTTTGATTTGTAGCATTTGCCAATTTCAATTGTATAAATACTCCTACTAGGGCCCATTTAAAGCTACCAACAGGAAGTTATTGGAGTAGAGTTGGGAAGATATGTGCATAAATAGACTGCAGTTCAAGCCAGCCCCAGCACACTGCTAGCTGAAGCTCCAGCTCCTAAAACACCTATACAAGGAATAGCATAAACATTTATTGAAGAATTCTTCTCTAAATAATTATCCACTTAACTGAGTCATTTGTCCAAACTTTTTAAAGTTTTCTTTGGCCTAGCAGTCAAGATGTCCACACCTCATGTGGGAGAGCCTGGGCTGGAGTCCCAGCTCTGCTCCCAGTTCCAGCTTCCTGCTAATGCACACCCTGGGAAGCAACAGCTGATGGCTCAAGTTCTTGAGTCATTGCCACCCATGTGGCAGGGGGAGGGGCTTGGAAAAAATTCCCAGTGGCATTTGGGGAGTGAACCAACAGCTTGCTCTCGCGCTTGCTCTCTCTCTCTCTCTCTCTCTCTCTCTGCCTCTCTACCTCTAGGATAAATTTTTTTTCTTTTTCCGTCCCCCCCCTAGGATAAATATTTTTTAAAAATTCCTGTCTCCCTTGGAATACTGGAAATGCACAGGTCATACGGCCTTCACCAGGCAAGGAGGTAGGAGAGGTATCTGTTCACTTTGTGACTCATTGAGAATAAAGACTTCTCCCACCCCCAAGGCAGAGTGTCCTAAATTTTTAGAGACTACTGCATTTTGTTCATGAGAAAGAGTTTAGGGATAAGGAGGGGACAGAGTGATTCACAAGGTTAAGAATTTAGATATTCTTATCTGTTTGAATATCTCAATCGGATGACTTTACAGACTCTAAGTCAATCAGTAACAAACGAGGAAGTGCAGTTAAAAGGTTCCTATGTCATCTTATTGCCTACAGAGGAGCTCATAATGCTCTGACCTTTGAGTATATTTCTCCACCTTAAAAAAAAAACACACCACTTTCCAAGAATAATAAAAGAATCTCAGCAGTAATAACGGCATGTGGGGACATTGATCCTTAAAGAGAAGCGATGGTTGAGCATGTCTCACATGTGGTTTGGTTATGCTCCATTAGGCATTTCCCAAGCTGTGCTAGGGGTAAGACTCAGCTGAAGCTATTGAAACAACTGGGCTGGAGGGCCAAGAACTGGGCTAACAGCTAGAGAGGTACCCTGGGGATTCAGGGTCTAGGATGGGGCTGGGAATTTGTTTTTAACTAATACCCTAAGTGATTCTTATCAACAGAGTCCTCTCCACCCACCCCCTCAACTAGGGTAGTTCCTCCAAGCCAGAAGGGCATCCTTGGGTCAGCCGAGCTGGAAAAGCAGCTTATCACTCAAACAAAGGCAGAGAGAGACTCAAGTGGAGGAAAACTCCTGAGAACCCTCCAATCCATCTTTTTTTCCCCTCTCCTCCCGAAGGAAATGGAGACATCACAGCACTTCAGTCATGTTTTTAACCTGGCTTCATAATTATGAGTCCCCGTTCTCTCTAACCCATCAGGTATAAAAACACGACTAACAGCAGAATATGTAGGAGGCTGTGTTTCAAGAATAACAACAGAAAGGAAACATTTTTCTTTTGAAAATACTCACATCCAATGTCTGTATGCATGAAAACTGTGGAGAAATTCTAACAACCAGACAGGTTCTGTTTCTGTGCAAATTTAGTGGGTCTTAAAATGATGATTGTCTATCACTCTATGAATTGCATATTAGTTTATTATCTTCTTAAAAAGTATTCAACCAAAACCTGTGTCTACTCTGTGGGGAGTGCTAGGAATAGTATAAACAGCAACTAAGACACAGCCCTGCCTGCAGTGACCTGGAGACACATTCCAGTAAGCAGCAGGACAGAGGAACAGTTGTGGGGGATTTGCTACAGGAAAGGGCACCTGAACTGGGACCCAAGCGAGTAGTGTGCTGGGTGCTTGACTAGTTCATGAGCAACAATATGTCTGAAATTCACACACATAATGTTGAGAGACAAGCAAGACAAAAAGGGTACGAAAATGAGGTTATTCACCCCAAGTTTAAGAACAGATGAAGCTAATATAGAGTAACAGCAGTCAGCTACTCTCGGCAGCAAATGGGAGTGCTAGGACTGTCTAGAAGAGGGTACCGGAAGAACCTCTGAGGAGCTAGTAAAGCTGTTTCTTCCGTGGGCGCTCCTCTCACAGATGTTTGGGTTTGTGAAAGCTCATCAGAGAGTACACTTAGGCCATGCACACTTTGCTGTCTCTGTCTCTGTATTATACTTCAAGAAAAAGGAAACTCAGGGGCAGGTACAGGTATTGTGCAGCAGGTTAAGTCCCTGCTTGCATCCCATATCTGAGTGCCAGTTCGAGTTCCAGCTACTTCACTCCTGATCCAGCTCTCTGTGCCTTGGAGGGGCAAATGACTCACGTATTCAAGCTCCTGCCACCCGTGTGGGCTAGGGGATTTCCAGGTAAAGTTCTGGGCTCCTGGCTTTGGCCTGGCCCAGCCCAACTGTTGTGGGCGTTAAGAAAGTAAACTACCAGATGGACGTTTCTCTTGCTCTGTCTCTCTCTCTCTCCTTCTCTCTCTTTCAAATAAACAAATAATCTTTTAAAAAATAATGAAAAGAGAATATATAGTGCTCTTTTCTACTGAGTGGCTATAAAATACCCCTCACTCCTCACTATTTCCTGAGCGCCATCCTTTTGTAGTTAAATTTTAAACTCACAGTTGGCCACCTCCCTACATAGACTTTAAAGTGATGTTCCCAGCTCAGCTGACCCAAGTGGCTGGAAATGACTGGCTACACTCGCTGGTTGGGTCACACACTAATGCTTAGACAAGCTACTAGTATCACGCGGCCTTATCATCATGATCTCTGGCACGTACACCTGACACAGAATGCTAGGCGCAGGTTAATGAAAAACAAGAAAAGGGAGAGTGGCTAATAATGGCAAGACCTGTTAATGAGAAAATATACTTCATATTTTCATCAGAGATCTCAGGGGGTCAGCCCATACTTTTTTTTTTTTTTTTTTTTTTTTTTTTTTTGACAGGCAGAGTGGATAGTGAGAGAGAGAGACAGAGAGAAAGGTCTTCCTTTACCGTTGGTTCACCCTCCAATGGCTGCCACGGCTGGCGCACTGTGGCCGGCGTACCGCGCTGATCCGATGGCAGGAGCCAGGTGCTTCTCCTGGTCTCCCATGCGGGTGCAGGGCCCAAGCACTTGGGCCATCCTCCACTGTACTCCCGGGCCACAGCAGAGAGCTGGCCTGGAAGAGGGGCAACTGGGAAAGAATCCGGTGCCCCGACCGGGACTAGAACCCGGTGTGCCGGTGCTGCAAGGTGGAGGATTAGCCTAGTGAGCTGTGGTGCCGGCTAAGCCCATACATTTTTACAAATGTAACATTCCTATCAAACCAGACTGTTAGTAAAATACTGATTTAAAATGCAAATTTATTTTATGAATTAATGTCACCATTTACTTAGGGCATAAAATCACTGATTTTTCAGCAAAAATATTCCTTATTTATCTTGCATAGAACAGGAACTATTATTTGACTTTCATTGTTAGTCAAAAATCCTGTTTTCCCCTGAGCAGGCAATAGAGTCACAGTAAAGTCAGCCAAAAATGTCATGTGGAAAGTATCCTGTTGTATACCAAGTGGCACCATACAGGCCTCAAAGCCGTGTGCATCAAGATAGCATCTGCTGCACTTACTTGTCTCAGCTGATAGTTTATTAATCTGGAGTCGCTTATAAATAAGCAACTTGGACTTTGAAAGCCCAGATTGTCTCAACATGCCAATAGATAATGCTGTAGCACCCAGACAAGAAACTCATGTCAGTCAATTCAAGTGGAATCAGAGGGGTTTTAGAAATAGTTTGTCAACCTGCAATGCTGTACAAATTTGGAAATGGACCGGGTTTTGTCTTTCCCAGTAGTATCTAAAATCAGCCAGTGCTCCCTGAAACCAGACTGATTTGTACAGACAACAGTACCTCAACATCAAAGCAATTAGTTTATTTCCTTGGGGGTTTTATTTTTGAAAGATTTATTTATTTATGTATTTGAAAAGCAGTGTTATAGAGAGGCAGGGGTTGGTAGAAAGAGACAGAGAAAGAGATCTTTAATTCACTGGTTCTCTCCCTAAATGGCTGCATGGCTGGGATTGGGCCCAGCTGAAGCCAGGAGCCTGGAACTCCATCCGGATCTCCCATGTGGCTTGTGTGCCATCTTCTGTGGCTTTCCCATTACCAGGGGATTGGACTGGAGGTGGAGCAGCAGGGACTTGAACTGGTGCTCATATGGGATGTTGGCATCCCAGGCTGTGGGTTTAACTCACTGTACCACAATGCAGGCTCCAGGAATTACATTTAGGCCCTGTAAAAGAACATACATATATACATATATACTATTATCTTATATATATATCTATAGGTTATTTTTATTCATTTTTAGTGTAGAAATATATCCTGGAGAGGCCGGCACCACAGCTCAAATAGGCTAATCCTCCGCCTGCAGCGCCAGCACACCGGGTTCTAGTCCCGGTCAGGGAGCCGGATTCTGTCCCGGTTGCCCCTCTTCCAGGCCAGCTCTCTGCTATGGCCCGAGAGTGCAGTGGAGGATGGCCCAGGTGCTTGGGCCCTGCACCCGCATGGGAGACCAAGAGAAGCACCTGGCTCCTAGCTTCGGATCAGCGCGATGTGCCAGCCGCAGCGCGCCAGCCACAGCAGCCATTGGAGGATGAACCAACAGTAAAGGAAGACCTTTCTATCTGTCTCTCTTTCACTGTCCAGTCTGCCTGTCAGAAAAAGAAAAAAAAAAAAGGAAGGAAGGGAGGGAAGGAGGGAGGGAGGAAGAAGGAAGGAAGGAAGGAAGGAAGGAAGGAAGGAAGGAAGGAAGGAAGGAAGGGAAAGAGAGAAAGAAAAGAAAAGAAAAGAAAAGAAAAGAAAAGAAAAGAAAAGAAAAGAAAAGAAAAGAAAAGAAAAGAAGGAAAGAAAAAGAAAAGAAAAGAAGGAAAGAAAAGAAAAGAAAAGAAAAGAAAAGAAAAGAAAAGAAAAGAAAAGAAAAGAAAAGAAAAGAAAAGAAAAGAAAAGAAAAGAAAAGAAAAGAAAAGAAAAACATCCTGGAGAGAAATAAATATCCAAACTACTATCAGGGACTCACTTGGTAACTTAAAACTTTTCCAGAAAGTTCTGTAACTTTAAACAGTTTATGTATTCATACAGTTTGATAATCCTTAAGACCAAAGAAAATCAGCTTAGTATTGAATCTACTATTTAAATTCCTTCCTCCTTGTTGAAAAGACTCTTAGAATTTGTAGGGAAATCAAAATCTAAAGAACTGCTTTTGTGTGAAATTAGACCCAGCTACTCTTCAAAAGACTTACATATGTTTCAGAAGGCACAACACAGACTTCTTCATGAATGGCCAAAGTTTCTTAATTTAGTAAACATTTATATTGAGTATTCATAAAGATCCAAATGGAAATTGAATTAACTGGATTTAAATTTCTGCCCCATATCTTGCTGGGAGATTTCTCTTTTTTTTTCCAAAGATTAATTTATTTGAAAGTCAGAGTTATACAGAGAGAGGAGAGGCAGAGAGAGAGAGAGAGAGAGAGGTCTTCCATCCGCTGGTTCACTCCAATTTGCCACAACAGCTTGAGCTGCACCAATCCAAAGCCAGGAGCTTCTTCCAGGCCTCCCACGTGGGTGCAGACTTGGGCCATCTTCTACTACTTTCCCAGGCCATAGCAGAGAGCTGGATCAGAAGTGAAGCAGCTGGGTCTCGAACTGGCACACATATGGGATGCCGGTACTTCAGGCCAGGGCTTTAACCCACTGTGCTGGCCCCATTGCTGGGAGATTTCATAAGCACAATTTACCTTCAAATTTCCTTATAAAATTGCCTCAGGTGAATTAAGTTGGATAATGTATACAAAAGTACTTAACAAAGCAGAGAATGTCAACTTAAAAAACAATCGCTTTTTAAGTTATTAAACTTTCCACAGCTTTGGATTCAAGAAGTTCCTTCATTAAGGCCTTATGAAGATTTCCTAAGAGAAGGTGACCTAAAGCCAGAATTTTGGCCTGCATGTGAAATCCTTTCTTCTAATATTTCCATTTACTGAATATTTCTCTTCTGAACTCAGTAATTCTGACCAGTAGGTTTAAATGATTAATGCAATTTCAAGTGGGAAGCCACTCTGAACCAATATATGTGAACAAATGAACAGAATATAATGTAATAAAAGCACAGCTGACAGCTTGCCTCTCTGCTTCTGGGCATGTCTTGTGAACCCGGAGGCATTCAAGGCGCGTGGATTGCTCAAGGAGAACTATCTCATAAACAGGTGTTGGAGGAGGAACACATCTAACCGAAGCCAGGTAGTCTCTGCAGAAATACAATACCAGAAAAACAGAGCCGCCTTTTCACCAGAGGGCAAGATGATCACTGAGACTGCAGTGGTAACACTGATAAGGCCCACAAAAAGGGGAATAAATAAGCACACTGACTTCTCAAAGTTATGTTCAGAAGCACATTGGACACACACACCCAATGCCAATACCACAATCCCCAAATGAAGATGATACAATCCAACAATCACACTTCTGAATACATGTCCAAAGGAATTTCAATCAATATATCAAGAAGGCATGTTCACCGCAGCATTACTCCCAATAGCTGAGACATCATAGAAACACCCAAATTCCCCGTCAGTGGATACACAGATTAAAAATATATAGGCGAACTGGCAGATGGAAGAGCTCGCTCTCTCTCTGTCTCTTCTTCTCTGTGTAACTCTCATTTCAAATAAATAAATAAATATTTAAAATGTGTATAGGAGCAGGCCATTAGCCTAGGAGATAGTTAAGATGGCCATATTCACAACAGAGCACCTGGGTTTGATACCTGGCTCTGGCTCCTGATTTCACCCTCCTGCTAATGCAGACCCTGGGGGCCAGAAGGTGGTAGCTCAAGGAACTGGGTTTCTGTCATCCATGTGGGAGATCAGGACTATGTTCCCAACTCCTGGCTCTGACCCTGGCCCAGCCCTGGCCATTACAGGCATTTGGGGAGTAAATCTGTAGATGGTACATTCTCTCAAACAAATTAAAATAAATAATTTTCAAAACCTGTAAATGTTTATTTTTTTAAAATATGGTGTGTGTGTGTGTGTGTGTGTACACACATCAATACTGTGGAATACTACTCAGCCTTTAAAAAGCAAGGAATTTGGTAGGGGCATTGTGGTGCAGATGGTTAAGCAGCAGCTTGGGACACCCACATTCCATGTTGGAGTGCTGGTTCCAGCCCTGGCTGCTCTGCTTCCTGTCCAGCTTCCTGCTTGTGTGCATCCTAGCAGGCGGCAGGGGGTGGCTGAAGTGCTTGGGCTCTTGCTACCCACTGGGGAGACCCAGATGGAGTTCCTGGCTCCTGACTTTGATCTTGTCCAGCCCTGGCTGTTGTGGACATTTGGGGAATGAAGCAGCAAATGGAAGCTCTCTAACTGTTGCTCACTCATCTGCTTTTCAAATAGATGAAAATAAACAAATATTAAAAAAATAAAAAGCAAGAAATCTTTTACTTGTAACAATGTGGGTGGACCTAGAGAACATTCAGCTAAGTGAGTTAAACTAGGTACAGAAAGACAAGTACTATATGATTTCACTTGTATGTGGAATCTTTAAAAAGGCTAACTTACAAAAGTAGAGAACAGATTGGTAGTTACCAGAGATTGGAGGGGAAAAGGAGGAGGTTTGGGATGGATGAGGAAAAGGGTCGAAGGATACAAGTTTGTGTTAGACAGGAGGAATAGGCTTTTCTATTGCACAGCATGGTGACTAAAGTTTAAAATAATTATTAAGTATTTCAAAATAGGTAAAAGAGTAAATTAAAGCTATAATGCTTTTCTCACTTCTGGAGAAGAGAAGCCAAAGAAAATAAGATTTGGTCCACAGCCTCCTTCACTCAAAACTCCTGGAAATTCTTTGAATTCAGGGGTAATAAGTAGTTGGCTTTTCTGTACCAGTACTTCTCCCCTCTTGGATGCACAGTCGAATTACCCATGGACGTTTTAAAACATGCTGATGTGCTGCTCCTACTCCTGACCAAATGTATATCTTTTTGGCATCTGGGCATAGGATCTCTGTTGGTATAATTTATTGAATTTATTTAAACCACTTTATTGAGGTATAATTGACCTACGATAAGCTGCATACCTCTAACACCTACAATTTAACAGTTTTTATGTAAGTGTACATTTGTGAGTTCATCACCACAAGCAAGAAAACAAATATTTCCATCATGCCCCCAAATTTCTTTTTGTACCCTGCATCCCATCCCTTCCTCCATACCCATTGTCAGGGAATCACCAGTCTGCTTCTGGTCACTGTGGATAAAATTGCATTTCCTGGAATTTTATGTAAATGCAATCCCATAGCATATAGTCTTTTTTTGTTTGGCTTAATTTATTCAGATCAATGATTGTGAGATTCCTGTACATTGTTATGTTATCCAGGGTTCATTCCTCTATTGCTCAGCAAGATTCCTCGTACGTATTTACCACATTCCCATCTATCTGTTGGTGGATGTTTGGATTGTATATTAGTTTTACATACTATAGTGAAATATCTGAGGCTGGGTAACTTTATAAAGAAAAGAGATTTATGCCGGCGCTGGGCTCACTAGGCTAATCCTCTGCCTTGCGGCGCCAGCACACCGGGTTCTAGTCCCGGTCAGGGCGCTGGATTCTGTCCCGGTTGCCCCTCTTCCAGGCCAGCTCTCTGCTGTGGCCCAGGAGTGCCGTGGAGGATGGCGAGTACTTGGGCCCTGCACCCCATGGGAGACCAGGATAAGTACCTGGCTCCTGCCATCGGATTAGCATGGTGCGCCGGCCGCGGTGGCCATTGGAGGGTGAACCAATGACCTTTCTCTCTCTCTCTCTCTCTCTCACTGTCCACTCTGCCTGTCAAAAAAAAAAAAAAAAAAAAAAAAAGGAAAAAAGAAAAGAGGTTTATTTAGGTTTCAGTTCTTGAGGTTCAAGATATGGTGCCAGGATCTGCTCAGCTCTGATGAGGAGTCATAGCAATGGCATCATGATAAGAGTGTCTATGGGAGGAAGAGATTACATGGCCAGCCAGAAAGCCAGAGAGGCTGGGGAGTGGCCATGTTTGTTTTTTCATAACAACCCTCTCAAGAGGACTAACTCAGAGGTCTCACAAAAGCTACTTTACTCCCTGTCAAGGACATGGTCCCAGTGACCTAAAGACCCTCCCACTAGGCCTGACCCATCACCTCAGCATTACTACACTTTCTTTTTTTTTTTTTTTTTAATTTTTTGACAGGCAGAGTGGACAGTGAGAAAGAGAGAGAGAGAAAGGTTCTCCCTCTGCCCCCCACATATTTTCATTTCCCTTCTGCTTACTTTGGATTCAACTTGTTCTTATTTTCTAGTTCTTTTCTCTCTTTTTTTTTCTTCAGAGATAGTGAGAGAGAGACAGACAACAGAATTAGCGAGAATAAGTCCCTACCCACTGGTTCATTCCCCCAAATGCCTGCAGTGACCTGGGCTGGGCCAGGGCTGAAGCTGGGAGCTGGGAACTCACTTTAGGCTTCTGACATGGATGATAGGAATGGGCCATCATGCTGCCTTCCAGGGTTTGCATTAGCAGGAAGCTGGTGTCTGGAGTCAGAGCTGGGTATTGAACCTAGGTACTCTGATATGAGAAGATGGTGTATTAACTGATGTCTTAACCTCTAGGCCAAACATTCACACTTATTTTCTAGTTTCTCAGGGAAGAAAGCTTAGCTCATTGGTTTTAAAGTCATATCTCTTTAATGGAATAGTTCAAATTTATTTTTGTTTTTCAAAGCTAACCTGCATCCTACAATTTTTGATATGTCATATATACATTTTATTCAAAACATTTTCTTGATTCTTTATTTCTTTTTTGGCCTATATAGATTTAGAAGTACACATTTAATTTCTAGTACCTGAAGATTTTCTAGATATTGTCCTATTATTTATATCCAGTTTAGTTCTGTAGAGGTCAGACAATAAACTTTATACGATTTGAACCGTCTTTAAATTATTATGCTTTGTTTTGTGGCCAAATAATTTACTTGGTAAAGGGTCCATATTCCTTGAAATTGTGTAGTTGCTGGGTGAGTGTTCTATAAATGCAAATTAGGTCAAGTTGGTTGATAATGTTGATCAAGTCTTCTGTGTCCTTCCTAATTTATTCTTTCTGATTTATTCTTTCAATTATTGAGAGGAGCATTGAAATCTTTAGCTACAATTATATATGTCCATTTTTACTTTTAGTATTTCTTTGAAAATTTTAATTTTATTTGAAAGACAGAGAGAGACAAAGATCTTCCATCTGTTGTTTCTCTCCCCAGGTGCCAGCAACAGCGGGGGCTGGGCCAGACTGAAGTTGGGAACTCAAGCCAGGTCTCTCTCATGGGTGGCTGGGATCCAAGTTCTTGAGTCATCACTGTTGCCTCCCAGGGTGCCCAGCAGTATCGAGCCAGATCTGAAGCAGAAGTGGGACTTGAACCCACGTACTCTGATATGGGGTGTGAGTGTCCCAAGTAGGGTCAACTGTTGTGCCTAATGCTCACCCCTTACTTTCAGTTTAATTAAAGCATACAGGGTTGTTTTTTTTTTTTTTTTATTTTAACCTCTGAGATGATTGTAGTATGCAGTTATAGAACACTGCTCTAAATCAATAGTTCTCAAACCTCAGTGTGCACCTAAGAATTCTAAGGGAGCTTACTAAACAGATCGCTGAGCCCTACTCCCAGAGTTTCTGGTTCAGTGTACCTGGGGTGAGGCCCAAGAATCACTGACTAAGCCAAAGTTCCTCAACCTTGCTGCATGTCAGAAACACCTAGAGAGCTTTAAGAATCTGGATGCACAGGCCACATCCCAGCCAACTAAATTTAGGATCTGTATGACAAGAGGGGGATTAGCGGGCATCAGTATCCTTTAAAGTTCCCTTATCTGGGGGCCAGCATTTGGCACAGCAGTTGATGCTGTCTGGGACACCCACATCCCATATTGCAGTGCTTGGCTGGAATCCTGGCTACTCCATCCACTTCCCACCAAGCTTCCTACTAATGCACATCTTGGAAGGCAATAGGTGTTGACTCAAGTACTTGGATCCCTACCACCTAAGTGGGAGATTCGGATTGAATTCTGGATTCCTGGCTTCAGCCTGACCCAGCCCTGGCAATTGTGGGCATTTGGGGAATGAACTATCCTATGGAAGATATCCTTCTCTCTCTCTCTCATTTCTTTGTGTCTCTCTGCCTTTCAAATACAATGAAAACAAAAAAAAATATATAAGTTGATAAGTTTAAAAATAATTCTAATAAATAGACAAGATTGAGTATCTTTGTTCCATACTAAATTATCAAGTTGCCAAGAAAAGTCTTTGGTTCTCATTACCAACACTTCATAATTGCCCATGGTAAAAATCACTGTATATGGGGCCGGCGCTGTGGCGCAGTAGGCTGATCCTCGGCCTTCGGCGCTAGCATCCCAAATGGGCACTGGTTCGAGTCCCAGCTGCTCCACTTCCGATCTAGCTCTCTGCTATGGCCTGGGAAAGCAGTGGAAGATGGCCCAGGTGCTTGGGACCCTGCACCCACGTGGGAGACCTGGAAGAAATTCTTGTCTCCTGACTTCGGATTGGCGAAGCTTCGGCCATTGTGCCCATTTGGGGAGTGAACCAGTGGAAGGAAGACCTTTCTCTGTCTCTCCCTCTCACTGTACTCTACCTCTCAAATAAATAAATAAAATCTTTTTAAAAAATCACTGTGCAGAGCTGGCAAGCAGGATGTAGTGTTCAGAGGTAGGGCAAGGGGTTTCAGCTTCTCTTCCTCTGCTGCCAACTTGGAAGTTTCCTTTTTGTAACACAAAACCAATATATCTTGCCCATTTCCTAGAAGATAGAAAGGTTCTGACAAAAAATAACACTATCTTAATCATCAGAAAAAGAAAAAATTCTATTAACTAAAGAAATATTTTCAAATCCAAATCACTTTAGTTTAATGACATTATTTTCCATAATTAGATTTTATACATAGTTTCTTTAGAGAAGGAAAATAGTAACTAATTATGGGGGTACCCTTTCCCCTACCTAATTCTTGCAGGGCAATTCATGTGTAACAGAGGTATGTTCCAAACAACCTTTAACAGCCTTTCCAGCAGTAAAGCCATTTAAAAAGCATCTTTTAATTTTCCATTAACCCTCCCATTTTTCCTTCATTTCATCATGCGCAGGGACTTCAACCAAAGAGAAACTATCCTGGCAGAAAAATTAAAATAAACAGCAGTGACACTCTAAACAATAGCCTTCTACTCTTCTTCTCCCTCTCTTTCTAGCCCCTCCCCCACTCCCTCCTCCTTTTTTTCTTTTAGTTGGTAGAGTAACTTTATTCACATTACAAATCATATCATGTTTATGACAATCACATAAGGTAGACGGAACATGTTTTACTGACCACATTTTTAGGCTGAAAAAACTAATGCAGATGAACAGAGATGCCACGAGAGACTAACCTATAACACAGGCAAGCAGAATTTTTTCCAATCAAGGGGAGGGAAAACAGGCATAACATGTAGGCAGGAAAACCCGAGCATCTTCAGACAGCCCCAGGAGCCACTTTAGAGTCTCACAGGCAAGGGCTCTAAGAGGCACAGGGAATGCTTCGAGATGAAGTCATCTAGTCCATCAGAGCCACTTTACAAAAGGGCAAACCAGCCTGCCCTAGCCAGCCACAAAGGGTGAAAACATCCAGTATGGACAGACGGGAGACCGGAATTCTGGCCTACCTGTACTACCAGGCTTCCAACAGACCTATGTAGCCATCAGCCTACAGACATTGGCACTTGCGTATCCCACCAGCATTTCAAACTTGTGTCCAAAAGCATTTTGCCTTCCTCCCTTCTCCTGTGGCATCCAGCTCAATGAATGCCCCAGAGCAGGATCCTGGGATCAGCACTCTCCATCTCCCAGAGTTACCAAGTTTTAAAATAAATCTTTCTTATAAATCCTTCTGCTCCTACCCCTTTGCTCTCCCTGGCCTGGGTTAAGTTACTACAGTTGTCTAATAGATCTCTTGCCCTGTTTCAACCTATTTGCCACTCCAGCAATTACTACAAAGAGCTTACAAAACAGAAATTGCATATCGTTGCTTTATTTGTAATTTGTTGGCTCCCCACCATCACAGGTTCAAGCCGCAAATCCCAAATCGCCCCAGCCTGGGTATGACTTGGCCTCTGCCCTCTGCTCACACTTTGTCTTTCACCACTCCTAACTTTTTCCAAGCTCAGGTTTTGCAGTTTTTCCAAGGCCACCTTTGGCTTTGACCACTAATAGTTCACTCTCCCTGGAGGTGCCCCCCCACCCTTGCCTGTCTAAAATTAACTCACCCAACATTCAGTTCAGGCTGGAATTTTTCCTGGCACCCTTTTTATTACCTCCCCTAGATACTCTCATAGCATCTTGTGAAAACAAAAGTCACTATTCCCCCTGAATTGTGTTTGCTCACATATCTGTGTCCCTCACTAAACCGTGAACCATGGATTATCAGGGACATTGTCCAATACAGGATTTGGTATTAAATATTCATCTAACAAATATTTGAGGATCTATTACAAATGCTGTAGATGTAAAGTGAACAAAGCAAAGGCACCATCAACTGGGAGGTAAAGCCTAAGAAAGCCCAAGAGAACACAAGGTGCTATCAGAGAATTAAAATAAACCATGATATGAAATGAATGAAGGGCTCTCTAGATTGGGAATGTCAAGTTCCTTCCCGGTAATTGACATATCAGCGGATAAGGCAAATGCCAACAGGAAGCCCTGAGTTTCAGAGACAAAAGTATTCCGGTAGGCAGGGATACCAGTAGCAAAATCTAGAAGTCATTGTTTACAGCGTGGAGAAGATGTGGAGACAGGGACAGAGAGCAAGGCAGGGACCAGAGTATGTGAACTCTGTAGGCCAGAGTTTTCGTTTTGTCCTATGTGTGATGAGAGCGACCAGAATTCACTTGGATTTTGAAAAGATCTCTCTGGGACCATGTGGGTTAATGGGCGGACAGAGAAGCTTGGGGGAGAGGAGCCTTGGGGCAGTTTTGGAGAAAGCGGACGGATTTAGGGTGTACACGTAAGCGCGAGGGTGGCCAGGACCCACGGACGCGCAGATGGCATGACCCGTCCCTGGGTCGCTAATGGGGAAGCCAGCACTGAGCTCAGTCATTTCTCTCCAACGACCGCCTCGACAAAGTCCCTTCGCCCGGCCGGGCTCGGGCGGCGGAGAGTCGAGGTCTGACGGCCACAAGGCGACACCCCGGGACTCGAGCCGCGGCAGCCGGCCAGTCAGGCCCGGGACGCGCCGAGCGCGTGGCAGCCGGCACGAGCCCCACGCGGGGGTTTCCGCGCCCGGCGGGCGGGGCCGGAAGAGGAAGTCGCAGCTGCTGTGGCGGCCCCAGCAAGCAGCGGCGGTCCCCAGAGAGCCCGGCCGCCTGCCTCCGCCCGGCTCCACAACCGAGGCGGCGCCGTCGACGGACCCGGAGCCCCCTGCTGCCGACGTCCCGCGGCGTGATGGGGCTACCGCGGCGGATGCCCTCCGCAGCGGCCGCCCTGCTCTGGGGCTTCCTGGTCTCGCTGGTAAGGGGGCGGACGGGCGCGAGCCTCCCCGGGCGGGGCGGGGCCGGGGCCGCTGCCCTCGCCCTTTCTCCTCCCCACCCCCTCGGCCCCTGCCCGGCCTCTCGGCGCTCGCCGGCGTGGCCTGTTTCCCCCTCTCAATCCCCTCCTCTTCCGTTCCTCACTTTGGTCCTCCCAGCCTCGTCTTCTTCGCCCTCTCTGCCCTAACTTTTCTCCCTCCCCGGGCCGCGCCGGGAATGTGAAAGCCCCACCCCCAAGGAGAGCGGTCCCCCCACCCCTGGCCTCGGGGCTTCTGTGAGGTTTTCCCTGCGTGCCGGCGTTTTTCCGGTGTCGACCTCCGGGTTTTATCGCCTGGGCTACCATCTCCCGGCTCCTTAACCTCTCTCCCCTGGAAGGCCAGAATCGATAAGCCCCAGACGTGCTGGGCCGGCCCCGCGGTTCAGTGGCACCCGCGCGGGGGTCCTCCCCGCCTGGTTTTCCCTGCTTCACGGTTCCGGGCTCCTTCCCGAGGCGTTGTCGGTGTTTTGTTTAAAACAGCTCTGAAAGGAACACCCCCAAGTGTAACGTCTTGAGTTGGTTTTCCGTTCTCTGCCTGGTTGGCAGGCGCGGTGTGTGTGTGTGGTGGGGGAGGTGAGGGGGTCGGTTAAGGAAAAATAGTACGCTTGTGTTCACACGGTTGTTGTCAGCGTCCCGGAGAAACAATCACAGTTTGAAATTTGAGCCTCGAGCAGGCTGAGCCTCGGCTGGGCGATGATGGAGAAACCAGCGTAGAGTGTTTTCGGATTTTCTTGGTAGTGACTTTCACTTGCGGGGTTCGGCTGGGGACGTTTTATGAGTGACTGACCCAAGCGTCGAAATGGGAGTGCGCCTAGGATGCGTTTTGCTTACTCTCCAGTGTAAAGGGTGCCTTTAACATTTCCTGAGAAAAGCTGAGCCGAAGGGCGTTAAGTGCCTTTGATGTATTCACGACCTGTGTTGGGCAACATTTGGAACAGGAGACATGTACCTAGCAGTGCTTTGGGGGAGAGGGAGAACAATAAGTGGTGCCTTCGAAAAGTTCCTGGGAAGAGAGAATTAAAAGCTAAGTTTGTTTTGGTGTAAAAGCAGATTGAAATCTTCACGGAGTTCCCCCACCGCCCCCCGTAATTCACATTTTCCATGAACTTTTTGAAGATACCGCCTTTAAAAAGTAACACAATAGCAGTGTTGGTCTGAGTCTCCGGGATGTTTGCTGTGTAATCAAACAGATACTACTTAAATATTTGTAGTTACCCATGTACTTAAGAAGATAGCAATTCAGATAGTATGTAAATGTACAGAGACCCATAGCCTAGACAGAAAAGTTACCAGAGTGTTTTTGTACTCATTTTCATCTCTTAAACTTTTGAAAGAAAAAATATATATACATATATATATATAATATCACATCCCCACTAATCCATTTTCAACACGTATTAATAGAGAAGTCCAATTACATGTCAGTCCTCAAGCTCACATGGGAATTTCTGTTAAAAGCTCTGAGCCCTCTCACCGAGAGAATCTAACCAAAATAGTCATGTGATTTCATGGGCTTCACAAATCTGAAGGTCTTTCCTGTTTTATTTTATAGCTGCCCTGTTTCTCTTACATTCTAGATTTTGGGCTTTTTACATTGCATCTATGTATTTTGCTGTGCCTCAACATGTGATTCTGGAGTCGTGCACTCTTTAGACCCAAGGTTTTGGTGGGGATTAAGTAGCCTTCTCTTGCTCCGCAAATATTTGGTGTGCATCGGTTGTATGCCAGCTACTGTGATGATGACTGTGGTAAACTGAGAGAATCTACTCTGAATTTTTTTTTTTTTTTAAGATTTATTCATCCATTTATTTGAAAGGCAGAGTTAGAGGGAGAAAGTAGGAGGTGGAGGAGAGATTGATCTTCCACCCACTGGTTCACTCTCCAAATGCCCAGAGCCAGGAACTCCACCTCAGTTTCTCAAGTGCCATCTTCAGCTGCTTTTGCAGGCACGTTAGCAGGGAGCTGGGTTGGAATTGGAGCAGCCGGGACTTGAACTGGCAGTGGGTCTACTGCTGTGCCATGCTGGCCCCTAAAATCTTTTTTGAATACCATCTATTATTGTTGATTTTCTGGTTTTTTTTTGTGTGTGTGTGTGTGTGTGTTTTTCTTATCCTCGCCTTGCATTCTTTCCCTTCTTGGAAAAGTCTCTTTTTGAAATTTATTTTTTATTCATTAGAAAGGTAGAGAAGCAGAAAGATCTTCTGTCTGATGGTTCATTCCCCCAAATTCCTGCAACATCTGCAGCTGTGCCAGGCTGAAACAAGAACCAGGACCTCCATCTGGGTCTCTCATATGGGTGGCATGTTCTCAAGTACTTGAACCATCACCTGCTGCCTACCAGGATGCACATCACCAGGAAGCTGGGTTGGAAGAGGAGCAGGGACTTGAACCCAGGCACTCTGATGTGGCTTGTGGGCATCCCAAGCAGTGTCTTCGCTGCTGCAACAGATGTCCACCCCTGATACTCTGTTCCTTGTTGATTTCTGTTTTTAAATGACTGACTGATTTATTCAAAAGGCAGAGTGACAGAAATATTTCATTGGCTGGTTCACTCACCCAAATGCCCAAAACAGCCAGGGCTGGGCCAGGCCGAAGCCAGGAGCCAAGAATTCCATCTGGGTCTCCCGCGTGTGTAGCAGGGACTTCAACATCATTTGCTGCTTTTTCAGGTGCAATATTGGAGAGCTGGATTGGAAGGTGGAGTGTTGGGACTCCAACTGGCCCTCTGATATGGGATGCCTCTGTCTTAAGCAGCAGTAGCTTTCCTTGTTGATTTTTTTTTTTTTTGAAGATTTATTTATTTGAAGAGCAGAGTAATAGAGAGGCAGGCAGAGAGAGAGAGAGAGAAAGAGGTATTCTGTCAGCTGGTTCACTCCCCAGATGGCCACACAGCTGGAGCTGGACCGATCCGAAGTCAGGAGCCAGGAGCTTCTTCTGGGTCTCCCACAAGGGTGAGAACTTGAGCCATCTTCTACTGCCCTCCCAGGCCACAGCAGAGAGCTGGATTGGTGGTGCCCATATGGGATGCCAGCACTGCGGGTGGCAGCTTCACTCACTATGCCACAGCACTGGCCACTGCCTTATTGATTTTTGGTAGGCTTGTTTTCTTGTTAACCTTCCTTCAAATTCCTGAGATGGTCTGTTTTTCATTCTTTTCCTTTTCTAGGGCATTTGGATAAATCTGGCTTCCTTTTCCTCAGCTGAAACGCCCCTTTCCTTCTTATAGGAGGTCTGGTTCCTTTCCTCTAAAACTGTTACCATTTTCTCCTTGAGTCCTTGTTATTCCTGCTTTTTAATCTTACAGCTCTAGGTAGGCTGAGTTCTTTTGAATTAATGATGCTTGTTCTTCCATTTCCATTTCTCCTCTCTGTGCTCCTGAAGCTGGCCCTGTGTTTCCATAGTCACGTAGTAACAGGACCAATATCCTCATCTAGGAGTAGCACATGATTCTCAGAGACCACTGCCACAGACTGGGAGGAGAGGCAGAGGATGAGGGTAAAAAACTTATAAAGATCATTTAGCCTCCCTTTCTCGTCTTGTCATCTTCCATCAGAGTGACTTCACTGTGTGTTTGAAGTTCAAACTACAGCACATTTGACTCTTCTAATGATTTTTAAACCCAGTAAACATTGAGGTACACAAATAAAGTGAGTGCCTGGAAGGCTGTTAATTCTGTCTTGGCCATGTCATAATGTTATGTCACACTTGTCCTTCCCCAGTCTCGGCCCCACCTGTTCCTTATTTCACGTTTTGGATGAAGTCCTGGGGTTCTGTTTCAAAGAGAATGAGAGACATTCAGTCGATCTGTTTTCTAAAAATACTTCAAAGTCCTCTGACGAGTTCTGAGTCTCTCTTTTTTTTAATAAAAGTTTTGTTCATTTTTTTCTTTCAGATAATTTATAAAGTAGTGTATGAGGGAACTTCAGAAAATTCATGGGAAAATCGGAGTTTCAGAGCAGGCAGAACCCTAGCAGTTAGAATACCTGTGGGGAGCAACTCGGACTAGACTAAGTTACTGGAATTAAGACTTATTCTATGCATCTGCTCTCCCACAATATGGCGCTGGGAGAGGAGTAAACAGCTTTTACACAGCTGCCTCCAGTTCGACCAATAACCTGCAGGAGCTGATCCTGCTCCTGATTGGAGGAGAGCAGCGTACTCGGCGTGTGGGTAGCAGAGTTGGGATTGGTGGAAGAGGACTATAAAGGAGGAGAGAGACAGCATGCACCAGGAACATCTAAGGGGAACATCTGAGCAGCCCCCGAGGGAGCCGGCCGGCGGTGTGCCGCTCCCCCGCGGAAGTGGGGAAAGTGGCAGGGGGAACTGCCCTTCCACGGAGGTGGAGGGACAGCAGCCAATCTGGAAAGGACCAGCAGCAAACCCGGGAAGGGCCGAGCAGACAAAAGAACAGCGCAGGGTCCTGTGTCGTTCCTCCGCGAAGAGGAGGAGTGACAAATACCCATTTTTTTCCCCAAGATTTTATTTATTTATTTGAGAGGTAGAGCTACAGACAGTGAAGGGAGAGACAGAGAGAAAAGTCTTCCATCAGCTGGTTCACTCCCCAAATGGGCGCAATGACCGCAGCTGTGCCGAGGAGCCAGGAGCTGGGAGCCTCTAGTGGGTCTCTCATGCAGGTGCAGGGGCCCAAGGATTTGGGCCGTCTTCTACTGCTTTCCCAGGCCATAGCAGAGAGCTGGATTGGAAGAGGAGCAGCTGGGACTAGAATCAGCAACCATATGGGATGCTGGTACCACAGGCAGAAGATTAACCTGTGCCACAGTGCCAACCCCAGGGTACCCATGTTCTACATCAGTGCCTGGGTCCAGTTCCTGGCCCTGGTACCTGGCTGCAGCTACCTGCCATTGCAGAACCTTGCGGGTAGCAGTGAAGACTCAAATAATTGGGTTCTTGTCACCCATGGGGGACATTTGGGTTGTATTACTGGCTTCAGGCTCCAGACTTAGCTGTTGGGGAGCGAACCAGCAAGTGGGAGCTCTTGCGATCTGTTTATCTCACTATGTGATTCTGCCTCTCAAAATTTTTTTGAAGTATGAATTTGTTTTGATGCTAAAAATTTTTGAAGTTATTCATAGATTTTTCATAACACACATATTTACCGTGTGTTAAAAAAACTTTTTTGCACCAAAATAAGTAATCTTTATTTCCATTTGTCCACACTTTCTTTTTTTTTTTTTTTGACAGGCAAAGTGGATAGTGAGAGAGAGAGACAGAGAGAAAGGTCTTCCTTTTCCGTCGGTTCACCCCCCAATGGCCACTGTGGCTGGCTCGCTGCGGCCGGCGCACCGCGCTGATCCGAAGCCAGGAGCCAGGTGCTTCTCCTGGTCTCCCATGGGGTGCAGGGCCCAAAGACCTGGGCCATCCTCCACTGCACTCCCGGGCCATAGCAGAGAGCTGGACAGGAAGAGGAGCAACCGGGACAGAATATGGCGCCCTGACCGGGACTAGAACCCTGTGTGCCGGCGCCGCAGGCAGAGGATTAGCCTAGTGAGCTGCGGCGCCAGCCCTGTCCACACTTTTTTAAAAAAATATTATTTATTCATTGAAAAACTTAGAGGGGAGAGAAATTTTCCATCTGATGGTTCACTCCACAGATGGCTGCAATGGCGAGGGCTAGGCTGGGCTGGGCTGGAGCCAGGAACTTCTTCCAGGTTTCCCACGTGGGTAGCAGGAGCCCAAGCACTTAAAGCATCCTCCACTGCTTTCCCAGGCGCATTAGCAGGGAATTGGATTGGAAGCAGAGCAGCCAGGACTCAAATCGGCAACCATATGGGATGCTGGCTTCACAGGTGGTAGCTTTACCTGCTATACCACAATGCTGACCACTGTCCACAAACATCGAAGTACTTTCATGTAACCTCATCTTGAACTTATTACCATGAATTGATAATCAGTATTCCCAGCAGAAAAATTTCTTGTTGAAAATTTGAATGCCTTTTGTATCTTGCCAACCCAAAGAGTCTTCACTCATTCTTTTTCTTCTATCTTTTCTCAACGTGTAGGGGCAAATAGGTATGTTCTGCTAGCCAGACAATCGGAAACATGTTGTGTTGCTGTGCTATGAAATGAATTGTGCTGTTCTCCCTACCCACAAATTCATGGGTTTTTAAGATTTATTTATTTGAAAATCAGAGTGACAGAAAAAGAGGGAAAGAAGGGGAGAGACAGATCTTTCATCCAATGGTTCACTCTCCGAATGGCTACAAAAACTAGGGCTGAGCCAGGCCAAAGTCAGGAGCAAAGAACTGAATCTCCCACATGGGTGGCAAGGGCCCGGGTATTTGAGCCATTGTCTACTGCTTTCCCAGATGCATTAGCTGGAAATCAAATGGGAAGCAGAGCAGCCAGGCAGGCTTATGTGGAATGCTGGTGTCACAAGCTGCAGCTTAACTCCATGCCACAACCCTGCTGTCTACCCCCACATTCATATGTTGAAGTCATAACTCCCATTGCGATTTCTTTTTAAAAAGATTTTTATATATTTGAGAGGCGGAGTTACAGGCAGAAGGAGGGAGAGAGAGAAAGAGAAAGGTCTTTCATCTGCTGGTTCACTCTTCAAATAGCCAAATGGCCGGAGCTAGGCTGATCTGAAGCCAGGATCCTTTTCCAGGTCTTCCACTTGGTTGCAGAGGCCCAATCAGTTGGGCCATCTTCCGTTGCTTTCCAAAACTGCAAGCAGAGACTGGATCAGAAGAAGAGCCGCCAGGACACAAACTGGCACCCATATGGGATGCTGTTTGCTGCAGGTGGACACTTAGCCCACTACACAACAGTGCCAGCCCCCTATTGTGATATTATTTGGAGATAAGGCTTTTGGGAGGTAATTAGGTTTAGATGAAGTTGTGAGGGTGGCATAAGACCGCATATAAGGATTAATGCTTTTATAAAAAGAGACATCAGGGGCAGATATTGGAGTACCAGTTCAAGTTTTGGCTGCTCTGCTTCCAATGCAGTTCCCCACTAAAGTGCCTGGGAATTAGCAGATGATGGTTCAGTGGTTGACTTCCTGCCACTCAAATGGAAAACCTGAATGGAGTTCCTGGCTCCTGCCTTGAGTCTGGCCCCACCTGTTGCAGCCATTGGAGAGTGAAGCAGTGGATGGAAAATGGATTAGTTATCTCTGTGTATGTCATTCAAATAAATAAAGATTTCAAAAATGAACCCAGAAGAGACAACAGAGAGTTTGCTGTCTTTCTTGCCATGTGAAGACTCAGAAGACATCCATCTATAAGCCAGAAAGAAAGCCTTTTCTAGACACTAACACTGCTGGGCCCTTAATCTTGAACTCCTATCCTCTAGGACTTAGGAAAAGATACATTTCTATTGCTTCAGTCTATGGGTTTGTGTAATGGCAGCCTGAGTTAAGTTAGCATTTGTACTGAGAATGTAGTGCTGTAGTAATAAATGTGGAAATGACTTTGAAGCTGGATAATGGGTGAACGCGAAGAGTTTTGTGTGGGGAGCAATCCGGACTGGACTAAGTTACTGGAATTAAGACTTATTCTATGCATCTGCTCTCCCACAATATGGCGCTGGGAGAGGAGGCAACAGCTTCTACCCAGCTGCCTCTCACCAACTTGACAAGCTGTAGGACTTGCTCCTGATTGGAGAGCAGCGTACTTGGCGTGTGGGCAGCCGAGTTAGGATTGGCGGAGGAGGACTATAAAGGAGGAGAGAGACGGCATGCACCAGGAACATCTATGGGGAACATCTAAGGGGAACATCTGAAGGAACACCTGTGCAGCCCCCGAGAGAGCCGGCCGGCGGTGTGCCGCTCCCCCGCGGAAGTGGGGAATGTGGCAGGGGGAACCGCCCTTCCACGGAGGTGGAAGGGTCGGTAGCCAACCCGGGAAGAACCAGCAGCAAACCCGGGGAGGGCCGAGCAGACGAAAGAACAACGCAGGGTCCTGTGTCGTTCCTCCACGAAGACGGGGAGCGACAGTTTTGAGATGCATGGTAGAAATATGCACAGTAAAAGCTATTGTGATGAAATCTTAGGTAGAAATGAGGAATATGTTATTGGACAGTGGAGAAAAAACAGTCTGTTATAAAGTGGCAAAGAACTTGGCTGAACTATGTTTTAGTGTTTCATGAAAGGTAGAACTCATTAGTGCTAACACCTGAGGAGATCTCTAAGCAAAATGTTGAAGGAATGGCTTGGTTCCTACCGAGTGTTTACAATAAAATGTGAAAGGACAGATAAAAAATAAGATTGTTTTGATGGGCAAGGCTAAACAACTCCTTTTTAAAAAAACATTTTTTTAATTCATTTTATTTTAAAGAACTGGTTCATTCCCCAAATGCCCACAACAGCCAAGGCTAGACCAGGCCAAAGTCAGGACTCTGGAACTCAACCACATCTCCTATGTAGGTTTCAGGGACCCAAGTACTTAAGTCATCATCTGTACATTAGCAGGAAGTTGAATCTGAAGCAGAGGAGTTGGGACTTGAACCAGCCACTGCAGTATGGGATGCCAGTGTCTCAAGCAGTAACTTAATTTCTTTGCCAAATGCCCATCTCTTAATAGTTCCCTGAGGGAGAGTTATAAGACCACGTAATTAGAAACATTGCTAGTTTGGACTGAAGGAGATAGAGACTGGAAGAAAATGAAATAAGGCTGTCAGACTTTTTGGATTTGCCTGGACAGGACTGTGGAGCTGTTTGGCTGTGAACGTGTACATTTTTCAAGAGAGAAAACTTGTCCTGAAGGCAATTCAGAGATCATTAGAGCTGCCACTCAATTTCAGTAGGCCAGAAGGCCTCCACCCTGAGCCCCAGGGTTTGGTCAATAGCTCAGCAGAGTCATGAGATACTTCCCTTAGGCCATGGGCACAGTGCCCTGCAGAGCTCTGGCCTAGAAGGTGGGACAGTCAAACCAGAGGGCTATTCAGGAGTCTTAAGATCTAATGAAATTTATTTTGTTACATTTTAGACTGCTTGAAACTTATCATCCCTTTCTTCTGTCTGATTTTTCCCTTTTGGGATAAGAATATCTGTCCTATGCCTGTCAACCATTGTATTTTAGAAATACATAACTTGTGTGGTTTCACAGGTTCATAGTGGAGAGAAATTTCACCTCTTCCATGTGATAGTATTTGGAAGCAGGAGCCTTGGAAAGATAATTAGGTTTAGATGAGAACATGTGAGGACACAGGGAGAAGCATGATTTCACTATAGTGTATTTTCTTTTTTGTTGTTTTTTGTTTGTTTGTTTGTTTTGACAGGCAGAGTGGACAGTGAGAGAGAGACAGGGAGAAAGGTCTTCCTTTTGCCATTGGTTCAACCTCCGATGGCCGCCACGGCCGGTGCACCGCGCTGATCCGGCAGGAGCCAGGTGCTTCTCCTGATCTCCCATGGGGTGCAGGGCCCAAGCACTTGAGCCATCCTCCACTGCCTTCCCAGGCCACAGCAGAGAGCTGGCCTGGAAGAGGGGCAACCGGGACAGAATCCAGCACCCCGACTGGGACTAGAACCTGTTGAGCCGCGGCACTGGCCAGCATGCTTTCACTATAAATGATCCTGCTGGCACCTTGATCTAGGACTTCCAGCTCCAAAACTGGGAGAAGATAAATTTCTGTTTAAGTGCCCCAATCTGTGGTATTTTATTTTGGCAGCCTGAGTGAATAAGATTGCTGGTTTTGTCGAATTGCCTTTTTTTTTTTTTTTTTTTAAGTTTATTTATTTGAAAGAGTTAGAGGGATAGACCGGGGAAGGGGGGAGATCTTCCATCTACTAGTTCACTCTCCAAATGGCCACAGCATCTAGGGGTGGGTAAGGCTGAAGCCAGGAACCCAGAACTCCATCTGGGTTTCCCACATGAATAGCAGGGGCCCATAGCACTCTGGCCATCTTCTGCTTTCCCAAGTAAATTAGCAAGGAGTTGGATTGGAAGTAGGGCAGCTGGGATTTGAACTGATGCTCATATGGGATGCCATTGTGGAAAGTGGCAGCCTTACCTTAGATCACCACAATGCTGGCCTCGTCACATTCCTTCTTCAATTTTCAAATCCTTCGTGATTTTTCTTTCACGTGCTTGCCTCTGAGAAATCTGAAGAGCTGCTAAGAAAGTAATGTATGTGTATTCCTAAATGGAACGCCTACACGTGAATCTCTGAAGTTTAACATAATCCTGAGAGGGTTCAGAGAGGATTATGACTTGTCTCTGATCATATAGAAAGTCAAGAAAAACAGGACTAGAACTCAGGTCTTTTGATATTTCTCCAGTAAATTGTGCCATAATCATTTTTTAAATTGAAAATAGAACACAAGACTAATAAAATTTTTGAATTTTGTTTTAAGAAAATATTTAGAAATAGGAAAAGTCATGTTTATTATATATTTAATTTTTTTTTTGTTGTTTAAAAATGGCACCTGAGGGGCCAGCACTGTGACTCAATGGGTTGAAGCAGTGTCCTGCAGCGCCGGCATCCCATATGGGCACTGATTCACGTCCCAGCTACTCCACTTGTGATCCAGCTACCCGATAATGTGCGTGGGAATGCAGTGAGGATGGACCAGATTCTTGGGCCTCTGCACCCATGCGGGAGACTCAGAAGAAGCTCCTGGCTCCTAGGTTCAACCTGGCCTATTCCTGGACTCATTCTTCATTGCCTGCCCTGGAATCTCACAGACTACACAATATTGAAGAAGTAAATGGCTACTTGTCTCCTCCCTGCACATAGTACCTTTTAGCATGTTTCCAATTTTCCAAACACAAGGGATGATTGTGGCCCTAGATCTGCCATGACCTATAGACTACTATGATTCCCTCACTGCAAATCCCTATCTGGTGCCCACTCAGCCGCTATTTGAGTAGGCAAAATGACACTTAATCTCCCTGGGTCTCATTTAGTCACTTTCAGTGCATCTTTTCTATAAACCTTGCATGCTGGAAGTAGAACTAGAAAGACTATGCATTATCTGAGTTTTGTAAATTGCTAGAGAGGAAAGTCATTCTGATGCACAATCGCAACTTTGTTTTTCCCTCAGAGGCTCTTTTCAATTCTTTTTTACTTGCTTTTGATTTAAAACTGACATTTGTAAAGGAGAAGGGTGTTTCTAAAGAAAAGGATACCTCTTATATTGCTTGGAGGTAAGGGTGATGGGTAGGTGACTGTTGTCCCTTCACATTTATTAATGGTTACATTACCACTTTAGATATTCTGCTTTAGGAATATAGACTTTTTGAAAGTTGCTGGGGGGGGGGAGGGGTTAGGGTTCCGAGTGTTCCGTTTGGGCACCAGTTTGAGTCCCAGCTGCTCTTCTTCCAATCCATCTCTCTGCTATGGCCTGGGAAGGCAGTGGAAGATGGCTCAAGTCTGTGGGCCCCTGCACCTGCATGGGAGACCCTGAGGAGGTACCTGGCTCCTGGCTTCGGATCGGTCCAGCTCCAGCCTTTGCAGCCATCTGGGGAGTGAACCAGTGGATTGAAGACTTCTCTCTCTCTGCCTCTGCCTCTCTGTAACTCTGCCTTTCAGATAAATAGATAAATTAAAAAAAAACTGCAGAGAGGATGTCATAGTCACACTCACATAGTGTTACTTAAGAAATAAATATATATCTGCACTTTTAATAAAAACATAGTTGAGGTACTAATCTGTAATTGGGTAAGAAATTGGTAAGAAAATAAATTATTTAGCACAATCTCTAGGCAAAAGGGAAAGCCACGCTTGATTAATCTGTTAGAGCTTTTAAGGGACTTAAATATAGAGGAAGGGTTAACACTACGTTACGTTACGTTTTGTTTTTGTTTTTAATATTTATTTATTTATTTATTTATTTGAAAGTCAGAGTTACACAGAGAGAGGAGAGACAGAGAAGTCTTCCATCCTATGGTTCACTTCCCAGATGGCCGCAACGGCCGGAGCTGTGCCAATCCAAAGACAGGAGCCAGGAGATTCTTCTGGATCTCCCACGCGGGTACAGGGGCCCAAGGACTTAAGCCATCCTCTACTGCTTTCTCAGGCCATAGCAGAGAGCTGGATTGGAAGAGGAGCAGCCGGGACTAGAACCGGCGCCCATATGGGATGCTAGCACTTCAGGCAAGGGTATTAACTCACTGCGCCACAGCGCCGGCCCCTGTTTTTTTTTTTTTTTTTTTTTTTTCAAGATTTTTTTTTTTTATTTGACAAGTAGAATTACAGTGAGAGAGAGAGAGACAGAGAGAAAGGTCTTCCTTCCGATGGTTCACTCCCCAAATGGCCGCCACTGATGGAGCTGCACCAATCCGAACCCAGGAGCCAGGTGCTTCTTCCTGGTCTCCCATGTGGGTACAGGGGCCCAAGCACCTGGGCCATCCTCCACTGCTTTCCCAGGCCACAGCAGAGAGATGGATTGGAAAAGGAGCAGCTGGAACTAGAACCTCCGTCCATATGGGATGCCGGCGCTACAGGTGGAGGATTAACCTAATGCGCCAGGGTGCCAGCCCCAACACTATGTTATTTACAGCATGATCTTGACTGTGTGAAAATGGGCCAAGATGGAGAGTCCTGGCCCATGTAAAGGATAGCATAGATATAGAGTAGAGGGTAGTGTGTGATGCATCCACTCGTCAGCCTAAAATAGAGTGTTACAAAAACCAGTGACAGTCACACATGAATTTTATTGAAAATGAGAAGCAAATGAGAGGCAAGGTAACCGATCGGGATTGGCCACCGTTCGGGACCAAGACTCCTTACCAGAGTGCGGCCCCCAACAGCGGGTTACACAGCTTTTTATAATAGTATTCTATCCACTAGGGCTCACAATTTTGAACCAGACCCCTGCTATGCAGTGAACAATAAAGAGGAAAACCAGAATATGGTTGTAAGATAACAGTTAGCAACAACAAACCCAATAACAGATCCAAGATATGGTTGTAAGATAACAGTGAAGGACACATTTCAGTCGACCTAGTTCCTGGGAATTTGGGCCCACATAGTTTCACAAGATACACCCTTAGCCATTAGCAAGCAAGCTAATATGTGCAGAAGCAGGAGATCTGCAATTAGCTTTTAGCCACACTCCATTTTAATTCTGATTCTACATTTCTCCCTTTTCTAGACACTAATCAGACCTTTAATTCATCTTCTTTAACACTTTTTTTAAGGATTTATAATTTGCTTTTAAGACCATTAACTTCACTATGCTAATTTTTTTTCTCAGTAACACATTTTATAATGTACGGGCCTAGAAGCAGGGCAGGAAAATCAGAATTACAGGGCCAGCCAGTGCTGATAGTAGAGTAGTAAGCCATGGTGAGCTGGCAAACCAACCCTGAAACCATCCATAGGTTTCTTGTCTAGTTATAGTTGCTTTTTTATTTATCCTAAGAATACCTTAGGCCAATGATGTCCTAGTCTACAGTCAGCCACTTAGGACTCCTTCTGAAGCAAAAGTTCAGGCAGCTGCCAGACATTTTCCAAAGGTTACTGTGGACACCAATCCAAGGACAAGAAGCCCACTGGAGTGGAGGTCAAAAGACCTGACTTTCCTATCTGGCTCTCTCATGATAAAACAAGAGAGTCCTCAGAGGGTCAGATACCTAATTTGTTTATCAGTAAACAAGGAGCTGTTATGGTGAAACTGCAACAGGAGAGGGGGAGCAGATACCAGTTGGAGGACAAGGACTGGAAGGTGAAAGCCTGGAGATGGCCATTCCCAAACTTGCAAGAGGATTATTGATAAGACAGGGGAAGTAGAGTCGTTAATGTAAGAGAGTGGCTATGATTACAAAGGAATGAGGCCCCAAGAAGGCTAGACAGGGTCTAGAACAGAGGACAGAGTCATTATTAGAGGACCTAAGAAAGATGCTGTCTAAGCCAAATAGAAACTGACAGAAGAGGCCTGATAATAATCAGGTGGGCTTTAAGGCCTTGTCAGTTATGAGGCCCAGACCTATCTATCTCTTCACATGGAGTACAACCTAAGAGAGGTGTGAACCTCCTTGGGAAGGCACCCTGTTGACTCCCATTATTTAGCTGGCCTGGGAGGAAAGCTGGCCAGGTAAAGGCAAGTGGCATCTCTAACAGGAAATTGGGCCCACATAGTTTCACAAGATACACCCTCAGCCATTAGTGAGCAAAGCTAACATGTACAGAAGCAAGAGATCTGCAATTAGCTTTCAGCCACACTCACTCCATTTTGATTCTGATTCTACATATGTTAAATATTTAGCAAAAAAAAGTTATTTTTCAAAGTAAGTATGTGAAAACTTGAAACTGGAAAATAAATCCAATGATGGAGAGTTCTTTTGAAAGAGAACAAAAGGCAGAAAACAAACCAATAATCTTGTGAACCAAGGTCAGAGAAGAGTCCTTGAACTGTTTTATTAACTTAGACCCTGAGGGGCGGGTGCTGTGGTGCAGCGCCCTGGCCTGAAGCGCTGGCATCCCATATGGGCACCGGTTCAAGACCCGGCTGCTCCTCTTCCAATCCAGCTCTCTGCTATGGCCTGGGAATGCAGTAAAAGATGGCCCAAGTCCTTGGGCCCTTGTACCTGTATGGGAGACCCGGGAGAAGCCCCTGGCTCCTGGCTTCAGATCGGTCCAGCTCCAGCCATTGCAGCCATCTGGGGAGTGAACCGACGGATGGAAGACCTCTCTCTTTCTCTCTCTGCCTCTCCTTCTCTCTCTGTGTAACTCTGACTTTCAAATAAATAAATAAATCTTTTTTGTTTGTTTGTTTGTTTTGACAGGCAGAGTTAGACACAGAGAGAGAGAGACAGAGAAAGGTCTTCCTTTTTCCGTTGGTTCACCCCCCAAATGGCCGCTACGGCCAGAGCTACATCCATCCGAAGCCAGGAGCCAGGTGCTTCCTCCTGGTCTCCCATGTGGGTGCAGGAGCCCTAGCACTTGGGTCGTCCTCCACTGCCTTCCCAGGCCAGAGCAGAGAGCTGAACTGGAAGAGGAGCAACCGGGACTAGAACCCGGCGCCCATATGGGATGCCAGTGCTGCAGGCGGAAGATTAACCAAGTGAGCCACGGCACCAGCCCCTGATTAATCAAGTCTTACCTCCTGTCTGCTTCCCAGGTAGTAGGAACTGAGATAAAAGGAAAGAAAATTATTCTACTTCTTCCTTCTCTTTAAACTCTGGATCAGTCATTTTGAAAGACACCTGCAGAATGTTGAAACTTGAGTGAGATTGGCTCTGCTAAGGCTCACACGTAGAAAAAGCAATGTTCCTTCTTATCCTGGCTGCTGATAGCATGTGGAAGACAAGACAGACTGAGGAATTTTTAGTGCATTCTGTTTTGTGGGATGTCAGCAATAAAGTAACAACTCACAGGAGATTGGGAACCAAAGGTTCAGGCTCTAGAAGAATATCAGAGTTCCTGCATGCCACCAATAATTCTCCCTGGGATGGGGTGCTTGTAACAAGGGCTGTAAGAAAATGACCTGTCTTCTTCAAAGAAGGAGTTCTGGGCAAATACTTATAGTTCCAATATTTCCAAGGCATCATTTTATTTCTTTAAATAAGAAGAAATGAAATCCATTGTAAGAACTGCCATTTTAAGGAAATGTGATCAAACCTGTACATAAATGGCCTTATGAAAATCCTTAGTTTTTGGCAAGCCAGGTTGTTGCCAGTGTGAAAGTTACTGTTCATGTCCTAGACAGCTGCTCAGGAAGCAATCCTGCACGCATCTGGAAGTGGCACTCCTTCACCATCTAAGGACTACTGCATGCTGTATAACGCTCACTGGACAGAGCTCCCAAGCACCCTAGACAATGCAGTAAGTAAATCACAGTTACTGTTTATTCATAAGTATAAAAGTATTGAAAAAGTGAGAGCACAAAATAGTTATGCTGAAGTATGTAAGCTAGTTGTAATATGTGGTGATTGGGTGGTGATGATGATTTTATTGATTTTGTGCAAATTTTTTTAATCTGTGGGGAAAACATGTCAGAATTTTTAAGTGCTTACCCTTAAGCCTGGTTGTTTTTCATAAAATATTTCTAACTTAAGAGAACATTGTATTAATATTGGTGTCTTAGCACTGAATGTGGTTAGGGTAATATATTTGTCATGTTAAAGACATTTCTTACTTTCAGACTTCCATTAGTTTGATGAATCTGACTACCACATCACTATGCAACCTTTCTGATATCCCTCCTGATGGCATAAAGAACAAAGCAGTCGTGGTAACTTGGGGACCCTGCCATTTTCTTGAAAAAGCCAGAATTGCACAGAAAGGAGGTGCTGAAGCATTGTTGGTTGCCAATAACAGTGTCCTAGTAAGTTCTAAAACTATAGTAACTTCTTCTGAACACATGACATCAAATTTCACAGGAATTAAATTGTCTGTGTGTGTGTGTGTGTGTATGAAATTTGAATAATCTAGTAATAGGATTCTTTGTGAATAAACATTCTGGATCTGGTAGACATTGAATTGGAAGATTTTTTTAGTTTTTGTTCTGTTCCTAGTGTAGACTGTTTGGAACAATTATATAGATGCATATGTATATATTTGGTATGTGCGTGTTACATATGTACATAGTTCATATCAATATAATTCACGTTGAAAAGATTCCATTTTGAGAACTTGTATTAACAAACAGTGCCTGAAACTTTGTTTTATAACTTAAAGATATAATGTTTATATTTAATGGAATAGTTTGCATTATTTTTATTCTTTAATAAACATTAATAAATATATTGAATAACTAATATATTAAATAATAGATAAACTGCATAATATGTTCTTTCTCTTTTAGTTTCCTCCCTCAGGGAACAGATCTGAATTTCAGGATGTGAAAATACTGATTGCATTTATAAGCCACAAAGACTTTAAGGATATGAATCAGGTAAATTAATAATTTTGTATTTGATGAAATTCATAAATAGTAAACTTCTAACTTTTGACTACTGATACTTAGTTTTGATTATTATATATGCTCCATTTGTTATTAACAAGAAGTGAAAAGCCCTATCAAGTTTTTGTTTGAAAAATACTCATCTGATTTGGCACAAAACAAATCAAAACCCAGACTTAGAAAGAAAGGGTGTTTGTTTTGAATTCTCTCTCTCTCTCTTTTTTTTTTTTTTTTTTTTTTTGACAGGCAGAGCTAGACAGTGAGAGAGAGAGAAAGGTCTTCCTTTCCCATTGGTTCATCCCCAAAAATGGCTGCCACGGCCAGTGCGCTGCGGCGATCCGAAGCCAGGAGCCAGGTGCCTCCCCCTGGTCTCCCATGCGGATGCAGGGCCCAGGCACCTGAGCCCTCCTCCACTGCCTTCCCGGGCCACAGCAGAGAGCTGGCCTGGAAGAGGAGCAACCGGGACAGAATCCGGTGCCCCAACCGGGACTAGAACCCGGGGTGCTGGCGCTGCAGGCGGAGGATTAGCCAAGTGAGCCGCGGCGCCGACCATGTTTTGAATTCTTATAAAATATCCTGTGTCATGTCATGTATCTTAATTTTAAATCCCTGAACAGAGTGTGATTGTGTGGAACACTGTACTTTCAAGATTTTATAAACAAAGTGTATCCTTATTTTTGACAAAAGTATGTATCATATTTTCTAGTCTTTTTGACTCTGACATCTAGTGTCCATTTCAAAATGAAATGAAGAATATCGTTGCCATACTCTTTAGTAAAGGGAAAACTCATTCCTCTGATCAACTGTTACTTTGCCTTTCAGACCCTTGGAAGTAACATTACTATAAAAATGTATTCTCCTGCCTGGCCTAACTTTGACTATACTATGGTGGTGATTTTTGTAATTGCTGTGTTCACTGTGGCATTAGGAGGGTACTGGAGTGGACTAATTGAATTGTAAGTTTAAACTTTAGTGTTTTGTGATAAATGCTTAAAAACATTGTTTGATAATCATTTTAATCATATAATGACATACAACATTTTTATCTGAGTGCAGAATAAAGTTCTAGGAAGACTAGAGGGTAGATTTATCTTCATGTGTGTGTCATTTAACTTTTTTTTTTTTTAAGATTTATTTATTTATTTGAAAGTCAGAGTTACACAGAGAGAGAAGGAGAGGCAGAGAGAGAGAGAGAGAGTGAGAGAGAGAGGTCTTCCATCCACTGGTTCACTCCCCAAATGGCCGCAACAGCTGGAGCTTTGCTGATCCAAACCCAGAAGCCAGGACTTCTTCCGGGTCTCCCACATGGGTCCCGGGGTCCAGGGACTTGGTCCGTCTTCTATGGCTTTCCCAGGCCATAGCAGAGAGCTAGATCGGAACTTGAACCAGTGCCCATGTGGGATGCCGGCAGTGCAGGCGGTGGCTTTACCCACTGCACAGCGGCTTTAGCTGCTACGCCACAGCACTGGCCCCTGTCATTCAACTTTTCACCCTAGAGAGTAGAGTTGTAGGTTCCCGTAACTCTTCCACTGCTGGAAACTGAAGCTGCATCACAGACTCTTTTGTATTGAAATGTTTAATTATCTTTCCCAGGAAGGGTGAAAATAATATTTTGCCATGCCTGTTTATTTAGATTGGAAGAAAATAAGCAAGAAGGTAGGGAATTTTCAGCTACTCCTGGTTTAGGTCATTGCAACATGGCCTCAATCATTATGTTTAATGCTTTAGGAATTCTAAGATACTAAGTATGTCCATATTCTATTTTAAACATAGAAATTCCAAATGTACATAAGATTTGGATTTTCTTATTTAATAGCAATGTAAACCCTAAATATTCTCTCCCTTCCACCCCCTCACTGTAGATTAAAACAGACAATAAAGTATAGAAGGCTTGTTATTTTTATAACTGAATACAAAGCTGTGCTCTGAGCATATTATTTCATTTATAAATGACAGTATTTATGTGGTGAATTAATCTGTATAGGTCCCATTCAAAAGTGCTTGTTTGTAACTACTTCAAACTAAGCTTATTTGTAATTTCTTTTTTTTTTTTAAGATTTTATTTATTTATTTGATTTATTTGAGAGGTAGAGTTACAGATAGTAAGAAGGAGAGACAGAGAAAGGTCTTCTATCCACTGGTTTACTCCCCAAACGCCTGCAATGGCCAGAGCTATGCCAATCCGAAGCCAGGAGCCAGGAGCTTCTTCCGAGTCTCCCATGTGGGTGTAGGGACCCAAACACTTAGGCCATCTTATACTGCTTTCCCAAGCCATAGCAGACAGCTAGATTGGAAATGGAGCAGCCAGGATTAGAACCAGCACCAATATGGGATGCCGGCGCCACAGGCGGAGGATTAACCTACTTTGCCACAGTGCTAACCCTGTGTAATTTCTTAAATGTTGGATTTTGATTGACTTACATCAAGAGAGACTTGTTAAACTCTCAGAGTTTAACGAGTATATGTTCCTAGAGTTTTGAGTTGAGTGTTTAAATATTTTACATAATTGGAAATCAGGTTTCCAAATATATCAGTCACTTTTTTTGATAAGTGTGTTTTGCCCCTTCTAATTAATATTTATAAAACATAGTATGTAAGATCTTTACAATGTCTAGTATAATTTTCTGTATTACTTGGTGAAACTTTGGAAAATTATTTTCTAAAAGCCACTGGTTTATTGAAAATGCTTTGATAGAAATTCTCACTATACTTCCATTACCTTGTAAGTTTTTTTTGTTGTTTGTTTTGTTTTTTTAAAGTAGTGCTTCTCAAACTGTCTGGAGATCGTGTTAAAATACAAAATCAGATTGAGTAAGTTTGACATGGGAGCCAAAACTGCATTTTTAATAAGCTTCCCAGTGATTCTGCTGGCCCTCTTTGTATTAGCCACATGGGCCACACTTTGTTTTAGCAAGGCAAGCTGCTGTCTGGACAAACTCCTTCTCAAGAAAAGTGGAGAGTAAGAGTAATACAGGGACCAGTGTTATGGTGTAGTGGGTACAGCACCACCTGCAACACCCATGTCCTGGCTACTACACTTCTGATCCAGCTCCCTGCTAATGGCCTGGGAAAAGCAGTGGAATATGGCCCAAAAGTTTGAACCTCTCCGCTACCCACATGGAAGACCTGAAAGTAGCTCCTGGCTCCTGGCCTTTGCCTGGCTCTGCCTTGGCTGTTGCAGCCATTTGGGAAGTAAATCATTGAATGGAAGACCTCTTTCTCTAACGCTGACTTTCAAATAAATAAGTAAATCTTAATATATATAAAAAAAAAAAGCTAGCCAGATTAGGTGAGGGAATGTCCCATACCTGCAGGATTATGGAATTTTAAATTGAGGGGACTGATTCTAGGAGCAAAATAAAGATACAGTTAAGTAAGTACATGTGAGGGGGAGAGTGTGGTGGCCATATGGAGAAAGAGAATATGTCAACAAGAAAAAATACAACTTTTTAAAAAGAGGTGAATTGTAATGTTTTAGTGTGACAAAAATCTAGTACATGCCTTTCCTTCAAGAAATTGCCTTGAACTTTTTAAGTACATTGAATATAAGTATGTAAATATTAAATAATATGACTTGTATATGTACTATAATAAAAATATCTTTAGATGTGTATGTTGGCAATGACCTTTTCCTACGCAGGTACCACATTTATTGAAACTTCTGTATAATACCTTGTCATCCAACTGTGGAGTTTTAGGGGGATTCTGTTGTGAGCTCCCAGCAACTTGCCCCTGTCTGCCCAGCCATCCCAATCAATTATTTTATTTTTATATATTTATTTAATTTATTTAAATTATTTTATCTTTCTTTTCTTTTCTTTTCTTTTCTTCTCTTTTCTTTTCTTTTCTTTTCTTTCTTTTCTTAAGATTTATTTATTAAATTGAAGTTCAGAGTTACAGAGAGAGAGAGACAGGTCTTCTATCTGCTTGTTTACTCCCCAGTTGGCCACAACAGCCAGAGCTGTGCCGATCCAGAGCCAGGAGCCAGGAGCTTCTTCCAGGTCTCCAAAGAGGGTGCAGGGGCCCAAGCACTTGGGCCTTTTTCTACTGCTTTCCCAGGCCATAGCAGAGAGCTGGATTGGAAGTGAAGCAGCCAGGACTCGAGCTGGCGCCCATATGGGATGTTGGCACTGCAGGCAGCAGCTTTACCCGCTATACCACAGTGCCGGCTCCCCAATCAATAATTTTCTAATGATAAAGTGGCATGTTGATATAAACAGTTGGCAAATGTCCAGTTTCAGCTCACTTAGCTAATCCTCTGCCTGCAGCGCTGGCACCCCGGGTTCTAGTCCTGGTTGGGGCACCGGATTCTGTCCCAGTTGTTCCTCTTCCAGTCCAGCTCTCTGCTGTGGCCCAGGAAGACAGTGGAGGATGGCTCAGGTGCCTGGGCCCTGCACCCACATGGGAGACCGGGGGAGGCACCTGGCTCCTGGCTTCAGATCACCGCAGTGCACTGGCCGTGGCAGCCATTTTTGGGGGTGAACCAACGGAAAAGGAAGACGTTTCTCTCTCTCTCTCTCTCTCTCTCTCTCACTCTCTCTCACTGTCTAGCTCTGCCTGTCAAAAAAAAAAAAAAAAAGGAAGTAAACTTTTTTCAGCCTTCAGTTTGTCTTGAGCTGATAATCAAGGTTAGGATACACTCAGGAGGGAGCAGAGTTCAACAGAACAGAGTTAAAGGAACCCGAGTGGGTGAAGTCTGTAGTAGATTATTTATAACTGGGAGGAGACAATAAGATTGACAGAACAGACAACACTTGCAGTTCTTTTTGACTTATTAGCTTTGTGACTCAGCATTGCTGGGAGAATTTGGGTCAATATTTTGCTATCTTAAAGATAAGCATATTTTGGACTTTTGAATCCTTCATAATACATTGATGAGCATATATTAGGCATATAGTAAATCCAGAGTTGGCTGATAGGAGAATTTAGAGTTCACATTTAGGAGAAGCTAATTTTAGAAATACTTTACTTTCTCCAAGTTGATAGCTGTAAGTGTATAAGAAGCATTGCTAGCCAGCGCTGCAGCTCACTAGGCTAATCCTCCGTCTTGCGGCGCCGGCACACCGGGTTCTAGTCCCGGTCGGGGCACCGGATTCTGTCCCGGTTGCCCCTCTTCCAGGCCAGCTCTCTGCTGTGGCCCGGGAGTGCAGTGGAGGATGGCCCAAGTGCTTGGGCCCTGCACCCCATAGGAGACCAGGAGAAGTACCTGGCTCCTGCCATCGGATCAGCACAGTGCGCCAGCGCGCAGCGCGCCAGCCGCAGCGGCCATTGGAGGGTGAACCAACGGCAAATGAAGACCTTTCTCTGTCTCTCTCTCACTGTCCACTCTGCCTGTTAAGCAATGCTTCTTCTTCTTCTTTTTTTTTTTATCAATTGCAACTTATTACATCAATATAAAAGTTTCTAAAGTGGGTAATATAAATATCTGCAAATGTTAATTTTTTTTTTTTTACTTTTTTTTTTTTTTTTTTTTTTTGACAGGCAGAGTGGACAGTGAGAGAGAGACAGAGAGAAAGGTCTTCCTTTGCCGTTGGTTCACCCTCCAATGGCCGCCGCTGCAGCCGGCGCACCGCGCTGATCCGATGGCAGGAGCCAGGATCCAGGTGCTTTTTCCTGGTCTCCCATGGGGGGTGCAGGGCCCAAGCACCTGGGCCATCCTCCACTGCACTCCCTGGCCATAGCAGAGAGCTGGCCTGGAAGAGAGGCAACCGGGACAGAATCCGGCGCCCCGACCGGGACTAGAACCCGGTGTGCCGGCGCCGCAAGGTGGAGGATTAGCCTATTGAGCCACGGCGCCGGCCTGCAAATGTTAATTTGTTTATTTAATTAATGTCATCTACTTCCACAGTTTTGCCTCCAGATGAAAAGTGCTATTTTCAAAACCAATTAGAGCAGATTGTGTCTCGAGAGTAGAATTATGGGGAGCTTTTATATTCTAGATTATTTCTTTTGGTGTGCAGTTTTTAAAAAATGTGTTACTTGTGTAATTAGAAAGAAATATAAATTGGTGTTAGAGATGCACTTTTAAAAATAACTACTTGGACAAGATTTGCTGAAATTCCTATGTATGTTTTCCTCTGCAGGGAAAACTTGAAGGCATTGACAAACATTGAAGATAGAGAAATGAAGAAAAAGAAGGAAGAGTATTTAACTTTTACTCCTCTTACAGTTGTAATATTTGTGGTTGTCTGCTGTATTATGATGGTATTACTTTATTTCTTCTACAAATGGTTGGGTAAGAAGTTGTATTTTATGTTTGCCACTTTTAGCAAACTTCTTTTTACATTCTTTCCACTTACCCTTGTCAGATTTGTCTTTTCCTTTAAAGCATTCTACCTGCGAAACTTCAATTAATACCTTAGCTAACAGTAAATTTTTTAGAAAGAAGCATTAGGTCTCTATTACTCTGAAATAAAAAATACTCAGATTATTTTATCTTGAGATAAGAACACTTCATGGATGATGTGAAAGAATTGCTGTGGTCTCTAGGTTTCCCTGTACAGGTGAAGAATTATAGCCCCATATGTAAGCAGTGGACTGAGGACTTGTTGGTGGCTGTGTTTAGTTACGTGAAATAGAAGATTATTCAAACTACTGATTTACTGTCCTGCTTACCTTCAAATTATAGTTTATCCTTTTGTTAATTAAAAAAGATTTCTTTTTATTAGTTATTTGAAAGGCAGAGTTTTATATATATATATATAGAGAGAGAGAGAGAGAGAGAGAATATGCGTGCGTGCGTGCTTCCACCCCCTGGTTCACTCCCCAAATGGTCACAATGGCCAGGGCTGGGCCAGTCCAAAGCCAGGAGCCAGGAGCTTCTTCCAGATCTCCCATGTGGGTGCAGGGGCCCAAACCCTTGGGCTGTTCTCCATTGCCTTCCCAGGCACATCAGCAGAGAGCTGGCTGGGAAGTGGAGCAGCCAGGACTCCAGGACCTGAACAAGTGCCCATATGAGATGCCAGTGTCACAGATGACAGCTTTCTCCACTATGCCACAATACTAGCCCCGTCCTTTTGTTAATTTTTTTTTAAAGATTTATTTATTTATTTGAAAGGCAGAGTTACACAAAGAGAGAAGGAGAGGCACAGAGAGAGAGAGAGAGAGATCTTCCAGCTGATGGTTTACTCACCAGATGGCCGCAATGGCCAGAACTGCGCCGATCTGAAGCCAGGAGCCAGGAGCTTCTTCCAGGTCTCCCATGTGGGTGCAGGGTCCCAAGGACTTGGGCCATTTTTCACTTCTTTCCCAGGCCATAGAAGAGAGCCGGACTGGAAGTGGAGCAGCTAGGTCTCGAACCGGCACCCCTATGGAATGCTGGTGCTTCAGACCAGCGTGTTTACCCGGTGTGCCACAGGGCCGGCCCCCCTTTTATTAATTTTCAAATCAAGATATCACATTGCTTGAGTTTTGTTTTACTTGTACAAGCAGTGGTCCTCGAATGTCTGGAGACACATACATCCTTGCCTGTGGTCTATAGAATAGCTGAGACATGTAATGGCTTGCACATTCCCTGGAGAATCTTACTAATGTTCTGACATAATGGAAGTTTGCCATCCCTGGCTAGTATATAGCATGAAAAGGGGAGAGACCAGGGAAAGGGAGAGTGTGTTTGAAAGGAGCTAGCAAAAACCCTTGTTTTTGTAAAAATGCCTAAAGACTACACGTTTTTAGGAGAATATTTAGATCATAATGTTTTGGAGAACATTAATATAAATTTCTGGACTAGTAACTGAGGCTGTAGGATTAGTTTGAGCTTCCTATTCAATTTCCCCTGTCTCATGGCAGCAATTTAAAAACTAGACTTAGGACACTTTATGAATATCACTCATTTTAGTCTGTTGCAGATTATTATGCTGTTGATATGCAGCATTGAGTAGCTAATTGTATTGATTTAATACTCAGCCTTCACTTGTTTAATTTGTATCTGACTCTTACTTGACATATTAGTGATCTTTGATAGAAGAGTCCTCTACCTTAAAGTGTATTTTAAATTTTTGATAAAAATTAGCTTAAACTTACTGATATTAAAGATGGCCTGGTGTGTGTGTTAAACCGCCTCCTGTGATGTCACCATCCCATTTGCTGCTGATTTGAATCCCAGCTGCTCTACCTCCAATCCAGCTCCTTGCTAATGTGCCTGGCCCTGTTTATAAATACAATTTTTAAAAAATAATTATTTATTTATTTGAAAGGCAAAGTTACAGAGAGGCAGAGGCAGAAAGAGAGAGGTCTTCCATCTGCTGATTCATTCCCCAGATGGCCACAACGGCTGGAGCTGCACCAGTCTGAATCTAGGAGCTTTTTCTAGGTCTCTCATGCGATTGCAGGGACCAAAGGACCTCCGCTACTGCTTTCCCAAGCCATAAGAGAGAGCTGAATCGGAAGTGGAACAGCCAGGACTCAGACTGTAACACATATGGGATGGCAGCACTGCAGGTGGCGGCTTTGCCTGCTGTACAACAGTGCTAGCCCCTTATTAACCAAATTCCTTCTCATGCCTAATCGTTTTCTTAGGTATAGTATGACATTGAATAAGATACCTAAAATTCTATTCGGGCCTTAAGCAACCTGATTTCCAGTAGTGTTTTAAAAATTGAGATTGTACAAGTTAGTAGCTAACTTACCAAAATCATTTTGGCAGTCTTTGACTTACTGACTTGCTGCTCACATTACTATTTATAACAGATAATAAAAATAACAACATATAACACATAGAAAGCTTATTATGTTCCAGATACTGTTCTTAGTAAGCATTTGACATACACTTGTAAAAACTTATCCAGTCCTCATGACAAGCCTGAGGTAATTGCTATTAAATTTACCAAAATCATTTTTGGTAATCTTTCTAACATTTTAGACATGAGGACTGAGGGGCTGAAAAACTAATTTGTCTAAGATTATTATTCAGAAAGTGGCTATCACTGATTTACTGTGTCTAACTTACTTCCTTTTATACCTAAAGGAGAGAATGGTGGTTTTTTTGAAATTAAGTGGAATTTGAAAAATTCAAGTAGAATTTGTCTTTCCATTTTGAGATTTTTGAGGAAGTTCCAGGAAGGAATCTTTTAGTTAAAATACAGTGATCCTTCTCCTCCTCCTCCTCCTCCTCCTCCTCCTCCTCAACAACAGAAAGGTCAAATGTTTTTTCATTTTAAATCTCAAGTAAATATGGATCATACAGAAAAACATCTGCCGGTGCCGCTGCTCACTTGACTAATCCTCTGCCTGTGGCACTGGCACCCCGGGTTCTAGTCCTGGTTGGGGCGCCAGATTCTGTTCCGGTTGCTTCTCTTCAGTCCAGCTCTCTGCTGTGGCCCGGGAGGGCAGTGGAGGATGGCCCAGGTCCTTGGGCCCTTCTCCCGCATGAGAGATCAGGAGGAAGCACCTGGCTCCTGGCTTAGGATTGGCACAGCGCGCCAGCTGTAGTGGCCATTTGTGGGGTGAACCAATGGAAAAGGAAGACCTTTCTCTCTGTCTCTCTCTCTCTCACTGTCTAATTCTGCCTTTCAAAAAAAAAAAAAAGAAAGAAAAACATCTAACATTTTCAATTATCTTAGTATCTTATCACAATAAACAAGATTGTTTACATGAATGTGACTTTTTTGATACTTCAAGTTATTACAGATAAATTCCCCATAGGAATCTATGGTTAACATCCCTTAAGTTGCATTTTTTAGAAGTGTTTCTTAATGGTTTATTAATTCTTCTGTCCCTTACATTTAAATTAAATATTTACAAATGTCTAATTCAGAAAACAAATAGTCATTACAAGTATCATCATCCAGTAAAAAGCTAAAATCTTTATGAATTTCTTTCTGTTCTCATATAATTCAGTGTCTCTTTTTTTCTAGTTTATGTTATGATAGCAATTTTCTGCATAGCATCAGCAATGAGTCTGTACAACTGTCTTGCTGCACTAATTCGTAAGATCCCATATGGACAGTGCAGGTATGTATCTCTTTTGGGGAATCCTTTAATATTGATACTTAATTTAAAACAATACAAGGGAAAGTGTGAGTGGTATGTTAACTTTTTAAAAAAAAATTTTGTGAGGCAGAGAGAGAGAATGCTTCCATCTGCCAATTCAATCCCCAAATGCCTGCAACTGCTAGGGCTGGGTGGAGCTGAAGCCAGGAGCTGAAACACAATCCAGGTCTCTCCTGTGAGATGTGAGCATCTTAACCACGAGGCTAAATACCCAGCCTAGGAGTGTTATTTTAAACCTGTGCAGTCTAATGTATGTTGACTCTATGGCTGTTTAAATTAATTAAAGTTAATAAAGTAAAACTAAAATTGCACATCTCTGGTCTCATAAAGCACATGTGGTTAGTGGCCACCATGTGAGACAGCACAAATGCAGAACATTTCCATCATTGAGGAAAGTTTTCACAGTCTGATAAACATGTTGTCTCATTTGTTTTACTTAAAAATCAAGATTTTTTAAATTGAAATTTTAGTCACTTCTTGTGTCTGTGCTGTATGTTTGCCCTTCTTATATCAAGTAAACATTGTGTTTCATCTACAGCATAAACAAAACTATTTCAATCTGTTTTTTAGGATTGTCTGTCGTGGCAAAAGCACTGAAGTGAGACTTATTTTCCTTTCTGCACTGTGCGTAGCAGTAGTTGTGGTTTGGGCTGTGTTTCGAAATGAAGATAGGTATGAATCCTGATTGTATTTCATTTTGCATTAAGGGTAAATTATCTTAGATATCGCCCTGATACTTATTACAATTACTGTGGATTTTTTAATTTTGCTTTTATTCTTGAAATAAGCTGCTTTTTTGTTTTTTGTTTTTTGTTTTTTAATTTGAAAGACAGAGATATCTCCCATCCTCTGGTTCACTCCCCATTTGTCCATACAGCCTGTGCTTGTCTAGGTTAAACCCAGGAACTGGGAACTCAATTAAGTCTTTCACATGGGTGGAAGCCATGGTCTACTGCCTCCCATGGTGCACATTAATAGGAACCCAGGAGCAGAGCCAGGACTCAAACCTAGGCAATTCGATATGGGATGGCATCCCAAGTGGCCTCTTAACCTGTGTATTGAACACCCACCCTAATCTACTTTTCAAAGACCTTATGCTAATGGACTTGAGCTCATAGTATAGAGAAAGAAATATGATGTAAACGCCTGTATTTCAAAAATGTACTTAATAGCCACACAGTGGAGTGTAATACAGCTGTAAGAGTGAGGAAGATCTAAAAAAAAAAAAAATTGGAATACTTGTTTCTGTTCTTTGAATAGTATTGAAATACACTTGCTTAACACCAAACGTATAGCTGAAGCAAAGAGTAAAAATATAAGATGCAGGCCGGTGCTGCGGCTCACTAGGCTAATCCTCCACCTTGTGGCGCCGGCACACCGGGTTCTAGTCCCGGTCGGGGCACCAGATTCTGTCCCGGTTGCCCCTCTTCCAGGCCAGCTCTCTGCTGTGGCCAGGAGTGCAGTGGAGGATGGCCCAAGTGCTTGGGCCCTGCACCCCATGGGAGACCAGGAGAAGCACCTGGCTCCTGGCTTCGGATCAACGCAGTGCGCTGGCCGCAGTGACCATTGGAAGGTGAACCAACAGCAAAGGAAGACCTTTCTCTCTGTCTCTCTCTCTCACTGTCCACTCTGCCTGTCAAAAAAAAAAAAAAAAAAAACTGATGAAGAATACAGAGAGTTTTTGATCTTTCATGTAAGAAAGAAGGGAATATATAAGGCATCTGTCTGTTTGCAGAAAGAAGGGATATGGAAGGTAACTGTCCTTTTACAGAAATAATAGCCAGAAAAAAATTCATACTTAGCTTTATTTAATGATTTATTATATGTTATTAAAAACCACAACGATGTAATGGCCTAAAATTATAAAAACAAAGTTCATACACTTCAGACAGCTTTAAGGCAAGATAATCAATTGATAATTATGCTTGTCAGTTTCTGGTTAAGTAAGTTGCATAGCTCTTGTTTCCTTAATGTTCAAGCTGTCTGTATATTCATACCAATATCCCTTATTACCAGCTGCCTATCTAGAGACATACTTGTAAGTTCAAAGATTAAAGATAAATATGCACCTGCATCTGGTATATGCTCTTCTGAGGTAGCCTTTCAACTTTTTCTTAGTATAATAGTGTTCATTATTCTACTAGGACAGTAAATTACTGTGGTTACACTTGCTGTTTAATAACTGAATAGTCAGATCATAGACTTGGATGGTATTACTTCAGTGACCTATTTTTTTTGAAAAATGTCATCTAAAAATAACTTGATAAACTAAAGTTATATCTTTTGATTTTAGGTGGGCTTGGATTTTGCAAGATATCTTAGGGATTGCTTTCTGTCTGAATTTAATTAAAACACTGAAGTTACCCAACTTTAAGGTAAAGTATACTACTTTGCTGACTAAAATAATTTTTCTTTCTTTTTTTTTAAAGAATTGTATATTTATTTGAAAGGTAGAGTTACAGAGAGGCAGAGGCAGAAAGAGAGAGAGAGGTCTTTCTTCTGCTGGTTCACTCCCCAAATGGCTGCAGCGACTGGAGCTGTGCCGATGCGAAGCCAGGAGCCTGGAGGTTCTTTTGGGTCTCCCACATGGGTAGAAGGGCCTAAGGACTTGGGCCATCCTCCATTGCCATCTCAATCCATAGCAGAGAGTTGGATCAGAAGTGGAGTAGCCAGGACTCAAACCGGCACCCATATGGGATCCTGGCACTGCAGGCAGTGGTTTTACCCACTACGCCACAGCACCGACCCCAATTTTTTCTTTTTAATATAACTTTGTTAAGGTATAATTTACATGCAATAAAATGGATTTTTTTTAGATTGATTTAAAAGTCAGAGAGAGAGAGCTTCCATCTGCTGGTTCACTCCCCAAGTAGCTACAACAGCCAGGGCTGGGCCAGGCCAAAGCCATGAGCCAGGAGCTTCATGTAGGTCTCCCACATTTATGGCAGGGCACCAAGTACTTGGGCCATCTGCTGCTTTCCAAGCTGTTAGCGGGGTGCTGGATCGGAAATGGGTCAGCTAAGACAAACCAGCTCCCATAGGAGATGCACTGACATCGCAGGCATCAGTTTTACCCTCTGTGCCACAACACTGGCCCCGAAATGTACCAATTTTAAATGTGCTGCTGGGGTCAGTGTTGTAGTGCAATGGGTTAATCTGCTGCCTGTGATGCCAGCCTCCCATATGAGCACTGGTTCAAGTCCTGGCAGCTCTGCTTCTGATACAGCTCCCTTCTAATGCTCCTGGGAAAAGCAGTGGAGATGACCCAAGTAGTTGGTCCCCAGATGGAGTTGCAGGCTCCTGGATTCTTCCTGGTCCAGCCCTGGCCAGTGCAGCCTCTTAGGGAATGAACCAGTGTATGGAAAATCTCTTTCTGTCTCTGTTTCTAACTCTTTCTGTCACTCTACCATTCAAATAAATAAAAGAGAATAAAAAGTAAATGTACTTCTTGTTAAAATTTTATGAATATATAGCTTTGTAACCACTATTCTAATGAAGTTATAGAATGTTTCTCACCTCTTCAAAAAGCTCTATCATACCTTTTTGCAATCGGCTGTAACCAAAAGGCCCACACAACCATGGATTTGCTAGCTAAAATATTTTTATCATTCATGTAATGTACCAAATTCATAAAATCTCTGTAAGATTATATATCAGTGAAGAACATTTATTTGATTCAGTGATTTTTTTAAAGCAAATCGGATAAAGATAAGGCTTTTAATGTAGTTTGTAAAATAAAACTACAAACAGTAAAGTTTTTAAAAACTAAAATTTTTGTTAAATGTTCTTTAAAAAATAATATTCAGGTGGATGTTCAGATGTTTATTTGTGGTTGCAAAATAGTTTAGTCTTATATTTTGATATGAGAAATTTCACTTTAAAAATTTTTTTTTTCAACAGTCATGTGTGATACTTCTAGGCCTTCTCCTCCTCTATGATGTATTTTTTGTTTTTATAACACCATTCATCACAAAGGTATGAGTACATTTTTGAAATCCATGAATACATGTTTAAAGGTTATCTTAATCCTCCTCTTGGATTATTGATTTTACAGTCATTTACAACTAAATTTCTATTGGACTTTTCATTGGAACTGACCTTTTAATAGAGGATATGTTCAAACTTTTAATTCATTTTGTTACACTATTAAAAAGTCTTCTTGTAGTGGGTGGCTGTGTCCAGGTGCTTGTTTCCAACACAAAAAAAGAATTTGAGGATGAGACCTAGGTAAAGGTCAGCAGAGAAGGAATATTTATTTGCATACAAAATGAAGTAAAAGTACACACTCAAGAAGGAATGCAAGCATACTTGAGAGAAAGCTGTACTCCTCAAGATTCGGGTCCATCCTTTTCTACTATCTGGAGGCATTAAGGAATGGAGCCTGTGGTGGGGTTTATTTAAATCTTCATGGGACAGAGTTTAGGGCAGGGGCTTGAGTACTGCCTGTTTCCTTGCTTTGTTTTGGAAAATTTGAAAGTGGCATAGTGTGTGGTACATGATACAAGTAGATGTGTCAAGTGTGGTAGTTTTATTATAATACCCTTATAATGTTCTCGAGGTCAATGAAACTGGAAGCTATGGTTTTCCATTGCAGGAAGTGCCAGGGGGTGGGGTGTTGAATGATATAAGTGGGGTTACAGAGAGGGGCTGGAGACCTCAACTCTGTTTTTCTAGCTGCTTCCCTGTATGCATCATCTTTTTCCCCCTTGAGATTTTCATCCTGTAATCTTTGTGGAAGGTCTAGGGAGGAAAGTCCATTTTCTATAACTTCTTCATGCTGTGACAGGGCATGGTCCTTACCTAACCAGGAAATAAAAATCCTTTGTTAACTGATCTAGAGGTTTGCCCAGTTGTTAGTAATGGTTGAAATCCCTCATGACCATCTTTTTTGTATGAAATTGTTGAATTCTGGAAAGGAAAAATTAGACAATCAGGATGTGTATACATGGACCAGAAATGAGCAAGAGTAAAACTCATGTTGGTTCTTTATGCTTCCAGGGTGGTAGAAGCTGAGGGACTTTCTTTACCAAAATAATGGAATCACTTGGCTTAGTAAATACTTTTGATATCTTTTTCCATGAGCCTACCGTTAACATTAGTGCAGCAGGTTTTATTAATCACTGCACATAAACCACCCTGTTTGGCCAGGGGCTTGTAGGTTGTCCATGAGCACTTTAGCTAGAGAATGTAAAGAAACTTGCGGTTGCCTGAGGACCTGACCAACAGTGTGGGTAAAGTCACCCAATGTAGTAGATAGGTTTCTCAGATTGAGTTCATGGTATGTGGTATGATTTTCTCCTGCCATTGTGGTGGAAAATTTTACAAGAGAGAATTCCTATCAATGGCAGTTTCCCCAGAAAGTTAAGAGATGAAATAGGAAAAGCATGTCAGCTGGGAAATGCAACAGCTTTAATGCTTAATGCCTTAATGTATCTCTCTCTAGGGAGCTTGCAACAAAAGCAAAAAATTTTACTTAATCTTTTTTAGCCTTTTGATGATAAACTTGATCTCAGTTGGCTCAGAATAGTAGACAGAATTATATTCTGGGTATGACTGTGAAGACTCAAGGAGTAGAGTTTGATTTTTGACAGGTGTATCCAGCTAGAAGTTTCCTGTAATTTAACTACAGTAGGAGTGCTAAGTAGTACTTGATAAGAACCCTTTCCATTTAGGCTGTAATTGGTAAGAGGAGATAATAAAACTAGATCTCCTGAGAAGATTGATTGTTCATGGCTTTTAGAATCTGGTGCTGGGCGAATCTTTTATTTATTTATTTGAGAGGTAGAGTTATAGACAGAAAGGGAGAGACAGAGGGAAAGGTCTTCCATCTGCTGGCTCACTCCTCAAATGGCTACAACAGCCAGAAATGGCCCGAACTGAAGCCAGGAGCTTCTTCCAGGTCTCCCACGTGGATGCAGGGGCCCATGCACTGGGACCATCTTCTGCTGCTTTCTCAGGCCATAGCAGAGAGCTGGATCAGAAGAGGAGCAGCAGGAAAGGAGCAGGTGCCCATATGGGATGCCGGTGCCACTGGTGGAGGCTTAGCCTTCTATGCCATCAGCATTGATCCTACTGGGAGAATCTTATAGTCTGTCAAAGCCTTCTGAGCCTGACCTAAATTGATGATATGTTTTGACCTTGCTACCTGAATCAAAGAGGATGTTGGAGGTGAAGAAAGGGCCTCCCATATGATTAAGTTGCAAAAGAGCTAAGCTTTAAGGTAGTCTTGGGTGCCATTCTTATCCTAAGGAGGGCAGTGGAAAATAGCATGAACCAGGATTCTGAGGTCTCCTGGTATAGCTTGGCCAGGGACATTTTAAGACCCTTTCAACCTTGCCTGAAGATTGCATTCTCCAAGGGGTGTGGAGGTGGTAGAAAATTCCCAGAGCTGTACTTACCTATTGAGTTACTTTTCAGACAAAGGAAGGGCCATTGTCAGTCTGGGGGTATCTTAGGAGATCAAAACATGGAATTATTTCTTTCAGTAAAACTTTGATTCCTTTTTGTGCTTTTTCTGTTTGGGTTATAGAAAGGGTTCTATCCACCCAGTGAAAGTCTATCCCAGAAGGACTGGGATAGAACTGAGAAAGGACTGTCCAAGTGTACTGTTGAATCATGTTTGAGGACAGATCAGTCCATTTAAAGACAAACACATACTTGGATTCTGGGTGTAATGATATTCAGAAGAGGTACTTGCTGATCAAAATTGTAAACATAGTGGTGCCTTCAGGTTTCTGGGTTAGGATAATATAGGAATTTGATACAATAGGATGAAGTGACAAGACAGCCTGATTTACAGCTCTGAGGTTCTGAACCATTCAGTATTCTTCATTTGACTTTAAAACTGGCAGGATGGGATATTGCAAGAGAACTGACATGGAACCAGGACTCTGTGATTACAAAATTTGTCACTTAAAGATTAGAGTACCTACTGGTCTTCTGGTTTTAAGTGGCATTGGCATTGGTGAGGAAACCTTACATTGTCCATTACGAAGACCATAATGAGAGCAACATGAATAGCCCATCTGGGTATGTCCTGATCCCAGACCCTAGCATCTACTCTGAATTTCAACAGTGAGATCGTCCAGTTGAGTCTTCTCTGTATTCATCAGTGTCATAATCGAAGATCTAGATTTAGGAGTGATTAACCTGAGAGAAGTACACAGGGAAGATGGCAAATTCCTGCTGAGTAAAGGAGTTGGACATTCTGGCATCATCAAAAACTGGTGGGGGATAAAGACATTTTCTTTCTGGCAAACCGGAGGCAAACTAAATTTTTGGGAGCAAGACTTGCCATTAACTCCCATGATGACTTAACTGTTTGAGGATAGGCGTCCCGTGTAGGTATTCAGCAGAGTAAGTGACTCCCATATCAGTTAGAAAATCGATATGACCTACAACACCTAGGGTCACATGTGGTTCCAGGAGTGTGATGAGCATATGTGTTGTGAATGCTGCCTGAGTCCCTGGGCCTCCTTGCTGCTCAGATGAGGACATGAGGGAGCTGGGAGTCCTCCCCTCCTTTTGGAGCTGAGGGCTATCCCACTTCCAGTGCCCCTTTTGTTTACATCAGGGCCAAGGCCTGGGCAGTCTTTTCAGATACAGACATTCCTCATACCAGTGTCCTGACTTTCCACGCCTCTCTTGTGGGTGGGTACTCTCTGGGTTAGACCTGAGGTGGCAGAGTTCTAATTCCAGTGACTGCTATTATATGAACCTGTTGTCTGGACTTCTGTTATTAAACACCCCCAATACTATATCTAGTATCAGGCTCATGGGAATTTGGATTCCCATTGCCAAATTCTGGAATTTCTTCCAAATACCAGGGCATGTCTGATAAAATGGGTACTGAGTAAGAACTGTCCTGCAGGTGTGGGAGGGTCTACATTACTATATCGTTTTGTATCTTCTAACAGTTGTCCTTGGAATAAGGCTGGATTCTATTATGTTTTGTTACCTACCTGATTTTGTCATAATCCACAGGCTTGATAATGCTTTTTTCTTTTTCATTCCAGAAATTAGTTGGTTAACCATATGTTCTCAGTGCCTTGAATCCTCTTGACCTCTTTTATAGTTTCAGTTAGGGCCTGTTTGTGGGACTGCAATGGCTCCCACAGCCTATTGATTGGATTCTTAAGCTTCCAGGGAGTCATCATGAATTTAGGTCTTGTCCCAGATTTACTGTTTTTCTTCAGTGGTTCACTAAGTAGACAGGACAATGTGTTTGTCACTCCAGGTCAAATTAAAGGGCCAGAGTTACTAAATTTGGTAGGGTCTTCTGAAAACCTCACTAGATATTGTTTACATTGATTTAAGTCATCCAATGAAAAAGGAACACATACTCTAATTGTACCAGCATCTCTATTAGCCTCTGTTACTGGAAGACACAGGTTACTCATAGCTTAATGGTATCAGGCCTCACTGTGAGTGATTCAACTGAGCTGTCCTTCAGTAGAGAGAGAGAGTAGGGTTTTAGGGTATAGGCAGTGGGCTAAAAGAAGGTAACAAGAATCAGGACTTGAATAAGTAGAGTAGGGAGGGACACAACTCCCACTGTGGTTGATTCCAATGATGGAGCAAACTGAGCTTGAGGTGGTTGAGCTCTGAGTGGAGGACTATTCAATATAGTGGATAGTTTGCCACATATATTTGCTATTCTTTTGTTTCTGTGTCTCTATGAGGATATGGATGTAACAGAACCTACAGCTCCCCCTAAGGGAGGGGTTTTGGAGGAATGCCATGAAAATCAGCATAAGGAACTGAAGAACATTTTTGTTTTCTCTTACAGAATAGGTCAAGTTGAAAGATAGTATTAAAGTTGAGGGTTCTGTTTGGCAACCAATTTTCTCCATATTTTGGCCAGATAGTGTTGCAAAAGACTAAAAAAAAAAAACCTTTTTCTTGTTTAGAACATGCAGTCTAAAGGTTTCCCGATTTTTAAAAAGGCAGCCCAGAGCTGAGTCCATGGGGATAGATGGGGAGTTAAGAGAAGTTAGTTCATGGTGGGTTGGAACAGAGTAAAGGAGAGGAAGGAAGAATGAAACTAAGACCTTTAACTTGGAGCACAAGTGAGGTGAGTGTTGGGAGAAAAACTCCCTGGCCAGTGTCTAGATGGACCTTCAATTCTTTTTCTCCTGGCTGACTTGCCAGATGACGTAGATTGGCCAGGTCTAGGTTCTTGTCTCTGAGACAAGAAGGTATTTGAGGATGAGACATAGGTAAACGTCAGCAGAGAAGCAAGATTTATTTGCAGTCAAAGTCAGAGTACACACTCAAGAAGGAGTGTAGGCACACCTGAGAGAGAGCTGCGTTCCACAAGTTTCTGGTCCATCCCTTTCTATGACGTGGAGACAGGGTGCAGGGTTTAATTAAATATTCATAAGCGACAGAGTTTGTGGCGGAGGCTTGAGTACCACCCATTTCCTTCCCTGATTTGGACAACTCAAAGTGTCATCGTGTCTGGTGCATGATAGGAGTAGGTGTGTTGGCCATGATGATTTTATAATGGTCTTAAAATGAGCTAAAGGTCATTGTGAATACAAGCCAGCAGCTGCTTTGGTTATTTTGGGTGGCGCTGGTTCTAAGTGGTGTAGAAGCTGCAGTTTTCCACTACATAGAAAGGTAGGGGCAGGAGGGGGCCCATTGCGGGTGGGGCTGCAGGGTGGGAACTGGTGACCTTAGGTCCTCCTTGCTAATTACCTCCCTGCTTACATCATCCTGACAGACACAAGTATGTGTAATTTTTCTTCCATTTTAAAATTAATTTTACTTATAAGAAAATAAATATGTTCTATAGACTGTATAGGTAGAAAAAAAGAGATGTGTCATTGCCTCTTTACTTTCTGAAGCCCTAATCTGAGCCTAAGGAAGAACAGCACACTGGAAGTCTGAAGGCCTGGAGTATAGCTCTATGACCTCATGACCCTTTCTGCTTCAGTTCCTAATCCACTGTGTAAGAGGCACATTGCCAGCTTTCCATCTGCCCATAATCAGCAGAATTCTTTGCTTGACAGAACCCAACCATAGCCTTCTGTAGTAAGAAAGTCTCATGCATCCAGACTGTGTGTAAAGGTCAAAGTGATGTTGGCCTCAAGAAAAACTCAGCTGAGGTGCACAGGCCTTCCCCTTTCTGTCCATTTGTTCCTCTCTCAGATTATCTTTCCATGAAGTGAGGACCAGGTCATATACTCCTAGCTCTGCCACTGGCTGCTCAATAAAATAAAGGTATTGGTTGAATATAATATGATATTCCTTCATTATTTGCCCAGTTTTCTACTTTGATCTTTTTATCATCTCATGAATATATCACTAATTGTTGCTTACTTCTCGCTCTCTCTCCCCTTCATTTTATTTTGATTCTTGCTGTGTAATTTTATATTCTCCCTTTATCTTTTTTCACTTGTACATATTTAATGTTTGATATTCACTATTTTTCTTCTCATTCTTTTTTTTTTTAAAGATTTATTTATTTACTTGAAAGTGACAGTTACACAGAGAGAAGGAGAGGCAGGCAGAGAGGTCTTCCATCCACTGGTTCACTCCCCAGTTGGCCGCAATGGTCGGAGCTGTGCTGATCCGAAGCCAGGAGCCAGGAGCTTCCTCCAGGTCTCCCGCGTGGGTACAGGGGCCCAAGGACTTGGGCCATCTTCTACTACTTTTCCAGGCCACAGCAGAGAGCTGGATTGGAAGTGGAGCAGCCAGGACTCGAACCGGTACCCATATGGAATGCTAGCACTGCAGGCGGTGGCCTTACCCGCTATGCCACAGCACTGACCCCACCACTCTTTTTTTTTTTTTTTTTTTTTTTTTTAAGATTTATTTATTTGAAAGGCAGAGTTCCAGGGTGGGGTGAGGATCTTCCATCCGCTGGTTCACTCCCCAGATGGCTACAGCAGCTGGAGCTAGGCCAATCCGAAGCCAGGAGCCAGGAGCTTCTTCTGGGTCTCCCATGTGGGTGCAGGGGCCCAAGCATTTGGGGCCATCTTTCACTGCTTTCCCAGGCCATTAGCAGGGAACTGGTTAGGAAGTGACTTGAATCAGCACCTATATGGGATGCCGACACCTCAGATGGAGGCTTTACCTCCCACCCTACAGTGCTGGTCCCTTCCTTAGGCATTCCATCCATGAAATCACTGTAAAAATTTGCACTTCTAATATTTGCTGTACTAGCATAAGGACAAACATATACCCTGTTGGGAATCTAAAATAATGCCATCTAGTTTGTGTCAGTTTACTTGGTTCAAAAACGTGGTGTTTTTTTCAGCTGTTCCATCAGAGATTTCATAATGAAAGTGAAACATTCTCTACAGTTCCATTCCCTTAAATCCATGGCATATTACACAGTGAACTGAGCTACAGACTGTAACTAAACTTTTTTTTTTTTCTGAATGGCAGAGGTACAGAGATCTTCCATTCACTGGTTTACTCCCCAATGACCTGGGCTGCATCAGGACAAAGCAAGGATCCCAGAGCTTCTTCCAGGTCTCCCATGTGGGTGGCAGGGACCAAGGACTTGGACCATCCTCTGCTGCTATCCCAGGCACATTAGCAGGGAGCTGGATCAGAAGTGGTGTAGCAGGTCTTAAACTAGAGCCCATATGGGATGCTAGCATTGCAAACAGAGGCTTAACCTGCTATGCCGAATGCCAGCCCGTAACTAAACTTTTTTCAAATAGCTTTTCCATTTTAACATGAGTATCATTTTCAGAATGTCTTCAGACACTTGCACCTGCAAATGATTTCCATTCCCTCCATCTAAAATGTTCAGAATTTTTAAAGAATAGGATACTAATAAACGCAAGCCTTTTTTTCTTCCGTGCTTAGGAAATTTTTCTCCTTTTTTCCATCTTAGTTCCCATTGATGAGGAGTGTGATTTCTAGCAATCTGATACAGTAGAAAAAGCTGAAATGCTCTTTTAAATTCATTGTATACCTTCTTCTCTGGTTTGTTTGTATTGACTAAAGCTATAGATCTTCTTTATTTGATAAAATAAAAATCAAATACTTAATTTTACTTTTGTGATATTCACTATAAATTTGAGGGATTATATATCGCATATTCTAAACATGTGCCTTTACATGTACTAGGAGTAGAAGAGATGTCAGTGATGATCTGACATTAACTATTTTCAATAACAATTAGAAAATGAACTCTGTCTAGAAGTTTGATCACAGCCTAGGGGAATCTTCTTTAAGGAGCTGTATTTAGTATTAGTTTATAACCCCTGTGACTTAACTCTTCTGTAACCCAACACTTAACATAAGGAAAAGATTTCTGTAGTTGGGGATTTTATCCTCTCTACGCAGCTCAAGTGTCAGTAAGGCCCTTTTAAAAACATTCAAGTGATTTCTCCGGTGCACCCCACCTACATGGAAAATATTATAGTTAGTCAATCAAATTTTCCAAAAATTGAGCATTTGTTTCTCTTTTCTCACTGATTGCTGATAAATTTACCATAATGTGAAACAAAGTGAGTGCTTCATGCAGTCTTAATTTTGCTACCTCACGATGTTTCCCTTCTCCACAATAGACTTGCTTGTCAGGAAGAAACTTTTTAATGAACTCTTCACATAGCCCACCAAAAAAAGAAAAAAAGACTTTAGCCAGACACAAGGGAGGGAAATTCAGCTAAGATTAATGTTTTAATTGGAACATACAAAGCAGGCAGGGCTGAAATTGGACAGGACTCGGGATAGAGAAGCTTCTCAGGTTATATAGGGTTGGGTTTTTCAAATTTGGCTTGATTATTTTGTTATTGTGGTGAGTAGCCAGGAGGTCAAAGTTACATTTTATTCAGTGAAAATTGCCCACACTTGTTACAAAGCTAAATTTAAAAGATCTTAGTATGTTCCTCTTCTTTGATGCTGTTGGACTTGACCAAGAAACATAGTTTATGATGTAACTAAAGACACTTAAAATTTATAGCCTATTACAAATGTTATATATTAGTATATCAGTACAGATCAGAGCTCAAGGTTTACTTGAATAGTCAGTGGATGGTTTGTCAGTTCTGAAAAATTACTGAACTCTGATAAAGTGGAACAATATGCTAGTGAATTTTGTTACAGATTCCTTCAATTTTTGCTATCTGCAGAGACTATCTTAGGGGAAAAAAGCAGTCCACAGCTCATTTTTCAGTCAGTTTCCAATAGGCCATTTTACCATGGGATTTTAATCATTCTTGAATAGTGGCAGATTGTTCTCTTTAAATGACTGGACAACTTGTTTCATCTTCCTTCTCAATCTAGAATGGTGAGAGTATCATGGTTGAAGTTGCAGCTGGACCTTTTGGAAATAATGAAAAGGTAGGGATGGCAATTAAATAGAAATGGCCATTTGGTGTATGTGTGTGTCTGTATATCCAGTTGATAATTTTGTCTTCCTTTGTAATTCATTGCTCATGTAGTGCATGTTAAGGTGTTGCAAAACTTAATTTCTCACAAAATATAGCCCTTTTATTAGTTATTCCAAATTATTAAATACCTATTGACTTGGGTTTCATCCTAGAATGATGGAAACTTTGTGGAAGCCACTGCTCAACCCTCAGCTCCCCATGAGAAAGTAAGGATTGTATTTCAGATCTGTTCATTGGACTTTAAATCATGCCCTCTGAGACAAGACTCTTCTTTGGGGAAAAAAATTGATTGCCAAAAAAAAAAAAATCTGTTTCAAGATCTGAGTCCTATACTTGGTAAAAAGGAAAAAAAAAAATATGTGGGGATATTAGATTAACACTGTTAATCCTACATGTGTGTTGGGTTTCATTTTTCCAAAACTGCATTATCTGTTTCTTTGAAGCTTTCTATGTAGAATGTGTATATGTATGTGCCTAGTTTTGATTTTATTTTCTCTTAAAATGTTAAAGCAGTTATTCTAATGTCCATTCTTTCCTTCCTAAAAGAAAGATTACCGAGAGGTTTATTGGTGGCCTTTCTTTTTTTCTCTCTCTCTCTCTATCTCTTTTTTTTTTTATAGTTACCAGTAGTCATCAGGGTACCAAAGCTAATCTATTTCTCAGTAATGAGTGTGTGCCTCATGCCTGTATCAATACTGGGCTTTGGAGACATTATTGTACCAGGTAAGCAAAGGTAACAATAAAAGTAAAAATATACTGATATTTTAAAATTGTCATATATATATGTGTATGTGTGTGTATATATATATATTATATATAATATATATAGGCTCTGTTAAAAGTCACCTGTTTTGTCAGGTATTTCTGGCAATCTCTAGAATTGGAATCAGTGACAAAAATAGAAAACAATATTTTAGGGGCTGGAGCTGTGACACAGAAGTTTAAGCTGCCTTCTGCAGTACTGTCATCCCATATGGGTGCTGATTCTGGTCCTGGCTGGTTCACTTGTGATCCAGCTCCCTGCTATGGCCAGAGAAAGCAGTGGAAGATGGCCCAAGTCCTTGGGCCCCTGCACTCATGTGGGAGACCTGGAAGATGCTGTGGCTCCTGGCTTTGACCTGGCCCAGCCCTGGTCATTGTGGCCATTTGGGCAGTGAACCATCAGATGGAAGATCTTTCTCTCTCTTTGTCTCTGCTCTTTCTCTCTGTAACGCTGACTTTCAAATAAACCAATAAATCAAAAAAATTATTTAAAAAAAAGTATTTTGAAATGTAGAAGATAAAGCATAAGTGCTAACAACCAACCATCTCTCCCATAATTCAAAACCTGTCTTAGGAGGAAGCAACTAGAATAAGTTTAACCTTCTTCCCAAAGAGAGTATATTTTGTGATCCTCTTTAAAAGTTGAAAACACTGGGGTTGATGTGGTACAGCCTGTTGAGCCATGGCCTGCAGCTCTGGAATCCCATGTGGGCACAGGTTCAAGTCTTAGCTGTTCCACTTCCTATCCAGCTCCCTGCTAACGCACCTGGGAAAGCAACAGAGGATGGCCCAGTCCTTGGGCCTCTGCACCCATGTGGGAGACCTGGAAGAAGTTCCTGGCTCTAGGCTTCAGCCTGGCCCAGCCCTGGCTGTTGTGGCCATTTGTTTAGTGAACCAGTAGATGAAATCTCTCTTTCTCTCTCTCTCTGTCTCTAACTCTGCCTTTCAAATAGATTAATAAATCTTTTTTTTAAAGAGCTGAATATACTAATGCCAGTTTTTGTTAGTTCTATTTTTTTAAATTCAAGATTTATTTATTTATTTGAAAGTCAGAGTTACACAAAGAGAGAAGGAGAGGCAGAGAGAGAGGTCTTCCATCCACTGGTTCACTCCTCAGTTGGCCGCAATGGCCGGAGCTGCGCTGATCCGAAGCCAGGAGCCAGGAACTTCCTCCAGGTCTCCAGTGTGGGTGCTTTCCCAGGCAGAAAGCTGAGAGCTGGATCAGAAGTGGAGCAGCCAGGACTTGAACCGGCGCCCATATGGGATGCTGGCACCGCAGGTGGCAGCTTTACCCGCTAATCCACAGCGCTGGCCTCATTACTTCTATTTTAACATGATGGTTGTGTTTTATAAATGGTGGTTTTAGGATACTAGGCCAGGGCTTTATCAAGAGGAACTATAGTAGAACACCAGCATGTAGGGCTTCATAAAACAAAAAGACCAAAATGACACAGTTTATAATGGAACTGATCATCTTCTCCTTAGCATGTCTTGTCTGTCAGTTATTGCAGTTCTGCCTGTTTTTCTCACTGGGCTGTCTATGGAATAAATTATATCCCAGTCCAGTGATACTATATTTAGAAGTAACTAGTAATATTTCTGCATCAACTGAGTTTGTCCTTCACTCTTCTGACAGTCTCCCTATGTACTAAGTGTCTGAGGATGTGTGAAGAGTAGTGGCTTGTCTGAAAGTGTCCCTCTGTTTACATAGTAAAGCCAGTGGAGAGAGAAACTGGCAGTGAGCATGACAAAATCCAGTATAGCAACTTACTAACTTAGTGAATCTTCATTCATATAACTGATCAGGTATTCTATTGAGTAGCATTACAGCTCCTTGAACATCTTCAAACTCATCCCTTTTTTTCTACACAGAATATAAGATCTTGTATGTACCCCTTAGTGTAGAATTAATAACAAGAGTATATAAACATTGCATTCTTCAAGTAAATTTCAAGCAAATACATCTTGAAAGAACATTTATTGGCAATACATGTCTTAATTCCAAAGCTAAGTTCTAATTTGGAAGGGAAAAAGTACCTTTAAAAAAAAGAAAGATAAGAAACACACAGAAATATGATTAAAACTCCAAAGCAGAAAATAACAGGGAACTTATTTTGTTAATTATGGAGAGACCAAAACTAATGAGCTCAAACAGCCTATAAACATATTTTCTGATTTTTAAGTGGTTAAATGTCATTCCAATTGTTTTAATCTGAGATGTCTTCTTTGGATGGATTTGACACAATTTCTTATAAGAATAGATAATGAATGAGTTTCTGCATACTTGCATGTTTACAAATGAGAGCTTATATTGTTGCTTGAACTCTTTATAAAAATTGCAAATTATTATACTAAGAAAGGAGACTTTTTTAGGTTTATATCTGTTATTCCAGAATGTTAAGTTAAACACACAAACCTCTCAAATGTCATCATTATAGTGTTGTTTCATAGCAACAGTTTTAGAAAGGAGACTTTTTTGATCATGATTTGAAATTGCATTCCTAAAGGCCCTTTTAGTACATTTGATGTTTTTTTCATTTAATTATTTAAATTATAAAAAATTATATATGTTTATTGTATATAACATGTGGTTTTGAAATATGTACTTGTGGAATCAAGCTAATCAGTATCTGCTTTACCTCACTTTTTTTTTTTTTTTTTTTTGGTGAAAACACTTAAAATCTGCTCTCAGCAATTTTCAAGAATATAGCATATTTAGTTACTGTGTTGTAGAACAGATCTCTGGAACTTATCCTTATTGAAATGAAATTTTGTATTCTTTTACCAACATCTCAACCCTGCACCCTAGTCCAACCCTTTATAACCAACATTATACTCTACTTTTATGAGTTCAACTATTTTAGATTCTGTGCATAACTAAGATCTTGGCCGGCGCCACGGCTCAATAGGCTAATCTTCCACCTAGCGGCGCCGGCACACCAGGTTCTAGTCCCAGTCGGCGCGCCAGATTCTTTCCCGGTTGCCCCTCTTCCAGGCCAGCTCTCTGCTGTGGCCCGAGAGTGCAGTGGAGGATGGCCCAAGTGCTTGGGCCCTGCACCCCATGGGAGACCAGGAGAAGCACCTGGCTCCTACCTTCGGATCAACACGGTGCACCGGCCACAGCGCACCGGCCGTGGCGGCCATTGGAGGGTGAACCAACGGCAAAAGGAAGACCTTTCTCTCTGTCTCTCTCTCTCTTTCTCACTATCTACTCTGTCAAAAAATAAATAAATAAATAAAAAATAACTAAGATCTTGTGGTATTCATCTCTCTGTGCTCAGCTTATTTCACTTATTATTATCCTCCAGATTTAACAATGTTGTGAATGACAAGATTCCTTCTTTTTTTAAAAAAAATTATTTATTTATTTGAAAGTCAGAGTTAGAGTGAGGAGAGGCAGAGAGAGAGAATCTCTTCCATCCGATGGTTCACTCTCCAATTGGCCACAACAGCTGGAGCTGCGCTGATCCAAAGCCAGGAGCCAGGAGCTTCTTCCGGGTCTCCCACGTGGGTGCAGGGGCCCAAGGACTTCAGCCATCTTCTACTGCTTTCCCAGGCCACACCAGAGAGCTGGATCGTAAGTGGAGCAGCCGAGTCTCGAACTGACGTCCATGTGAGATGCTGGTGCTTCAGGCCAGGGCATTAACCCAATGCACCACAGCACCAGCCCCAAGATTTCCCTATTTTTAAAGGTTGAATGGTATTCCATTTTGTATACATGCAACATTTTCTATGTCCATTCATTTGTTGCTGAACACTTCAGTTATTTTATATCCTAACTTTGTGAATGATTCTGCAATGAATATGGGAATGCAGATACTTCCTGCATATTTATTTTATTTCCTTTGTGTATATACATAGTAGTGGAATTGCTGGGTCATAATATAGCAGCATTATTTTTAATATTTTGAGGAACCTCAAACTATTTTGCATGACTGTACTATAATTTACATTCCTGTCAACAATGTGCAAGAGTTGCCCTTTTCTCCACTTCCCAGCCAACACTTTTTATCTGTTGTCTTATTTATAATGGGCATGTTAACAGATGTGAAGTGATACGTAATGTTAGTTTTTATTTGCATTTCTCTGATGATTAGTATGTGTAAACACTTTTTCTTATACCTGTTGACCATTTGTATGTCTTCTTTTAATGAATGATTACTCAGACGCCTTTTTCATTTTTTAATCAGGTTATTGGTTTTTTGTTTTGTTTTGTTTTTTAACAGGCAGAGTGGACAGTGAGAGAGAGAGACAGAGAGAAAGGTCTTCCTTTTGCCGTTGGTTCACCCCCCAATGGCCGCTGCTGCTGGCACACTGAGGCCAGTGCACCGCGCTGATCTGAAGCCAGGAGCCAGGTGCTTCTCCTGGTTTCCCATGCGGGTGCATCCTCCACTGCCTTCCTGGGCCACAGCAGAGAGCTGGCCTGGAAGAGGAGCAACCGGGACAGAATCCAGCGCCCCAACCGGGACTAGAACCTGGTGTGCCGGCGCCGCAGGCGGAGGATTAGCCTATTGAGCCACGGCACCGGCCTAGGTTATTGGTTTTTTTTACCATTGAATTGTTTGCATTCCTTATATATTTTTATATTACCTTCTTATTGAATGCATGTTTTGTAAATATTTTCTCCTATTTTGTAAATTGTCTCTTTACCCTATTGATTGTACCCTTAGCTATGCAGATGCTTTTTAATTTCATGCAATCCAATTTGTTTATTCAGTACATATTTTTAAATGAAGCATGGGGGAATGTCTTTTTTTAATTTTTATTTTTTGACAGGCAGAGTTAGACAGTGAGAGAGAGAGAGAAACAGAGAGAAATGTCTTCCTTTCTGTTGGTTCACCCCCCCAAATGGCCGCTACAGCTGTCGCGCTACACTGATCCGAAGCCAGGAGCCAGGTGCTTCTCCTGGTCTCCCATGCGGGTGCAGGGCCCAAGCACGTGGGCCATCCTCCACTGCACTCCTGGACCACAGCAGAGAGCTGGACTGGAAGAGGAGCAACCGGGACTAGAACCCGGGGTGCTAGCACCGCAGGTGGAGGATTAGCCAAGTGAGCTGCAGTGCCGGCTGGGAAATGTTTTAAATAAGGCGTGAAGTTAAAAAATTCAAGATACTTTAATGTACTCATAATGCAAAAATAAAAGTTAAATACAGTTCAGTATGTACTATTACCACAGTTTTAACAGTTGAATTTATGTTGCTGGTTTTTTTAAGAAAATAATATGGAGAATTTTTTTTTTTAGGCCTGTTGATTGCATACTGTAGAAGATTTGATGTTCAGATGGGTTCTTCTTCTGTATACTATATTTCTTCTACTCTTGGTAATTTTTTTTTATTTTGCTGAATTGTGTTATTTAGAGGAAAAGAGTCTAAAAATAAGGAGTCCAGGATTTTAATTCTTTACTATAGTTAATTTAGTTTTTCCATCAATAGGGGATAATTATGCTTCGTAATTTATATTTATGTGAAATGAAAAATGAGATTCTCTGTAAAATGCGTATTAAAATACTTGACACACAAGTAATGAAAATGTATATTACTACATTTTTAAATAATAGTTTATGGAAAACTGTGTATTTATATGATGTATGGTACAATAACCTCTCATCTGGGACAGCAGAGGTAGTTGTCACTTTATCCTTTATTTCTATTGAGAACAGAGTTAAGAATAAGAAGTAAATCCAAAAGTCTCCCACTACTATTGAACATACCAAATAGATCTCTCACAACCCCATACAACAGAACTCTTTACACTTGGGTAAATGGCCTACACCAGAGCTATTTAGATGCTTTTCTAGCAAGGTTTTAAAGTTCACAGTGGAACTAAATCCAATAAATTTAAAGTGTATATTAGCAGTAGAGGGGGATGTTACTAGAAATAGATACCCTAGTAGGAAGAATGAAGAAGATGGCGGGGGGCACCTATACAAAAATAAGAAAAGCAGTCTGAGGCCATTAAGTATGATTTCTCTTTGAGGTCACTCACATATTGGAGTCCAGTGCAAGTCCATATGGCAGAATAAAAGAATGATCAGTGTAAAAGCAAATTGTAGGAGCTTTTTCCATTCTACTGTATAACTTTGGCAATTCACTTAGCCTCCATTGCCTCATCTTTAAAATGGGTAATTAGACTAGATTGTAAGACCCTTCGTGCTCCAGTATTCTGAGACTCTGTTTGTAATGAAGCCTTGAGTCATTAAGAAAAGTTCAAATGTTGTTTGGAATGTGCTTATTAAAGAAGCCTAGGAAGTATATAATCAATTTTAGGAAGTTGTTTTTTTGTTTTTTTTTTTTTTTTCAAAATAACCACTAGTATCTTCAGAGACAATTTTGGTTATCTAAAATGTAGAACAACTTAACGTCCTTAATAACAACAGATAATTGAGACTTTTAAAATGATTATCGATTATTAATAGGTTAGTAGTAATAGAAATACTAGCCACATATTTCAGAAGCTCTGTAGAATACCTCCTAATTATTGTCTAAGAAAATAATGAAAATATGCTAAGTCATAGAGAGAGGTAGGATGTGTGTAGAAATGACTGATACACTTGTGTTCCTCTTGCAGCCTATGCTGTTGGCATGATACTTACATTTGTTGTTCTGGTGCTGATGAAGAAGGGACAACCTGCCCTCCTCTATTTAGTACCTTGCACACTTATTACTGCCTCCATCGTTGCTTGGAGACGTAAGGAAATGAAAAAGTTCTGGAAAGGTAGCAACTATCAGGTATGTACTTATATTTTGATTACCAAATTATCCTAATGACACAGTTCACTGAGTTTGGCAAGAAACAGCTTGTATCACAGCTTTTTTTTTTTTTTTAAAGATTGATTTATTTATTTGAAAGGCAGAGAGAGAAAGAGAAGTCTTTTATCCACTGGTTCCCTCCCCAAATGGCTGTAACAGCTGGAGCTGGGCCGATCCAAAGCCAGGAACCAGGAGTTTCTTCCAGGTGTCCCATGTGGATGCAGGGGCCCAAGGACTTGTGCCATTTTCTACTGCTTTCTCAGGTGCAATAGCAGGGAGTTGGATTGGAAGTGGAGCAGCCAGGGCGCAAACTGGCACCCATATCGGGTGCCAGCACTGTAGGCGACAGCTTTACCTGCTATGCCACAGCACTTTTGTGTATCAAAAACTTACCCTAGATCTATCTGAATTACATAGATTTTTCTTCCACTAACCCCCTGCTCAATGTCCATCCATTATGTCCTCAGTTCTTTACCCCCTGAAATCGATTACTCTATCTAGAAGCAGCAGAGGGTGAGGAAATGGCAAATTGAGGAATATAGGGGCCAGCGCCATGGCTCACTTGGTTAATCCTCTGCCTGCGGTGCAGGCATCCCATATGGGCACCGGGTTCTAGTCCTGGTTGCTCCTCTTCCAGTCCAGTTCTCTGCTGTGGCCTGGGAAGGCAGTGAAGGATGGCCCATGTGCTTGGACCCCTGCACCCGCATGGGAGACCAGGAAGAAGTACCTGGCTCCTGGCTTTGGATCGGCATAGCTCTGGCCGAAGCGGCCATTTGAGGAATGAACCAACAGAAGGAAGACCTTTCTCTCTTACTGTCTATAACTCTACCTGTCAAATAAAAAAAAAAAAATTGGGAAATACAAAACAGCAATTCAGTATGCATTTTCAAAATCCATACAAAAGTAAACTCCATGAAAAATAAGCCTCAGTGTTTAAAATAAGTATTGAATTTTGAAGCTGACATTAGCTATAGTAAAAGTCTGGAGGTCTTACAGATAAAAGGTTACTTTCTCCAGTATCTAAGTGGGGCTAACTAAAATAGTTAGGGCATTCGTTTCAGATTTGAATGGATCAATTGATTTTTCTTTAAATTTTCTAGAACAAAGAAAATCTTGATACCAGAATCTTATGTTTGAGTTGTTTCTTCATTGACATTAAACCCCTTTCCTCTTTTACTAAATGTTCTCAGTATTTCAGTAAAGTGTCTGAATTGAAATTAAAGAGAGTTGGGAAACCCTAGTCTGTTAAGGTCAGGGCCATGGTATTGATCCCTTCATGAAGGCATTTTGTAAGGCAGTTGGTTCTGTTCTATTACAACAAACTACCCTCCTCCATCCCCCCTTATGATGTGTGTCGGTGATCACATGCACGAAGAGAGACACTTTGGGTGGGTGACTTGCAACTCTGTTAGTAGATAAACAGTTTAGTTCAAAGTTCATGTGGTTTGTCTGAAGTAGCATTTGTAGTGCTAACAAGAGGTGATTAACACATTAAGTTACAGGCTACTGTAAGGAAAAAAGCATTCTTTTGGGTAATTCTCATAATTTATTTCAGATTTGGATAAAATAATCACATCTGCCTTGCCTACTTCACATTGTGGTTGCCTTAGCTTACATTAATATATGCAGCATTAGTTCATGGCCACAAAGTCCTAGTCTAAATTAGTAAAGTAGCTTTTAACTTTTCCATGAAGATGACATGCAGATAGATTTTCATTTTATTTTATTTTTTAAATACTAGTAGGGGCCAGCACTGTGGCACAGCTGGTTAAGCCATCACTTGTGATTCTGGAATCACTTATCAGAGTGTCAATTAAAGTCCTGGCTTATGCCAAGGAAAGCAGTGGATGATGGCCCAAGTACTAACCTTTGAAAGTCATATCCCAAAAAGTGCTCTTCAACATTTTAAATATAGTTTTTTTATTTCTTCATTTAGCCAGTGTTTATCAAGCAGTCCCATAAGTTAGATACTATTTTAGGTACTAGGGATAGAAGATGAACAAGTTACAAACAGGCCTATTTTCATGGCCTCTTGAAAATCACAAACTAGTGGGGACTGCTGATTAAGGTCATGGTAGGTGCCATGAAAGCTGGAGATAGGACATCCATTGCTTGTAATTTTTAGCACTGGGTCCTAGGTGATTGAGGGAGGCTTCCTAAAGGACTGGTAAATTTGTATTGAATTTTTAATACTTAGTTATATATTCCATATTGAAGGAACCTGTCTTCAAAGGCCCAGGGCACATTCTAGAACTGAATAAAGTTTAGAATGGCAATAATGTTGAATAAGGGTGGAGGAGCTGCAGGAAATGAACACCAGAGAAACAAGGATCAAAGCCTATAGGATCTTGTAAGCTGCCTTAAAGCATTTGGACTATTCTGAGCATTGGAGACCACTAAAGAATTTTAAGAAATCTGGAAGATGGATTGAAGAAGGGAACGAAACTGGGGACAACTGTTGTAATGGAAGGCAGTAGTGGCCTAAATTGGTGAAGTAATAAAATGGAGAGACATGGACAATGTTAAGAGAAATTTAAAGGCAAATAAATGGAGTCTACTGGAAGATTGAGTGCGGAGGGAGGAAAAGGGAGTGGAATGCAGGGCTTCTGGCTTGGGTGGGTGAGTGATGATATTTATCACCGAGATAAAGGAAGGGCAACACTTTGGGAGGATAAATTAAGCATTGGACATGTTAAATGTTAGACATTTCAAAATACCTATAGGGCCACCAGAAAGAGACAGATAATAGACGGTTGAATAAATAGTTTTACCTGCAGGTGATAGACCTGGCTAGAAACAAAATTTTGTATTTTGAGTAGCATACAAAGTAAGTGAGAGAGAATGTAGAGGGAGAAGGAAATCCCCAAGACAGAACTGTAAGCACTGGAGGGGTATTAGCTGATTCACTGTGACTGAAACCAGGGCAAGGAAAAGAAACAAAATGGAGAAAATTTGTTTATGAGTGACATTAGATCTTGTGTTTAGGTTAGAATTTAAATTTCGGACTGTTACTGAGAGTGCATGTGCTATCTTACAAAAGTATTTGTTACTACACCAGTTTTTTTAAAATGTTTTTTTTTATTTATTTGAAAAGCAGAATTAGAGAAGGAGAGAGAGAGATCTTCATCTGCTGGTTCACTCTCTAAATGGCCACAATGGCCAGGGCTGGGCCAGGCCAAAGCCAGGAGCTTCTTCTGGGTCTTTCACCTGGTGCAGGGGGCCCAAGTACTTAGGCCATCTTCCTGCTGCTTTCCCAGGCCCATGAACAGGAAACTGGATCAGAAGTAGAGTAGCTAGGACTCAAACCGGTGCCCATATAGGATGCCAGCACTGTGGGCCGTGGCTTTAACCCACTTCACCACAGTACCTGCCCCTACACTGCATTTTCCTTAAAAAAAAATTTCCTTCCCCTTCAATGCAATTTAAAGTATTTTATTATAAAAATGGCTTCCTATTGTAGAAAATTTGGAAAATGTAAGGAAATACAGGAATGGGCAGGCTTTTGGCCTAGCTGTTGAGATACTGATTAGGATGCCTGCATCATACATTGGAGTACCTGGGTTCACTCCTGGTTCTGACTGCTGATTCTAGCTTCCTGCTAATGCAGACCCTGGGAGGCAACAGTAATGACTCAAGAATTTGGGTTCCTACCATCCACATGGGAGACCTGCATTGAGTTCCCAGCTCCAGGCTTCAAGCCTCCTACTCAGGAACCAGTGGATGGGAGAGGCTTCCCTACTCTCCCCCTCTCTTCCTGCCTCTTAATTAAATAAATACAAATTAAAAATAAATACAAGGGGGCCAGTGTTGTGGTATAACAGGTTAAACTACCACCTGCAATGCTGGCATCCCATATGGGTGCCAGTTCCAGTCCCAACTGCTCCACTTCGATTCAAGCTCTCTGCTAATGTGCCTGGGAAGGCAGCAGATGATGGACCAAGTACTTGGACTCCTGCACCCACATGGGGGACCTGGAAGAAGCTCCTGACTCCTGGCTTCAGCCTGGCCCAACACCAGATGTTGCAGCCATTTGGGGAGTGAACCAGAGACTGGTAGATCTCTCTGAGTCCCCCTCTCTCTGCCTTTCAAATAAATTTTCAAAAAGAAAGAGAGAGAGGGCCGGCGCCGCGGCTCACTAGGCTAATCCTCCGCCTAGCGGCGCCGGCACACCGGGTTCTAGTCCCGGTCGGGGCGCCGGATTCTGTCCCGGTTGCCCCTCTTCCAGGCCAGCCCTCTGCTGTGGCCAGGGAGTGCAGTGGAGGATGGCCCAAGTGCTTGGGCCCTGCACCCCATGGGAGACCAGGAAAAGCACCTGGCTCCTGGCTCCTGCCATCGGATCAGCGCGGCCATTGGAGGGTGAACCAACGGCAAAAGGAAGACCTTTCTCTCTGTCTCTCTCTCTCACTGTCCACTCTGCCTGTCAAAAAAAAAAAAAAAGAGAGAGAAAGAGAGGAAGGGAGGAAGGGAGGGAGGGAAGGAGGGAGAGAGGAAGGAAGGAAGGAAGGAAGGAAGGAAGGAAGGAAGGAAGGAAGGAAGGAAGGAAGGAAGGAGGGAGAGAGGAAGGAAGGAAGGAAGGAAGGAAGGAAGGAAGGAAGGAGGGAGGGAGGGAGGGAGGGAGGGAGGGAGGGAGGGAGGGAGGGAGGGAGGGAGGGAGGGAAGGAAGGAAGGAAGGGAAGGAAGGAAGGAAGGAAGGAAGGAAGGAAGGAAATTAAGTCCCAGCACCTAGAGATAGTTACGGTTTAAATAAATTTCCTTCTATGCCTTCTAGACAAATGGATAGGTAGGTAAGTGATACTGTAGTTCTCTACCTTGCTTTTTCACTGCACTTTTGTTTTATTTCACCGTTTTTAAGATTTATATACTTATTTATCTGAAAAGCAGAGTAACAGATCTTCCATACATTGGTTCACTCCCCAAATGCCTGCCACAATTGGGCTGGGCCACACCAAAGCCAGGAGCCAGGAACTCCATCTGGGTTTCCCCATGGGAGTGGCAAGTGCTGCCTTCCCAGAAGCATTAGCAGGAAGCTGAATTGGAAGTGGAATAGCCAGGCCTTGAACCTGCACTTTGATATGAGATCTGAACATCACGAGCAGCAACTTAACCCATTGCACCGCATTGGTCACCCCATTATTTCATATTCCTTCTAAAAATTGTTTGGTGCCTGTATAATGTTCTCTCGTATGTAAGCACCATACTTTATCACTTACTTGGACTTATCTTTCATCTCTTTAAATAATTATCCAGAAACGGATTTAAAGTTTGGCCCAAAAGTAAGGTTAATACATTTATGTATATAACAACTGTAACTATTAAACAATTTTCAGCATCAGTTTGCATAAAAAGATTTGGGAGCATCACACAAACTGCTCAAAGGAGCTACCCCTTAGGGGTATGGTATGGGTGAAGTGGTTAGAAAAGACCTCCAGTTTTATGTTGGACAGTTTTGTGTTGCTTGTTTAAAATATGCAAATATGTATTACTTTGGAACTAAAACACATAGTACAGGGCTAAGGTCTCTGTGAAGATTTTTGTATATTAACTTAAGAAATATTAACCTGTGCTTGAAGGAGGGACTCCCCTCCAAAGATGCCCGCCGCACACGCACAGCCCCCACCCCAGTCCTGTGAGGCATTTGCTCTCATGACTTCATCCTTGCTCTACAGCCAGGGGCAAAAGCACATTTTCTCACTTTCCCCTCATCCAAGAGATGGCCAGGGGAACTGCAACAGGAGCTTGCCCCTCCCCCTGCAGATTTTTTTTTTAAGTTTTTTTTTCCTATTATTTTATTACCCTCATATTTTTTTTAACTTTTATTTAATGAATATAAATTTCCAAAGTACGACTTATGGATTACAATGGCTTCCCCCCCATACCGTCCCTCCCACCCGCAACCCTCCCCTTTCCCACACCCTCTCCCCTTCCATTCACATCAAGATTCATTTTCGATTATCTTAATATACAGAAGATCAGCTTAGTATACATTAAGTAAGGATTTCAACAGTTTACTCCCACACAGAAACATAAAGTGAAAAATAATAGATGATTTTTTTAAATGATGATGAAATCAGATCAGACCTATTGTCATGTTTAATCCCAGTGAGAGTCAAGTTGGGAATTGATAATTTCTTTTTTTTTTTTTACAGAAGATCAGATTAGTATGCATTAAGTAAAGATTTCAACAGTTTGCACCCCCGTAGAAACACAAAGTGAAATATATTGTTTGAGTACTCATTATAGCATTAAATCTCAATGCACAGCACATTAAGGACAGAGATCCTACATGAGGAGTAAGTGCACAGTGACTCCTGTTGTTGACTTTACCAATTGACACTCCTGTCTATGGCATCAGTAATCTCCCTATGCTCCAGTCATGAGTTTCCAAGGCTGTGGAAGCCCTGAGTTCTCCGACTCTTATCTTGTTTAGACAAGGTCATAGTCAAAGTGGAGGTTCTCTCCTCCCTTCAGAGGAAGGTACCTCCTTCTTTGAAGACCTGTTCTTTCCACTGGGATCTCACTCACAGAGATCTTTTGCCAGAGTGTCTTGGCTTTCCATGCCTGAAATACTCTCATGGGCTTTTCTGCCAGATCCGAATACCTTTAGGGCTGATTCTGAGGCCAGAATGCTATTTAGGACATCTGCCATTCTATGAGTCTGCTGAGTATCTCACTTCCCATGTTGGATCACTCTCCCCTTTATTTATTCTATCGGTTAGTGTTAGCAGGTACTAGACTTGTTTATGTGCTCCCTTTGACTCTTAGTCCTTTCATTATGATCAATTGTGAACTGAAATTGATCACTTGGAATAGTGAGATGGCATTGGTACATGCCACCTTGATGGGATTGAATTGGAATCCCCTGGTATGTTTCTAACTCTACCATTTGGGGCAAGTCAGCTTGAGCATGTCCCAAATTATACATCTCTTCCCTCTCTTATTCCCACTCTTATGTTTAACAGGGATCACATTTCAGTTAATTTTCAACACTTAAGAATAACTGTGTATTAATTACAGAATTAAACCAGTCATATTAAGTAGAACAGACAAAAAACTACTAAGAGGGATAATGTATTAATTTGTTCATTAACAGTCAGGGCTATGCTGATCAAGTCACCGTTTCCCATAGTGTCCATTTCACTTCAACAGGTTTCCTTTTTGGTGTTCAGTCAGTTGTCACTGATCAGGGAGAACATATGGTATTTGTCCCTTTGGGACTGGCTTATTTCACTCAGCATGATGTGTTCCAGATTCCTCCATTTTGTTGCAAATGACTGGATTTCGTTGTTTCTTACTGCGGTATAGTATTCTAAAGAGTACATATCCCATAATTTCTTTATCCAGTCTACCGTTGATGGCCCCTGCAGATTTTAGAATCCTTTTTTATCCCATGTTTTTAGGGGAAGAGGGGCCCAGGCCAAGCACACTGCATTTCAGAAATGCTGTCTATGACGGTTTTTAACACCTTTTACTCTTCTTACTGGTGCTATTTTGTAGGGTAAGAGACAACATTGACGAGTTTTGTGGGGCTTTTTATACATCTTTTTTTAAAACCTCAGACTTCTATTTTTACGTTCAACATTTTCATTAAAAGTTTAATTTTTTTTGTAACTGGAGCCACGGAACAAGTATGGAGAAAAAACTGTGCCTTGTTTCAACAGTTTTTGCTAATTTTTCTGCTGGAAGTTGATGATGTCTAGAGTTTACCTTATTGTGTTTAATTAAAATCAGTATTTCTCTAAAAGAAAAAAAAAAGAAATATTAACCTGTAAGTCACATGTAGGAGATGATATAGTGTATAGTCTGTGACCTAGTTCTGGCAAATTACTCAACTTCTGAAAGCTCTGTCTCTTCGTATTATGAGGTTGGATCTTCAAAAACGTAAAAGAATAAATGGGGGATGAGAGGGTAGCACTGTGGTATATGGTTAAAGCTGCCATCTGCAGTGCTGGTATCCCATATGGGTGACAGTTCACGTCTTGGCTGCTCCATTTCTGATCCAGCTGGTGTACCTGGGAGAACAGCAGACGATGGCCCAAATGCTTGGGCCCTTGCACCCACATAGGAGACCTGGAAAAAGCTTCTAGCTCCTGGCTTCAGACCAGTTTGGCTCTGGACTTTGCAGCCAAATGATGATGGAAGATCTCTTTACATCGGTGTGTGTGTCTCATTCTCTGCCATTCAAATGAAATGGAAATAAAATGAAAATTAAGAATAAGTGACCAGCTAGTGCCGCGGCTCGATAGGCTAATCCTCCGCCTGCGGCGCCAGCACCCCGGGTTCTAGTCCCAGTCAGGGCGCCGGATTCTGTCCCTGTTGCCCCTCTTCCAGGCCAGCTCCCTGCTATGGCCCGGGAGTGCAGTGGAGGATGGCTGAAGTACTTGGGCCCTGCACCCCATAGGAGACCAGGAAGAAGCACCTGGCTCCTGGCTTCGGATCAGTGCGATGCGCCAGCTGCAGTGCGGCGGCCATTGGAGGGTGAACCAACGGCAAAAGGAAGACCTTTCTCTCTGTCTGTCTCTCTCTCTCTCTCTCTCTCACTGTCCACTCTGCCCGTCAAAAAAAAAAAAAAAAAAAAAAAGTGACCTAGGTTGGTACTGTGGCATAGCAGGTAAAGCCACTACCTACAGTGCCAGCATCCTATGTGGATGCTGATTTGAGTCCTGGCTGGTCCGCTTCTGATCCAGCTCTCTGTTAATGCACCTGGGAAAGCAGTGGAAGATGGCCCAAGTCCTGGGGCCCCTGCACCCATGTGGGAGACCTAGGAGAAGCTCCTGGCTCCTGGCTTCAGATCAGCCGAGCTCCAGCCATTGTGACCATTTGGGCAGTGAACAAGCAGATGGAAGACCTCTCTCTCTCTCTCTCTCTGCCTCTGCCCCTCTGTAACTCTGCCTTTCAAATAAATGAATAAATCTTTAAAAAAAAAAAAAAAGAATAAGTAACACATAGTAGTGGGTTATTCTAGAGCTTGGTGAGGCCTTTAGATGCTGAAATCAGATACTACTAGACAGAGACCTTAAAAATAGAGTGGGGAGAGGGGCCAGTGTTATGGTGCAGTGGATTACGCTGCCACTTGCAATTCCAGCATCCCATATGGGTACCAATTTGAGTCCTAGCTGCTCTGCTTCTGAACCAGCTCTCTACTAATGTGCCTAGGAAAGCAATGGAAGATGGGCCAACTGCATGGGCCTCTATAACCCATTTGGGAGACCAGGACAAAGTTCCAGGCTCCTGGCTTTGGCCTGATCCAGCCCTGACTGTTGCTGCCATTTGGAAAGTGAACTAGTGGATGGTTTGCTATCTCTCTGTCTCTGCCTCCCTCTCGCTCTCTCTAACTCTGCCTTTCAAGTAAAAGAAGTAAAGCTTTTGAAAAAAAGAAGAAGAAGAAAGCAATATGGGGAACCTCAACAAGCCTAGTAAATCAGAAGGAAACTTGGTGACCCAGTGTAGAATAGGCCTAGGGGTCAATCCTGATTCTTAGGCTAACAGTGTTTAATAAGCCTTTTCCTTGTATGTAACCTCTGTCATTTCCAGAACAACTTTAGTCATTTTCGTTTTTAATTTTGTTTAGTTAATTGAAAGGCAGAGATGCACAGAGAGAATGAGAGAGGGAGAGATCTTCCATCCACTGGCTCACTCCCCAAATGGCTGCAAAGACCAAGGCTGGGACAGGCCAAAGCCTCAGTGCTGGCTTCTTCGTTAGTCTTTATTTCCAGAATACCCTTGTTTAACTCCCAACCTCAAATTTACCATCACCAAGCAGACCTCCAAGAAATTAGGTCCTCCACTTGAAATCTGGTTCACCTCTCCTTCCTCACCCTCACCCCCCTGCTCTGTATTTTTTTTTAGACTTTGACCTTTTTAAATGCTTATTAACATCTTTCCTGCAGTGTAGGTATTTATGTATGCCTCCCTCACTAAAGTTTTAGCTCCTAGATATGAAGAACTCACAGTGCTTATAACATCCTAGTCTCTCATGTGGGTACCAGGGGCCCAAGAACTTAGGCCATCTTCAGCTGCTTTCCAAGGAACATTAGCAGGAAGTTGGATCAGAAACCCAGCAGCTAGGACTCAAACCAGCACTCTGATATGGGATGCCAACATCACAAGCAATGGCTTTACCCACTGCACCACAACACTGGCCCCTCTACTAGAAAGTGTTTTAATGACCTGGGTAACCCTGACAGTCTTTCTGTGCTGATTTCGATGGGGAAATTATACCTCATTGTTATTGTAACTTGAAGACTTCATAGAAATACTGTAGTATTTTACTTGGAGTTTCTCAGTTCTCACTGTGAATTTCTCTGATCAAAAGAAGTAGTGTTTCTATAGGATTTCATGAAAATATATCAATTTGGAAATCTTTTCAGATATCTTCATCTGTTTTTAATTTTTATTTGAAAGACAGAGACTGAGACAAAGGTGGAGATCTTCCATCCACCAGGTAACTCTGCAAATACCTGTCCACACTTGGGACTGGGCCAGGCTGAAACCAGGAGCCAGGAGCTCAGTCCAGCTCTTGCATGTGGGTGGCAGGAACCCAGGTACTTGAGCTGCTGCCTCCCAGGATATGCACTAACAGGAAGTTGGAGTGGAAGCACAGCCAAGACTCAAACCCAGGCAGTCCAGTATAGGATGTGGGGGACACGAGCAGTATCTTCACCACTGTGCCAAACACCTGACCTGACCTTGGGAATCTTTTTTTTTTTTTTTTTTAAGATTTTATTTATTTGAAAGATAGAGTTACATAGAGAAGTAGAGCCAAAGAGAGAGAGAGCTCTTCCATTCCACTAGTTCATACTCCAAATGACCGCAGTGGCCAGAGCTGAGCTGATCTGAAGCCAGAAGCCAGGAGCTTCTTCCAGGCTGGGGCTTTAACCTGCTGTGCCACAGCACTGGCCCCATTCTGGGAATCTTAATTGTAAATTCTACAACTCCAAAATTAGTTATACTGTATTACTTTTTTTTTTTTTTTTTTAGGATTTGTTTGTTTATTTATTTGAAAGGCAAAGTTACAGAGATATCTTCCACCCCCTGGTTTACTTCCCAGATGGTCATAACAGCTGAGGCTGGGCCAGGCTGACGCTAGGAGCCTGGAGCTCTATCCAGATCTCCCACATGGATGGCAGGAGCCCAAGCACTTGGGCAATCTTTGATGCTTTCCCAGGTACATTAGCATGAAGCCAGATCAGAAGAGGAGCAGCCTGGTCTTGAACTGGAATCCATATTGGATTCCAGTGTCACAGTGGCTTAACCTGCTACACAACAACACTGGCCCTGCTATATTTTCTCTTTTAACTTTTTTTTTCTGTTCTTTTTTTTTTTTTTAACCTTTCAGTCAATAGTCTTTATTAACATGCAAGTACCATTTGCCGCAAGATATACAGGTTTGCCTAGTCTGTTTCAGATTTTATTGTCTTAAACTTATGGTTACTTCTGGATCACACACATAAGTAACCAAAGCTAAGGTTTATTTCCAGCTATCACCTTCATTTTTGAAATCATTATGGTTTATAATTGGCATTATTTGCCACCAAATAGCAGAATATAATTATTTAACTTGATACATAATCTTCTATGCTAAAACATGTACCAGTATACTCTACAATATGCAATTGATATTTAACTGCTTTCAATAAGCCAGATAGTATGTTTATGTTTTCTAAGAGGAAAAATTATTTTTGTTTATTGTTTTTGCAGTTTCCAGAAAAAACAGTCCATATTAAGCTAGTCTGGAAGAAATAAGCTCAAGACTTAAATTTATAGATCCTATAAAGGCAGCTTTGTTCTACCACTAAAATACAGACAATATTAAACCCAACTTCAGTGCTTCTGTATCGATGCCTAAGCAAAGATGCTATGTCATGGTTTTTCACATGTTTTTTATCTGCTTAATATAAAAGCTGAATGATCTCCCTATGAGTTTGCTTTCAATAGGAAACTCACTGATTATGGATATTATATTTATTGGGACATAATTTATAAATTAAATAGAAGATAAATCATGTACTATTCCTAAGGATATTATATGACGTATGCTACATCTCTCCACGTGTCTTTCATATTTTATAACATTCGATTGGATGGAAGAAGACTGGAATAGTTCAGAGAGTCTTAACTTTTTAAGATTTGGATAAAGTTCATAATGAGTCTTTTAAAACACATTTAAACAATCAAAAGTGTAATCACAAGGGATTACGAAAGAAGAATAAAAAAAACTGCAAAGGAAGATTTATAATCAATGAAAGTACAGTACTTTAGATTTCCCAAAATGCGCAATGCACAAGAACTCTAAGTCATGTAGTTTACTTGTTAACCATCTGGCTACAGTTGCATAGTTACTATTCCTAGTAACCTCCCCAAATTGCTTTTAAATAAAGTTCTCAAATTGTAGCAATAAACAAAGAGATAAAGTACACTTAAACAATACCACAGTTTATCAAAAGACACATAAGAAATTTCAACTCCTATATGAGTTATAAAAATCAATGTTTTGGCTAAGTTTATGTTACATTTTTATAATGCGTTATTTGCATAACCCTAGTAATGCTACTGGAGGCTGTAAGATCAGAATAGGTTTTTAAAAAAAACACTAAAAACATAAAAATACTTGGCCCCATTATTTTACCTGTATGTTCATTTATGCCTAAAGTTCAGCATGAACTATATGATCATTGCTCTAATTTTAAAAGTCACATCCAAAGGATAAGGTAAAACCATCTATGAATTGACATATCTGTTTATTTCTTTTTGTGAAAATGTCCTTAATTTGTTGATGTAGCAAATAAATTTCAATTCTGATTGCTATGCAAAAGAAAAGAAGATAATCTGCTTTGCAATGAACTTCATACTTCAGTTGCATACAGGCAACATGCTATATATGAAAAAATTATTAACTGAACTACAGGTATTAAATACTGAAAAAGTTAGCAGTTTATTATAATTTATTTTATTTAACAATCTAGGAAGTTCGCAGCCATCAGCAGTTCCAGTGCGATTTCAGGTACAATTGGGAATTCGGGAATCTCAGTGGAGCTGTTAGTGTAGCGAACCTTGTAGGTAAAATACATGCATACTTTTGATAGCACATGTGAAGGGAGCTCTCTAAAATGACCTCATTGGTTTCGTTTTCAGCAAACTGACCTGGGCCACTCAACATGGCTTTAATTGTTCCTGATGTTAGTGCATGTTCTCTTTTTACAATAAATTCATGACCATCAGAAGATATCAACTTGATATACGTGGCATCAGGGCCTTCACAGCCACCATACGTTTTCTCCTCTCCATCCATTATGTTCTTACAAAATTCTACTTTGCTTCCACAGAAACTTTAGTAGTTTCCCCCGTGGGTTCCAGGGCAGTCTAAAGGATTACTTCTGTCAGGTCACAGCCGCTCTCTGCGATGCCTCTGTTCTGTTCTAAGAGCTTTATTCAGTCCAATTTGTTTGTTTTTTTCTTGAAGTCTTAATTCTGATGGATGTTTAGCAAATAATGGTTTTGGGGCTTTTTGGTTTTTTTTTCCCTCTGGAGAGAAAAATCAAGCAGATCCATAATTAATTTGACATACAGAACAATAAGAAAAATCATTGTTTAAAGGAGTTTTTTTGTTTCTAATTTTAAATCAGTGGAGTTAGATTTATCCAGCAACCTCCAGTGGACTGCTTTAACTGTGGGTGGGTAGTGAGTTTTCAGTCCATTGATGCCCAGTAAACAGTGAGTTTGTCTCTGTTAAATGTCACCAGTGCTTCTAGTTATTTTTAGAAAGCACAGGGTGTAACTTACCAATCAGGATAGAAGATACTTGGAGTGGCTCTGCTTGAGTATTAGCAGCTCCCCAGCCTCTTTAATGAGTGTTTCATTATACTGCTTCTGCACATTGGTTCATTTATAAAACAGCTTTCAGAAAATGCCAGGGTAGCTGACCCAATTTCAGAAGATATCTTTTCAAACTGACCATGCCTATCTAGAAATTTTAAAGAAAATTGTATGAGTTTAACCAACTAACTTTATGTTAACTTATGCTTTTAAAAACTTACTTCAAATTTGCTCTTTTTGTTTCAGTATTGTCTTTATTGAAAACTCAGTAAAGAAAAATACAGAGTAGTAATGCTTTTCACTAAATTGACCTTGAACGTGTTTTTTAGAAATTGATATATTTCTATATTGAGGGATTAGATTATGGTGCCAGTGAGGTACATGGGGTTGGGAAAGAAGTGGCACATTGTAATTTAAGGTATGTAGGCTCTTACTTCTTTGGGTTATAGTTGCTGGTTTGGTTTGAAGAAAGCAACTTTCCCAGCACACAGCTCTGGCTACTCACACCCAGACCTTTTAAATAGTTGGAAGAAAAAGCACCTAAGTATATCTTACTTGCTTCTCTTTCCCCTCATTTAAATTGGGAGTCACATGTCTAGGGGTGAGCATTTGGTGCAGAAAGGTTTGGCCTCCACTTGGAACACCCGTATCCCAAGTGCTTGGGTTCAAATCTTGACTCGACTTCCTATTCCAGCTTTTTCCTGCCAATGTACACCCTGAGCAGTAGCAGCTGATTGCTTAAGTACTTGAGTCCCTACCACCCATGTCAGAAACATGGGTTAAGTTCCAGGTTCTTACCTTTGACCTGGCCCAGCTTCAGCTATTTTGGGTGTTTGGGGAGAGAAGCAACAGGTAGAAGAACTTTGCCTTCTCTTCTCTGCACTTTTCAAATTAAAATAAAATAAATATGTAAAAAAATTTTTATAAGAATTTTTAAGAAGTAACTGTCCAACGGCTTCATCTCTGTTTCATGTAGGAAAAATTATTAATAAATATTACCTTTTTTTAAAGATTTATTTATTTGAAAAGCAGAGTTACAGAGAGAGAAAGAGAGACAGAGATCCTTCACCTGGACAGAAATGAGCAGAGCCTCAAGACCTGTGGGATACCGTCAAGTATACTAACTTGCAGAGTAGAATTTCCAGGAGAGAGGGGCACAAAGTGTATTTGAAGAAGTAACTGCCATTAGCTGTTAAAAACCATTTTAGCTGTACATCCAAGCAGCTCAGTAAAGCAGGATGAACTCAGAGACCTACAGAACAGAGAAACTTGGAAACAGCAAGAGAAGTGCATTCCATCACATGTTAGTGGACCCTCACCGCGATGAACAAGGAGGAATTCTGTACCTTGGCCGGCGCCGCGGCTCACTAGGCTAATCCTCCGCCTTGCGGCGCCGGCACACCGGGTTCTAGTCCCAGTCGGGACGCCGGATTCTGTCCCGGTTGCCCCTCTTCCAGGCCAGCTCTCTGCTGTGGCCAGGGAGTGCAGTGGAGGATGGCCCAAGTGCTTGGGCCCTGCACCCCATGGGAGACCAGGATAAGTACCTGGCTCCTGGCTTCGGATCAGCGTGGTGCGCCGGCCGCGGCGGCTATTGGAGGGTGAACCAACGGCAAAAGGAATGCCTTTCTCTCTCTCTCTCTCTCTCTCACTCTCTCACTGTCCACTCTGCCTGTCAAAAAAAAAAAAAAAAAAAAAAAAAAAAAAAAAAAAAGCTGTACCTTGCAGAATTCCACAGAAATGAGAGATTCAGTAGCAGACCTGCCCTGCAAGAAATAAGTCTTTTAGGCTGAAATGAAGGGCACCAGTCACAAACCTACACAGACAGTACTGGTAAAAGGAACTGAACAGTTAAATAAGGCATATGAAAGAAAAATGTGCTGCAGTCAGTGAAAGCCAGCAGTTGTGATCCTGTTATCCCATATGTGACTGTAAGTTTCTGATCTGGTTTCCAATTAGTGTGCCTGGGAAGGCAGAAGATGAAGGCCCAAGTACTTAGGTCCTTGCCACTCACATGGGATCCCTTGATGGAGTTCCAGGCTTCTGGCTTCAGCATGGCCCAACCCTAGCTGCTGAGGCCATTTGGGGAATGAACCAGTGGATGGAAGATTTTCTTTTTTTCTCTCTCTCTTTCCCTGCCCCCATCCCTTAATCCTCTTTGTCAGTCTTCCTTTTAAATAAAGTAAATGTTAAAAAAAAAAAAAAAGATCCTCCACCCACTGGTCTACTCCCCAGATGGCCATGACAACCAGAGCTGGGCTGATCTGAAGTCAGGAGCCAGGAGCTTTTTCCAGGTCACCCATGAGGCTGCAGGTTCCCAAATACCTGGGCCATCTTCTGCTGCTTTCCCAAGCACATTAGCAGGAAGCTGGATCGGAAGTGGAGCAGCCAAGACTCAAACTGGTGCCCACATAGGATGCCAGCATTGCAGGCGGCAGCTTTATTTGCAATGACACAGCCCCAGCCCCCATTACCTGTTTTAAATTGGCTTTTTTTTCTTTCCTCTAGTAGTGCTCTGAGCATGTAACTACCTGGATTAAGGGATATCTTTGGCAGATAAAGGACCTCAAGATTGATTGGGGAGAGGGACTGGTGCTGTGGCATAGCAGGTAAAGCCACTGCCTGCAGTGTCTGCATCCCGTTTGGTTGCTGGTTTGAGTTCAGGCTGCTCCACTTCCTAACCAGCTCTCTGCTATGACCTGGAAAAGCAGTAGAAGATGGCCCAAGTCTTTGGGCCCCTGCACCCATCTGGGAGACCCAGAGGAAGCTCCTGGCTCTGGCCATTGCAGCTGTTTAGGGAGTGAACCAGCTGATGGAAGATCTTTCTGCCTCTGCCTCTGTAACTGCCTTCCAAATAAATAAGCAAATCTTTTTTTTTATTTTATTTTTAAAGATTTATTTATTTATTTGAAAGAGTTATACACAGAGAGGAGAGGCAGAGAGAAATCTTCCATCCACTGGTTCACTCCCCACTTAGTTGCAATGGCTGGAACTGCGCCCATCCTAAGCCAGGAGCCAGGAGCTTCTTCCAGGTCTTTTATGCGGGTGCAGGGGCCCAAGGACTTGGGCCATCTTCTACTGCTTTCCCAGGCCATAGCAGATAGCTGGAAGAGAAGGAGGAGCTGAGTCTCTAACTGGCGCACATTTGGGATGCCGGCATTGCGGACGGCGGCTTTACCCACTTCACCACAGCGCCTGCACCAGTAAACAAATCTTTAAAAAAAATTGGGGACTTGAGATGGCTGTGGGGCATTGCCATGTCTGAGTGCTGTAAGCTGCCTCTGATGGTTGAGGCAGTTATCAGCCGAAAGTTTCAGCTCAGGCATTCTTTACTGGCAAGTGCAACATCTCACTTCGAAGTGATTCTTCTCTCTTCCAGTGAACACTAAAGCTTTAAGGAATATTTATCTTGCTGGTCTTTCTTACTCTTGATAAAGGAGGGGGGAAGGGTGTACCACAATACTGAAATTAATCACTAGTCTAAAAGTTTTTGACAGTGTTCACAAGGGCATTAAGTGCTTTTTCCATGTTTAAGTAATATTATTTAAAAAACAAGGTAAAAACATTGAAAGCATTTAAGCAGTTTTTTTTTTTTCTTCATTCCTAAATGTAAAAAGATCATTATGGTAATATAAAGGCAGGTCTGAAGTGACTATTTGAGAAAAGTTTAAATGGTGATTCTTCTAAAATAGTCTACGGGTGAGTATTATGGAACAGCAGGTTAAGCTATTGCTTGAGATGCCTGTATCCCATATCTGAGTTGCTGGGATTGAGTACCCTTTCTGCTTCCCATCCAGCTTCCTGCTAATGTACACCCTGGAAGGCAGCAGATAATGGCTCAAATATTTGGGTCCCTCCTACCCACATAAGAGATCAGGCTGGAGTTCCTGGCTCCTAGCTCCTGGCATTGGCTTGGCCAGGCCAGACCCAGCCCAGCTGTTGTGGGTATTTGGGGAGTGAATTAACAGATGAAAGATATTTTCTCTCTCTTTCTCCCTCTGTCCCCCCTCCCCCTTCCTCTCTCTCTCCCCCTCTCCTCTCTCTCTTCTTCCTCTCTCCCACCCTCTCCTTTCTCCTCCCTCTGTTGTTTTTGCCTTTCAAATAAAAAATTATTATTTTGATTTTGTTTACAGTTATCATTTGACCTTTAAGTAAGTGCCTTCAAGTTTTTTAATAGAAATTTTTGTATGCTTTATATGATTTCATATATCATTCCTTTTTTCTGTCTCTTTTGTCTAGAACTTTGTTTTATTTACTTGAAAGGCAGAGTTACAATGAGGCAGAGGCAGAGGCAGAGAGAGAGAGAGAGAGAGAGGTCTTCCATCTGTTGGTTCAATCCCCAAATGGCCTCGGTGGCCAGAGCTGCACTGATCTGAAGCCAGAAGTTTGTTCCAGGTCTCCCATGTGGATGGCAGAAGTCCTCGTACTTGTGCCATCTTCTGCTTTGCCAGGTGCATTAACAGAAGGCTGGATTGGAAGTAGAGCAGCCAGAACTTGAACTAGTGTTTGTATGTGGGCATTGTAGATGGTGAGTTAACCCACTGAACCACAACAGCAGCCCCTTAAATTACCTTAAGGATAGTTATGGTGGCCAGCGCCGTGGCTCAATAGGCTAATTCTCCACCTTGCAGCACCGGCACACCGGGTTCTAGTCCCAGTCGAGGCGCCGGATTCTGTCCCGGTTGTCCCTCTTCCAGGCCAGCTCTCTGCTATGGCCCGGGAGTGCAGTGGAGGATGGCCCAGGTGCTTGGGCCCTGCACCCCATGGGAGACCAGGAGAAGCACCTGGCTCCTGGCTTCAGATCAGCGCGGTGCCCCGGCCACAGCGCGCCGGCTGCGGCAGCCATTGGAGGGTGAACCAATGGCAAAAAGGAAGACCTTTCTCTCTGTCTCTCTCTTTCACTGTCCACTCTGCCTGTCCAAAAAAAAAAAAAAAAAAAGATAGTTATGGTGTCCATAAGGTTACACTGCCCCAGGGCTAGCAGGTATTCTTACAGTAACTCCTGGGCCCATTTTTATTTTTGCTATTAATATGAGTGAATACTGCCTAGAATAGTGTCCTGAAATAAGTCTTAGGGGGGCCAGCTCTGTGGTGCAGCAGGTTAAAGCTGTGGCCTGGAGCGCCAGCATCCCATATTGTCACTGGTTCAAATCCCAGCTGTTCTACTTCCGATCCGTATCTCTGCTAATGGCCTGGAAAAGCAGTAGAAGATGGTCCAAGTCCTTGGGCCCCTGCACCCATATAAGAGATCCTGAAGAAGCTCCTGGCTCCTGGCTTCAGATAGGCTGAGCTCCAGCTCAGCTATTTGGGGAGTGAACCAGTGGATGGAAGACCTGTGTGTGTGTGTGTGTGTGTGTCTACCTCTCTAACTCTTTCAAATAAATAGAAATAAATCTTTAAAGAAAATAGTGTTAGGAATGTCTCCTGGCTGGTGCCGCGGCTCACTAGGCTAATCCTCCGCCTGCAGTACCGGCACACCGGGTTCTAGTCCCGGTCGGGGCGCCAGATTCTGTCCCGGTTGCTCCTCTTCCAGTCCAGCTCTCTGCTAAGGCCCGGGGGTGCAGTGGAGGATGGCCCAAGTCCTTGGGCCTTGCACCCGCATGGGAGACCAGGAGGAAGCACCTGGCTCCTGGCTTCAGATCAGCACAGTGCGCCGGCTGCAGCAGCCATTGTGGAGTGAACCAACAGAAAAAGGAAGACCTTTCTCTCTGTCTCTCTCACTGTCCACTCTGCCTGTCAAAAAAAGAAAAAAAAAAGGAATGTCTCCTTTGTATGGAATTCCCACTGCCATGAAAAGCAGTATTCACATTGGAAAAAGCAGACAGTGGAAGATCTAGAGTAAACAACTATCAACTTAGTTCTGAATTACATGACTAGACTTCCTGAAAGGTTCAGTGTCACCCTGACCATTTCCTTATAGGCACAGATGTTGAAACACAGCAATGCTCCAAAAGGAATACTCAGTTCTATAGTGCATTCTGTGTCTTTCCTAAAAGCTAGGAGTCTTTTTGCTAAATTAGTGAATATCAGGTGCAAGTTGAAAGTTTGCATTTCCTAACATCTTTTATTTATGCCTAGATGATGAATCAACTGGACTATTCAACAAATGAAGAAAATCCTGTGATTACTGGTGAACAGATTGTCCCTCAATGATATTATATGGACCTGCAATAATAATGTGTCACTGATTTTCTACAAATAGAGTTTGACTTTTTAGATTGACTTTTGAATTAACATTCTGAAAGAATCTTCAGTAATATGCTTGCAAATATATATTTTTATGAGCTGGTACTGACAATTATAAATAGTTAAAATGCATTACTTTTGATTATGTTAAAGTTGTGCCTTCACACTAAATAAAAACATATGGCCTGTGTCATTTCCAAGATGTATTATATACAGTATATTTTTCTAAAAACATGCTTTGACCCACCCTTATACTTTTCTTAATGGAGTCTGTGTCTTTCAACTCTTAATGATAGATTCTGTCAGAATGGGTTTCTGAACAGATTTTATTGTTAAGGAATTGTGCGTATTTATCTGTCTATAGAAATAAATAGTTAATATCATGGAAAAGGGCAGTTCAATGGTAAAAATTTGCTTTCTCCACAGAGGTTAGAAATATATAATTTGGAAATAAATATAAGTGAATATTTTTGTAGTATAAATTATTTTTTAAAACCCCCACTCTTTTTGAATTTAAGAACCTAAATTACTTCAGACTGTCTACATACTATATCTGAGGACCTTTCCGGATGTAGAGAAACATAATAAATAGCACCAGTCAGGAAAAGGACACAGAAATGGAAATAGGGTTCTTAGTGGTCTGCTGTTTTCTTAAGGTGTAGCTTGGATTTCTGTACTAACATGAAGTTTCACTTTGGAATTGCTGATATTTGAAATTTGGTTCCATTAATGCTAAGGTTTGATGTTTTTTAAAAATTATTTTTCTTATCAAATTATAGATTAATATATATGGCTTGTTGTTTGAGTGTGACATCCCTGACCTTCCCCCACCCCTCCCCTTTTTAGTTTCCTGATTTCCGCTCCTTCCTCCATGGCTAACCACTGTTAACTTTGGTTGAATATGGAGGAAAGAATTGAAGATAAAAGGCAAGAGATTGTGTGTTCATTTCTTTTTAATTACAAGTAAGAGTTTGAGTAATATATTTCAGCTCAAGACACTGGGAATAGATTTAGACCAATTTGTCACTCTGGTACCTTCCAACTTGGAAAGATTGTTTCTCATTCTTTGCTAAAACAATGTGAACAGACCTAGTCTTTGATTCTAAAGCCCATTCAACTTATTAAAAGATAAAACTAGTGCCTCTTAAAATGGGTAAGACTTTGATGTTTGAACTAAATTTAATATTAGGTTATTTTGTTTAATTGTTAATTTCTGTTGAGTAAATTACAAGCAGATAAGTGGCATTGACCACTGCCCCTCTTTCATATGATTTTGGTACCTTTCATTTATAACAAATGACCTGCCTGAATAGCAAGAGTTAATTCTGCCTCTTCTGTATCACTTGAATTTTTTCCAAGTAATCTAACTTATTTGGCAGACTCTGATAGAGAAAAGAACAGGTTAAGTGCCGTTGAAAAACTCCAACTCTATTTCTATTTATGGTATCAATAAAATGTCTGCCAAAATACAGCTTTTTTAGTAAACTTGCCTGCACTGTTATCTTAGCTTTATGATATTCAAAAGCCTCAACATTGAAATTTCTCATTTTTAAAAAGATTATTTATTTACCTGCTATGCCACAGTATCAGCCCCTAAATTCCATTTTTTACCACATTGAAATAAAATATTTTCTAAAAATAATTTTGTTTCATTAAATAATTAGTATTTTAATTTCTTTATATAGGTTTTTCTCCAGAATAACGTTTACTAATGCATCTAGAAATCTAAAATCTGAATTGTTTGATACAAACTCTGCTTTATACAACCATTATTTATCAGGAAGTTAAAAGCTTGTTTTTGTGTGCTGTTAAAATTTTATTGATTGAATAGAAATGAGAAGGGGGTGGCATTGTGGTTCAGTGGCTTAAGCCACTGCCTGCAATGCCAGCATCCCCCAAGTCCCAGCTGCTGCGCTTCCAATCCAGGCTCCCTGCTAATGCACCTGGGAAAGCAGTGAAAGATGGTCCAAGTCCTTGGCCCCTGGACCCACATGGGAGACACAGTTGGAGCTCCTGGCTTCTGACTTCAGCCTGGCCCAGCCATTTGGGGAGTGAACAAGTGAATGGAAGATCTCCCTCCACCCCCCTCTCCCTCTCCCCCTCCCCCTCCCTCCCTGTCCCTCTCCTTTTCCCTCTCTCTTTCTCCCTCCCTCCCTCCCTACCTCTCTCCCTACCTCCCTCTCTCATTCTCTCTCCCCTTCTCTCCCTCTCTAACTGCCTTTCAAGTAAATAAAAAATCTTAAAAAAAAAAGAAAAATAGAAATAGGGGCTAGCATTGTGGCATAACGGGTAAAGCCATCGCGTGCAACAATAGTATCCCATCTAGGCACCTGTTTGAGTCTCAGCTGCTCCACTTCCGATCCAGCTCCCTGCTAATGGCCTGGGAAAGCAGTGGAAGATGGCCCAAGTTCTTAGGCCTGTGCCAACCACATGGGAGACTTGGAAAAAGCTCCTGGCTTTGGCCTGAGCCAGCTCTGGCCGTTGTGGCCATCTGGGGAGTGAACCAGTGGATGGGAGATCGCACTCTGTTTCTTCCTCTTTCTCTCTCTGTAGCTCTGCCTTTCAAATAAAATAAATCTTTTTAAACAAATAGAAATAAGGAACTGTGAAAACTTTTTAAATTTTTCCATCCTCAATGTCAACTTTATATTATCCTTAACCCTCCTTCTAGCATCCTATCTGAAAATAGTTAGAGAAATTAAAATAAAGCACAGAAATAGTTTATTGTGGGAATCAAGATAAACAAAAGATAGGGTAGGTAAAAATTCGGCTTTTACTCCCCTAAATGTCCATAATGGCCAGGGCTGTGTTAGACCAAAGCCAGGAGCTGGGAACTCAACCCGAGTCTCCTACATGGGTGGCAGGAACCCAACTATTTGAGCCACCACCACTGCCTCCCAGAGTCTACGTTAGCAGGAAGCTGGAATCAGGAGCCAGAGGCAGGACTCAAACAGAGGCATTCTAATATGTGTTGGAGGCATCTTAGCATAAGGCCTAACGCCTACCCCTGCCACCAGTAACTTTTAAAGGGAAGAGAAGCTGCTTCTGTTTTTGTTTCTGTTTCTCCTAAACATGTCTTTGAAACAATGTGGTATTGATACTTACTGGGAAAAGAAACCATTACTTAAAAATTACCTAGGAACATTTTTGTGGCTTATCAAACAGTAACTATCAAATTATTATGCAGATAATTTTTGCCTCAATTTAGTTCAGCAAAAATAAATAAGAGGCTGTGAAGACTTTGATATATTAATACTTCCGTATTATATTTTCTTCTAGATTGAAGGTTTTTTGTTTAGCAGTTCTTTATTAGTAAAGTCTGTAATTTATTTATCTTTTGAAGGAGGAAAAATTCAACCTATCTTCCATTGGCATTAGTGTACTTTAATTGTTCATAGATTTTGGTGAAACAGTGTACTTATAATAAATGCAAATGAGCTTTCCAGTTTTATTTACTCCTTCAAATTCTGGACAAGCATGAAGTTACTTTTACATTTGACTTAGAGATATTTGAATTACTTTATTTAAGCTTGGTCTCTAAAATTCCAGGCAGGTCTCAGCCAATGAAATTTCAAAAAACAAAGGAATTTATTTCAGATGAGTGGAAGCTACTGATTTGAAATTTCTCATTTTATTAACAAGGAAAAATATTGAAGTTATTCAAGATAATGCCAGCTGGCCAGTTCTATAACTTAAAAAAAATGTCACCACCCTGTTTACTTCAGAGAACAGTTTCAAAGAGGGCTGTATGAGGATAATGCAAATAAAATAAAAGTACTGACTATAGACCATTGTATGCATTCTAGAAGAAAGATACTCTAAATTCAAAAGATCTGAATCAAATTACTCAATCTTTTGAATTTGATTCTCTACTGTAGAACTTATGCTACATTACCAAATTTTCAGAGTGAAGAAAAGTCATTGACAGAGTAATATATAAACCATATTGTAGTGAAGTCCATTAATGTAAGTTTCCTTGTTTAGTGTCTTCATTTTTAGGGTACCCTTTGTATATGAAAAGGTTCATTGAGGGGGACATTTTTAAAACTAAATTTTTAGACTAGTCTTTCATTATTGACAATTCAGGGTCAACTGAACAAAGGTAGAATATTTAGTGTCACTATGTGGCTCTTTGATTAGGCATGAAAAGTACTGTAAACAAGTTTTGTATTCCTCTGGAAAACAGATATTTTTAATATCGAAGAGGTTATCTAGTTAGCCTGCAGCATTTTACAATAGGCTAAGTCAAAGTGAATTAGATCATTTTTGCCTGTTTTATACCTTCTGTTGTATTTTTACACTTTGATACATAACTTAGTGTAAATTAATACTTTTGTAACACTACTAGGCTTTATTTTTTTATGGAAAATGATTTAAAATTTTTAAATATTTGAAGTGTTAACTTAGCAATATTTTAAACTATTGTGTGCCAGTACTGACAAGAAAAAAATTTTTATGTATTGTATTCCCTTTGGTATTCAATAAATTTCTATTTTAAAGTAAAATTTGTGTTTGTTTTCAATGATGAAAAATAATAGAATATGAACTGAAAGTTAACCAGATCATGCTCACAAGATGCAAAAATGATATTGATGGTGGCTGGTGTTATCTGATAATAGTGGGTAAAGCCACTACCTGCATCCATATGGATGCCAGTTCAAGTCCCAGCTGCTCTACTTCTGATCCAGCTCCCTGCTTATGCACATGGGAAACAGCTGAAGATGACCCAAGTGCCTGGGCCCCTGCACCCACATGGGAAACCCAGAAGAACCTCCTGGCTTCAGCTTGGCCCAGACCTGGCCATTGTGGCCATTTGGAGAGTAAACCAGCTACTGGAAGACCTTTCTCTCTCCCTCTCCCTCCCTCCCTCCCCCCTCTTCCTCCTTCCCTTCCTCTCCTCCCCCTTTCTCTAACTCTGCCTTTCAATAAATCTTTTTTAAAAATGCTAATGACTCTTAGGAAGTTGTGTACTTATTTAGGTCTGACAGATTATCCTTAAAACCTAATGGTATTTATTAGATGTTTCTATTAATATATAAGTGCTGTTACATTAATCTAACACATGATATATAAATTAATACTTTATTATACAGCTAGGCTTTATATTTTTGTGGAACATAATTTAAAAATTTAAATAATTTATTGTATGTATGAACTCTTTTTAAAGTATATTACCTCCTATGGTGAACATTCTTGGTATTTGCAGCCCTGCTGGTGGTGGTGGTCCCACAAGTTACCAGAATTCTTGCTGCCATTGTGCTGTCTTCTTAACTCCAATGGGATTGGCCTAGATATGTATCTCCTTTGTCTTCACATCTTGAGAAAGACCTTTTCTCCCCTCCCTGCCAAAGCAGAGGAACCTTGTTGCCTCTTGTGGGCCCTTTGGAAAGAGGCCTAAGTGGACAGGGAATCAGATGCTAGGACACTGAGCTGAGAAAGGAGACTTCCCATTGTACTCAAGAATCTTTTGTAGTTCCCATGATATGTTTCCTTTTTTTTTTTTTTTTTTTGACAGAGTGCACAGAGAGAGAGACAGAGAGAAAGGTCTTCCTTTGCCGTTGGTTCACCCTCCAATGGCCGCCACGGCCGGCGCACCCTGCTGATCCGATGACAGGAGCCAGATATTTATCCTGGTCTCCCATGGGGTGCAGGGCCCAAGTACTTGGGCCATCCTCCACTGCACTCCCGGGCCACAGCAGAGAGCTGGACTGGAAGAGGGGCAACCGGGACAGAATCCGGCGCCCTGACTGGGACTAGAACCCCGTGTGCTGGCACCACAAGGCGGAGGATTAGCCTAGTGAGCTGCGGCGCCGGCCCATGATATGTTTCCATTAAATAGTCAGTCTACAAATAATCCTCGAATGTATTGAATAAATTATTTTCCTCTTTAAATGTTTTAATATGAACAGCTGGTTAAGAGTAAATTGTCCATATTTTTTGTTAGGTTGTAGGCCTTGTAAACGGTCTAATGTGTGTGGTGAGAGTAAAGAGAAAAATATTTAATGAGCTGAAGTTTAGGTAAAATTAATGCTCTCTAAAAAATATGTTTATTAGCTTGAAATTCATTTTCTTGAAATAGCGGGTAAGACAAAGACTACAGAGTCTAGATCTATAGTTTTCAACTTGTTTTGTTGTGACTCTTAGCCGAATAATACACAGCAAATTACATTGAAAATAAAGCAGGGGCCTGGCGCTGTGGCACAGCAGGTTAAAGCCCTGGCCTGAAGCACTGGCATCCCATGTGGGTGCCAGTTCTAGTCCCAGCTGCTCCTCTTCCAATCCAGCTCTCTGCTTTGGCCTGGGGAAGCAGTACAAGATGGCCCAAGTCTTTGGGCCCCTGCACCCACGTGGGAGACCCAGAAGCTCCTGGCTCCTGGCTTCAGATTAGCACAGCTCCAGCCGTTGTAGCCATCTGGGGAGTGAACCAACAGATGGAAGACCCCTCTCTGGTTCTACCTCTCTCTGTAACTCTGTCTTTCAAATAAATAAAATCTTGAAAAAGAAAAGAAAAGAAAGCAAAGGTTAAAATACTATGTCACAGAAAAGCATTAATACTAGCAAGTGAAAGCAATGGCCAGTTCTAGACAACACTAATGGTAAATACTAAAAAATGTTTGTAAATTCCAACTACCTGCATGTGAGCTCTTAGAATAGAAGTTTTGCACTTGGATTAACAGGCAGATCTCTAAACAGAATCCTGGAGAGGGATATCTGTAAAGTGTAATGAGGAACTCTGTCCATTTTGTGCTGCCACAACAGCATCTCTAAGACTGGGTCATTGTTCAGGAGTAGATTCGATTGTTAACGTTCTGGGGGAAGTCCAGGGTCAAGGGGCCAGCATCCGCTAGGGGCTTTCATGATGTGTCATCTCATGGTGGAAGGCAGAGGGGAGAGTACTCATGCCAGAGACTGAGGCGGGCATGAACTCATTTTTTATACCCAACTCACTGTTAAAATAAACTCACAAGAAAATGATGTTTGTTCATTCCTGAAGGCAGAGCCCTCATTACCTAACCACTTTTTATTAGGCCTGGCCACCCAGTGTTGAACTGGGGATTCTTTCCAGCACGTGAACTTTGGGGGTATTCTAACCACAGCAGGCACTAATTCTCACAGCTCTTAAGAAATCATGGGTAAATAGTTCTTAGTCATTCTCTTGAAAACAACTTTCCAATTTAGATCCAATGGTCACTTCTCTAGGTTAAGAGGGAAAGGGTGGCTGGCGCCGCGGCTCACTAGGCTAATCCTCCCCCTTGCGGCGCCGGCACACTGGGTTCTAGTCCCGGTTGGGGCACCCAATTCTGTCCCGGTTGCCCCTCTTCCAGGCCAGCTCTCTGCTGTGGCCCGGAAGGGCAGTGGAGGATGGCCCAAGTGCTTGGGCCCTGCACCCCATGGGAGACCAGGAGAAGCACCTGGCTCCTGGCTTCGGATCAGCGCAGTGTGCTGGCCGCAGCACGCCTGCCGCGCCGGCCATTGGAGGGTGAACCGACGGCAAAAGGAAGACCTTTCTCTCTGTCTCTCTCTCTCACTGTCCACTCTGCCTGAAAAAAAAGAAAAAAAGAGGGAAAGTGTGGGGAGCAATTCGGACTAGACTAAGTTACTGGAATTAAGATTTATTCTATGCATCTGCTCTCCCACAATATGGCGCTGGGAGAGAAGAAAACAGCTTCTACACAGCTGCCTCCAGTTCAGCCAATAAACTGTAGGACTTGCTCCTGATTGGAGGAGAGCAGCGTACTCGGCGTGTGGGTAGCAGAGTTGGGATTGGTGGAAGAGGACTATATAGGAGGAGAGAGACGGCATGCACCAGGAACATCTAAGGGGAACATCTAAGGGGAACACCTGTGCAGCCCTCGAGAGAGCCGGCCGGCGGTGTGCCGCTCCCCTGCGGAAGTGGGGAATGTGGCAGGGGGAACCGCCCTTCCACGGAGGTGGAAGGGATAGTAGCCAACCTGGGAAGAACCAACAGCAAACCCGGGGAGGGCCGAGCAGACAGAAGAACAGCGCAGGGTCCTGTGTCGTTCCTCCACGAAGAGGGGGAGCGACATAATGGTGCCGTGACTCGGATATGAAGCCTAGGCAGGGTTTAGTGTTGCTCCTCCACGAAGAGGGGGAGCGACAGGAAAGGGTATCAACTGGATTCTAGTTATTAACTACCTATACATAGGCTCTGTTGCCTATTAATATAGAAAGCCAAGTAATTTTTTGTGTGAAAAATGCTTTACACATTTATTATGTGTAAGTGGAACACTTTTCTATTGAAGTCTCATCAATTATTTACAAAACCCATCCTGCTACTTTCAGTGCAGAGAAGATAAAATTCACAAAAGTAATTGCCAAGTCTTCTCCGTTCTGTCTTCCACATGATTCAAAAGAGTCCTGGACTCGCCATCCCCACTGCTACTAACTCTGCTTAGTCCATCTGTACCATAACAGGCTCGTAATTGATCTTCCACATCACAGCCAGTTATCTTTCTGAGATGGAAATATGAGTATGCCAGTAGTTTAGAAAAAGCTTTAGCAGCACTTAATTTACCTAAGAATTGTCCATAATACCTTTTTTTAAAAGATTTATTTATCATTTGAAAGGCAGAGTTACAGAGAGGCGGAGAGAGGTCTTCCATCTGCTGGTTCACTCCGCAAATGGCCGCAACAGTCGGAGCTGGGCCAGTCCAAAGCCAGGAACCAGGAGCTTCTTTTGTGTCTCCCATATGTTTGCAAGGACCCAAGGATGTGGGCCATCTTCCACTGCTTTCCCAGGCCATGGCAGAGAGCTGGAAGTGGAGGAACTGGTCTTGAACCAGTGCCCAGATGGGGTGCTGGCACTGCAGGAGGCGGCTTTACCTGCTACGCCACAGCACTGGCCCCAGCCCATAATCCTTCATGTTTTTAAGGCATGAATTGGGGATGGGAGGTAGGGGCCACTTTTCCTCACTCAAACTCACCAATCTGCCCAAAAGATTTCTGTGGCCAAATGTGTGGCAGTTTTCTCCATTCTCTAAGCAAGTCTTCCTTCAGCAGTAGGCACCAGCTGCGCCTCCAACTTGATTCAATTCCATTTTGATAAGTATGTGGAGATAGCATTAGATCCCACAGGTTGAAGGGTCAATCCCATGAAATTGTCCCCCACTTCAGATGCCAATCCATAGACCCAGGTTGTTTGACCTGTGCTTCTAATCAGGGTACCTATGAGCCCAACTTGGATTTGATTAACTTGCTAGTGTGGTTCACAGAATCAGGAAACATGTTTGCTGGCTTACCGTAAAGGATAAGCAAACAGTTGAAGAAGGGGTACAGAGAGAGCTTCCATGCCACATCAGGGAGCATCGCCTTCCAGGAATCTCTGCATCCGAACTCACTGAACTCAGTCTTTTGGAGTTAGGAAGCTTCACTGCGCAGGCATGGTTGAATAAATCATTGCATATTGAGGATCAGCTCAAACTTCAACCTCTCCCCGATCCCTAGAGGCTAGGGAACGGGGCTAAAAGTCCCTATCTGTAATCCTGCTCTGATCTTCCCAGAGGGTAGCTCCCATCCTGAGGCAACAGGGGGAGTCACCAATGTATTCGCGCACAAAAGAACACTTAGTGCATTGCAGACTGCAAAGATTTTAGAAGTTATAGAGCAGGAAAGGGGGAGGGTGAAGACCAGGTCCATGTTTCATGAGATCACATGGCCTGCCCCTCTTCATTACCAACTTCATCTCCCATCATTTTCCTTCATTTTTTTCTCCTTAGACTTATGGTGTGATAGATGTTTTCTCTGTTAGAATTCTTGTGAATCTTAGAAAATTGACATTTTGGTCATGATTCATATAACTATACTTTGGCAACGCTAACTCCACTTGAGTTTTTCTTGTAATACAGGTTGTAACTGAGCCAAGTCACTGGCTGATAACAAGGAGGCCCATCACTTCACACTGCTGGCTGACTGATAGCATGGAGAATGTGCACCAGCATGCAAATGAGGTAGTTGGAGACCAGGACTTTTCCCTTTAAGGCTGACATCTAGAAGCTAAGATAATACTTTCTGGGGCAATAAACACAAGTGCCTTCAAATTGCTAAGATACCTCTCACTATGGCTCTGCAAGAATTCACACCGAAAGCCTTGGAGCACTGCAGGTTTGGCTGGAGTGAAAGACCCCTTCCTTCCTGCTTGATGGCACTGAGAGTCTTTGAGAGTTACCTTATTTTTCCAGACCATTTGAAAAATTTCCTGAATGTGCATATGAAGTTTGGCTCATTACTGGCACTCTGTGCTCAAGTACCATTTTTTGGCCCATTTTTAAAAACGTAGAGAGAGCACATGAGCTGTCATCCACTGGTCCACTGGTTCACTCCCCAAATGACCTCAACAGTTGCGACTGGGCTGGGGTCGAAGCCAGGAGCTGGATCTTCAATCCATGTTTCCCACGTGAGTGGTAGGAACCCAACTACTCGAGTCATCATAGACCGCTTCCTTCTGGGCTCTGAATTATCAAGAAGTTGGGCAGGAGAAGGAGCCTGGAATTGAAGTCAGGTATACTGATTTGGGATGTAGATGTCCACACTGATGTCTTAACTGCTAGGCTAAATGTCCACACATACACCCCCCTTTTGTTTTTAACCTATTTTGCCTTTTCATATATTACTTTTGCTTATTTTTTCTTAATCTGTTGTGTGCATTTCAATAAACCAATTAATTTAGGAGCTGTCTTTGCCTCACTTGGCTTATCCTTTGATTAAAAGGTAAAAGCACCTGCCCTTAGAAAATGTGTAATCCTTAAAGTTAAAAAGCTCACCAGGTATTAGGAAAACTGGGCCACTCTGGCTGGCCAGAGTGACAACTTAACTTCTAGGTGACTCTTTTGTGCACAGGGCTCCCTCCCAGCCTCTATAGACCCTTCAAGTCTCAGCTCAAGTATCACTGGAATGGGAAGATATGAATATGGAAAGAACAAGTACAGAGAATTCCTGTATGGAATTTTGTAACAAAAAGCGGGGGGGGATATGTAGTGGTAGCTATAGGAGATCACGATTGGGGGAAGCCAGTTGCTGGGGGATTATCAAAAAATTATTTATTTATCAGTCCTTAAAGTCTTGGTGTAGTCTTTAGTTCCTGTATCTATAGAATTGTATCACTGCAAACAGATATTTGACTTCTTCCTACTTACATGTCTCTTATTTCTTTCACTTGCCTAATGACTCTGGCTGAAACTTCAGTAGTATGTTGAGTAAGAGCAGTGAGAGTAGACATCCTTGTCTTGTTCTAGGACTTGGAGGAAATGCTTTCAACTTTTCCCCACTCAGTACCAAACTATGAGTTCTTTCACTCTTAGCCTTTATTACGTTGAAGTATGATCTTTCTACACCTAATTTATTCAGGGTATTTTTTTTTTTTGACAGGCAGAGTGGACAGTCAGAGAGAGAGAGAGAGACAGAGAGAAAGGTCTTCCTTTTTTGCCATTGGTTCACCCTCCAATGGCCGCCGCGGCTGGCGCGCTGTGGCCGGCGCACCGCGCTGATCCGAAGGCAGGAGCCAGGTACTTATCCTGGTCTCCCATGGGGTTCAGGGCCCAAGCACTTGGGCCATCCTCCACTGCACTCCCTGACCACAGCAAAGAGCTGGCCTGGAAGAGGGGCAACCGGGACAGAATCCGGCGCCCCAACCGGGACTAGAACCTGTTGTGCCGGTGCCGCAAGGTGGAGGATTAGCCTAGTGAGCCACGGCGCCGGCCTTCAGGGTATTTTTTTTTTTTTTATCGTAGAGGATATTGGATTATATCAAATGCTTTTCTGCATCTATTGAGATAATTATATATTTTTGTCCTTTATGTATTAAAGTTGAGTATTGCATTTATTGATTTATGTATGTTGAGCCACTCTGGCATCATTGAGATAAATCCCACTTTATCTTGGTGAATGATCATTTTTGTGTGTTGTTGGATTTGATTTGCTAGTATTCTGTTGAGAATTTTTGCATCTATGTTCATCAGGGAGGTTGATCTTTGGTTTTTTACTTTTTTACTTTTGTTGTGTCCTTGTTGGTAATACTAGCCTTGTAGCATAAATTTGGAAGGATTCCTTCCTTTTCAGTTTTTAGAATAGTTTGAGAATTAATCTTTCCTTAAAAGTTTGATAAGATTATTAGAATACAAATTTAGTGAAGTTGCAGGATATGAAATCAACATGCAACAATCAGTAGCATTTTTATATACCAGTAATGAATTAGCTGAAAAGGAAATTATGAAAGCAGTCTCCTTCATAATAATTATACAATGAATAAAATAACTAGGAATAAATTTAAGCAGGAACTGAAATCCATCTTCAATGAAAATTACAAAATGCTGATAAAATAAATGGAAAAAGACACATACAAAAAATGAAAGACCTCTCATGTTCATGGGTTAGACATGTTAAAATGTCCATTCTGTATAAGTGATTTACAGATGCAGTGCAATCTCCATCAAAATTCCAATAACATTCTTTGGAGAACTATAAAAAACAATCCCAAAATTCATAGGCAAGCACAAAAGACCCCAAATAAACAAAGAAAACATGAACAAGAAGAACAAAGATGGAGACATTATAACACCTGATTTCAAGACATCCTACAGAACTAGAGTAACCAAAGCATGTAGTACTTGCATAACAATAAGCTCATAAACTAAGGGAACAAAATAAAGATCCCTGGAATAAATTCATGCATCTATAGTGAGCAAGGGCACCAAAACAGGGTACACTGTGGCACAGAGGGTTAAGCCTTTGTTTGCAATAATAGCGTCTCATATCGGAGCACTGGTTTGAGTCCCAGTTGCTTCTGTTTTGATCCAGCTCTCTTTAATGTGCCTAGGAAAACAACACAAAATGGCTTAAGTACTTGGACCCTTGCCATCCACATGGGAAACCCAGATGGAGTTCCTGGCTCCCAGTTTTGGCCTGGATCAGTCCCAGTCTTTGTGACCATTTGGGGAGTGAACCACCAGATGGAAGTTCTCTTTCTTTCTGTCTCTCTCTCTGTGTCAACCTGCCTTTCAAGTAAATAAATAAAATAAAGTTTTTTTAAGGCACCAAAAATGTCCAATAGTGAAAGTATAGCCTCTTCAATGACTGGTACTAGGAAACTAGATATCCATATGAAGAAGACTGAAGTTTTTATCTCTTACTCTATATGAAAATAAATTCAAAATGGATCAAAGGACAAAATGCAGGACATGAGACTACAAAAGGAAAACATAGGGGAAACACTTCAAGACTTTGGTATAGACAGTGGTTTTGTGGGTAAGACTCCAATAGCATAGGCAACAAAAGCAAAACTAGACAAATGGGATTATATAAAATCAAGAAACTACTGTACAGCTAAGGACTGAAAAGAAAACACACAGAATGGAAGAAAATATTTGCAAACTATATGTCTGACACAGATTGATACCCAGAATATATAACCAACTAAAAAAAACTTAACAACAAAATTACAAATTATCCAATTTAAAGATAGCCAAATGGGATGGATGGTTGGCTTAGCAGTTAGAATGCTGCTTCAGACACTTGCATTCCATATCGGAGTACCTGGGTTTGAGTCAATTGTCCCAATTCCAACTTCCTGCTAATGTACACCCTGGGAGGTAGCAGGTAATGCCTCAAGTTCGTAGGTCCCTGCCACCAACATGGGAGACTTGGACTTAGATCCCACCCTCTGCTGCAGTAATTTGGGGAGTACACCAGCAGATGAGAGATCTGTCTGTGTCTTTCAAATAAATAAATAGACATGTAAATGGGAAAATAATGTGAACAGACATTTCTTGAAAGAATACAACTGGACGGGGCTGGTCTGTGGCACAGTGGGTTAACACCCTGGCCTGAAGCGCCACCGTCCTATATGGGCACCAATTCTAGTCCTGGCTGCTCCTCTTCTAACCCAGCTCTCTGCTATGGCCTGGGAAAGCAGTACAAGATGGCCCAAGTCCTTGGGCCCCTGCACCCGTGTGGGAGACCCAGAAGAAGCTCCTGGCTCCTGGCTTCGGATCGGCGCAGCTCTGGCGGCCATGTGGGGAGTGAACCATCAGATGGAAGACCTCTCTCTCTCTCTCTGCCTCTCCTCTCTCTGTGTAACTATGACTTTCAAATTAATAAACAAATCTTTTTTTAAAAAAAGAATACAACTGGACAACAAATGCATGAAAAAATGCTCAATATTATTAACCATCAAGGAAGTGCACATCAAAACCAAAATGAGATATCATCTCACACTTTTTAGAATGGCTATTATCTAAAAGAAAAAAAAATGTTCTGATGAGAATGAGAATTTTTTTTTTTTTGACAGGCAGAGTGGACAGTGAGAGAGAGAGACAGAGAGAAAGGTCTTCCTTTGCCGTTGGTTCACCCTCCAATGGCTGCCACGGCTGGTGTGCTGCGGCCGGTGCACCATGCTGATCTGATGGCAGGAGCCAGGTGCTTCTCCTGGTCTCCCATGGGGTGCAGGGACCAAGTACCCAGGCCATCCTCCACTGCACTCCCTGGCCACAGCAGAGAGCTGGACTGGAAGAGGGGCAACCGGGACAGAATCCGGTGCCCTGACCGGGACTAGAACCCGGTGTGCCAGCGCCGCTAGGCGGAGGGTTAGCCTATTGAGCCGCAGCGCAGGCCCAAAAGAAACTCTTGTATACTGCTGATGAGAATGTAAACTAATATAGATATTTTGGAGAACAATATGGAAGTTCCTCAAAAAGCTAAAAGTAGGTCTACAATATGACCCAACCGGGTACATATCCAAAGCAAAGAAATTAGCAAGTCAAAGAGATAACCTGCACTCCCATGTTTATTGTTGCACTATTCGTAATAGCCAAGATATGGACTCAGCCTAGGAGCCCATTGACAGCTGAATGAATAAAAAAAAAGTGCTTTATATATACAATGGAATATTATTCGGTCATAAAAAAGAATGAAATCCTGTCATTTGCAGCAAAATAGAGCTGGAGGATATTGTGTTAAGTGGAATAAGCAAGGCACAGAAAGACAAATGCCACATGTTCTGTATCAGATGTGAAAGCTAAAAAAATGGTAAAAATAAAGTGTTGATCTGAATGTGTAGAATAGTAATTCCTAGAAGTTGGAAAGAGTAGGGAAGAGGAGGGAGAGTGGGAGGTTGGATAAGGGGCAGCAAAAAGGAATAAGTTTCAGTGTTACACAGCACGGCAGGATGACTACAGTTCCCAGTAACCAGGATATATTTTATGAAGAACCAGAAGAGGAGCGCTCAAAGGCTCCAAACATAAGAAATAAGGAGACGTAAATGCTAATTACCACGATTTGATCAGCCATGCTGAATAAGTGTCTGGAGACACTATATCCCATAAACAACTGTAATTATTACTTATAAAACAAAACAGTATAAAATCCATGTAGAATATACAGATTAAAGTGTGAGTGTGTGTATAAATATATATAAAAGAAATAGGTGTGTGGGGCCAGCACTGTAGGCAGGTTAAGCCTCCACTTGTGTTGTAAGAATCCTCTATGAGGATCCAGTGCCGTGGCGCACTAGGTTAATCCTCCGCCTGCAGCACAGGCATCCCATATGGGCACTCGGTTCTAGTCCCGGCTGCTCCTCTTCCAGTCCAGCTCTCTGCTGTGGCCCAGGAGGGCAGTGGAGGATGGCCCAAGTGCTTGGGCCCCTGTACTCACATGGGAGACCAGGAAGAGGCACCTGACTCCTGGCTTTGGATTGGCGTAGCTCCAGCCGTGGTAGCCATTTTGGGTGTGAACCATTGGATGGAGGACCTTTCTCTCTCTCTCTCTCTCTCTCACTGTCTGTAACTCTACCTGTCAAATAAATAAATCTTTTAAAAAAAAAAAAAGAATCCTCTATGAGTCCTGGCTTCAGTCCCAGCTACTCTGTTTCGGATCCAGCTCCCTGCTGATGTGCCCGAAAAAGCAATGGAAGATGACCCAAGTACCTGAGTCCCTGCCACCCATGTGCAGGACGTAAATGGAGTTCCAGGCCCCTGGCTTTGGTTTGGCCCAGACCCTGCCATTACGGCCATTTGGGAAGTGAACCAGCAGATGGAAAAGCTCTCTCTCTGTCTCTCTGTCACTCTGCCTTTCAAATAAATAAAATAAACCTTCTTAAAATTGATTTTTTTTAAAAAAGATTGCTTATTCATTTGAAAAAGTGACAGAAAGAGGGAGAGACAGAGACATCTTCATCCACTGGTACATTCCCCAAATGGCTGCAACAGCTAAGATTGAGCCAGACTGAAGCCAGGAACTTCTTTCGGGTCTTCCACATGGGTGTAAGAGCCCAAGACATTGGGCCATCTTCTGCTGCTTTCCCAAGTGCATTAGCAGGGAGCTTAATTGGAAGTGGAGTAGTCAGGACTCGAACCAGTGCCCATATTTATTGCATTTGAAAGAATTACAGAGGGGGAGAGACACAGAGAGATCTTTGATCTGCTGATTTGCTTTCCAAATGGCTGCAATGGCCAGGGCTGGGCCAGCCAGTCAAGAGTCAGCTTCATCCAGATCTTCCATGTGGGTGCAGGGACCCAAGCATTTGAGCCATCTTCCGATGCTTTTCCAGGCACATTAGCTGGGAGCTGGATTGGAAGTGGAGCACCTGGAGCTCAAACTGGTGCCCATTTGGGATGCCAGCCTCACAGATGGTGGTTTAAGCCACTGTATTGCAACACCAGCCCCGTCAAATAAATAAATTTAAAAAAAATATATTTATTTATTTGAAAGGCAGAGTTACAGGGATGAGAGAGAGAGAGAGAGAGAGAGAGAGAGGTCTTCTAGCCACTGGTTCACTCTCCAAATGGCCACAATGGCCAGAGCTGGGCCAATCCGGAGCCAGGACTTTCTTCCGTGTCTCCCACGTGGGTGCAGGGGCCCAAGGACTTCAGCCATCTTCTATCACTTTCCCAGGCCATAGCAAAGAGCTGAATTGGAAGTAGGGCAGCTGGGATTCAAACCTGCTGGCATTGCAGGCAATGGCTTTACCTGCTATGCCACAGCACTGGCTCCTTAAATTTTTTTTTTAATTTTATTTTTTATTTTTTATTATTTTTGACAGGCAGAGTGGACAGTGAGAGAGAGAGACAGAGAGAGAAAGGTCTTCCTTTGCCGTTGGTTCACCCTCCAATGGCCGCCGCTGCAGCCGGCGCACCGCGCTGATCCGATGGCAGGAGCCAGGATCCAGGTGCTTTTCCTGGTCTCCCATGGGGTGCAGGGCCCAAGCACCTGGGCCATCCTCCACTGCACTCCCTGGCCATAGCAGAGAGCTGGCCTGGAAGAGGGGCAACCGGGACAGAATCCAGCGCCCCAACCGGGACTAGAACCCGGTGTGCCGGCGCCGCAAGGTGGAGAATTAGCCTATTGAGCCACGGCGCCGGCCTTCCTTAAATTTTTTTTAAAAGAAAAATAAGGCCGGCACCACAGCTCACTAGGCTAATCCTCCACCTGTGGCGCTGGCACTCCGGGTTCTAATCCCAGTCAGGGCGCCGGATTCTGTCCCAGTTGCTCCTCTTCCAGTCCAGCTCTCTACTGTGGCCCAGGAGGGCAGTGGAGGATGGCCCAAGTCTTTGGGCCTGCACTCGCATGGGAGAGCAGGAGAAGCACCTGGCTCCTGGCTTCAGATCAGCACAGTGTGCTGGCCGCAGCGGCCATTGCAGGGTGAACCAACGGCAAAGGAAGACCTTTCTCTCTGTCTCTCTCTCTCACTGTTCACTCTGCCTGTCAAAAAAAAAAAAAAAGAAAAAGAAAAAGAAAGAAAATGACCTTTTGCTCATATGTGTATGTATGTGTTTCCCAAGCCACATTCAGTTACAAGAACTTTTAAATAATTATTTAAAAGAACAAGGACCTATGCTACACTCATACTAACACCTTTTCACTATCGTTTATCCACCTCAAGTCTTCATGTCCCTCCTTACCCAGCTTACACTTCATAGTCAATCACTTATACTCACTCCTTCACGTACAGCCTACATTTCTTTGTTTCTCTCTCATTTATTTGAATCTCCTTGGCTACATCAGTCCTGTCTCACTTCAACATTGCACCTGAGAAAAGAAAAAAGGGAAAAGGGAAAAGGGAAAAGGGAAGGAAAGGAAAGGAAAGGAAAGGAAAGGAAAGGAAAGGAAAGGAAAGGAAAGGAAAGGAAAGGAAAGGAAAGGAAAAATTTACATCATCAGTCAACCTAAACACAGAGACTACAAAAGTAAAAAGGGCTTTATTAAAGTCTTAGGGCTTGTAATTCAAGAGGGTTGGGTTCAAACACTGAATCAGTGTTCTAAGGAAGTCAAGTTTAGTGGAAACTTCTATGGGCTATTTATTGAATGTTGAGAAGAATCAGATGCTACATAACCAATAGAAGATAAAAAGAGACGTATAAACAGAACAGAAATGTCCCTAAAACAAGAGTTTGATAACCTCTTGATATGCATGTGGAATCTGAGTCCAATGTTGTTCTCATTGTTTCTGATGCTGGTAGTCAAAGGTTGAAGGTGAAGGTCACATTCCAGGCAGCAGCTGCAAGTCCTGCTCCCTGATGGCCTTCCAACTCAATTGGAAAGAGCTCTCCAGTGTTGCCTTTGTTGTAATTTTTCTTTTCTTTTCTTTTCTTTTCTTTTCTTTTCTTTTCTTTTCTTTTCTTTTCTTTTCTTTTCTTTTCTTTTCTTTTCTTTTCTTTTCTTTTCTTTTCTTTTCTTTTCTCAGGTGCAATGTTGAAGTGAAACAGGACTGATGTAGCCAAGGAGATTCAAATAAATGAGAGAGAAGCAAAGAAATGTAGGCTGTACGTGAAGGAGTGAGTATAAGTGATTGACTATGAAGTGTAAGCTGGGTAAGGAGGGACATGAAGACTTGAGGTGGATAAACGATAGTGAAAAGGTGTTAGTATGAGTGTAGCATAGGTCGTTATTCTTTTAAATAATTATTGGGTTCAGAATGTTTGAATAGGCCGGCGCTGCGGCTCACTAGGCTAATCCTCCGCCTTGCAGCGCCGGCACACTGGGTTCTAGTCCCGGTCAGGGCGCCGGATTCTGTCCCGGTTGCCCCTCTTCCAGGCCAGCTCTCTGCTGTGGCCAGGGAGTGCAGTGGAGGATGGCCCGAGTGCTTGGGCCCTGCACCCCATGGGAGACCAGGAGAAGCACCTGGCTCCTGGCTTCGGATCAGCGCGGTGCGCCGGCTGCAGCGGCCACTTGGGGGGTGAACCAACGGAAAAGGAAGACCTTTTTCTCTGTCTCTCACTGTCCACTCTGCCTGTCAAAAAAAAATTAAAAAAAAATAATGTTTGAATAAATTCCATAAATGGGCAGTGGTGCTCTGGTGGATTGTCAGAAGCTGAAATGAGAAATTGCGATTATTAATAAAGACAAGGTCAACAATGTGTTGTCAAATTAAGTATAGGAAACCAATTAAAATATTTTTTAGAGGTAGATGTGATGGTTAGTTTGTAATTGGAGTTATTTTTTTTTAATATTTATCTTTATTTATTTGAAAAGCAGAGTTACAGAGAGTGAGAGAGATTCTATCCATGGTTCACTTCCCAGATTGCCGCAATAGCTGGACCTGGGCTAGGTTGAAGCCAGGGTCCAGGAGCTTCTTCCAGGTTGCCCACGTGGGTTCTGGGGCCTGAACACTTGGGCCATCCTCCATTCCTTTCCCAAGTGCATTAGCAGGGAGCTAGATCAGAAGCTGGGACTCCAACTGACGCCCACATGAGACGTCTCAGCAGTGGCATTACCCCCACAATGTCTGTTCCATTCATTGAAATTTGACAAACCACATTTTAAATTTTTTATTTTTTAAGATTTAGTTATTTACTTATTTGAGAGGTAGAGTTAGAGACAGGGAGAGACAGAGAGAAAGGTCTTCCATCCACTAGTTCTCTCCACAAACATCTTCAATGGCTGGAGCTGAGCTGATCTAAAGCCAGGAGCCAGGAGCTTCTTCTGGGTCTTGCAAGCAGCTGCAGGGGACCAAGGACTTGGGCCATCTTCTACTGCTTTCCCAGGCCACAGCAGAGAGTGGGATTGGAAGTGGAGCAGCCGGGACTTGAACAGGTGCCCACATAGAATGCTGGCACTGCAGGCAGAGGCATAGCTTATTTTGCTGCAGTGCCAGCTCCAAAAACAACATTTTTTGTGTGTGTATAATTGTGTCCCAAAGTACACTTGGATTATATAAGAAAACATTTTTATATGCTGTACTAAAAAGGAACAAATGACATGATTTCATGATTTAAGTCCTTCAGGTAAGAAAATAAGAAAAAAAATAGGGACCTGGTGTTATGGCACAGAAGGTTAAGCTGTGGCTTGTGACACTAGCATCCCATTTCAGAATACAGGTTCAAGTCTCAGCTGCTCTGCTTCTGATCCAGCTTCCTGCTAATGCTCCTTGGAAGTATCTGGGCCCATGCCAAGTAAAAGACCCCCATGAACTTCCTGGCTCCTGGCTTCAACCTAACCCAGACCTGGCTATTGTAGCCATTTTGGGGGTGTGAACTAGCAGATGAATGAACTCTATCTCTTTGTCTCTCTCTGTCACTCTGCCTTTCAAATAAATCTTTAAAAAAAATATAGGAATCAAGAAAAAATGAGGCCCACGCTGTGGCGTAGTAGGGTAAAGCCTCCGCCTGCGTCGCCAGCATCCCATATGGGTGCTGCTTTGTGTCCTGGCTGCTCCTCTTCCAATCCAACTCTCTGCTTGTGGCCTGGGAAAGCAGTAGAAGATGGCCCAAGTGCCTGGGCCCCTGCACCCACCTGGGAGACCAGGAAGAAGCTCCTGGCTCCTGGCTTCAGATCAGCTCAGCTCTGGCCATTGCAGCCATTTGGGGAGTGAACCAGAGGATGGAAGACCTTTCACTCTGTATGTTTCTCTGTAACTCTACCTCTTAAATAAATGAATAAATCTTTAAAAAAAGGAAAAGTTAAACAATGGTTAAGCAAATGCAATAAAATCTTGATAATCATTAGATCTAGGTGATGGATATACTATCTCTATTGAATATGTAGGAAATGTTTCATTGAATATCTTTGAAAACATTGTTTTATGGAGTTTCAAAAGGGAGAAATATTAGATTGTGCAGTTCATCTTTTATCTGCTTCTTATATTTTTACTCTTTGCTTCAGCTATACGTTTGGTGTTAAGCAAGTGTATTTCAATACTATTCAAAGAACAGAAACAAGTATTCCAATTAACAGCTGGTTGCCTAACTATTTGTTGTTTACATGCTTTGGTTTACTTAGAATTTGAAGTATTGGCTTCCATGATCTTGAAATATATTAGGCTAAATTAGATATCCGAATGTCATGTCTCTGAGCTCTTCATGAAGCAAGATGAAAATCTCTGAAGAATAGTGAGATAAGCATATATATATATATATACACACACACATATATACTTAAACGCACATATATACACTTGTAGGAACTTTGTATCAATACCATTTAACTTGCATTTTAGTATGTTTCTTATCGAACCTTATACTGTTAAAATCTGAAAAAAAAATGCTGTGACATTAAAGAATCTATTTTTGGGGGCTGGCTCTGTGGCACAGCAGGTTAAGCCATTGCCTACAGCGCCAGCATCCCATATGGGCAGCAGTTCCTATCCCAGCTGCTCCACTTCCAATCCAGCTCCCTATTAATGTACCTGGGAAAGCAGCAGAAGATGGCCCAAGTGCTTGGGTCCCTGTACCATGTGAGAGAAGAAGCTCCTGGCCCTTGGCTATGAACCAGCCCAACTCCAGCCATTGCAGCCATTTGGGGAGTGAACCAGCAGGTAGAAGATCTCTGTCTGTAACTCTACCTCTCAAATAAGTAAATACAATCTTTAAAGAAAATTTTATGTGTCAGTATGAATAAATAACAATTCACAATTAAAACCACTAAATAATAATTTAAAATTTGACAGTGAAAATTAAAATCATTATGGGTAGAACCTGATTGTTCATCCTTCTGTTTTGTGGTTGAGTTTCTGCCTCAAACTGAAATTTAAGGATTAGTGTTTTAAATAAATGACATCAGGGCTTTTTTTGTTTTGTTTTTAGTTTTTCAAAAAAATGGTTGAGTCAAATGATTTAGGGATGATTACAGCCTTAAAATTGGTTAAATCAGGGGTGATGTAGGCCTAGCAGTGAGGACAATGGTTCAGATGCTGTCGTCTCGCATCCGAGTGCCTGGGTTTGTCAACACCTGGCTGCAGCACCAGATCCCAGTTTCCTGCTGATGTGGACTCTGGGAACCAGCAGTGGTGATCCAAGAAACTGTACTCCTGCTGCTCATGTGGGAGACGGGGACTGGGTTACCAGCTCCCCACCTTGCCTGCCCCAGCACCACTGCAGACATGTGTGGAGCGAAGGAGCAGATGAGAGCTCTGTCTCCATACAGCATTTTACAAGATAGCACTATATATAAATACAAAATGCAATTGATTTTGAAATTTGTTCAATTGAGAGTTAACTTGGGGTTAGCGCTATGTTGTAGTTGGTAAAGCCGCTGCCTGCAATGCCAGCATCCCACATGGCACCAGTTCATGTCCTGGCTGCTCCACTTCTGATCCAGCTCCCAGCTATCAGCCTGGGAGAGGTGGCAGAGGATGGCCCAAGTGTTTGGGACCCTGCACCCACGTGGGATACCTGAATGAAGCTGCTGGTTCCTGGCTTTGGCCTGGCCCAGCTCTGGCCCATGTGGCTATCTGGGGAGTGAAACAGTGGATGGAAGACATCTCTCTCTCTCTCTCTCTCTCTCTCTCTCTCTTTCCCCCTCTAACTCTTTCAAATAAATAGATAAATCTTAAGAAAAAAAAATGAAAGAGTTAATCAGTTAAGAGTTTGTCATAATTGGATCACTTTAGTCTTAGACCTCACTAAACTCTGTGTCCATTCAAAGAAACCCACACACATATAGTTCAGAGAGGTCCATGTAGTCCCAGCAATATCATTCTCGTCATCACAATGGCTTTGCTAAATTTAAAGAAGAATGTCTCTCTACAGTTTCTGGTAATTTGTTTTAGCACTTACCCAAGTCTACTAACAGGGTGCAGAGTTTCAAAACATTCTTTTTCCCTTTAAAAGGCCAAAGAAAAAGCTATACAAATGTTATTTAGTTGTATATTGTGTAACTAATTAACATATTTACAAATAAGACAAGAAGCTTTTCTTTTTTCTTTTTTAAAGATTTATTTTGAGGCTGGTGCTGTGGCATAGTGGGTAAAGGCACTGTCTGCAGTGCTGGCAGCCCATTTGGGTGCCAGTTTGAGACCCGGCTGCTCCACTTCTGATCCAGCTCTCTGCTATGGCCTGAGAAAGCAACAGAGGATGGCCCAAGTCCTCAGGCTCCTTCACCTGTGTGGGAGACCTGGAAGAAGCTCCTGGCTCCTGGCTTCAGTTTGGCGCAACTCCGCCCATTGCAGCCAACTGGGGAGTAAACCAGCGGATGGAAGACTTCTCTCTCTGCCTCTCCTTCTCTCTCTATGTAACTCTGCCTTTCAAATAAATAAACAAATCTTTTATTAAAAAAGGTTTATTTTATTTATTTGAAAGGCAGAGTTAGAGAGAGAGAGAGAGAGATCTTCCATCCACTGGTTCATTCCCAAATTGGCCTCAACAGCCTGGATTAGATCAGGCTGGAGCCTGGAGCCAGGAGCTTCTGGGTCTCCTACGTGGGTGCAGGAACCTAAGCACTTGAGTCATCCTCCACTGCTTTCACTGGCACATTAGCAGGGAGCTGGGTTGGAAGTGGAGCAGCTGGGACTCAAACCATTGTGCATATGAGATGCCGGTGCTGTATGCGGCAGCTTATCCCACTATGCCACAGTGCAACCCCCAGGAAGCTTGATTTTCATCTGGCCAACTATTCAAGAAATATTTATTAAATGTTTATGAGGGGGCGGGAATTTGGTGCAGTGGTTAAAACACTGCTTAGCATATCAGATTTGATTCCTGGCTCTGCTTCTGATTCCAGCTTATTGCTTATGCACACCTTGGGGGACAGCAGGTGATGGCTCAAGTATGGGAGGCCAAGACTGACTTCCTGGCTCTTGACTTTAGCCTATCCCAGCTGCCACTGTTTGAGGGCATTTGGGAAGTGAACCAGCAGAAAGGAGGTCTCTCTCGATATCTCTCTCTCTCTCTCCTTCTCTCTCTCCCTGCCTTTCAAACATATAAAATAAATAAATAAATAAAAGTTTTTAGACACTTATGATATGCCAGGCAGTGTACTGGAGCAAGAGATTAGTGTTTGAAACATTCCTGGTGTGGTATTTTTAGCTGGCATTTTATAAGCTTTCCACTTGCAAACGAAGTTAATTCTTTTGAAAGTGTGCCTAAGAAAGAAAATCTATTAATCCTCTATCTAAAGTACAACAGAAATTTTTGGAACTGGTTTAATCGCCCTCTACTTAGATAAACAAAGGATTCTGTAATGACTGACCAAACAACTATAAGTATCTAATTTTAAGTGATAGAGTCACATAATATGGAGATTTTATAAGCTGACTTTTGACACTTCAATCAATTTGAATTTCTTTAATGTTGCCAGAATTCTAAGTCATTTCTTTCTGAGTTTGAGGTACAGATCCCCTTCTCAGTTGTCCAAGGACTCACACCAGAGGAAAATGTGTACAGAGAGAAATCAAAGACATAATTAATGTGGAAACAATCACAGGAGCCAATGACTTGGACCTAGTGAGGTAAACAAAGGTCTTTAATTAGCTGATTAAACAGGCTAAGGAACAGCTTTTGTGCAAGTCTGAATCACATATAATCTGTTCCGTATTAGTAGTGACTTACTCAGTTGTGTGTTACTCTCACAAAAGGTAATATAACATAAGGCTTAAGGACACAGACTCTGAAATTAGACCGTAATGGTTGAAACCCTGGCTCGGCCCTGTGCGTCAATGTCCTCTTCTGCATAATGGGATAACAATAGTATCTGGCTCTCAGGGTTGAGAGGACTTACTAAGTTAATAGATGTTCAATGACTGCACCAGCACCTGGCAAGTGGAAGCCACACAATAAACACAAGCTATTCAGTGGAAGGAGGGAGGGACTCTCATGGTTTCAAATTGCTTTTCAGTGAATCCTGCTTTACTTACCTGAATGTGCCTCTCTATCTGTGTGGATGTCAAGGCTCATGAAACATGTTTCATATTTCATTGGGGAAGTTTTATAACTTGGCCAGTGTAAAGGTAGTAATCATAAATTGTGCTACTTTTAGTCACTTCAGATCAACTTAAATAAACTTATGCTTTCTAAAAGCTTATTCTGTGTTAGCTAACCTGTTCATTAATGAATACCTTAGAATCTCTTCTAACGTTCGAAATGGTTGCTTCACAAATGCCCTAGCCTTAAGCAACAGATTATGAGCTAACTCAACAAAGTGTGCTTCCGAAAGTTTTTTAAACCTAAAAGGCAGGACAAGGAGCTGGTATTGTGGCACAACAGGTTAAGCTGTTGAGTTAGGGGACTGTATTTCATAGCCAAGCGTTGGGTTAAGCCCTGCTCCCCAGCTTCTGATCCAGCTTCTTTCATGCAATTGTGAATGAACTAGTGGATGGACGATCTCTGTTTCTTCCTCTGTCACTCTTCCAAATAAATAAATAGATTTTTTTTCTTTTTTCAAAGGCAACATTATGCATTGTATATGTATTTCTTAACAGGTTTAAATGAAAAGAACAAAAATTGTGGGACTAATTACTGATATTTTTTGCACTGAGATTCTTTTAAAATCTATTTTTTATGTTTGCTTTTTGGAGTCTATTTCTATTATGGTACTTAAGCATAGTTTTTTATTTTTCTTTTAGATTTATTTATTTAAAAGGCAGAGTTAGAGAGAGAGAGAGAGAGAGAGAGGGAGAGAGAGAGAGAGATCTTCCATCAGCTGGTTCACTCCCCAAATGGCACCAATAGCAGGGTCAGGCTGAAGCCAGGAGCCAGGAGGAACTCTATCCCTCCATCCAGGTCTCCCATGGGTGGCAGGGGCCCAAGCCCCTGGGCCACCTGCTGCTGCTTTCTCAGGCACATTAGCAGGAACCTGGATCAGAAGCATAGCAGTTAAAGTTTGAATTGGTGTTCCAATATGGGATGCCAATGTCACAAGGGGCATTTTAACCCACTGTGTCACAATGCTGGCCCCTAGACTGGTACTTTTTTTGTTGCAACTGATGAGCTGCTATTGACACAAATAGCTTAATTTCATAATTTACATTTGGGTTCATTTTGTTGTGCTGTATACTCTGTGGGCTTTGACAACTGTTTCATGACATGTAACTACTGTTAGAGTATCATACATCTTGGGAAGGTCAACTTTTCCCCCACCCTCCTAGGGTCTTCAGCTGGGACTGACATATGGCAGATTAACAGGAGGAGGAGCATACAGGGCACACATGGGAGACTTCAGAAGAAAAATGAAGCCCAAAGACGTAACTAGAGGTCAGTTTGAATTCTGGCTTCTAGGGGAAAGGCAACTAGGAAGATAAGGATTCATTTAATAAGATTTGTACAGACTTCTCTCCGACTCAACTCCCTGTTGATCAGAATGTTTCTTTCCTCCCGGCTCAGGGAGAACACCTTTCATGTGGGAGTTTCATCTCTTGCTTTCAGGAAGAAAAAGAGCAGGTCAGAGTGCCCTTCTTGCACCTGCTGTTTTTCAAATGCCTTTAGCTCAAACTAATCAATACAAAATGACACATGGGGGTGGTGTGTCCTGAACTGTTTCCCCTAATTGCCTCACTGCCTTGAAAATGCCCCGTGGTCCCCCTATTCATTGCTTCCCCTTTCTCCCTACTGCTGACAATCACCGGTCTTCTTAATGTTTCCCTAGCTGTGCTTTTTCCAGAATGGTATACAGCTGGAATCATGCAGTATGTAGCTTTCCGGTTTGTTTTCTTTCAGTGAGCAAAATGCACCTGAGGTTCCTCTGTATCTTCTCATAGCTTGCTAACTCATTGACTCATGCTGTTGAGTACTATTCCATTGTGCGGTCCTCTCACAGTTCATATGTGCCTTCGCCTACTGAAGGACATTTTGGTTGCTTCCACTTCTTGGCAGTTATGAATAAGGCTGCTTGAAACACTCGTCTGCAGGACTTCAGGGGTCTGTAAGTCTTCTCCTCCTTTGGGTAAGTACCAAGGAGCATAGCTTCTGGATCATACCCTCAGCGTATGTTTAGGGTAAATGGGCTCTCTCAGCTCCCGTTGGTCTCTTGGCTTCCTTCTGTTGCTGTTCTAACTAACCTCAGCGGCGATGAGGCAACCAACTCATCACAGCTCTGGTCGCTGCCTTCGCCCTTGACTTACATTTGGAGGTTTCCTCGTTGCTCGCCAAACGCTGTCACTCCTGTGTGGCACAGTGAAGACCATGGGAAAAGACTATTTTATCAACAAACCTTCTGGGTTCTATAACAAGCATTTTTTGAAGTTATTGAAATTTTACATTTTATTGACTGGGATTCCAACAGAGTTATGCAATTGGCATAACTCTGATGAATGTATTCATTGGTGAAGCTGAATTAGCAGAAGTTCCAGAAAGCTATATTCCAGAACATTGAGGATATTACAGACATCCTAGATCGAGATGAATTGCCTGAATTTTCTTTGATTGTCTGGAAAAGAATTATGAACCAACTATGGCCATCCTTCAGATTGAAGCTGAAAAGGCTTCAAAATATGGTTAAAGGAGCTGGAAGTTCAAAGATTGATGCATGAGAGAGGTGATGGACCCTGGTAGCATACATGACTATTGGTAAGGCACTTACTGATCATTCACCAAAAGCAACTCTTTTTTCTTTTTAAGATTTTATTTCATTTATTTGAGAGGTAGAGTTAGACAGAGAGAAGGAGAGAAAAAGAGAAAAGTCTTCCATCTGCTGTTTCACTCCCCAGATGGCTGCAATGGCAGAAGCTTCTTCTGGGTCTCCTATGCAGGTGCAGGAGCCCAAGGACGTGGCCCATCTTCTACTGCAAAAGCAACTCTTGAGAGCCAATCATTTATTTTTTTTTTCAAAGATTTATTTTATTTATTGGAAAGACAAAGTTAGAGAGAGAGGTAGAGCCAGAGAGAGAAAGGTCTTCCATCCACTGTTCACTCCTCAGATGACCGCAACCGCCAGAGCTGAGCTGATCCAAAGCCAGGAGCCAGAAGCTTCTTCCAGGTCTCCCACGCGGGTGCAGGGACTCAAGCACTTGGGCCATCTTCTACTGCTTTTCCAGGCCACAGCAGAGAGCTGGATCAGAAGTGGAGCAGCCGGGACTCAAATGGGCACTGGTGTTGTCGGCCAGGGCTTTAACCTGCTGCGCCACAGGACTGGCCCCACCAATCATTTATTTCTCCAAAATATTTTCTCTTTAGTGCAAAATAAATTAATAAATGTGTTCCATATTTTTGCTTTATGATGAATCAAAGAACTCTTCCATTGCTGCTTCTCAATGCTGGTTCAGATCGAAGCTTCTGATTTGGGGGTTTCAGCTTCCTCTCGGATTAAGATGCAATAAAACTGAAGAAGTAGGTGGAATTTGTGAAGTTGAAGTTGTGGAGACTTTAAAAGGTTAGTGTTTTATTCATCTGGTAAATGGAAGTTACAGAAGAGAAACTGAATGTTAAGTATCAGAAAATGTGGTGGTCTATACTCATCTCTGTTAAAGACGTGTGTGTTATTCAGGAATGACTCAGGATTTTAAATTGCACAAGAAGTATGAACCAACCATATAGAATATGAACACATCAATCAGCAGTTTTTCAGAGAACAACAGCAGAGTATGTTTATTTCTGGAAGAGGTGATTGTACTTCTTTCCCAAGTTCTACACTAGTTTGCTTTCCTACTAGCAGTGAATGAGGCTTTTTTGTTGCTTCAACTCCTGGCCAACATTTGGTGCTGTAAGCATTTTTCATTCTGGCCACTCGAAAAGGTGAGTTGTGCTATCTTCTTCTTGTTTTAACTTGCAATTCACTGGTGACATATAATGTTGAACATCTTGTCATATGCTGATTTGCCATGCATATACTTTGGTGAAGTGTATGGTCAAATTTTTTTTGCCTTCTCAGAATAAAAATTTTTTTTCTTGTTGAGTTTTTAAGAGTTCTTCGCATGTTTTGGATAACAGCCTTTAAGAGTTGGGTATTTTCCAAATATTTTTTTCCCAGTTTATGACTTCTCTTTTCAGTGTCTTACCAGTATCTCTCTCAGAGCAGAAATTTGTAATTTTTGTGAAGTGCAGCTGAACAACCTTTCTTTCATGGATTTTGCTTTTCGTGTTGTATCTAAAAAGTCATCAACAAGCTCTAGATCATTGTTTTTCTTCTGTTATCTTCTAGCAGTTTTATATATTTGAACTTTACCTTTGGGACTATGATTCATTCTGAGGTGCTTTTTTTTTTTTTTTTTTTTTTTTGGTGACGAGCAGAACATCTCTATCTAGAATAATTTTTTTTTTCCTTTCTGGATGTACAGTTGTTTCAGCACCGTTGATTGAAAAGACCATGTTTTCCCATTGAATTGCTTTTGTTTTTCTGTCAAAGATCTGTTGACTATATTTGTGTGGGTCTATTTCTGGCCCTTCTATTCTGTTCCATTAAGCCATTTTATCCATTCTTTGGCCAATACATTCTGTCTTTATTGTTGGAGCAGTGTGGTAGGTCTTTAAGTAGGATCATATCACGTTTGCCCTTTGTTCTTGTTCATTATTATGTTGCCTATTCTTTGTTTTTTGCCTTTCCATATAAGCTTCAGAATCATTTTGCCAATATTCACAAAATAACTTGCTAGGATTTTGATTGTGGTCGCACTGAATCTAGATCAAGTTGGGAAGAACTATTGTGTTGATAGTGTTGAATCTTCGTATTGATGAATGTGGAATAGCTCCACATTTATTTTGACCTTTGCTGATTTATTTTTTCAGACTTTAAATTTTTCTCATATAAATCTCACATATATTTTGCTAAATTTATATCTGTTTGATTTTTATGTCAATATTAATATTTTTTTTTTGACAGGCAGCGTGGACAGTGAGAGAGAGAGAGAGACAGAGAGAAAGGTCTTCCTTTGCTGTTGGTTCACCCTCCAATGGCCGCCGCGGCCGGCGCGCTGCGGCCGGCGCACCGCGCTGATCCGATAGCAGGAGCCAGGTGCTTCTCCTGGTCTCCCATGGGGTGCAGGGCCCAAGCACTTGGGCCATCCTCCACTGCACTCCCGGGCCACAGCAGAGAGCTGGCCTGGAAAAGGGGCAACCGGGACAGAATCCGGCGCCCCGACTGGGACTAGAACCCGGTGTGCCGGCGCCGCAAGGCGGAGGATTAGCCTAGTGAGCCGAGGCGCCGGCCTAATATTAATATTGTTTTAATCTCAAATTTCAGTTCTTAATTGCCCCATATGATTTTGTCTGAATAAAAAAATGTTTAGGGGCCAGCACTGTGGCACAGCGGGTTAAAGCCCTGACCTGCAGTACCAGCATCTCATATGGGTGCCAGTTCGAGTCCTGGCTGCTCTACTTCCTATCCTGTTCCCTGCTGATGTGCCTGGGGAAAGCAGCAAAGGATGGCCCAAACCCTTGGGTCCCTGCATCCAAGTGGGAGACCTGAAAGAAACTCCTGGCTCCTGGCTTCAGGTTGGCTCAGCTCCGGCTGTTGCAGCCATCTGGGGAGTGATAGCAAATGGAAGACACCTCTTTCTCTCTACCTCTCTCTGTTACTCTTTCAGAAAAAAAAAGTTTGCTTGAAAATCCTTTTTTGACCACACTATGATACTTCGCTATAACAAAATTATATACATATCAGTAAACTGAGACATTAAGTCAAATGGAGAATCATCAGAATTATTGTTCTGTTGCAGTGTTCCTCAAACTGGGGTATATATGCAGTGATTTTCCAGGGTGGGCATTGTGGCACACGGGGCTAAGCTGCCATCTGGGATGCCTGCATTCCATACTGGAGTGCCGGGATGGAGTTCTACCTCTGCTTCTGATCCAGCTTCTCAGTAATGTGCACTCTGGAAGGCAGCCGATGCTGGCTTAGGTACCTGGGACCCTGCTTTTCCCACAGGAGTTCCTGGCTCCTGGCACAGCCCCAACTGTTGGAGACATCTGGGGAATGAACCAGCGGATGGCAGCTTGATCTCTCTCTGTCTCTCCCTGTTGCTCTGCCTTTCAAATAAATAAAAATAAGTAAATAAAAAGATACTTTTCAAGGCATATGAGTGGTACTAAGGGAATTGATTTTATAAGGACAATTTTACTTCATATTACCTTACTTACACTTTCTTATGTGATATCTCATAGTTGTCCCTGTTATATTGTGTACAGTAGGAAATTGGACACGTAGAAGTTAAGGGCGATTTAGTCAATCAGGTTCAGGGCAAAACATTTCAAGAATGAGACACAAACAATAGCACAAGACCTGAGCCCTGCAAGGGAGTGAACTAGGGCACCATATGTGTTCAGCCACTGTGTTGAGTGGATGGGTGACTGATTGATTAGACAATGGGAACACAAACTCCCATGTTGTGCTCTACATCGTTTGCCCTCTACTATGCAGGGGCAGCACCCTGTTTAATCTGACATGACTGTATACATGCCAGGGGAGGATAGAGTTACTTCTTTTCAATATATTTATTTGAAAGTCAGAGTTTCAGAGACAGAGAGGGAGAGACAGAAAGAAAGAGATCTTATATCCACTGGTTCACTCCTCAAATGGCTGCAATGGCCAGGGCTGGGACAGACTGAAGCCAGGACCAAGGAGCTTCAATCGAATCTCTTGGGTGCAGGGGCCCAAGCACTTGGGCCATCCTCTGCAGCTTTTCCAGGCACAAAAGCTGGGAGCTGGACCAGAAGTGGAGCAGCTGGGACTAACTGGTGCCCATGTGATTTGCTGGCATCATAGATGGCGGCTTTCCCCTGTAGATCACATTGCTGGCCCCAGAGTTATGTATTTAATTCTGGCTCATCAGAGGGCTTCCTGATTCATGAACACACCAAGCACTGTGTTAGAGTACAGATGGTTAGAGTAAAATGATTAAGGTTATGATTTTCATGCACTAGAATGTTTTGTGGGGGACTGTCAAGTAAATTGTTAGAGTATAATAGGATAAATGACATAATAGGAAATATACAGTGTGCAATAGGAATACACAGGAGGGGCTTCTGACTCAAAGTGTGTATGTGTGTGTGTGTGTGTGTGTGTGTGTAGAAGAGATGATAAAACAATTCTTTCAAAAATTTTAAAATTAATCAAATTTATTGATTTGAAAGGCAGAGCAAGAAAGTGAGAGAGCAAGAGTAAATGAGAGAGACAGAGACAGAGATAAAGAGAGAACTTCTATCCACCAGATTATTTCCCAAATGCCCACAATAGCTATGGCTGGGCTAGGCTGAGGCCAGGAGCCTAGAAATCATTCGGCGTCTCCCATTTGGATTGGATGGCTCCAAATACTAGAACCACCACTGATGCCCTCCCTGGCTGCACGTTAGCAGGAAGATGGTTGGGAAGCAGAGCTGCGATTTGAACCCAGGGACTCCAGTATGGGTTTGTGGGTATCCCAAGCAGCATCTTAGTCAAACATCTCTGCTCTCCTCCCCACCCCAGCAACCAAACAAAAAACAAGAAGGGGCAAATTGAATCCTGATGATGAACATTTGAAGAGGTCAGCAAAGAGTCTAGGGAAAGTGACAAATAATACTGGGAATATAAGATACATTCAGATTTTAAGGTATTTGGATTTGTTTATAAGAGCCATTGACAGGTTTTAAGTACATAAGTGATAAAAGGGTCATTCTTAGAAATTATTTCTACACTTGATCTTAGCCAAAAGGCTGAGAAGCGATTTTAGTAAATTATTTCTAAAGAAGAGGCTGATCAGATTTGTTGTTAGACTCTCAGGCATCTTACCACTTAAAAGGGTTGATATGACTTGGCCACACCTTTCTGCCTGTGTCTCAGGGTTACTTTTACTTGTAATGCCCTTCTTCTGTACAAATACACCTCCACTCTTCTACACAGGACTCAGTTCACTCACTTCACATTGCCCCCAGTTGGTAATTAGGCTTAACTGCTGTCTAATGACTTACTTACACAACAGTTTATTTTTTTATTTTTTGACAGGCAGAGTGGACAGTGAGAGAGAGGGACAGAGAGAAAGGTCTTCCTTTGCCGTTGGTTCACCCTCCAATTGCTGGAGCCAATGGCAGGAGCCAGGTGCTTCTCCTGGTCTCCCATGGGGTGCAGGGCCCAAGTACCCGGGCCATCCTCTACTGCACTCCCTGGCCACAGCAGAGAGCTGGCCTGGAAGAGGGGCAACCAGGACAGAATCTGGGACTAGAACCCCGGGGTGCTGGCGCCGCAAGGTGGAGGATTAGCCTAGTGAGCCGTAGCACTGGCTACACAACAGTTTTTTAAAAGAAGATTTATTTACTTGAAAGCCCAAGTTACAGAGAAAGAGAGATCTTCTATCTGCTGGTTCAGTCCTAAAATGGCCATAATGCCACAGGATGAAGCAAGACTCCAGAAATGCCATCCAGGTCTTCTATATGGGTGGCAGGGGCCCATGCACTTGGGTCATCTTCCTCTGCTTTCCCAGGTGCATTAGCAGGGAGCTTGATCAGAAATTGAGCAGGCAGGACTTGAACCAATACTCATATGGAATGTCAGCATAGCAGACAGTGGCTTAACCCACTGTGCTCCAATGCCAGCCCCTACACCACAATTTTAATGGCTATACATTGTTGCATAACAAATTATCCAAAAATTTAGTGGCCTAAAAGACACCAGGGGCGGGTGCTGTGGCATAGAGGATACAACCCGCGCCTGCAGCACTGGCAACCTGTATGGGTGCCGATTCGAGTCCCAGCTGTTCCACTTCCAATCCAGCTCTCTGTTATGCCCTGGGAAATTAGTGGAAGATGGCCAAGTGCTTGGGCCCCTGCACCCACGTGGGAGACCTGGGAGAAGCTCCTGGCTCCTAGCTTCAGATCGGTCCAGCTCTGGCCACTGCAGCCATTTGAGGAGTGAACGAGCAGTTGGAGGATCTCTATCTCTCTCTCCCCTCCCTGCCTCTGCCTCTCTGTAACTCTGCCTTTCAAATAATAAATAAATAAATAAATATTTTTTGGGAAAAAAAACCCACCAAACACTTCTTATTCTCACAACTTCCAAGGTGTAGGGTGTTGGCTGGGTGATTCTGTCTCTGAGTTTTTTGAGGTTACAAGGTGCCAGCTGAGTCTGTGGTTATCTGATTTGGTTTGGGGGACTGAAGCTTCCACAGTGGCTTACTCACAAGGCTGGCTGGCAAGTTGGTACTGGCTGTTGGTAGGAAGTCGTAGTTCCTGGTACCTGTTATCGCTTTACCTGGATGCCTGGAAGCCGACTTCGTCAAGAGTGAGGGAAAGCTTTGTCTAGAGTGGCGGCCAAACGTCTCCTCTGACTAAGCCTCGGAAGCCATATGTTGTCATTTCTACAGATTCCCACTGAGCACACAGGTCAGCCCTGTCACCGTGAGGGTGTCCACATCGGAGAGAGTATCGGGAGGTGAGGAAACTTAAGGGTCCTGTGGAGACTCACGAACACATGATTGTTACAGTCTCCTTCGTTGTGAGTTACTCGTTCATCTGCTCTGTCCCACTAGGCCAGGGCTTTTCACTCTTTCTCATTAGTGCCTCCCACTGTGGAATCTCTTTTTAGACATGTTTTTCCTGATAGCACCCCCTACAAACACACACACACACACACACACACATACACACTTCCAATACCATTTTATGTCTCATTATGTACTGTGATGCATACCTGTGTTTTATATATAAAAATACGAATAGGTTTTTTCACCTCCCAAGAGACAATTTTAATTCCTTGGGGTGATACCAACCCCACTGAGGTTGAGAATGTACAAAGTAGACTGAGAGCTAAAAATCCAAGTGAGCTGGGACAGACATTTTTATGGCACCTTGCTTAGTGCTTTAAACAGAATATAGTAGTAAATGTTTGCTGAGCAAGGACAAGAAGGAGACAAATACATTATCTGGTGAGGGTGGAAAATAGACACGCCATTGACCAAAATGGAAAGAGTCCTTATCAGGAAATTGTGAGAGAAAGAGCATTCAAGAAACATTTTTCTGAGCCACTGAGTTTATTGGTCTTGTTCATTGCTGAACATTGAATACAACTGTTCCTGTTATATTCTTAGGCATTCGGTACATATTTTATTAATGAATAAATTAATTCTCCAGAATGACTGCTATTTGAATGACTTAAGGTTGTTAAATCACCTGAAAATGGAAGAATTAATTTTGTCTAGTTCAATTAAGAATAAATCTGCTTCCCTATTTCCAACTTTAAATCCTCCAATTTGCCAAAGAGGTTTGGAGTTCAACTGTCAAGAAATTCTTCTTACTCGTTTCTATATCATTCAAGATAGGAGTGACGCTCTTGTGGGTACCAAAGGCCGGAATTATAAAGTCAGGGGGGAACAAAGCAAGGTTATTTCAGTCTATTTTGGTTTTCTGGTTTGCTTGTCTCCACCTTCTAGATTTTTAAGCACCTTCAGACAGGCAATGTGTAGGCCCAGTTGATATCTAGCAAACATTTATTGAACACATGTACAAATTAGTCAAGCTGCCTGCCCTACAGGACTGACAATCTAGTATGACATTTATATTAACACATTGTTAAACCTTGGTCCTGCTGGACCTGCCCGATGGGGAAGGTATACCCATCACGTGGAGACTGTTTCCAAGCATAGGAAGCAGAGTGGTGCACTTTCGTTGGAGGGAAGATCCTACTTCAGTGAATTGTGGGTCACGACATTTCAGAGGTAATAATTATGCTGAGTGAAAAGAGACCAGACGAAAGGGGAGGGGAGGAGAGGGGAGGGGAGGGGAGGGGAGGGAAAGGGTGCATATTGTGTGCCTTCTATCCGCGGGATGCACTTCAGCAGGTTCGAAACCATTCTATTTGAGCGACGTGCGCACTGGCAGATTTTGGTATCTGGGGTGCGTGGTAGTCCCGAGACGTCCATGCAGGAGGGACCTCTGTAGTTGCTAAGGGCGCGACGGGGAGGGACAGGCTGGAGGGACTATCAGGGGCCGAAGGAAACCTAGGGGCGCTGTCTGTTCACCATCTTGGTTGTGGAGATAACTTCTCGGCTACACCGCGTATGTGAAGCCTATATGGTGTGTTTATTCTTCAATAAAACCGTTTTCAAATAACACCGCAGAGGGTCAGATTAGGACTTTGGGAGCAGAAAGGCCACGTGTGAAAAGCCAATGTTTTCAGAAAAACTGACTGCAGACTACAGGAAGTGTACTACGTAGTACACTTTTCTCTGATAGCCATTTCGGGCCCTTGTGATGCAAAGGAAATGGAGAGACTGACGCGTGTTTTGAGACCAGGGGTTGAGCTCCGGGAGTCTCCTGCTCAGGTGTTGGTCTGCGATCTCTGGGGGGAAAAACGTGGTCCTGTCTTTAAATCCGGAAGAACGGTTACTGGCAGACACGGGAGAAGCTAGGGCAAGAACATGATTAGGGCAAGAAGATGATGGTGCCCTTGGGACGAGGAGAAAGCAGTAAATACAAGCCTCTTCCCTCCTGGGGCCACAAGAGAGGCTGGGAAAACGCGCGCAGGCGGAGACCACGCGCCACTCCAGGCTGCACCCCGGGGCCCTGGAACCTTAACCCTCAGCCAAGGCTGCCCCAGGTTCCGCTCGGCGAAGTCAGGCAGATGTTTGAGTCAGATCCGCCTCCGGATCCAGGGAGGACCGGGAGGGAGCCGCAGGCACCTCAGGCAACCCGGGGCTGCGGGGAAGGCAGTGTCGGCTCCCGGCGCGTGCGCACGGCGCGCGGGGAGGCAGCCTGGAAGGGAGGGAGCGCGCGCCCTTCACGTGACCCGCCCCGCGGGCGGCGACGCACACGACGCGCCCCTCACGTGGTCTGTCTTCAGCCCCGTCGCCGGCGGAGGCGGGCGCGGGCGCGTCCCTGTGGCCAGTCACCCGGAGGAGTTGGTCGCACAATTATGAAAGACTCGGCTTCTGCTGCTAGCGCCGGATCTGAGTTAGTTCTGAGAAGGTTTCCCTGGGCTGTCCTTGTCCGGCGGCCTCTGCTGCCGCCTCCGGAGACGCTTCCCGATAGATGGCTACAGGCCGCGGAGGAGGAGGAGGTGGAGTTGCTGCCCTTCCGGAGTCCGCCCCGTGAGGAGAATGGTACTGGACCCACGCAGGCCCGGGCTCGGGGAATGGGCTCGGGGGTTGCGGGCGGGCAAGGGGAGGACCCGGCAGGCTAGCGTGTGCTGGAGTCCCGTGCCTAGGGGCGAAGGACTCCCCCCCCCCCCCCTTCGGATTGCCTGCAGGCTTCCCGGAGTTGCCGTGGCGGGACGTGTGTGCAGGGTGTTCGCGGGCGAGGGGCGGGAGGCAGGTGGCAACGCCGGCGCGACAGCTCGCCGCGGGAATCCCCGGGGCTGCGACCCGGCTCCCGCGAGGGCCTCTCGAGGAGGCAGAGGCGCGAGCCGGGGACTACCTGGCTGGGGCTGAGCGGCCGCAGCGCGCCAGGCGCAGCGCTCAGCTTCCAAGCTCCGCATCTCCCGGGAGCGCGGTCCTCCTGGCGCCAGTTGTTGGCAGATAAGGGAGCCAAATGCTCTGCTCAAGTTCATCGTGGAAGGGGAGGGCGGGCTGGGAGGGAACAAAAAAGGGGGTAAAGGACACGGGTTTGGAGCTGTGCCTTGTTTGCTGTGCCGCGGATACTCTACAGGTACGCTTTCTTTCTGGAGCCAGAGGGGAGGGATTTGATGCTGACGGTAGATCTGGTTTGGAATTTTCTTTAAGGGCGAATGAAAGAGATGTTTGCGGAAGGGGCGCTGCTTATGCGGGCCCGGGGCGCTGCGCTATCGGGATTCAAGTGGAACTGCCTATCGGTTTTCCTAGAGAAAGGTTGCCGTGCGTTAAGCCAAAGGTGCGGGGGGAGGGAGAAGAGGCGGTGCATTGCAGCTTTTGATTGAGCTTAAAAAAAAAAAAAAAATTAAGGCCGAGAACCGAATGTGAAGATTTCTTACAAAGAAAGTCACTTAGATTGGAAACCTGAAGAGCAGAATAGGTATTTGTGGTTAGTCCTTGAACTTGATAGGCTTTATGCAAACAACTGTCCCTCTGCTGGAGTCTGGCAGGTTTACTTTTATCTAGAAGCTGACTCAAGTGCCATTCAAAACTGAAACCAGAGTTTCGACTAACACCACGGATGTAGTTATACTTTGAATAAAGAGTGTATCTTCTGTGTTCACCCTTGATTGCTAATGTAAACTCATTAAAAGCATCATTTTACCTATTTCCTAATTTTTAAAAGAAAGGGTTATCAAGTCCCTTTACTAGCGCTAATTTTTTCTTAAGTCACTTAAATTGGTGTAGGGAGGGGATGTTGAAAAAAACAAAAACAGGCTATCCATATTGACTACTCATTCAGGAATTCATGTACTTTTCTCTCTGACTTAAAAATTCGCTGAAGTATGTGTGTCTACATTGTATGATTCTTACTGTAGACTGTTTTTGAGGTATGTCCTCTTGGTAATCAGTCTCTGCTTTGACACCATATAAATTGTTTTCTGAGTTTTGAAAAGCTTTAATCAGCCGACTAAAGAACAATACTAAACAAACAAAATACCAAGACATACATGTTAAACTGGAAAAGGATAAAATTTTGTAACATGGCTGCTGGAATTTTTTTTTAAAGATTTTTAAATTTATTTTCCTTGAAAGAGTTACACAGAGAGAGAAGGAGAGGTAGAGAAAGAGAGAGAGAGAGGTCTTCCATCCGATGGTTCACTCCCCAGATGGCCGCAATGGCCGGAGCTGTGCCGATCCGGAGCCAGGAGCCAGGAGCTTCTTCCGGGTCTCCCACATGGGTGCAGAGGCCCAAGGACTTGGGCCATTTTCTACTGCTTTCCCAGGCCATAGCAGAGAGCTGGATCAGAAGAGGAGCAGCCGGGACTTGAATGGGTGCCCATATGGGCCCTTCAGGCCAGGGCGTTAACCCTCCTGCCCGCGAATTTTTGTTTTATTTAGAAATCAGTTATCTAGTGATATACTTCCAACACTGTGATAGGCACTGGTGAGGCAAAGATGTATTAGACAAGCTTACTTTTAAACAGCTTGTATTTTTTTTTTTTTTTTTTGTAAAGGTTTATTTACTTATTTGAAAGGTAGAGTTGCAGAGAGAGAAGGAGAAAGGTCTTCCATCCACTGGTTCACTCTTCAAATGACTGCAAAGGCCAGAGCTGAGCTGATCCAGAGCCAGTAGCTTCTTCTGGGTCTTCCATGCTGGTACAGGGGCCCAGGTTGCAGCAGAGAGCTAGATTGGAAATGGAGCACCTAGGACTCAAACCGGGGCCCATACGGGAATGCCAGCATAGCAGGTGGTGGCTTTACCCACTATGCCACAGCGCCAGCCCCAAACAGCTTGTATTCTAGTAATTTATGAAAGATCTTGATATCCACTGGAAGATACAAACATTACTTCATAAAACACACATATAGTATCTACTGTGTTTCAGGCCCTGTGATACTTAATAGCCTTCATGGGCAAAAAGCAAAAGGATAATATACTATTGCAGGGATTACTGTGCAAGTTTAGGGTAGTCAGGCAAAGAGAAAGTCTTGGTAGGCTTGAAAAAGAACAAATGGCAGAAGTGAGAGTTGAAGAGGTAATAAAAAGTTGGAACTAATTTGAAAGTAGAAGGAATAATGAATTTGTGGTTTAGTCTAATGGAGTGTTAGAAGAAAAGGGCATCCTTGGTTTCTTCTGGGAACTGTAATACCGTACATAAGTTTGGAATGAGTGGAGTGTGGGGTGATATAGAGTACTCATGGGAATATGATAAAGATATATGTGGGCCAGATTTCTAAAGTAGTGTATGTCGTGCAGAGGAGTTTGGAGATGATTGGGGATCCAGATAAGCAGGGTGAATTGGTGAAAAGGGGGAGATTGATAAGAAGGAGGCTGTTGCATAGTCTGACAAGTGAAATGACTAGTAGAAGAAGGAACAGATGGATATGTTTAGGAATTAAACTTTAGAACATGGTCACTTTTTTGAGTAATATCTCTGATGTTTGTGTCTGTGTAAATATTAGTAACAACTAGGCATAAAATGAAAATATGTGATTATTGAAGTCATTACTTAAAATATGGAGATATAGTAGTTGAAGACAGTATTTAAACTATGCATTTAACAACTTTTAGGTAAAGATATATTGAAACGAGCACTTATAAACTGAGTTCTATGAATCATAGATATTTTATCTAATTATCTTGATAACTTTTTTAGTGATTCATTCATTTATTTGAAAGGCAGAATTAGAGGGAGAGAGAGAGAGAGGCACAGAGAGGTCTTCCATCCACTGGTTCACTCCCCAAACTGCCACGATAGCCAGGAGCTACATCCAGATCTCCCATATGGGCAGCAGGGGCCCAAGCATTTGTTTTCCCAGGCACATTAGCAGGAAGCTGCATCAGAAGTGGAACAGCCAGGACTTAAACTGACACCTACAATGCTGGCCCCTGATTTTATTATTATTATTTTTTTAAATATTCCCTTGAAAGGGAAAAAGACAGATAGGTAGAGATCTCTCATTTGATGGTTCACTCCCGGATGCCTACAACAGCCCGTGCTAGGCCAGGGTGAAGTCAGGAATCTAGAATTCAATTTGGGTTTCCCATGTATGTGACGGATATCCAACTAGGACTTGAACTCAGGTGCACCAGAATGGGTTGCAGGCATTCCACCTGCTTTGCTAAATGCCTGCCCCTAATGTTCTTTCTTTAACGTTGTACTGTGGGAGATTTCAAACTTACAAAGATACCACGGTATACCTGTTGACCAGTTTTAAATGTGAATGTTGTTCTTTTTATTATCCTTGCTATTGCCCCTCAGCCGGATAATTTTTTAAAAATGATTTATTTATTTGAAAGGCAGAATTATAGAGGCAGAGAGAGAGGTCCTCCAACTGCTGGTTTACTCCCCAAATGGCCGCAATGGCCCGAGCTGGGCCGATCTGAAGCCAGGAGCCAAGAGCTTCTTCCAGGTCTCCCACGTAGGTGCAGGGGCCCTATTACTTGGGCCATCTTCTGCTTCTCCAGGCCATAGCAGAGAGAGTGGAGCAGCTGGGACTCAAACCAGCCCCCATATGGGATGTTGGCACTACAGGCAGCAGCCTCACCTACTGTGCCACAGCCCTGGCTCCTCAGCCGGATAGTTTTAATGAAGATTGCAGACATTTGTCATCTGTGGATACTGTATTTTGTGTACAAACGTGTCCTAAAAAGACGAGGACTCAGTATAATCACAGTACTCTTGGCACAGCTAAGATTAGCTCGTCCTTAAGCTTATTAAATATTCAGTGTATCTCCCTAATTGTCTCAAGTTTTTTTGTTCTTTTCAGTTGGTTTGCTGGAATTATACTGCAAAGAATTCTGCACATAGTATTTGACTGATAACACTTTCTGTCTGTATGTATTACCTTATCCTTTGGTTTTGTATTGTCATTTACCATTTATTTGTTGAAAAACCCTGATTATTTGTCCTGTAGAATTTCCTATAGTTTGGATTTTGTTAAATGCATCCCTGAACTGTTATATAACATTTCTTTTTTTTTTAATCTAATGATTTAGTCAGATTGTAGTGTTATATTTTAGCAGTAGTACTAACAGGTAGAGCTATGCACTTTCTGTTGCATCTGTTTTCTCATGTTAAGATTGACCAGTGGATTCATGTTGTCAGCTGCTGATCTCTCACTTGTGAAGTTCCCCATCCATCATTGATGTAATAGTTAGGATAGTACCCATTAGTGATTTTTGCCATTCATCTCTTGAGTCTGGATTCCTCTTTCTCCTTTCTTTTTGGGAACCTTTCAATATATGAATTAATTGCACAGACTCTTTCTGTGTCTCTTTTACCTGAAGCAAAATTCAGAGTGATTGAGATTAATTTAGGCTATAAGCATCATTTAACTATGGAGATTTGAACTGAGTCACTGATGTTAATTGATAAAAGACTTAAATAGGTGTCACTTTTAGAAGATGCTTTGCTGTTATTAGATTAGTTTGAATGTGAATGCAGTGTTTACATATTTATGCTTCTCGTTTACATTTAAAATGATTAGTTTTAATTTGAATTAGTACTTTTAGTGATTTTTGTTGGCTCTTCTTCGGTTTAGTACCTTTTGGCTTTAGAAAATTGTTTTGGATCTGTTAACCTGTTTTGGGGGAGTATGTTAAATTTTATGACCATTTAGAAATTTTCAAGCCTGGCTAAAGGAATATTGGTGTGTTGGGGCTGGCGCTGTGGCATAGGACATGGCCAGTAAAAGCCACCACCTGCAGTGCTGGCATCCCATATAAGCGCCAGTTTGAGTCTAGGCTGCTCCACTTTCAGTCCAGCTCTCTGCTATGGCTTGAGAAAGCAGAGGACGGCTCAAGTCCTTGGGCCCCTGTACCCGTGTGGGAGACCCGGAAGAAGCTCCTGGCTCTGGATGGGTCCAGTTCCTACCGTTTGGGCCATTTGGAGAGTAAACCAGTGGATGGAAGACCTGTCTGTCTGCCTCTGCCTCTCTGTGGCTCTGCCTTTCAATTAAATAAATAAGTCTTAAAAAATAAATATTGGTATGTAGAGGTAAGCAGTTCTTTGAATTTGATGCACCTAGGCGTCTTTGCTAGGTAACTATTTTTTTCTTAAAGATTTTTTTTGAAAGGCTGAGTTACAGATTTTTTTTTTTAAGATTTTATTTATTTATTTAAGAGGTAGAGTTATAGACAGAAGGAGAAACAGAGAGAAAGGTCTTCCTTCCGTTGGTTCACTCCCCAGATGACCACAATAGCTGGAGCTGCACCTATCCGAAGCCAGGAGCCAGGAGCTTTCTCCAGGTCTCCCACATGGGTGCAGGGGCCCAAGGACTTGAGCCATCTTCTACTGCTTTCTCAGGCCATAGCAGAGAGCTGGATTGGAAGAGGAGTAGCTGGGACTAGAACCAGCGCCCCTATTGGATGCTGGTGCCTTAGGCGGAGGATTAACCCACTATGCTATGGTGCCTGCCCCTTGTTTGCTTTTTAAAAATTTATTTATTTCTTTGAAAGGCAGAGTTACACAGAGAGGAGGAAAGATGGAGATATCTTCCTCTTCTGGTTCACTTCTCAAATGGCTGCAACAGTCAGAGCTGGGCCAGACCAAAGCCAGGAGCCTGGAACTCCATCCTCATTTCTCACATGGTATCAGGGGCCCAAGCACTTGCTGCATTCCCAGGTGCATCATCAGGGAGCTGGATCTGAAGCAGAGCAGCCAGGGCTCAAAGTGGCACCCATAAAGGATGCCAACATTGCAGGCTGCTACTTAACCCACTGTGCCACAATGCGGGCACCTCACAATTTTTTACAAGTACCATTGTTAACCTTTTTCTTCTATAAAAGACAGTTGATAATCTTTCCTCTACTTGGCCTCAGGAATAATACTAATATTAAAGTTCATGAATCATCATTTATTGAACTGCTGAACTTCTTGGAAGCTCAACCTTTGGAAACCTAGCTCCTCATGAAAAGTAAGGAAAAAGCTTTTGAGCTAAGCTATATCAGGAATATAGTATCCTTGAGACCAGAATTTACTGATGGAAAAATATGTGCAAAGTGAAATTTAGCAGCTTAATTGGCCACTTTTCTCTGAAATTTAGTAATAACATTAGAAGTGATAGAAGGTAATAGTCTGAGAAGCAGACTATTGCTATAAGGAAGGGACTGGTAAAACGTTAATTAAACTAGAAAGAAGGGGCTTTTTATTACCTTTTGGTATGTTAGCCAGTAGTTTTCCTAGTCTTTAACAGTATGATTTACCTTAACCAATGCACAGAAATTACTCTTGTCTAAGAAAATTGTATACTAGATTTTAGATAAGTTTTCATATTAACTGATATTAACATTTAGCTGTGGCCATTGTTCTAAGTGTTTTAGATAAATCAATTATATTCATCCCTCAAGAAAACTCTGAAGTAAGTACTTTTTTTCCCCTCCATTTCTTGTATAAAGCACAGAGAAGCAAAATTACTTGTCAAAGGTCATGAGGCTAATGAGTAGTAGGGTAGGTATTGATCTGACATACTATGGAAACTTGGAGAAAGATTATAGCATGCAGGTGCATGTATGTTTTTGAGCTCTCAGGTGAGAGGTGTTACGTTAAGTAAAGTTATTTTAAAATATGTGTTACTTTTAAAAAATTTTAACTTTTTTTTTTTTTTTTTGACAGGCAGAGTTAGTGAGAGAGAAACAGAGAGAAAGGTCTCCCTTCCGTTGGTTCACCCCCCAAATGGCTGCTATGGCCGGCGTGCTGAGCCAATCTGAAGCCAGGAGCCAGGTGCCGCCTCCTGGTCTCCCGTGGGGTGCAGGGCCCAAGCACCTGGGCCACCCTCCACTGCCTTCCCGGGCCACAGCAGAGAGCTGGACTGGAAGAGGAGCAACTGGGATAGAATCCGGCCCCCCAACCGGGACTAGAACCCCGGGTACTTGGCGCCGCAGGTGGAGGATTAGTCTAGTGAACCGTGGCGCTGGCCTATACCATGCTTTCTTCAAGTGATAGGGCACCTAGTAAAATTTTCTTTATTACCAAATTGCTACGAATGAACCTCAGTACAGGTTATTCATAGCTCAGTTGAATATATTTTATTTTGACAAAAGTGAAGAGACTTTACTCTGGGGGCATCCTTAATAGATTGGGGAAGTCATTAACTATATAAATTTCTGTGACTGATAAACCCTTTATTAAAAGTCACAGACACTTGTCATGAATGTTTCATCAAGATGTTGTCACACTGCTCACAATACAAAGGCTCGGATTTTTTAATAAAGAATGTCCTAATGTTTTCTTTAGATTTCATTTTCAGATTAATTTTAGTGGCATCAGCTGAAAACAGTCATTGATGAGCTCCTTGAATTTGCTAAATTCTGTTACTGGTAGGGGGAGTTATTTGTTTAGGGAATAAGGAACTAGAAATAAAAGAATTAAAGTTTTGCTGTTTGACTTCAAGTACATAGTATTTAAAAATAAACATGTGGGAGGGTGTTTAGCCTAGCTGTTAAGATGCCCATGTCGGGGCCAGCACGCCATGGCTCACTTGGTTAATCCTCAGCTTGCGGCTCCAGTGTCCCATATGAGTGACAGTTTCTAGTCCCAGTTGTTCCTCTTCCAGTCCAGCTCTCTGCTGTGGCCCAGGAGGGCAGTGGAGGGTGGCCCAAGTACTTGGGCTCCTGCACCCGCATGGGAGACCAGGAGGAAGCACCTGGCTCCTGACTTCGGATTGGAGTAGCTCCGGCCATACCGGCCATTTGGAGGGTGAACCAACAGAAGGAAGACCTTTCTCTTCTCTTTTCTCTCTCTCAAAAAAAAAAAAAAAAAAAAAAAAAAAGATGGCCATGTCCCACATTTGAGAACTTGGGTTTGAGTTTTAGTCCCAACTCTAGCTCCTGACTCCAGCATCCTGCCAGTGTGGACCCTGGAATTTGTCAGTGGTAGTGACTCAAGTAATTAGTTCCCTGCTGCCAGCTCTGTCCCAGATCCAACCAAGCCACTGGATGTTTGGAGAGTGAACCAAGGGTGGGAACTCTCGATTTTTGTCTTTATCTCTGTAGCTTTCTGTCTCTTGGCCTCTCAAATAAAAAGAAACAATTTCAATAACATAATTTTGAGTCATTTGGTAATTTTTTATTAGGGAATTTAGGTCTAGAAAACTATACAGGGCCGGTGCCACGGCTCACTAGGCTAATCCTCCTCCTGCGGCGCTGGCACCCTGGGTTCTAGTCCCGGTTGGGGCGCCAGATTCTGTCCCGGTTGCTTCTCTTCCAGTCCAGCTCTCTGCTGTGGCCCGGGAGTGCAGTGGAGGATGGCCCAAGTCCTTGGGCCCTGCACCCGCATAGGAGACCAGGAGAAGCACTTGGCTCCTAGCTTCGGATCAGCGTGGTGCGGCGGCCGTTAGGGGGTGAACCAACAGAAAAGGAAGACCTTTCTCTCTGTCTCTCTCTCTCACTGTCCACTCTGCCTGTCAAAAACAAAAAATAAATATAATATTACAGATGAATTTGAAACCTCCCATGTACTCCATCAGAATCCCCTTACAGTTTTCATTTCTGCAGAATCATCCTGTTTAGTTTTTATTGTTGCTTTGCATGCTTTTATCATGTTGTCACAGAGTATAACATACTCTTGAGTATAGTTGTTATATCTATATAATATATATGGAATTATGTGTCTCTCTAGACCTTTTTATATGCTCTCCATTTTACTTTTATTAGGCATTTAGGTTGTTGCCAATATTTTAAAAAATATTATTGTATTTATTTGAAAGGCAGGGGGAGAGACAAATCTCCCAACTACTGATTTAACTTACCAAATGCTTGCAACAGCCAGGGCTGGGCCAAGCTAAAGCCAGGAGCCAGGAAGGTATAAAAGTAGAGCTGGCACTTGAATCCATGCACTCTAATAGGGGATGCAAGATTCCCAAGTGACATTTAACCACTAAACCAAACACCTGCCTCTCTAATGTTTTATGCATGGTAATACAACATTCTTGTGTGTATCATTTTACATGCAAGTATGAGAATTTTTGTAGGATATATATCTGGAAATCAAATCACTGGGTCATAGGGTAGGTACATCTTTGACTTTGTAGATAATACCAAAAAGTTGACCTAAGTAGTATAGTTTACACTCAGAGAAGTATATGACAGTTTTCATGTTTTCTACACTTTGTTGGCTTGGTTCTTTTATTTCACCAGAATCATGAATGTGAAGTAATTTTTTGTTATTTTAATTTCTAAGTCCCTGTCCACCAATACTGTTGTATATCATTTCAGGTTATATAGGGAGGATGGGGTTGGTTAGAGGTTTTTGACTCTGGTTGCCTCCTCTGTCTACCTGTTCCTAACTTTTGCTCAGTTTTCTATTAGATTATCTTTTTCCAATTTATTTACTTGTAGAGATTCTTTTCTAAAATTTTTTCCTGGGGCTGGCGCCGTGGCTCACTTGCTTAATCTTCTGCCTGTGGTGCTGGCATCTCATATGGGTGCTGGGTTTTAGTCCCAGCTGCTCCTCTTCCAGTCCAGCTCTCTGCTGTGGCCCAGGAGGGCAGTGGAGGATGGCCCAGGTGCTTGGGCTCCTGCACCCGCATGGGAGACCAGGAAGAAGCACCTGGCTCCTGGCTTCAGACTGGTGCATCGCCGGCCGTAGTGGCCATTTAGGGAGTGAACCAACAGAAGGAAGACCTTTTTCTCTGTCTTCTCTCTCACTGTCTATAACTCTGCCTGTCAAATAAATTAAAAAAATTGTTTTTCCTTTTTAAAATTTTATTTAAGGTATACAAATTTTATGTGCTTCATATATACAGATTTAGGAACATAGTGATACTTCCCACTATACTCTCCTTCTTGCCCACGTTCCCACCCTTCTTCCTCCTCCCTGTCCTATTCCTACTCTTAATTTTTACAAAGATCTATTTTTAGCTTACTTTATGTGCATAAGATAAATCCCACACTAAGTAAAGAGTTCGACAAACAGTATGAAGGAAAAAAACACTGTTCCTCAGTGGAAGAGATAAGGGCTGTAAACAGACACTAAATCTCAAAATGTCAATTTGACTCCAATGTGTTACATTTTAGGTACTCTTTAGTTACCACAGATTAGGGAAAACATATGGTATCTGTCTTTTTGGGACTGGCTTATTTCACTTTAGTAAAATGGTTTCCAGTTACATCCATTTTGTTGCAAAAGATAGGCTTTCATTTTTTTTTTAATCGCTGAGTAGTATTCCATTATCTACTTATCTATATATATAATCATAATTTTTTAAAAGATTTATATATTTACTTGAGAAGCAGAATTACAGAGAGTAGGAGTGATAGAGAGAAAGGTCTTCTATCTGCTTGGTCACTCCCCAAATGGCTGCAGTGGCCAGAGCTGAGCAGATCCGAAGCCAGGAACAGGGAGCTTCTTCCAGTTAGTTCTCCCATGTGGGTGCAGGGGCCCAAGCACTTGGTCCAACTTCCACTGCTTTCCTAGGCCATAGCAGAAAACTGGATTGAAAGTGGAGCAGCCGGGACTCAAACTGGCACCCATATGATATGCTGGCAGCACAGGCGGAGGCTTAGCCCACTATACCACAATGGTGGCCCCCCATAATTTCTTTATCCATTCATCAGCTTATGGACATCTGGGTTGATTCCATATCTTAGCTATTATGAATTGAGCTGCAGTGAACATGGGGGTACAGATACTTGTAGAAATTCTTTATGTATCCTGAAAACTAATCTTTTCTATTCTTTTTGGATTTATGAGTGGCAAATACCTCTTGCCTATAGCTTTTTTTCACTTTATTGATGGTAGAGTGTTTATTTTTGGGTGGTTGATATATACTTTTTTTTTTTTTAAAGATTTATTTATTTGTTTGAAAGGCAGAGTTTCAGAGAACCAGAGATAAAGAGATCAGTCTTCAATCTGCTGGTTCACTCCCCAAGTGGCCGCAATGGTCAGGGTTGAGCCAGGCCAAAGCCAAGGTCCAGGAGCTTCTTTGCAGTCTCCCACATGTGTGCAGGGCCCCAAGGTACTTGGGCCATCTTCTGTTGCTTTTCCAGGCACATTAGCAGGGAGCTGGATTGGAAGTGGAACAGCCTGGAAGTGGAACTGCCCAGTACGCCACAATGCTGGCCCTGTATACAAGTTTTTAATTTTAGTGTGTTCATTTTTCAGTATTTTTTTGATAGCTTGTGTTTTCTCTTCTTAAAGGTTTATTTATTTGAAAGGCAGGGTGATAGAGACAGAGTGAGTGAGAGGGAGCGCTGGTTCATTCCCTAATGGCTGTCGAAGCTCCTGGTTGAAGCTGAAGCCAGGAGCCAGGAACCCCATCCTGGTCTCCCACATGGGTGGCAAAGGCTCAAGCACCTGGGCCATCTGCTGCAGCTTTCTCAGCTGCATTAGCAGGGAGCTGGACCATAAGTGGAGCAGCCAGGACTAGAACTGGTACTATAACGGGTTGCTGGTGTTGTAGTTGTATAAACCGCTGCATCACAACACCAGTGCCTAAATTTTTACTTTTCATATTTTACCTTTTGCACTTTATCTGTATTTATATACATACAGTGAAATAGTTCATATTTTCTCCTGATCTGTATTGCTATCTCTGTTATAGACTAACTTGTTTTAATGCAAACTTCTGTTTTTAAATGATATATTCCATTGTTGTATTTGTCTTTTCCTGTGTCAAAATATTTATTTTGATCTTTTCACCGTCTTAGGTGTCCAAATTAAATCTACTCAGCAAAAGAGATTTAATATTTTTGATTTTTTTCTGCCAACATAATTTTCATCTTTTTTATCCAAAAATGATTTTTTTAATATAATTTTCTCATTTTTAGGAAAATGTTAAAATGGATTATTCTAAGCAACATTTTATGTAGGAGAGCTGAGGAAAATATTATTACTATTTGGGCAAAATAGAGATTTATTCATTCTTTTCTGCCTAAAGGTGTGCCCAGTCTTAAATATCTTGGATTTCACTGTGGTATAATAGACCCCTTTACAATTCTCATTCTCAAACATTTTCTACCTCAACTAGTCTAGAGGGCATTATTTGACTGTTAAACAGGATAGTTACCTCTCTGAGATGCTAACAAGAAAAAGCAAAATGGACGAAAAGCAGGATTGGATGTAATTGGATTCTCTACAAATATGGTCATGCTTTGAACTTTGTCAACTTAATTTTTTTAATATATAGAACTTTTCTACCAACTATTTGTCAGGTATTTTTCTATCATATGTTTAAAACCCCTTCATAGGCTTCACATCTGAATTGTCAATATCCATCTAATAGTTAATTGTTTTAGTAGTTGTCAGCCAATTAAGAGTAAGCTTGGAACTCAAGAGGAGTTTCTGTGAGAATGCCAGAGGTCAGATGAATTATATTCTTCTAAGGGAAGTCAGAGTGCCAACCTATTTCACGATTTTACTTTGAGTTAGCCTTATTTTTCTTTTTCATTGTCTGTGCCATACATGGCCAGCATGTTGACTAATATACAAATTTATCTCATAACTCAGAATTTCTAGGTCTTTAGTGTAATTTAATTTTTAAGCACATGCATTTTATTTATAGGCAACTCCTTTTGAAATTTGATTTTGAGTATGAGGTAATATTTTCCTGCTTGTTGTGTGTACTGAATGTGGATTGTATCTTGGACATTGTGAATTTTACCTTGTAGAGACTTGACATTCTGTTATAGTCGTCTGAAGAGTACTAATTTTTTTAAAGTAATTATTATGGACTAAGTTTTTGTGACTCCCCAAATTCATTCAAATTCTTTAAAGACCATACTCTGATATGATGGAAATCGAAGACGAGGACCTGGGAAGTAATTAGGGACAAGTGTGTCAGGGGGATGGGGCCCTGGTTGGATGGCAGTAGTACTCTTAGAAGAGATACCACAGGGCTTGCTCCTTTTTATCCCGTGGGGACGCAGTGAGGAGTGATCATCTGCAACCCTAAAGGAGAGCTCTCCCAGACTCTGACCCTGGCATGCCTTGTCTCCAGAAATGTGAGGAATATATAGAATATTTTTCAGTTGGTTAACTCACCACCTCTATGATATTGTGGTAACCCAAGTCAACTAAGACAGTCATTAATGAACTGTACTTAACAAACTGTCTTCTCTATAGTAGACAGCAGAAAGAGTTAATTCAGCTATATTTTTTAAAGCTACACAGATTATATATTTTTTCGTGAACCAGCCAGAGATTTTTGCGGAATTAATATGCAGTTTTTAGGGCTTTTCTGTGGATCTCTCCTTTGCAGAAATTTTATCATCTTTTTCCAACTGCTGTTGTCACCTGGAACTTGGTATTCTGATTCTTTTTTGTTTATTTGTTTGTTTAAAGATTTATTTATTTATCTGAAAGGAAGAGTTACAGAGAGAGAGGAAGAGAGAGAAATCTTCCATATGATTGTTTACTTCCCAAATGGCTGCAACAGCTACGGCTGGGCCAGGCTGAAGTCAGGAGCTTCATCTGGGTCTCCCATGTGGGTTCACGGGCACAAATACTTAGGCCATCCTCTGCTGCTTTCCCAGGTGCTGAGAGCTGGATCAGAAGCTGAGCAGCCAGGACTCAAACCGGTACCCATATGGGATGCCGGTGCTTCAGATGGAGGTTTAACCTACTTCACCTACTTTTGTCCTGAAACATGATAATGTTGTATGTCCTTTGATGGAACAAAGACATAAGCCTCAGCTGTTCTCGCTTATTGCCCAAAAGATAGATAAATATTGGAATTTATTCCTTGTCCTTGAATCTCAATTAGGTTTCACACCCTATTGTCTTTATACCCCACCCCAACGTTCTTCCCCAGTATGAATGAATTCACCTCTGCCTGCTGCCCCCTACCCCTAGCCCACCTAAGATATAAAAAGGCCTAGCCACTGGGATCAGAACTTTCTGCCAAATGTCCAGTCTGTGCACGCTGGCAGTTGTTCACCCACCTCTGTAGATTTATTTTCTCTCAATAAATTAGGTCTGGCTGTGGATTGGTAACCTGCCTCTTCTCTGCTCTACACCTCTTTTCCTAACATCCTTGTGCGCACAAAATTTAGTAAACATTTGTGAATATGGGAGTGACATAATTTAAATAATTTTCAAAGTTTACGTGTATGCCACTTAGAAATTACTATGGGATGCAGATGTGGCATCCCATATGGATATTGGTTGGAGTCCCGGTTGCTCCACTTCTGATCCAGCTCTCTGCTATGGCCTGGGAAAGCAGTAGAAAATGGCCCAGGTTCTTGGGCCCCTGCACCCACTTGGGAGACCTGGAAGAAGCTCCCAGCTCCTGGCTCTTGGCTCCTGGCTTCGGATCGGCGCAGCTCTGGCCGTTGCGGCCAGTTTTGAAGTGAACCAGCGGATGGAAGACCTCTCTCTCTCTGTATCTCCTCTCTCTGTGTACCTCTTTAAAATCAATAAATCAATCTTTAAAAAAATAAAAGTACTGAAAGAAAAAAATGGCCAAGAATACTATTGGTGGGTCTGACATTTAGCCTAGTGATTAAAATGTTGGTTAAGACATCAGCATTCCATTTTGACATAACTGGCTTCAATTTCCAGCTTGGGCTTTTGACTCCAGCTTCTTAATGTTGACCTTGGGAGGCAGTGGTCATGGCTCAAATGATTGCTTTTTTTTGTTTTGTTTTGTTTTTTAAATCCACAGAGGAGACCTGGATTGAGTTCCTGACTCCTGGGTTTGGCGTGGCCAGTCCTGCCCATTGCATGCATTTTGGAAGTAAACCAATAGATTATTATAGCTTTTCTCTCTTTTTCAAAAAAAAAAAAAAATGAATATTGTGGGTAGAGCTGTCCTTCAGAGATGAAGGAAACATGAAGACTTTCCTAGATAAACAACCACTTGGAGAGTTCATCTCCACTAGACCTGTCATAAAAAAGCTAATGGTAGTGCTTTGGGATAAAAGAAAAGGATCCTAATTAGTAACACAAAAAATATGAAATTTTAAAACTCACTGGTAAATGTAAGCACACAAATTTCAAATACTTAAATACTATGATGGTGATATGGGAGTCACAATTTTAGTGTGAGGGTTAAGAGATAAAACATCAGTGATGTTTAGGTTTCATAATTCCATCCACTTAGGTTACTAAAATGCTTTTACTATTAAAATTCTTGCAGGAAAATTACCTTTGTTATTTTACATCTAAAACTTGTTAGCTCTATTTTTTCTCTCTTGTGATTGGAAACACCTTTTTTCTTTTTAAAGATTTATTTATTTATTTGAAACTCAGAGTTACACAGAGATAGAAGGAGAGGTAGAGAGAGAGGTAGAGATGGAGAGAGAAGGAGAGAGGGGGAGAGAGGGAGAGAGGTCTTCCATCCGATGGTTCACTCCCAAATTGACCGCAGTGGCTGGAGCTGTGCTGATCCAAAGGCAGGAGCCAGGAGCTTCCTCCAGGTCTCCCATGCGGGTGCAGGGGCCAAAGGACTTGGGCCACCTTCTGCTTTTCCCAGGCCATAGCAGAGAGCTGGATTGGAAGTGGAGCAGCCGGGACTCGTACCAGCACCCATATGGGATGCAGGCACTGCAGGTGGCGGCTTTACCCGCTGGGCCACAGCACCAGCCCCGGAAATACCTTCTAATACAAGACTCTGAGATGATTGTAAAAATGTAGAGAAAGGAGGACATCAGTATCCACAAACAGTGTAGAGGGTCTTGTTGCTTGTTTCTTGGATTGAATTGGCTTAGTGAAAAATGTGAAAGACCTTTATTTATTGTGAGATTTAGAACATGAGTTGGAAAACTATGTCATTTAGGCTAAATCTGACCCGGGTCCACTCTCAAATGCATGCAGTTGGGGCATGAACTTAATCCAGGTTTCTAAACTGGGTGGCACTGACCAGACTGAGGCATCACTTATTGCCTTCCTAGGCTTGCATTATTAGCTGGAATTAGGAGCTGGAACTGATCTTCAACCAAGGCATTCTGATGTGGAACATAGGTAGCTTAAACACCATCTGCTAGGCCAAATGCCTACCCTTGTATATATTTTTAAGTTGAACACTTATTAATTTTCAGCCTTTGTTTTTCTAATATAATCAATTAAGGCTGGACCTTTTCCTCAAAGCACCATTTAAAACCATATTGCACAGGTTTTTATTTTTTTTAAGGAAATGGCTTTTTTTTTAATTAAAATTTATTTATTTATTTGAAAGTCAAAGTTACATAGAGAAGAAGAGGCAGAGAGAAAGAGAGAGGTCTTTCAACTGCTGGTTCACTTCCCTGTTGGCCGCAATGGCCGGAACTGCACCTATTCGAAGCCAGGAGCCAGGAGTTTCTTCTGGGTCCCCCCACATAGGTATAGGGGCCCATGGACTTGGGCCATCTTCTACTGCTTTCCCAGGCCATAGCAGAGAGCTGGGTCAGAAGTGGAGCAGCCAGGACTTGAACCAGTGCCCGCATGGGATGCTGGCACTGTAGGCAGCGGCTTTACCCACTACGCCACAGTGCCGGCCCCTGCACAGGTTTTAAAATGCATGAAATTTTCACTGTTACTCACTTGTAAGAATTTTAATTATTTTATGAAAATATTTGTTTATTCTAAAGGTAGAGTGACAGAGAGGGAGGGAAGAAAGAGAGAGAGGAAGAGAGAGATAGAGATGTCTTCATCCACTGGTTAGTTCTCCAAAAGCTGCAATAGCCAGGGCTGGGCAAGACTGAATCCAGGAGCCAGGAACTCCATCTAGGTTTCCCTTGGAGGTGGCAGGTTCCCAGGTACTTGTTTCATCCACTGCTTTCCATAGTACCTTAGCAGGAAACTGGATCAGAAGCAACCAGGACTCAAACTGATACTCTAATTGGGGATGCCAGTGTCACAAGGAGTAGCTTAATCTGCTGGCCCCAGAATTTTAATTTTTATAAGTGTCTCATATGTGTTTTGAGAATAATGAGTAGATCTTCTGTTTATTAGGTGCAGAAATAAGCCTCTGTCATTTAGTCAAACTTGTAAATGATGTTGTTAACTAAATATGTTTCTTGATTTTTTTTTGTTCCATTGACTTTTCAGTAATTAAGAGGTGTGTTAATCTACTATGATTCTAAATTTATGTAATTCTCCCTGCCTGTTTTTGTCTTTACGTATTTGACAATATTTTATTTGGTTAATAATATTTTTATTTTATTTTATTTTATTTTATTTTATTTTTTTGACAGGCAGAGTGGACAGTGAGAGAGAGAGACAGAGAGAAAGGTCTTCCTTTGCCGTTGGTTCACCCTCCAATGGCCACCGCGGCCGGCGCGCTGCGGCCGGTGCACCGCGCTGATCCGATGGCAGGAGCCAGGAGCCAGGTGCTTTTCCTGGTCTCCCATGGGGTGCAGGGCCCAAGCACCTGGGCCATCCTCCACTGCACTCCCTGGCCACAGCAGAGAGCTGGCCTGGAAGAGGGGCAACCGGGACAGAATCCGGCGCCCGGACCGGGACTAGAACCCGGTGTGCCGGCGCCGCTAGGTGGAGGATTAGCCTAGTGAGCCGCGGCGCCGGCCCTTGGTTAATAATATTTAAGATAGGCCTAGCAACCCAATCAATTTAATGTAATCTTGTAATAACCTGCAGTTCCTATTGATATTTAACGGCTGTTCTGATACTGTCTTTCTTGATTAGAATTTGCTTTATGTCTTTTTCTGTCCATGTACCATTAACAATTCCATACTCTTAGGTCTTAAGTATTCATTTAAAAGTGGAATATAGTCAAACTCTCTTTTTTTAAATTAAATCTGACAGTCACTTTTAGTTGTCTTTTAAATGATCCATGTCTTGAGATCACACGAGCTTCTATTGAAGTTTTTGATTCACAATGGATATCTCAAACTTGGATTCTGTCTTTTCTGGCTCTTTGAAGCCACAGTATCTAAACAGCATGTCGATAAAATAACCTGAATCTCATTGGATTTTAAATGAAGTTATTCTAACGATTTAAGTGTATTATCCAAAAGAGTATATTATGTAATAAATATTTAAAATTGAGAAAAATTGTATAAGAGCTGTCTTTATGTATTTTGTCATGAAATTGTTTCCTTATATCAGCGAGTTAACTTAAAAACCATTCTTTAAAACTTTCTGTTTTAGTCCCAGAAATCCTGGATAGAAAGCACTTTGACCAAGAGGGAATGTGTATATATCATACCAAGTTCCAAGGACCCTCACAGGTAAGCATACCTCTGTTTCCTGGGATCTTTTAGAAATATAGATATTACTTTTATATACAAAACAAATACAGACATAAATTATATCACTTTTGTATTTTATTTGTTACAAATACATTAATATATTTTTAATTAACTGCTAATTTTCATAGTTACTGCTAATTATTATTTTTAGATTGGGAGGAGACAGCATTAGCAATATATCAGTATTCTAGAATTTTTTTTTTTTTTTAAAGATTCATTTATTTGAGAGGCAGAGGTACAGAGGAAAAGAAAGAGGAGAGAGGTCTTCCATTCGCTGGTTCACCCCCCAAATGGGGGCAATGGCTGGCATTGAGCCTACCTGAAGCCAGGGGCCAGAAGCTTCTTCTGGGTTTCCCATGTGGGTGCAGAAGCCCAAAAACTTGGGCCATTTTCCACTGCTTTCCCAGTCCATTAGCAGGAAGCTAATGGATTTGAATCAGCTCCCATATGGGATGCTGGCGCTGCAGGCAGAGGTTAACCTGCCACAGTGCTAGCCCCCTGGAACTTTTTTTTTTTAAGGTTTATTTTATTTGAAAGGCATAGAAACAGACTGAGACAAAGGGAGAAATAGAGAGAGATCATTCATCTGCTTGTTCACTTCTCAAATTTCAGCGGTGGGGGGCTAGGCCAGGCTAAAGCCAAGGAGCCAGGAATTCACATATAGGTGGCAGGGTTTCAAGTACTTGGGCCATCTTCTGCTTATTTCCAGGCACATTAGCAGGGAGCTGGATTGGAAGCAAAGCAGCCAGGACTCAAACTGGTGCTCATATGGGGTGTGGGGCTTTTAGACAGCAGCATAACCCACTGTGCCCCATTGCCAAAAATTTCTTCCTGTTCCTCATCCCCCCATCTCTCAGCTCCCTCAAATCATGCTAATGTATTACAAAGACAAGGCAGTTAACACTTTTTCATTGGTTGATACTGAGAACTTAGATATTCATGTATTTGTGTATTTATTGGGCATGTGCTTGGATATAGGTCATCATTTACTGGAAAACCTAGCATCAAAGACGGTGGGGATCTTTGTCTTTAAAATGGATTTTGTGGGGCCACTGCTGTGGGGCAGTGGGTTAACGCCCTGGCCTGAAGTGCTGGCATCCCATATGGGCTCCAGTTGGAGACCCAGCTGTTCCACTTCCCATCCAGCTCTCTGCTATGGCCTGGGAAAGCAGTGGAAGATGGCTCAAGCCCTTGGGCCCCTGCACCCATGTAGAGACCTGGAGGAAGCTCCTGGCTCCCGGCTTCGGATCGGTGCAGCTCCAGCCATTGTGGCCAATTGGGGAGTGAACCATCGGATGGAAGACCGCTCTCTCTCTCTCTGCCTCTTGTCTCTGCTGTGTAACTGTGACTTTCAAATAAATAAATAAATCTTTTAAAAAATAATAAAATGGCTTTGGTGATAGAAAAAAATTATAAACAGAGTATATCAACTATAATTCAAGAAAAAGTTTGCTGTGGAAAGTGTTTTCTTAAGATGTATTTTTGATAATTTACCCCCTGATGCCTACAAATAAAAAAAAAACCTTATAAGGCAAATCAAAATTATAGTTATTTTCTATTATAGAAAAATCTTTTCACAAACACTTGGGAAAAATTAACTCACAAAGACATTTGCAAGCTTTGAGTATCGTACCCATCTCCTGTCAAACCTTGTTCTCTGTTAAATAATCTTCTCTGAAACTTTTACTTTTTTTTTTTTTTTTTGACAGGCAGAGTTAGACAGTGAGAAAGAGAGAAAGGTTTTTCTTTTCTGTTGGTCCCTCCCCCCCCGCCCCCAACGGCTGCTGTGGCTGGCGCAGTGTGGCTGGCACACTGCACTGATCCAAAGCCAGGAGCCAAGTGCTTCTCCTGGTCTCCCATGCGGGTGCAGGGCCCAAGCACCTGGGCCATCCTCCACTGCACTCCCGGGCCACAGCAGAGAGCTGGCCTGGAAGAGGGGCAACTGGGACAGAATCTGACACCTCAACCAGGACTAGAATCTGGTGTGCCGGTGCCACAGGCGGAGGATTAGCCTGTTGAGCCGCAGCGCCGGCCACTTTTTTTTCTTTTTAAAGATTTATTTATTTATTTGAAAGTCAGAATTGGGTGGGAGAGAGAGAGAGAAAGAGAGAAATATTCAATCAACTAGTTCACTCCCCGGTAACCACAACAGCTTGCTTTGAGCCAGCCTAGATCTTCTTCCAAGTCTCCCAACTGAGTAGCAGGGTCCCAGACACTTGGGCCATCTTCTGCTGCTTTTCTCAGACCATGAGCAGGGAGCTGGATCAGAATTGGAGCAGCCAAGACGCAAAAGTATGCCCATATGGGATGCTGATATTTTAGATTTTAAGTTCTTCTTTTTACTGTCAGAAAAAAATGTTGCAGTTTTCATTTTACACATAGATGACAGATACTTGCATTTTGAACTGGAATTAGTGTGTGAGAAGGAGGAAAGAGTCTACATTTTTATTTTGATGAATATTGCCATAATGCTTCCATAGAGATGATACCAATATGTACTGCCAACAGCAGATATTACTCACTAGCATGTTGTCTTAAAGTAGTCTTTCCTACTAAAATGGATTTTCATTTGTATGTTTTTACTGTGAACTGTGTTCATATGGATTTTGTTTTATTATTAGAGCTTTAAAAATTGTTTGAATAAGCTCTTTATTAGGGAAAATAACCCTTTACAAAGGTTTTTTGGTTAGCTTGTCTCTAGATGTTATCAGGGGCAGATTTTTGCCATGAATAAAGAGTTTGTATTTTTCTGTCATTAAATCTGTTCATCTTTTTTATGTTTTCTGAACTTTATATCATTACTGATTGTATTTAAATTATGAAAACTGTAACTTTAAAAAATAGTCACTTGTATAAACCAGATTATACATGACCTAGGATTTCTACTGGAAAATTAACTGTATAATTTTTGTTTCTTACTTTTATATATATTTTATATAGTTTAATCGAAAATTTAAAAATTTCTTTGAAATAATTTTTTTACCTTTTTGTGTCTTACAGATGCCTTCCAGGATGTCAGATTTGTCAGCAGCTTGTCAGGTACATTTAACATAACTAAAGTTCATAAATTTTAAAAAATAGACTCATTAGAAGTAAAAAAATTAGACTCATTATAGGTGTCAACTTGACCTTCTGTGCCACAGCATTGGCCCACTTTTAATTTTAATGTTAAAAGAATATTACATTGATGAATAACATGCTAGTTTTAAAAATTTTTTTTAAATATTTATATATTTATTTTGGTATGGTAGTTCGCATTTTAAGAAGATTGGAACAAAAGCCAGTTAAATTGTGGAGACTTGCTTCATGTGTTACCTTCATTTCAATGAGTGTAGCCCTGTGTTTCCTCTGAAAATAGTTAACCTCATGTATTTTGTTTAATTCTGTTTTAGGAGTTTCTAACCTCCCAACATTCCCCCAGTTTTGTTGATTAGCTAGAATCATAAGACTCCGCATGTGTGGAGTTTATTAATAAGATTTAATAAGTAGTATGTTATTTGTGTTGACGTTTTTTCCTTTCCCATTTTGCTGAAATGATTGATACGATTGCATGATTTTTCTCCATTAATCTGTTGATGTAGTAAATTGAATTGAATAACTTTCTAGAATGAATTTCACTTGAAGTCAATTTTTTTTAATATACTGCTGGATTCAGTTTGCTAATATTTTGTTGAGTATTTTTGAGTTTATTCTAATGAGGGATACTGGTACTATTTTTCTTTTTTTAAAAAATCAAGCTGAGTCTCACCTCATGAAGTGAGTTAGGAAGTGTTCCCTCTTCTGTTTTCTGGAAGAGTGTAGAATTGCTATTATTTCTTCTTAAATATTTGGTAAAATTCACTAGTGAAGGCATCTGGCATTGAGTTTTCTTTGTGGAAAGGCTTATTAATGATTAATTCAACTTCCTATTTAGTTTTCCTGTTTCATCAATCTGGCTTTAGTTTTGTCAATTTTATTGATCTTCTTGATGATAGGTTTTTTTGTTTCACTGATTTTGTTATTCCTTTGTTTTTTCTCTTCTGTTTCAGTGTGTGTATGTGTGTGTGTGTGTTTGTTTAAAGATTTATTTATTTACTTGAAAGAGAGAGGCAGAGGCAGAGAGAAAGGGATGTTTTCCATCCACTGGTTCACTCCTCAAATGGATGCAATGGCCAGAGCTGCACTGATCTAAAGCCAGGAACCAGGAGCTTCTTCCGGGTCTCCCACGTGGGTGCAGGGGCCTGAGGACATGGGCCATCTTTTACTCCTTTCCAGGCCATAGCAGAGAGCAGGATTGGAAGTGGAGCAGCTGGGACTTGAACTGGCACCTATCAGGGATGTTGGTGTTGCAGATGACAGCTTTACCTGCTATGCCACAGTGCTGGTCCCTCATTGTGTTTTATTTCTTAAATTTATATTATTGTGCTGGTGCCGCTGCTCTCCAAGCTAATCCTCCCCCTGTGGCGCCGGCACCCAAGGTTCTAGTCCCGGTCAGGGCGCCGGATTCTGTCCTGGTTGCTCCTTTTCCAGTCCAGCTCTCTGCTGTGGCCCGGGAAGGCAGTGGAGGATGGCCCAGGTGCCTGGGCCCCTGCACCCACATGGAACACCAGGGAGAAGCACCTGGCTCCTGGCTTTGGATCGGCGCAGTGCGCCAGCTGTAGCGGCCACTTGGGGAGTGAACCAAAGGAAAAAGGAAGACCTTTCTCTCTCTCTCTCTCTCTCTCTCACTGTCTAACTCTGCCTGTCAAAAAAAATTATATTATTGAAGACAGCCCTCTGGTTTACTTGGGCCATATTCTGCTGCTTTCCCAGGCCATAGCACAGAGAGCTGGATCACAAGTTGGGCAACCGGGACTTGAATTGGCACTCCATATAGGATGCTGGCATTGCAGGAGGTAGTTTTACCCACTCACTATGCCACAGTGCCAGCCCCTGCATGGTTTTTAAACAATGCCTTCTCTCATTTTTCCCTTTGTTCTTCTGTACGTAATATAACATTGCTATTTTGACTTCTGCTTTTTTTTTAAAAAAAAAGATTTATTTATTTATTTGAAAAGAGTTGCACAGCGAGAGGAAAGGCAGAGAGAGAGGTCTTTTATCCGTTTAACGGCCAGAGCTTTGCCGATCCGAAGCCAGGAGCTTCTTCCGGATCTCCCACGTGGGTGCAGGGGCCCAACCACTTGGGCCATCTTCTGCTGCCATCCCAGGCCATGGCAGAGAGCTGGGCCAGAAGTGGAGCAGTCGGTCTTAAACCAGTGCCCATATGGGATGCCAGTGCTTCAGGCCAGGGCGTTAACCTGCTGCGCCACAGCGCTGGCCACTGACTGCTGCTTTTTTTTTTTTGCCAGGCAGAGTTCGACAGAGAGAGAGAGTTATAGACAGTGAGAGAGAGAGACAGAGAGAAAGGTCTTCCTTTTCCATTGGTTCACCCCCCAAATGGCCGCTACGGCTGGCGCGCCGTGCCCATCTGAAGCCAGGAGCCAGGTGTTTCCTCTTGGTCTCCCATGTGGGTACAGGGGCCCAAGCACTTGGGCCATCCTCCACTGCCTTCCCAGGCCACAGCAGAGAGCTGGACTGGAAAAGGAGCAACCTGGACAGAATCCGGCGCCCCGACTGGGACTAGAACCCGGGGTGCCGGCGCCGCAGGCGGAGGATTAGCCAGTGAGCTGCAGCGCTGGCCCTGACTGCTGTTTTTAACATTTGTTTCATTCCTGCCAACTTTCAACAGTGTCCTAGTATGATTTTCTTGTTGTCTTTTTTTTTTTTTTTAATTTGTATGTATTAAATCTAGATAATGAATTCTAAGATTTCCCCCTCCTGTGTGTTTTTGTCTTGCTCCGTTGTGGTCCATGATGCCCGTTGAGGTTGTAGATACAGTGATATCAAACTGATGGGATGAGAGCAGATTATTCTGCCTTTTTCTAGATCTTTCAGTTGAACAACAATTCTGGGACTGATTATTCCACATTTGTTGACTTGCCTGCTCTGTGATCATCAGTAATAGTCAAATTAACAATGTCACTGTTCATCATCACAGTTAGAAAATGGACAGAGCTTTGGAGCATGGCCCCCAAGGAACCTAGTGTTTGCCTCATTTTGGCATTTTCAATGCTCTTTACTATTATTATTATTTTTAAAAATTTATTTTCTTTATTTGAGTTACAGAGAGGTAGAGACAGAGAAAGAGGTAATGTCTTCCATCTGCTGGTTCACTTCCCAGACAGCCGCAACGGCTGGAGTTGCACCGATCTGAAGCCAGGAGCCAGGAGCTTCTTCCGGGTCTCCCCTATGGGTGCAAGGGCCCAAGGACTTGGACCATCTTCTACTGCTATCCCAGGCCATAGCAGAGAGCTAGATCGGAAGAGGAGCAACCGGGACTAGAACTGGCACCTACATGGGATGCCAGCGCTTCAGGCCAGGGCATTAACCCGCTGTGACACAGAGCTGGCCTCATCTTTTTTGTTTTTTTAAACAGAAGGTTTATTTATTTATTTGAGTGGCAGAAAGATAAGGCAGGGGGAAGGAAGAGAGAGAGAGAGAGAGAGAGAGAGATGAACTCTAGCATTAACTAGTTCATTTCCTGAATGGCCACAATAGCCAGGTCTGGGCCAAACTGAAGGCAAGAGCCAAGAACTCCATCTGGGTCTCGCCTGTGGGTGGGCAATACTTGGGTTCTCTACTGCCGTCTTCCTAGGTACATTAGTAGCAGAGAGCTGGATTGGAAGCAGAGCAGCTGGGACTGGAACAGTTCTTGATATGGGATGCCTGTGTTTCAGGCAGTGGCTTAACCCTGCTGTATCTCTTTTTGCCCCTGGCTTTAGGCAACCAGTGATTGATCACCCTTTGGTCACAATATGGATTAGATTGCTTTTTCTGCATTTAGATATGTGGTATCAGATGTACTCTTTGACATCCATCTTTTTTCACTCAGGGTGATTGGTTTTGTTTTAATTTGAAAGGCAAAGTTTCAGAGAGAAAGAAAGATTTCCATTCAGTAGTTCACTCCCCTAATGGCTGCAACAGCAAGGTCTGCGCTAGGTAGAAGCCAGGAGCCAGGAATGCCATCCTGTTCTCCCCTTCCCAGGCACATTAGCAGGAAGCTTATCTGAAATAGAGTAACTGGTATTCAAACTGGCACTCTGATGTGGGATGCTAGCACCACAAGTGTCTGCTGCACCACAGTGCTGGCCCATCAGCATGATGGTTTTGAGACTTATCCATATTATTTTATCTGTTAGTGATTCATTTCTTTCTGTTGCTGAGTACTATTCTTGGTAAATAACTGTACCACATTTTGTATGCCTCATATTAATTTTAGGTGATCATGTCTTCATATTCTGATGAATTTATACCTCTTCAGTGCTGAGGTGAAGCTATTGACATCCTGAAATCAAAAAGTCAAACTACTTTCATATTCTTTGTTGGTTTATTCATTTTAATTCAGCTTTTCAATGACTAATATTTTAAAAGGTCATTTTATAATTTTTACCTTTTTCCTCTAGATGTTTTTGTGGTCGCCTGGTCAAGCAACATGCTTGTTTTACTGCAAGTCTTGCCATGAAATACTCAGATGTGAAATTGGTTGACCATTTTAATCAGGCAACAGAAGAATGGTCTGTGGAAAAGCATACAGAACAGAGCCCAACGGATGCTTATGGAGTCATAAATTTTCAAGGGGGTTCTCATTCCTACAGAGCTAAGGTATGTCACATATTCAGTTTATTTTATTTCATCTATATTGTCTAAATAATAAATATTTATTATTTAACAATGTGTATAGTAATGGGACTGTAACCTCAGCCATTACTTTGCATAAAATTATCTCTAAAAGTGCATAGAACTATAGCATTATTGTATCATTTTGGTGGATTGAACCTTCTGTCATTATGTCTTGTATTTCTTGTCATTTTTCTTAAGGCTGCTTTTTTCCCCAAAATCTACATAGCTAAATCTTTATTTCTTTTCACTTTTAACCTTATATTAAGAGGTATTTTTTAACAGTTTATTATTATTATTTTTAACAGTTAATCTATATTTTTCAGTTTAAACATCATTGTCTTATGATCTGTCTCACTGCTTTTCTTTTTTCTGTTTTCTTGTATTCTTTTGGAATTTTTTATGATTTCCATTTTTTTAAATAATTTTTAAAATCATTTTTAAAAATATTCTTTAATTTTTAGAGTAGTTTTATAAGGTAAAAAAATGCATGTTTTACCTTATTAGTATTTGTTCTAAGTAATACTTTTGGCACTTCCTGGGTAATGCAAGATTACTAGAATATTTTTAACTGAAATTATGTCCCTTGTGAATTTTGTGCTTTTGTTGGCATGAATTTTAATTCTTTCTATTTTAAAAAATATTTATTTATTGAGTGAGAGAGATAGGTAGGCAGAGAGGACACCCCATTGGCTGGTCTATTCCCCAAATACCTACAGTGGCTAGTGCTTGGCCAAGCTGAAGCCAGGAGCCAGGAATTCAGTCCAGGTCTCCTAATTGGGTGGTAGGAATTGAGCTACTTGAGCCATCACGTGCTATCATCCCATATGTGTAACAGGAAGTTGGAACTGGGAGCAGAGCCAGTTCCTGAATCCAGGCACTACAGTGTGTGATGTCAGAATCTCAACTGACTTCTTTTTTGTTTGTTTTTTAAAGATTTATTTATTTGAGAAAGAATGAGACAGATCTTCCATTCGGTGGCTTACTTCTCAAATAGCCACAACAGCTGAGGCTGGATCAGGCCGAAGCTAAGTGCCTAGAACTCCATCTGAGTCTCCCCAGTGAGTTGCAGGGACCCAAGAACTTGAGCCATTTTCTACTGCTTTAGCAGGGAGCTCCATCAGAAGTGGTACATCCAGGACTTCAACTGTTGCTCATAGTAGTTGCCGATTTCACAAGTGATGACTTTACCCAGTGTACCATGATGCCGGCCCCTAAGAATATCTTTGATTTTACTGCATAGTCACAGTTTTATAAATGGACAAACTTGAAACAATTTAATATTTGCTTCTCTTTGTTGCAAGTATTAGATGTCTCCTTTTTTTCACAATTCTTCTCTCTCTTTCCTTTTCCCATCATTTTAGCCAGTCTTCATGCTTCTTATTGTATATTCATAGTTAAATAAGGCAGTGAATATTGTGGATAAGTTTATAAATTTAGTTAATGGTAATTGAATATAAATAGGCATAGTAACACACATCTTAATGCTAAAAAATGGGAGTACCATTACTACCGTAGTGCTCAAAGAATGAGTTTTCCAACTTTAAAATCATTTGCTATTGCTTATTCTTAGGAATGTAAATAACGTTGAAAATAGTCTGTGAAAATTATTTTTGTATTGTCTGACTCAAAATTTTTCTTAAATCATATAATGTTACATTTTGAAACCTTTGAGCATGGTCAGTTATTTTGTCCTTTCAAAATATTCTTTAGTATGTGAGGCTATCATACGACACAAAACCTGAAATCATTCTACAACTTCTGCTTAAAGAATGGCAAATGGAATTACCAAAACTGGTTATCTCTGTACATGGAGGCATGCAGAAATTTGAGCTACATCCTCGAATCAAGCAGTTGCTTGGAAAAGGCCTTATTAAAGCTGCAGTTACAACGGGAGCCTGGATTTTAACTGGAGGAGTCAACACAGGTAAGTGTGATGAATAAATCAATTTTGTTTAGTGTGTCTATAAATTTTTTATAGTAACAATTAGATGTTTAAAATAGTAGTCATTACAGATACAAGTATATTTGGGTCTCCTTTTAAATAATCTATAGTTGCTTGGTAAAAATGATAACTGTAAATCTGGTTGTCATTTGGGCTTTAAGAATATAGTATACTTCAGGGAATGGCTTGCTAAATTCCATGCATCAAATACCGTTTCATCACTGTTTTTGTGAATAAAAATTAAATGGGAAACAGCCACACTCGTTTGTTTGTTTGCGGTTACTTTTGTGCTATAGCAGCAGAAATGAATAGTCATGAGAGAGACTGGCAAATACTTTTCAAAGCCTGAAATTTTTAGTTCTTGGGCCATTAAAAGAAATGTTTGTTGACCTTACTGTAACATATTAATTCTTATATTCTGACTGTAGGCAAATTGATAGAAGAATTCTAATCCATTGCCTCAACAGTGGTAAAAAGTAATGTTCAAAAATTTTTAATGTGCTGTCACCTTTCATGCCAGTTGTTCCCTATTACGTATGTAGGTTGAGTATCAAGAGGGCAGATTAATTCTAATGTTTAAAGCAAATCATAGTTACTTGCTTAAATCAGCTTGTAAACATCTGATTATCAAAAACTGTTTTTTAACCTCATGTATGTCACACATTCATTGAGGTACTAAGGTTATATCATTACATAAAACAAACAAGATATTTACCTTCATGGAACTTACATGAGAGGGTTTCAAAATCTTGTACGAAAGTGGGATTAAAAGATAAAAATTAAAAATACAAGCTTGGGGCTGGCGCTATGGCATAGTAGGCTAATCCTCTGCCTGTGGCACCAGTGTCTCTTATAGGCACCATGTTGTGTTCCAGCTGCTCCTCTTCTGCTCAAGCTCTCTGCTTATGGCCTGGGAAAACAGTAGAAGATGGCCCAAGTCCTCGGGTCCCTGTATCCACATGGGACACCCAGAAGAAACTCCTGGCTCCTGGCTTTGGATTGACCCAGCTCTGGCTGTAGTGGTCATTTAGGGAGGGAACCAGCTGATGGAAGACTTTTCTCTTTGTCTCTCCCTCTTTCTCTCTGTATCTCTGTCTCTCAAATAAATAAACAAAATCTAAAAAACAAACAAGCTTTATTTCTCAACATAATGTCTATCAGATTCAATACACTTTGGTATGGAGTGATACTAGCCATTTAATTCATATCCAAAGAAATTAACGTTCTGAGAATTTACCATGTCACTACAGGGGTTTGTTTTTATTAACTTTTGAAAAATGCCTGCCCTCTAAAGATTTTTTTTTTTTTTTTTTTTTGACAGGCAGAGTAGACAGACAGAGAGAAAGGTCTTCCTTTACCGTTGGTTCACCCCCTAATGGCCGCCGCGGCCTGCGTACCACGTTGATCCGAAGCCAGGAGCCAGGTGCTTCTCCTGGTCTCCCATGCGGGTGCAGGGCCCAAGGACTTGGGCCATCCTCCACTGCCTTCCTGGGCCACAGCAGAGAGCTGGCCTGGAAAAGGGGCAACCGGGACAGAATCTGGTGCCCCGACCGGGTCTAGAACCCAGTGTGCTGGCACCGTAGGTGGAGGATTAGCCTATTGAGCCACGGCGCTGGTAAAGATTTTTTTTTTAAAAGATTGATTTATTTGAAAGGCCAGGTTACAGAGAGGCATATCCATGCTGTACACACTACTCATCCATTAGTCACGTACCCATTTTAATTATCAGATCTGTCAGATGAACTATCTCAGTATTGCAGTATTTGAATTTAAGGTTTTCAGGCATCTACTGGGGCTTTTGAGAATGTATCCCTCACAGATAAGGGGGATATGTTCTTTGGAATTGTCTTTTTCTTCCCTCTTTTTTAATTTTACCATGGAACTTTTATAGTTGTTTGTTTTATGTGTGTGTGTGTGTGTGTGTGTGTTTATTGGTTATATGCCATTAAGCTATAGTTCTAAAAGATGCATAGAGGCCTGCGCCGCGGCTCACTAGGCTAATCCTCCGCCTGCGGCGCCGGTACTCCAGGTTCTAGTCCTGACTGGGGTGCCGGATTCTGTCCCGGTTGCTCCTCTTCCAGTCCAGCTCTCTTCTGTGGCCTGGGAGGGCAATGGATGATGGCCCAAGGACTTGGGCCCTGCACCCGCATGGGAGACCAGGAGGGAAGTACCTGGCTCCTGGCTTTGGATTGGTGCAGCGTACCAGCCGTAGTTTCCATTTTTGGGGGATGAATCAACGAAAGGAAGACCTTTCTCTCTCTTTCTCTCACTGTCTAACTCTGCCTGTCAAAATAAATAAATAAGTAAAAGATGCATAGAGCAGTAACAAAAAACTACTGTTAGAAAGGACTAAGCTTTGGGACCTGCATTGTAGTGCTGGCATTCCAAGTGGGTGTTGATTGGAGTCCCGGCTGCTTCGCTTCCTATCCAGCTCTCTGGCTGGGAAAGCAGTGGAAGATGGCCCAAATCCTTGGCCATCCACGTGGGGTACCTCCATGGGACACCCGGAAGAAGCTCCTGGCTCCTGATTGTTATCTGCCCAGTTTCAGCTGTTGCGGCCATTTGGGGAATGACCCAGCAGGTAGAGGACCCCCCAGCCCCTGCCTCTCTGTAACTCTGCCTTTCTAGTAAATAAATAAATAAATCTTTGAATTTGAAAGGCAGAGTTACAGAGAGGCAGAGAGAGAGAGAGAGTGGTCCTCCATCTGCTGGTTCACTTCCCAGATGGCCACATGGCTGGAGCTGCGGCCGATCCAAAGTCAGGAGCCAGGAGCTTCTTCCGGGTCTCCCACGTGGATGTGGAGGCCCAAGGACTTGGGCCATCTTCCGCTGCTTTCCCAGGACATAGCTGAGAACTGGATCAGAAGTGGAGTACATGGGACTCAAGATGGTGTCCATATGGGATCGTGGCACTGAAGACGGTGACTTTACTCTGTATTCCACAATGCTGACCCCAATATATTAAAAAAGAAAAGAGAAGAAAAGGACTAAGTTTAACAGCATGATAAAAGTTAGTTTTACATATATTTTAGGCTGTTTTGATCTGATATTGTGGGGTTTGTTTCATTTTTATTTTTTGGTCCACATATATTTGTAAATTCGGCTTTGGACTTGTGCCTTATAAGAAATATATCACAATTTGTACTTCTTACATATTAAGTATATAATTGTTCTGAACCCTATAAAGACTTTAAGTAAATGAATAAAATTTTTATCTGAACAGGTGTGGCAAAACATGTTGGTGATGCACTTAAAGAACATGCTTCCAGATCATCTCGAAAGATTTGCACTATTGGAATAGCTCCATGGGGAGTGATTGAAAACAGAAATGATCTTGTTGGGAGAGATGTAAGAGTGATTTTGAAAGTTTCGTATCTTTGAATTATATATTTTGTTTATATATAAACAAAATTATAACAAGAACAGTGCAAGTAAACTTAAAATATTCATGATAGGCCGGCACCACAGCTCACTAGGCTAATCCTCCGCCTTGCGGCGCTGGTACACTGGGTTCTAGTCCCGGTCGGGGCGCTGGATTCTGTCCCGGTTACCCCTCTTCCAGGCCAGCTCTCTGCTGTGGCCAGGGAGTGCAGTGGAGGATGGCCCAAGTGCTTGGGCCCTGCACCCCATGGGAGACCAGGATAAGTACCTGGCTCCTGCCATCGGATCAGCATGGTGCGCTGGCCGCAGCTTGCCAGCCGCGGCAGCCATTGGAGGGTGAACCAACGGCAAAGGAAGACCTTTCTCTCTGTCTCTCTCTTTCTCACTGTCCACTCTGCCTGTCAAAAAAAAAAAAAAAAAAAAAAAAAATCATGATAATACCATACTTTTCAAATTAAGTTTAAAAATATTTTTCAGTGGTTTCTTCTGCTCCTTTAGAAAACATATTCATAAATGTTAAATGATTGCTGTTAAGGTATTGGTACATTTTGGTTCCCTTTTTTAAGTATAACATTATTTCACATTTTCTATATCATTTCCAGTCTTTGTAATTAAATTTTTAATAACTTCATGACATTAAGAATTAATTTAATGGGACTGGTGGTGTGGTGGATCCCAGAAAGATGCCTGGATCCCAGGCATCTTATATGGGCAACAATTTGAGTCCTGGCTGCTCCTCTTCCCTGCTGTTGTGTCTGGGAAAGCAGTGGAGTATGGTCAGGTGCTTGGTCCCCTGCACCTATGTAGGAGACCCAGAAGCTCTGGACTCTTGGCTTCAGCCTTTCCCAGCCCTGGCCATTTCGGCCTTTTGGGGAGTGGATCAGTAGATAGAATACCTCTCTCTCTGTTCTCCCTCTATGTGTCTGTAAATCTGCCTTTCAAAATGAATAAAATAAAGCTTTTAAGAAAAATAATAAGAATTAATCTTGGTGTCATAAAGTAGGAATCAAATGCAAGTAATTTGAATGGGTTATTAAAGTCATGTTAAGTGGTTTATGGATATTTGTCAAGAGACTACTGACAGGGCTGCCACTGTGGCATAGGGTACTAAGCCGCTGTCTGCAGCACTGGCATTCTTTATGGACATCTGTTGGAGTCCTGGCTGCTTCACTTCTGATCTAGCTCTCTGTTGATGCACCTGGGAAAGCAGCGGAAGATGCACCTGTGTGGGAGACCTGGATGAAGCTACTGGCTCCTGGCTTCGGCCTGGCCCATCACTGGTCATTGCAGCTTGGGGAATGACCCAGTGGATAGAAGATATCTCTCTCTCTCTCTCTGGCCCTCTTGCTGTAACTCTGACTTTCAAATAAATAAATAAGTCTTTAAAAATAAAAGACACTATTGACTATTAAAAAGGAATTACTCAATAATCACCTTCAAGTTATTAAATTTCAAATATAATCTTAAGGATTCTGTTTAGTGTTAAGAAAAGGAGATGGCCGGTGCCGCGGCTCAATAGGCTAATCCTCCACCTTGCGGCGCCGGCACACCGGGTTCTAGTCCCGGTCGGGGCACTGGATTCTGTCCCGCTTGCCCCTCTTCCAGGCCAGCTCTCTGCTGTGGCCCGGGAGTGCAGTGGAGGATGGCCCAAGTGCTTGGGCCCTGCACCCGCATGGGAGACCAGGAGAAGCACCTGGCTCCTGCCTTTGGATCAGTGCCGTGCGCCGGCCACAGCAGCCATTAGAGGGTGAACCAACAGCAAAGGAAGACCTTTCTCTCTGTCTGTCTCTCTCACTGTCCACTCTGCCTGTCGGAAAAAAAAAAAAAAAAAAAAAAAAAGGAGATGATGTAATTTATTGGTTTTTCTTAAAGTCCTTTATATGTTACAGTTTTTCTCTTTTAATAACTTAATAAACTAATAAGAGTTTCTACTTTATTTATTTATTTATATTGTTTTCTTCCTTTGTGTGTGTGTGTGTGTGTTTTTTTTTTTTTTTTTTTTTTTTTTGACAGGCAGAGTGGACAGTGAGAGAGAGAGACAGAGAGAAAAGTCTTCCTTTGCCGTTGGTTCACCCTCCAATGGCCGCCGCGGCCGGTGCGCTGCGGCTGGCGCACCGCGCTGACCCGATGGCAGGAGCCAGGAGCCAGGTGGCTTTTCCTGGTCTCCCATGGGGTGCAGGGCCCAAGCACCTGGGCCATCCTCCACTGCACTCCCTGGCCACAGCAGAGAGCTGGCCTGGAAGAGGGGCAACCGGGACAGAATCCGGCGCCCCGACTGGGACTAGAACCCGGTGTGCTGGCGCCACTAGGTGGAGGATTAGCCTAGTGAGCCGCGGCGCCAGCCTGTGTGTGGTTATTAAATACAGTATTATGTTTCAGGATCAAGATACAGTTGTGGTTCAATTCATTGTTTAATCTTCAACTACTCAAAAACTTATGCTTCTTGATACATTCTTTGTTCTTTTCTGTTTCTATATATAAAACAGAATTTTAATTCATCATTATTTCAAAATTTATTTTATATTATTCTGTGTTGTATTTAATCCTACCCACTAACTCTTAATGTTTGCTGTTATTTAGGTCGTTGCTCCTTATCAAACCTTACTGAACCCCCTGAGCAAACTGAATGTTCTGAATAATCTCCATTCCCATTTTATATTGGTGGATGATGGCACTGTTGGAAAGTATGGGGCAGAAGTGAAACTGAGAAGAGAACTTGAAAAAACTATTAATCAGCAAAGAATCCATGCTAGTAAGGGCATCCACAAATTTATTATTGTTCAATTTATTCTGGGCTGTATTGATAGACATTGATTACTTGGCATCTCTAGAAAGGAAGAACGTTCTTTAAAGTACTTTTTTCCTTACACAGCAAGATAATATTTTAAACAACCAAAAATGGCTGATCTAAGACAAAATACTAAGACCTAGGAAAAGAAGTCCCAGGTCAAATAGGGTACTCAGGTATGAAGAACAAACCAAGAAGATAGATTCTGTTGCTATTGTAGTCCAAGGAATTCACAGATGTTTACAATATATGATGTATTCCAGTACATGACTTTGAAATTCAAGGTTGAAAATAAAGGGGGAAAGAATCACTTTATTATAAAATAGGAATCAGCTTGCTTGAGGTTTTCTTTAGTCTTTCCTTCTTTCTCCCCTCTCCTTCCCTCTCTCTTTCTTTCTTTTTTATAAAATGAACAGATTTTGCTCTTTGGCAGATGTGTTTTAAAAGTTGGTATTCTGGGACTGGTGCTGTGGCATACTGAGTAAGCTAAGTCTCTGCCTGGGATGTTGGCATCCCATATGGGCGCCCTTTCGGCTTGTGTTCTGGCTGCTCCTATTCTGATCCAGCTCTCTGTTATGGTCTGGGAAAGCAGTAGAAGATGGCCCCAGTGCTTGGGCCCCTGCACCCATGTGGGAGACCCAGAAAAAGCTCCTAGCTTCGAATAGGTACAGCTCTGGTCATTGGTAGCCATTGGGGGAGTGAACTAGTGGATGGAAGACCTTTCTGTCTGTCTTTCTCACTGTCTATAACTCTCTACCTGTCAAAAAAAAAAAAAAAAAAAAGTTAGTATTTTAAGACTGATTTTTCTTTCCAACCATGGCTGAACTTTCTGGTTCAACATCTCGATTTTGTTTTGAATAGAAGAAATTTTGTAACCTTAAGACACCAAGAAGGTAAACACAGTGACAAAATGAAATAGATTGTGGTGGAGTCAGTGCATTTGCTAAAAATTAAGGACATTTTAAAATCCTACAGTTAACATTTTGCAGATTTTTCATTGCACTTCAGGTTATCGTAAAAACAAAAATTGCTATTCTCCACTGCACTTTTTCCATTACTCAGATAGAAATCTTATTATTTTCTTCATTTGTTCCTTTTAGGTAATTTTGACTACAATTTATGTAATAATGTCTCACTCATTTGTAGTTGGAAATAAAGATTTAACAAACAAAAGTAAATATTAGAAGTGCAACTAATGCAATATTAAAAAATAAAACTATGATACATATTAGTGTTACATATTTATTGTCAAGAGCTCAATTAGTAGGCATGTGTTGGCCGGCGCCGCGGCTCACTAGGCTAATCCTCCGCCTAGCGGCGCCGGCACACCGGGTTCTAGTCCCGGTCGGGGCACCGGATTCTGTCCCGGTTGCCCCTCTTCCAGGCCAGCTCTCTGCTGTGGCCCGGGAGTGCAGTGGAGGATGGCCCAGGTGCTTGGGCCCTGCACCCCATGGGAGACCAGGAAAAGCCACCTGGCTCCTGGCTCCTGCCATTGGATCAGCGTGGTGCGCCGGTCGCATCGCGCTGGCCGCGGCGGCCATTGGAGGGTGAACCAACGGCAAAGGAAGACCTTTCTCTCTGTCTCTCTCTCTCTCACTGTCCACTCTGCCTGTCAAAAAAAAAAAAAAAAAAAAAAAAAAAAAAAAAAAAGTAGGCATGTGTTGGCACAGTAGGTTAAGTTGCTGGTTGGGATGCCTGCCTCCCAGGATTGGAGGTCTTGGGATCAATTCCACTTCCACTTTGGATCCTGCTTCCTGCTTATGTGTCTGGGAGGCAGCAGATGATGACCTAGATACTTGGATTCTTGCCACCCATGTGGGAGATCTGCATGGAATCCTGGATTCCTGTACTCAGCTTGGTGGAGCCCTTTAGATCTCTCTCTTTCTCTCTGCCTTCACCCTGACCTTTCATATAAATAAATAAATAAATATTTTTAAAGAAAGATTTCAATTAGTAGAATAAATAATAATATTTATTTAGCAATGAATACATAAATTCTTTGTGTACTAAGTTATATGTTGGATTTTCTAATTTTGTCATTTAGAATAGACTTGATTAGTGACAGTAATTTGTTCAATGCTTAATTTATTTACATGAGATTGGTATTATGTTGAGTGCTTAAAATGAAGTCTGTCTAGTCTCGTAAGAAATTCTGCTTTGCATTTCAGTTTAAATTTTCTTATTTACTAAGAAATAAGATTAAGTTCCTGAATTGTGTCTGATTTTTATTTTTTAATTGAACTTTTATGTGTGTGTGTGTGTGTGTGTTTTTTTGAAAGGAATTGGCCAAGGTGTCCCTGTAGTGGCACTTGTATTTGAAGGTGGGCCTAATGTTATCCTCACAGTTCTAGAATACCTTCAAGAGAGTCCCCCTGTTCCAGTAGTTGTATGTGAAGGAACAGGCAGAGCTGCAGATCTGCTAGCATACATTCATAAGCAAACAGAAGAAGGAGGGTAAGTGAATGAGTATAACAAATTTTTATTAACTTTATTAAAGAGGCTGTGGTTTTTAGAATATTGGATTCCTTTCATTGTTTATGAACATGAACATTACACTTTTAGTATGATACTTGATTAAAGCTTGAGGAACCAGTCTGTCTCATATATTATTGAAATGAATTAAAATATAGTGTAGCCATCTTTTTGGTAGACTGTGTTTCATAAGATCCATCAGGTGGTTTGTCTTTAGACCTAGAAGTCTAGAGACCTGCACCTTTGAGATAACGTGTATAGTTACTTGTTGCAGGATTGTTTGTAAACAGAAGTGGACTAAATAAATAAATCATGATTTATGTACACAATGGCATAGTTTATAGCAGAGTAAAGATACCTGTATACTACATTTGGGAAAATCACCAAAATATGCACATGGGAAAAAGACATAGAAGGGCATGTATATTGTATCACTTTTTATGTAGAGAAAAGGAAGAGGGGATAATTATTGTATAAATAGAAAAAGATCTTGGAAAGTTACATAAACTGGAGCCAGTGTTATACAGTGGGTTAAGTTGCCACCTGCAATGCTGGCATCCTGTATGGGCACTGATTTGAGTCCTGGCTGCTCCATATCCAATCTACTTCCCTGCTAATATAACTGGGAAAGCACCAGAAGATGGCCCAAATCTCTGGATGCCTGCATCCATGATGAAGCTCCTGGCTTCGTCCTGGCCCTGCACTGGCTGTTGTGGCCATCTAGGGAGTAAACCAGTAGATGGAAGCTCACTTTCTAACTCTGCCTTTCAAATAAATAAAATAAATTTTAAAAAATTATACAAGCTAGTAGTGATTCCTGAAAACAGTTGAAATGGAACTGGGAAGATGAAAGATTGTGGGACGAAGACTTTCATTAAGTATTTATGTATTTTGTTATTTTCTGTATTGTGAGCCATGTAAGTGTATTGCCTGTTTGCAGAAAGACAAATATGAATGTGGTTATGTTTAAGACATTTGGTAAAACATTGCTTTATATATCATAATATCTTAAAATTATCTTTATATAATATTTATAAAAATGTGAATTCTAGTAACATACACTATGTAAAAAGACTCATGAAGTAATTCAAAGAAAAAAACTGTCCACTCTGTTTTTTTTCTCCTGAGACTTATAGTGGGAGTCTCATGAAGGAGAAAATAATTCTATACAAGTTTAAGTATTTAATATTAATACAGTATGAGTATTTCCAGAGGTCTTACATGGATCCACTTATACTTCTTGTAGATCCTACAAAATAATAGAAGATGAAATTAGTAAATTGAGTTGTTTCTTCTTATTCCAGAAATCTTCCTGATGCTGCAGAGCCTGATATTATTTCAACCATCAAAAAAACATTCAACTTTAGTCAGAGTGAAGCAGTTCATTTATTTCAAACACTGATGGAGTGCATGAAAAAAAAGGAGCTTGTAAGTGGATTCGAGCAGAACAAGCCTCTTAATTTCTTTCAAAGCATATTCTGAATTGGTGAAATACTTTTGTTTTTAATTTTCATTTTACATTTTAAAATCTTTCTAAACCATTTAAAGATAACGTTTATTGGCCTTAAGCTGAAAGGTGTCACTACAGGATGGCTGTATGTTTTATGTATCAGACAATATATTTGCATTTCTGTATTAGGAAGTTTCATAAGTATATCTCGATAGATTATATCCAGTGTCTAGGAAGAACTGTGAGTTTTTAATGGCTTCTCTAAAAAAAAATTTGGAGAAAAATTCTAAACAGTTTTACTCTAAGTTCTAAGCCTACTGAATGAAAGATCAGTGCAAATTACTTCCATTCATGCAAATATGGGGTTGATTTTAAAAATAAAGTTTTTAAAGTTTGATAAATAGATGATGATCTCATTTGATTTGAAGTTGTCTTTCATTGCAAGTTTTTGAACTGCAAGGTGAAGGAATGGCAGGATTTACTATGATAAGTAATCCATCGCTTCTGCTCGTAAGTTGCTTACTCTAGCAAAGGATGTAATATAGGTCAAAAAAGAAGATGATATGGAAACAGGCTTTGTGGTGCAGCAGGTTAGCCACTTAGTTATGACTCTGGCATCTCATATCAGAGGGCCAGTTAGGATCCTGGCTGTTTTTTTTTTTTTTTTTTTAAGATGTTTACTTATTTATTTGAGAGGTAGAGTTACAGACAGAGGGAGAGGCAGAGAGAGAGAAAAGTCTTCCATCGCTGGTTAACTCCTCAGATGGCTGGCTGGATCAGCTGCAGCTGAGCTGATCCAAAGCCAGGAGTCAGGAGTTTCTTCTGGGTCTCCCACGTGGGTGTAAGGTCCCAAGCACTTAGGCCATCTTCCACTGCTTTACCAGGCGATAGCAGAAAGCTGGATTGGAAGAGAAGCAGCTGGGACTCGAACCGGCGCCCATATGGGATCCCAGTGCCACAGGCGGAGGCTTAACCCACTATACCACAGCGTCAGCCCACTGCTTCATTTCTGATTCAGTTTCCTGCTAATGTGTCAGAGAAGGCAATGAAAGATATCCCAAATACTTGTGTCCCTGCTACCCATGTGGGAGAACAGGGTAGAATTCCTGGCTTTAACCTAGCCCAAACCTAGTTGTTACAACCATTTGGGTAGTAAACCAACAGATGGAAGATGTCTCTCTCTGTCACTCTTCCTTTCAAATAGGTAAATAAATAAATCTTTTATAAATATAATATGAAACCAAATACTATGAGTATACTTGTTATTTTGTAAATGATAATGTTTTTTAATTTTCTGTTTTTTTTTTGGAAAATTGTTTTGAAGCTTTCTGCCCCTTGCCCTGCAATATACATATATTTTTTTCTCCTGTGTAGTGTAAAGTTACTTTCTATTTTATGATGCTTTTGCTTTGAAAATATAAAAGTATAATATTGCAAATTAATTTTTAAATAGATCACTGTTTTCCACATTGGATCAGAGGAACATCAAGATATAGATGTAGCAATACTTACTGCATTGCTAAAAGGTACTCTTTAATTTATGGCGTATTCATATAAGCTATGACCTTTTAATTTGGCTAGATGCTTGGAAAGTGAGATTTTCAATAATTTTTCTTTGTGAAAGACTGTTGGTTTTCATTGGTAGTACTTAGCTTTTTATCTTGTATATATTTAAAAATGTACAGCAAGGTAGGTTTATGTGAACAAATTCATGTAATTATCCTATTAAGATTCTTAGTTGGCCCTAAAATAAGTGTTTGAAAGTAATAATGTATTACGTGATACAAATTAAAGATGGATTAGTAAGTGTAGTCTTCGTTTTGAAGGTAACGTTTGAAAATTTGTGGTGTCTTACAGAACTAAGGGATTGATACACATGTACATTGAACTGTTTTCCTCTCAATATCTTAGCAAAGACATCCAACTAATACAACAATAAATTGCCAATACATCAAGCATTTAAAAAGTAGTATATTTACATAATTGTATTGCGATCAAGAGATAAATAATAGAAAACACAAATTATAAAAAAAATCCCTAAATCTGTACCTATGAAATTTGTATTCATTAAATAAAAGCTTCCTCAAAAAACAAAAAAAGATCAGTAAATGAGATTTTATAAAGATAAAAAAACTAGGTCTGCGCTTTGGTATAGCAGGTAAAGCCACCTCCTGCAGTGCTGGCATCCCTTACAGGCGCCAGTTCAATTCCTTGTTGCTCTGCTTCCGATCCAGCTCTCTGCTATGGCCTGAGAAGGCAGTGGAAGATCGCCCAAGTCTTTGGGCCCCTGTACCCACTTGGGAGACCTGGAAGAAGCTTCTGGCTCCTGGCTTCCGATCAGCTCAGCTCTGGTTGTTGCGGTCATTTGGGGAGTGAACCAGCAGATGGAAGACTTCCCTCTCTCTCTTCCTCTGCCTCTCTGTAACTCTGCCTTTCAAATAAACAAATAAATCTTAAAAAAAAAGATAAAAGAAAGCCCCCTATACATGTAATATTTGCTACAAGCCACTGTGCCTAAGTGGTTTTTATTGGTTATCTCATTTTACCTCTACAGTATCCTGAAGAGGCAGATTTCCTCTTATTTTCTTCATTTTATAGGTGAAGGGGACAGATATGTTAAAGTGGAGCTATTATCAATTAATAAGAAAAAGATGAATATCTCATGAAAAAAGGGGTCAGAATATATGTAAAAGATGTCAGCCAAAGAATGCAAATCTTGGGCGAAGGTGGGAAAATGATTAATTTTATGATAAAAATGTAAAATAAATAAAAAAAAGATTTTTCCCTTCTACTGGCATATGGAGAAATGGGTAGTCTTATGGGTAAATTGTGACTTACCTTTAAAAGGTATCAATATATATATGAGTGTGAGGTAGATCTAAATATACTGTTAAGGAAAACTAGGGTATGATGTTAAGGTACATAAAAGCAGGCTGCCGAACACTTTGTGCAGTATAATCTTGTTTTTGGATAGATAATTTAAAGTATATAAATGAGTTTATAAGTGTACAGAAAAGCATCTATACAGGATATGTTTCAGAATCATTATAGTCAGTGCTGTATCTGTGATAGAAATTGATGATGCTTGTTCTTTGTTTATATTTTTCTTCATTCTTAGTTGTTTGCAATGAATGAGATTGTATCGCTTTTGTACTTAGAAAATGAAATTCTTCAACTCTAGGGTTTTCTAATCTCTCTGAGGCAGGCTTCTGAATGGAGGCTAAGCCAGCTGTATAAATAAAAGTATGGTGGCAAGATTTCATGTGTTCATATATTAGTGGAAATACATTAATTGAACTTGGAAACTCTTCTCTTTATTTGATTAGGTACTAATGCATCTGCATTTGACCAGCTTATCCTTACATTGGCATGGGATAGAGTTGACATTGCCAAAAATCATGTATTTGTTTATGGACAACAGTGGCTGGTAAGTAAAAATAATCTATATGTACAGTACAGTTGGTGTTTATTTGTAGGTTCTGTATCCATTGATTCACCCATCCTTGGATTGTGTGCTACATAGGTAGGCTCGTGATTGTTTCCATTGTACTGAATGTGTACAGACTATTATTTCTGCTACTATTCCCTAAATAATAAAGTATAGGTGCCAGCACTGTGGCGTAGCAGGTAAAGCCACCGCCTGCAGTGCTAGCATCCCATATAGGTGCTGGTTCAAGTCCCAGCTGCTCCACTTCCAGTCCGGCTCTCTGTTATGGCCTGGGAAAGCAATAGAAGATGGCCCAACTCCTTGGGCTCCTGCACCCACGTGGGAGACCTGGAGGAAGCTCCTGGCTCCTGGCTTTGGATCGGCCCAGCTCTGGCCATTACAGCCAATTGAGGAGTGAATCAGCAGATGGAAGCCTTCTCTCTCTCTGCCTCTGCCTCTCTGTAACTCTGACTTTCAAATAAATAAATAAATTTTTTTAAAAAAGTAATATAGTATAACAACAATTTATATAGTATTTGTATTTATAAGATGTTATAAGTAATTTGGAGATGCTTGGAAGTATACAGGAAGATATATGTAGATTATATGTAGATACTACACCATTTTACATATTAGGGACTTGAACAACTGTGGATCTTGGTTTCCAAAGAAGTGTCCTGGAACTAATATTCCCATGGATACTGAATGATGATTATGATAACAAAATATTTTTTGGAATTTTGTGCTAATCTGCCATTTTACTTTTCTGCTGAAAGTGCAAAATGAGTTTAGCCAAACATTTCCACAATATTCAGCTCCATTTAGGATTTAATAAATTATATCTGCATCTTGATAAAACCTTTCTTTTAAAAACAAGGTATATAAAAGGCCACAGTTGTGGTGTAGTAGGTTAAGTTGCCACATGCAATGCTGGCATCCCATATGGGCGCCAGTTTGAATTCTGGCTGCTCTACTTCTTTTTTTTTTTTTCCTGAAATTTTTTTTTCTTTTTAATTTACTTGAGAGGTAGAACTAGAGGCAGAGAGAAAGGTCCTCTGTCCACTAGTTCACTCTCCAAATGGCCGGAGTTGGGCTGATCCAGAGTCAGGAGCCAGGAGCAGGTGCAAGGGCCCAAGCAGGTACAAGGGCCCAAGCACTTGAGCCATCTTCTGTTGCTTTCCCAGGGCTTAACAGAGAACTGGATCAGAAGAGGAGAAGCCAGGACATCTACCAGTGCCCATATAGGATGCTGGTGCTGCAGGTGGAGGTTTAGCCCACTATGCCACAGCACCGGCCCTGTTCCTCTTCTGATCCAGCTCCCTGGTAATGGCCTGGGAAAAGCAGTGGAAGGTGGCCCAAGTCCTTGGGCTCCTGACTCCTGTATGGGAGGCCTGGAAGAAGCTCTTGGCTTCTGGTTTAGCCTGGCCCAGCCCTGGCTGTTGGCGGCCATTTGGGGCGTGAACAAACAGATGGAAAATCCCTGTCTCCCTTTTTTTTTCATTCTCTCTGCCTGTAACTCTGCCTTTCAAATAAATAAATATTTAAAAAATAAATAAGGTGTATAAATCTGTCAAAATCCTGGAATTGAAAGAGACCTTGGGACTCTGTGTACAGATTTCATTCCCCTGGATGTTTGACCCATTCCTGTGGCAATTTTCCCTCTCCTACTCAATGGGAACAACATCTTCACAGTTTTTGATGTGAGAGGAGTTAATGTCATATTTTACTTTTCTTTTTTCATATATTCCAGTCTGATTTCATCTGTAAGTCTTCCCTTTTACTATACCTAATCTTAACATCCTGATCTGATCTGTCATCCCTCTTCCTTTGTGTTACTTAAGTAGCATTCTTTCTGTTTTTACTATTCTCAATCTTTCCTTTTCCAGACAGAAGATGGATCACTTCACATTTACTCAGTGCACAGTCTATAACCCTTAGTTCTCTTTCACCTGGCCTTGTTGGCCTTCTTGCTTTTTTTGAAATTCTCAAGCACACACTTAATCTGTCAACTTTTCATTTTACTGTTCTCTGTCTACAAGCCTTACCCACCTATCTGCCTGGATTTACTTCCTTATCTCTCTGGCCTATAGCCAACTGTCTCCTCTTTGCTCCATTTTAATAGCACCCTCCTTTTTCAGCATTTCCTTTGTTTCTCCCTGTTGTGTCATTTTGTTTTTCACTAGCAGTTATCACCACTTGACGAACTATATAATATAGCTATTTATTACTTACCTTTCTACTAACAGGAAGTAAATTTTATATAAGCAATAAATTTTCAGTTTTGTTTACTGCTGTAATCATAACCTGGTATGTATTAAGCAGTTGTTAAATTTTTGTAGCTGTCTCAATCCATAGAGGTTGGGTAAATAAAATGTTCATCTGTACCTTGGAGTTATACCAGCCTTTATAAAGGATGAGCTAGATTTTTTTCTGTTCCATAATAAATGTAAATTGCAGATTGCTGAGAAGAATGCATACTATGATCATAGTGGTGGCAAATTCTCTATAAACATGTGCATGTCTACATGTACTATGTGGAGATAGCACCTTCCTAGAACATTTTTTTTTTAAATTTTGGTTTATTTTTAGTTCACTAGAACCTTATGCATTCATAAATTTTTGAACAAATAAAGCATTTCCTAGCCGGCGCCGCGGCTCAGTAGGCTAATCCGCCTAGCGGCGCCGGCACACCGGGTTCTAGTCCCGGTCGGGGCGTCGGATTCTGTCCCGGTTGCCCCTCTTCCAGGCCAGCTCTCTGCTGTGGCCCGGGAGGGCAGTGGAGGATGGCCCAAGTGCTTGGGCCCTGCACCCCATGGGAGACCAGGATAAGTACTTGGCTCCTGGCTTTGGATCAGCGCGGTGTGCTGGCCGCGGCGGCCATTGGAGAGTGAACCAACAGCAAAGGAAGACCTTTCTCTCTGTCTCTCTCACTGTCCACTCTGCCTGTCCAAAAAAAAAAAAAATCATTTCCTAAAAAATATATTTACAATTTCTTTCATTTGTTACTGGACAATTTCACATTCTTTAGCATTTGACACTAGGACCCAGCCATTTAGTAGTTCCTTCCCTCTACCGTAAGATAGATAACAAGGAACAATATAGTGATAGTCCCTTTTCTTGTTGAGTTTATAATGTAGAAGACATTTTAACTGCCTAATTTGTCACTCCTTCAGAAAGATCTTCTCTGTTCTTTTAGTCCAACTGAATGTCTTGTTACTCTTTTTCATAGCACTTTATTCTTTTCTTTGAAATCATAGTCATTATAAATATTGCAAATTACAATCTATATATTATTTGGGTGTTCATTTTGTTTCACTTCTCTACCTATGGCAAACTGTAAGTCCATACTGTCTTCAGATCTCTAGTGCAGTATATGTTTAACATTCAGCAAAAACTTTGAATTAATGAATGAATGATGACTATCTTTAGTATTTTGTAAAAGTGCAAGATGCCATCAATTAAGCAGACTTATTCCAGTGTGAGAATGAAGGAATACTTCTTAGAGGACTTGAAAATTAGTAGAAAATAAATAAATAAATAAATAAAATGAGTTGAAAGGTGTTGTGTTCAATACCCAGTTCTCTGTAGCATATAGGATATATATATGGAATTCCTTTGAATTTAAGAATCTGGGTGTTATACCTGACCTGAATAGGTCGGTGTTAATAGAATGAAAGGAATACAATTCAGATTACAGTTGCTCATTAGATTAGTAAGAAAATAGAGCAAGCAACTTTTCCTGTAAGATAGTTCTCAAATACTTATTGCTTTGGGATATAATAAAATGAACTATAAAAAGGAAATTATGCTTTAAATATTTTCAGTATTACATAAAAAGCATAAATGAATGAAAACTATCACATGAATGCTGTGGGAGGGCTACTTGGAATACATGGCTAATTGTCCTTTCACATGGAAACATGGAGTGAATAAGAAAGGGTGAACAGCTTCCACCTAAATCATCAGTCATTGAATTTCTCAAGAAATTAGAGTACTGAGACGATCTATTTTTAATTAACTTTATACACGTAAGGTGAACTCTACACTAAGTAGAGAGTTAACAAATAGTATGAAAAGAAAACTGTTCCTCAACAGTCGAGACAAGGGCTATTCAAAGTCATCCCATCTCAAAGTGTCAATTTCACTTCTATAGATTGCTCTGTTAACTAGGTGCATATGCTTTTATCATAGTCATGTCTTCCTGTTGAATTGATTCCTTAACATCATTACATCGTGCCCTTCTTTATCTCTTTTAATAGTTTTTGTGTTAAAGTCTATTTTTTCTGATATTAGGATGGCTATACCAGCTCTTTTTTGGTTTCTGTTAGCATGCATTATCTTTTTTCCTCCTTTGACTTTGTTTGCCTGGATCTTTGTTGGTGAGATCTGTTTCTTATAGGCAACAAATAGATTTTTTTTTTTAATCTATTCAGCTAAAAGTCTATGTCTTTTAACTGGAGAGTTGACAAATTCTTTCAATTTTTATTTGTTACGGAATGTCTTTATTTCATCTTTATTCCTAAGCGAGAGCTTTGCAGGGTACAAATGCTGGGTTGACAGTTTTTTTTCTCTCTCTTTTCTTCTTTTAAGATTTATTTATTTATTTGAAAGTCAGAGTTACACAGAGAGAGCAGCAGCAGAGAGAGAGGGAGGGAGGGAACGAGAGGTCCTCCATCCAATGGTTCACTTCCCAATTGGCTGTAACGGCCTGAGCTGTGCTGATCCTAAGCCAGGAGCTTCCTTCGGGTCTCCCATGCAGGTGCAGGGGTCCAAGGACTTTCCACTGCTTTCCCAGGCCACAGCAGAGAGCCAGCTTGGAAGAGCAGCGGTGACTAGAACTCCTGCCCGTATGGGATGCCAAAGCTTTATGTTTTACTGTGGAGAGTTTGACTTTAGCGTGTTGGGGTAAAGAGCTCTTTTCTGGTCATATCTATTAGGGATTCTTTGTATGTCCCTTTCTTTCTCCAAATTAGGGAAGTTTTCTGTAATCATTTCACTAAAAAGGCCTTCTAATCCATTCTCTCCACACCTTCAAGAACTAAGACCTGAATGTTGGATCATTTGATAATATCCCATAAATCCCTAACACTTTTTTAATTTTCTAATTTTTTTTTTGGTCTGACTATAAAATTTCCAAAGATTTGTCTTCTAATTCAGATAATTCTTTTTTCAGGCTCACCAAGTCTATTGTTAAGGCTTTCCACTGCATTTTTTATTTGTTCTATAGAATTGTTCATTTCCAACATTTCTTTTTGATTTCTCTTTTAAATCTCAACTTCATGATAAAAATTTTCATTCATGTCATGTATGGATTTCTTTGATTTATGGATTTACTTCTGATTACCTCTAAGTAGTACTACAATTAATTGTTTGAACTCCGTTTCTGGCATTTCTTCAATCTCTTCATCTTCACATTATAGTATTGAAGTGTTGTAATCTTTTGGGAGTGTCATGGTGTTTTCCTTATTTTTGTTTCTTGAATTGCTGCATTTATTTTTAGGCATTTATGAAGATACTTGTTTTTTTTCTCCTTGTGATGGCTTCTATCTTTGGACTGTGCCTCTGTGGCTTAGAGGAGTGTCTGCTCTTTAAGTGAATACCCAGAAGCCTGTGCTGGGTGTGGCCAGGGAGCTCTGTTCAGTGCTCCAGGGTGAAGGGAGTGTCCAAGGTGACACCCAAGTTGTGCATGGTAAATCTTTTTTTTTTTTTTTTTTCATCAGAGGGAAGATTCGACCAGCTCTGTTGGTGTAGTCTCACGCTTACCTCCTATCCTCCAAAGAGACCAATGCCTGGGCACTAGCCCTAGTGGGTACAGTATTCATCTGTGCTACCACAAGAACCACACAAAGGATCCATGCAGTCTTTGGTGTGAGCATGGTTCCTGCGGCAATGACCCTCACCAGTGAATCAGGGAGCCCTGAGCATGTGATGCTACCTACAGTGACTGCCCAAAGACCCAGCCATATTCTGTACCCTCCCATGCAGCCACAGTGCTTCCACAGTCATAGCACACAAGGTTCCCACAGTCTTGAGCACTCAGCCCCTTGACAGTTCTCCCAGCCAGACTCAGGTATCTCCTCTAAGCTGGTTGCTGGGAGCACCGACCTAAGCTGGTGGAGCTGTTATGTTTGTCCAAAATGGCTTGGCTAGTTATAGGATGCTGGTGCTGGGTGGTCATGGAGAGAGAAATGTGCCCCCCTTTTTTCCTTCTAGGTTGGCAGGTATACTGTCTTACCATAGGACTCCAAGCCTGACTCATGCTAGGCTGTTTCTGCAGCTTTATCGCCAGTGGCTTGGTCTGCTGCACTCTGGTCTCACCTTACTCTCAAAAGCTGGTGCTAAGGCTCTTGGCTGCTGGGATCCTGAGTTGTGTGCATCTACACCCTCCACGTAGATCCACAGTGTCCCTCTAATTTGCATAGAGTTTCCTCTGCAGTTTCTCCATAACTCTGCCCTGAGATTATACTCTTCCCACTTTTTTTTTTTTTCTTTCTTTTTTTTTTTTTTTTTAGACTATCTTCCCCTAGACTAGAGCAGTAAGTACCCTCTCTCCCTATTCTGCTTTCTTGGAATCTACCCTAGAGCTGTTAACATGACATATATCTAGAGAGATGGGGCCCAGAAAAGAGAAAGTTTTATTTTATACTATTTGTGGTATTTGATTTTTTTAAAAACTGTGTAATATATTTTCTATATAATAATAAATTATATAGTCATTTCTCCTCTTTTAGTACAACAGAGGAAGAAATTGATTTTAATTACCTGTGGTAAAATTCAAACCTATAAACCAAACTTTTATTCCCCTGAATGATTTCATTGGATTTTTAGATTTAGATGTAAAGGTTTGGATGAAGCCTCTCTTTAGTATTTATTAAATTTTATTTATTTGAGAGGCAGAGAGCTGGACAGAGAGAGATAGGTCCTGTCTGCGGGTTCACTCCCCACTGCCTGCATTGGCGAGGACTGGGCTGAGTCCAAAGTCACTAGCCTGGAACTCACTCCAGGTCTCCCATGTGGGTGGCAGGATATCAGTCACTTGAGCCATCACTGCTGCCTCCTAGGGTCTGCATTAGCAAGATGCTGGAATTGGGAGCTAGAGCTAGGAATCGAGCTCATGCACTCAGTGTGGGATTTAGGTAACCACTGGGCTAAGCTCCTGTCTTCTGTCCTCTTTATTGCAACACATCAGTGTGCATTGTTTAAATGAGGAAATTCTGCCTACAAAGCAGATACATTTTTTAAAAAAGATTTATTTACTTATTTGAAAGGCAGAGTTAGAGGCAGAGGCAGAGAGAGAGAGGTCTCCCATCCACTAGCTTAGTCTTCAGGTGGCCCCAGCGGCTGGAGCTGCACCAGTCTGAAGCCAGGAGCCAAGAGCTTCTTCCAGGTCTCCCACGCAGGTGCAAGGACCCAAGGACTTGGGCCATCTTTCACTGCTTTCCCAGGCCTTAGTGGAGAGCTGGATCAAAAGTGGAACAGCCAGGACTCAAACTGGCGCCCTGTGGGATGCTGGCACTGCAGGCAGTGGCTTTACCCACTATACCACAGTGCTGGCCCCCAGCAGATAGATACATTTCTTTTAACTGCTTTATTTTTTTCCTTGGTTATGAAACTTTTGTCAGACTTTGTTGTTATTTTAGGGCCATAGTTATAAACCCCATCAGGTAAATTTTTGCTACTGTTTTAAAGCAAGAGTTTTGTTACGATGTCTTTTATTGTGCTAAAATGGAATTTCATAAATACTGTATAAATTTAAAAACATAATGCTCTAATTGTTAAAAAAAAGTCAAGAAAAGTGAATTATAGTAAATATTTCAGTTTGGAGTTGTTCAAGGATAGCAACATTTAAAAGGCATAGCTGATGCTTTTACTTACTATACATACAGTCAGTGTAAATGCTACAATTGTGTGTGGGACCTAATACAGATTGTAGTTGGTAACTTAATACCATGAGAGACAGAAAAACATGCCTTGATAGGATAAGAAAAGACAGAGCAAACTAAGTAAGCACTAGAGTAATGATAAAATATTAGTACTAGAATAAGTAATAACAAATCAGAATTTTCTGTGTGTGATAAAGGAAATGCTCTTATGTAAAGTATGAATAACATGCCATGATACATTTTAGGCTGTTGATGTAGAGAAAATGAAAAAAAGTGTTAAATTTTTGTGAATTAGACCTTATTTTTAAGTATAATGTCAAAATGTTTTCTTTGCTATGACATAACTGAGTAGTGAGAAATATCAAAAAAAATAGTTTCCATCTTGAAATTTCATCATATATAATGCATACCTTTCATCAGTTAAATATAAAAAAATCTTGGAGACCATATCCTTTTCTAGGTGATGCAAATTGAGGATAGATTGGAAAAAGAAATGATAATACAAGGTGCTATAGAGAGGGTATGTAATTGTGTGGTAAACCTCTGAAGATGGTATCAAAATAAGATGAAAAATAAGTAAAAAACAGTAATTTTGGTATTGATTTTTCTACGGTTTTTAATTATGATAAAAAATATTATAAATATACAGAAGCAATAGTACCACATATTTTTAAAACAATCTTCTCTAATGACACTTGTGAAATTTCTACATTTCATGTGTCTCCACTAATTTACCAGTATTTGATTATAAAGTATGTTGAAAAGTCTTTTAAATAGGCTTTAAAAACACAAGAGACAGCTACATATGCTGAGTGCTAGAGCTGTTTTATGTTAAACTGAAATGACACAGATGGTCTGTTAAGTGATATGATTTTTCTCTAATTGTGAATAATTCTCAAATTCTAAAGTAAACATAAGTACAGTCTCACCTGACTTAATAGTTTTATTTTCTGAATATTCATTGTAGAATATTTTATTTTTAGAATATTCATTGTAGAATAAAACCATGGCAGAATACTTTATACTCATGTAAAGCAAAATTATTGAATTTTCGCTCACAAGTGTCTAACTGGATAATAGAAAATTGTGTGAGATGTGGAATAGTTTTCTTTTTGAGTGATACTGTCCAGCATATTGATTGTTTTCTGGTATCCCTTGACCTTGCCTCTTACGTGTTAGTAATGGCTCCTGAATATGGAAATGAATTTTCCCCAAAAATTTTTCCTAAAAATTGAAAACCATTACTCTAAGAGGTTTTTTTTCCTCCTAATTTAATTGATGGTGGACTTTATTTTCTTTCATCTTCCCATATAGTTTGTTCTCTTACAAAAATAGTACTTTTGGAGTGTTCTTTGAGGAATGGTATTCTAGATACATCTTTTTATCTGTTATCTAAATACCTTAGGTTCTAGCCTTTTACTATTTTGTATCTTTCTAATTTTATTTTAAAACTATTCAGTTCCAAATAGGTGTAAATCCTGAGGACTTAAATTTGAAAGTGTTTATGTAATTGGAACATGTGAAATGTATTTATTAATTTTTATTAATAAATTGAATTTTAATTTATTCTTTTAGGTTGGATCCTTAGAACAAGCTATGCTTGATGCTCTTGTAATGGATAGAGTTGCATTTGTAAAACTTCTTATAGAAAATGGAGTAAGCATGCATAAATTCCTTACCATTCCAAGACTGGAAGAACTTTACAACACTGTAAGTTATTGTTAAAATTTTTTTTAAGATTTATTTATTTATTTGAAAGTAAGAGTTACAGAGAAAAGGGAAGCGAGAGATCTTCCATCTGCTGGTTTACCTGCTAAATGGCTGCAATGGCTGGGGCTGGACCAGGCTGAAGCCAGGAGCTGGAACTCTCTCCAGGTCTCTGACTCGGGTGGCAGGGACCTAAGTACTTGGATCATCTTCTACTGCTTTCCCAGGTACATTAGCAAGGAAATGGATCGGAACCAGAGAAACCAGGACTGGAACTGGAGCCCCAACATGGGATGCCTTCATCGAGGCAGAAACATTAACCTGCTGGGTCACAATACTGACCCTGTTGATAAAGATTTTAATGCCTTGCTTGTTTATATGGAAAAAAATTGCTGGTCTTTGGTTGGTTGGTTGTGTTACAGTCTGAAACCCTTTCCCTGTCACACAGGAAAGGTGTGTGGACTTAATAGTCCTATCTCCTTTTCCTGCCTTTCACCCTTTTTTATTTTTTGTTTTTTGAAGATTAATTTATTTATTTGGTAGGTAGAGTTATAGAAAGAGAGAAGGAGGCCGGCGCCGCGGCTCACTAGGCTAATCCTCCGCCTAGCGGCGCCGGCACACCGGGTTCTAGTCCCGGTCGGGGCGCCGGATTCTGTCCCGGTTGCCCCTCTTCCAGGCCAGCCCTCTGCTGTGGCCAGGGAGTGCAGTGGAGGATGGCCCAGGTGCTTGGGCCCTGCACCCCATGGGAGACCAGGAAAAAGCACCTGGCTCCTGGCTCCTGCCATCGGATCAGCGCGCTGCGCCGGCCGCAGCGCGCCGGCCGCGGCGGCCATTGGAGGGTGAACCAACGGCAAAGGAAGACCTTTCTCTCTGTCTCTCTCTCACTGTCCACTCTGCCTGTCAAAATTAAAAAAAAAAAAAAAAAAAAAAAAAAAAAGAAAGAGAGAAGGAAAGACAGATAGAGATCTTCCATCTGCTGGTTCATTCCCCAAATGGCCACATTGGCTAGGGCTGTGCCAGGCTGATACCAGGAGCCAGGAGCTTCCTCTGGATCTCCCATGTGAGTACAGGAGCCCAGGGAGTTGGGCCAGCTTCCACTGCTTTCCCAGGCATATTTGCATGGAGCTGGATCAGATGTGCAGCAGTTGGGATATGAACTGGCGCCCCTATGGGATGCTGGTATTGCAGGCGACAGTTTAATCTGCTGTGCCACAGCACCGGTCTCTCCTTTCATCCTTTTTAAAAGCTAGGATGGGGTGGATGTTGGGGGTATCAGTTAAGGTGCCATTTGGGATAGCTGCATCCCATATCAGAATGTATGAGTTCAAGTCCCGGCTCTGCTTCTATTTCCATGTTCAAGTAGTTAGGTCCACCCAAGGGGATGACTTGCATTGAATTCTGGGTTCCTGGCTTCAGCCTGACCAGTGGATAGAAGATCTTGCACACATACACACTCTATCTAGCTGCCTAGCTGTGCCTTTCAAAAAAAAGTTTAAAAAAGTAAGGGTTGACTTCTTAATCATAGTCTTAACTTATATACTATGTTTCATTTTTGTAAATGACTCAGTGAAAACTTATTATTCTTGCCATCAAAGCTTTCTTGGTTAATTTCCAATTTCATATCATTAGTGTTGGAGAGGGTAAATACTACCCATCTCAGAGAGAAAGGTCTTCCATCCACTTGTTCACTCCCTATGTGGCCACAGTGGCTGGAGCTGAGCCAATCCAAAGGCAGGAGCCAGGAGCTGCTTCCAGGTCTCTGGGTCTCCCACGTGGGTGCAGGGGCCGAAGCACTTGAGCTGTCTTCTGCTTTCCCGCGCCGTAAGAGCTGGATTGGAAGAGGAGCAGCTGGGACAGAAACTGGCACTCATGTGGGATGCCAGCAACTCTGGCAGAGGTTTAGCCCCTTACGCCACAGAGCTGGCTACACCAGTATGAATTTAATGGTGCTATACTTTGAGGAACACTGGAACCAAATCCTAGCTTTGTAACTTTTACTTCTCTGCAAAGCTGCCTTTTCATTCATTAGTTTCTACCTATTTGTCTCCTTTTCTTCATTTTTCCTACTCAAATTATTTCTGTCTGCTGTTTCAGTAATCTAATCTCCCTGTCCATGTCTTTTCTCAGATCTGTTTTTTAATTATTTTTGTAGTGATAAAAATATTTTAATGTATTTTTTCTGCAGTTTAAAAACCTGTGATTTGCTGGCGAGGCAACTCACTTGGCTAATCCTCTGCCTGTGGCGCTGGCACCCTGGGTTTTAGTCCCGGTTGGGGCGCCAGCTTCTGTCCCGGTTGCTCCTCTTCCAGTCCAGCTCTCTTCTGTGGCCTGGGAGGGCAATGGAGGATGGCCCAAGTACTTGGGCCCTGCACCTGCCTGGGAGACCAGGAGGAAGCACCTGGCTCCTGGCTTCGGATCGGCGCAGTGCGCCAGCCATAGTGGCCATTTGGGGGGTGAACCAACGGAAGGAAGACCTTTCTCTGTCTCTCTCTCACACTGTCTAACTCTGCCTGTCAAAAACAAACAAACAAACAAAACCTGTGATAGCTCCCCAGTATGTATGTAATAGTACTCTTACCCTTAGCCTGATTTTCAAAGATTTCCACATTTTGCCTTAGCTTCATTTCTATGTATTTATTTATTTATTTATTTATTTTTTTGACAGGCAGAGTGGACAGTGAGAGAGAGAGACAGAGAGAAAGGTCTTCCTTTGCCGTTGGTTCACCCTCCAATGGCCGCCGCGGCCGGCGCGCTGCAGCCGGCGCACCGCGCTGATCCGATAGCAGGAGCCAGGTGCTTCTCCTGGTCTCCCATGGGGTGCAGGGCCCAAGTACTTCAGCCATCTTCCACTGCACTCCCAGGCCATAGCAGAAAGCTGGCCTGGAAGAGGGGCAACCGGGACAGAATCCAGTGCCCTGACTGGGACTAGAACCCGGTGTGCCGGCGCCGCTAGGCGGAGGATTAGCCTAGTGAGCCGCGGCGGCAGCCTGCCTTAACTTCATTTCTGCTTTCATCCCTAAACCTTCTGACCAGTTGGGTGTTTCAACTATGTCTACCTACGCTTTACTAAAAATATAGACTTTTTAAAAAAGCATTTGTTATTTACACAGTGCACGTCTATTTTTCTTCCAACTAACCCTTATTAAAATGTTATTCATTTTTTGAAGCTTAGCTCAAATGCTATGTCTGTACTTTTATGAAGCCCTGTAGCATAGCTAAGTATAATGATCTATCTTCTTCTGTGGATTATAAATTTCTTCTGAGTAGGGATTATCTTTATTTTCTACTTTTTTCTCTTTAAAGTATTAAAGTATAATTAAATGAACTTTGTTGCATTCCACTGTGTCTGATGAACAGATATAAAAATTAAAAGGATTATTCTTTGTGTTGAAATAGGTTTATCCCTAAAATGTAAAGCAAATATAAAACAATAAAAATCAAAATTGATCCTGTTAGCACTTTCACTTCTGTAGCTTGATGTTACTAAGATTATAGTTACTTTTTTTTTTTAATAGTTCATTTTTATTTTTTTGACAGGCAGAGTGGACAGTGAGAGAGAGAGAGAAAGGTCTTCCTTTGCCGTTGGTTCACCCTCTAATGGCCACCGCAACCGGCGCACCGCGCTGATCCGATGGCAGGAGCCAGGTACTTCTCCTGGTCTCCCATGGGGTGCAGGGCCCAAGTACTTCAGCCATCCTCCACTGCACTTCCTGGCCACAGCACAGAGCTGGCCTGGAAGAGGGGCGACCGGGACTAGAACCCGGTGTGCCGGTGCCGCAAGGCAGAGGATTAGCCTAGTGAGCCGCGGCACCAGCCTATCGTTACTTTTAGTATCTGTTAAAGCTAAAAGTTTTTGAAAGTCTAAGGATTTAAAACATGTTAAGTAGTGTTTTTCAAACTTTTTTGGCATTAAGATATTTTTGCATACAAATTGTTGAGAACTTCAAGGAGCTGATCTTTATGAGATTTTGTATGTGTGTGTTGATATTTACCATATTAGAATGTAAAACAGTTTAAAATATTAATTGGTATTCACAAAACAAGCTTGTAGCTTTTTTCTTCTTCTTCTTTTTTTTTTTTTTTTTAAGATTCATTTATTTATTTGAAAGGCAGAGTTACAGAGAGGCAGAGGTAGAGAAAGAGAGAGAGAAATCTTCCATCTGCTGGTTCACTTCCCAGATGGCCAGAATGGCCAGAGGTGGGCTGATCTGAAGCCAAGTGCTTCTTCTGAGTCTCCCACATGGGTGCAGAGGCCCAAAGTTTTAGACCACCTTCTGCTGCTTTCCTATGCACATTAGCAGAGATCTGGATCGGAAGTGGAACAGCTGAGACTTGAACCGGTGCCCATATGGGATGCTGGCACTGCAGGCATCGGCTTTACCAGCTACACCACATTAAATAAGCTTTTTTAAAAAAAAAAAGATTTATTTATTTACTCAAAAGAGTTAGAGAGAGAGAGAGTGAGAGGAAGGGAGGGAGGGAGGGAGAGAGAGGTCTTCCCTCCACTGGTTCACTCCCCAATTGGCCACAACAGGTGGAACTGTGCTAGTCTGAAGCTAAGAGCCAGGAGCTTCTTCCAGGTCTCCCACGTGGGTGCAGGGTTCCAAGGACTTGGGCCATTTTCTACTGCTTTTCCAGGCCATAGCAGAGAGCTGGGTCGGAAGTAGAGCAGCCATATGGGATGCTGGCACTGAAGGCAGCGGCTTTAACTGCTACGCCACAGCGCTGGCCCCTAAATAAGCTTTTTTAAAGAAAATTTATTGGGGATCGGTGCTGCCTGCAGCGCCTGGTACCCAAAATGAGGGCTGGTTTGAGACCAAGCTGCTCCACTTCCAGATCTCTGTTATGGCCTGGGAAAGCGCTAGAAGATGGCCCAAGTGCTTGGGCCCTTGCACCCATATGGGAAACCCAAAAGAAGCTCCTGATTTCAGATTGGCCCAGCTCCAGCTGTTGGGGCCATCTGGGGACTGAGCCAGAGGAAGGAAGACCTCTCTCTCTGCCTCTGACTCTTTGTAAATCTACCTTTCAAATAAATAAATAAATCTAAAAAAAAAAAAAAAAAGATTTATTTATTTGAAAGGCTGAGTGGCAGAGGGAGGAGAAGAGACAGAGAGATCATCCACTCCCCAAAATGGCCGCAATAAGGATCCTGGAATTCCATCCAAGTCTCCCATGTGGTTGGCTGGGGCCCACCTACTTGATCTATCTTTTGCTGCTTTCCCAGTAGCGTTATCAGGGAGCTGGATTGGAAACAGAGCAGCTGGTACTCAGTCCAGCATGTGCTGATGGCACAGGTGGTGGCTTAACCAGCTGTCCTCTAACTGGTCTTAGCATAAATTTTTTTTTTTTTTTTTTTTTTTTTTTTTTTTTTTTTTTTTTTTTTTGACAGGCAGAGTGGACAGTGAGAGAGAGAGACAGAGAGAAAGGTCTTCCTTTGCCGTTGGTTCACCCTCCAATGGCTGCCGCGGCTGGCGCGCTGCGGCCGGCACACCGCGCTGATCCGATGGCAGGAGCCAGGAGCCAGGTGCTTTTTCTGGTCTCCCATGGGGTGCAGGGCCCAAGCACCTGGGCCATCCTCCACTGCACTCCCTGGCCACAGCAGAGAGCTGGCAAGAGGGGCAAGTGGGACAGAATCCGGCGCCCCAACCGGGACTAGAACCCGGTGTGCCGGCGCCGCTAGGCGGAGGATTAGCCTAGTGAGCCACGGCGCCGGCAGCATAAATAATTTTAAAGAAAATAAAATATTAATGAGAATAAAACAGTTTCACATTTTGGCAAATCTCTGGTGTCTGACTTCATAAAAGGACCCTCGATTTTCTTTTACAGTTGCTTTATTTATTTATTTATTTATTTATTTAAAGAGTTACACAGAGAGAGGTAGAAAGGTCTTACATCCTCCAGTTCACTCCCCAGTGACCACAGCAGCAAGGACTGGCCAAAGCCAGGAGCCAAGAGCTTCCTCTGATTTCCCATGTGGATGCAGGGCCCCAAGGACTTAGCTATCCTCTGCTGCTTTCCCAGGCTTACATCAGCAGGAAGCTGGATCGAAATGGAGCAGTTGATCTTGAATTGGCAGCCATATGAAATGTTGGCATTGCAGGTGGCAGCTTACCCAGTTACATCACAATGTTGGCCTCAGGAGATAATTTTAAAATAAGACTTATTTATTCAAAAGGCAGAGTGACACAGAAATCTTCCATTAGCTGGTGCATTGGCCAGATGGCCACAATAGCCAAGGTTGTGTCAGGCTGAAGCTAGCAGCCAGAACAGTTCTCCTCCTCGAGTGGCAGGGACCCAAGTACCTGGGCCATCTTATGCTTTCCCAAGGTATTAGGAGGGAGATGGATCAGAAGCAGAGCAGCCAGAACTAGGAGGTAATTGTGTCTCACTCAGGATGCCAAGATGGAATGTAATTTATAAGGCAATTTAAATTGTCATCTTAGATATTACATAGAATTTGAAAGTCAAGAATATCAACCAAGGATCAACCAAGGATGTGCGTGATCACATGTGTACTACATGTTATCAAATTGGAAAAGTAGATTGAAATGATTTCTATAATAACTTCTCATTAAAAAATTGATGATAATGCAATGATGTGATTAAATCTCATTTCGTAATTATTTTAAGCAATAAAATTTGACGTATGAGAGTGAGTCTCTTAATTTGTGTCGCATAAAATTCATTACATAGCCAGTGCTGTGTCATAGTGGGCTAAGCTTCTGCCTGCGACACCAGCAATCCCATATGAGCACTGGTTCTAGTCTTGGCTGCTCCTCTTCTGATCCAGCTCTCTGCTATGGCCTGGGATTGCAGCAGCAAATAGCCCAAATATATTTGCCCCTGCATCTGCCTGGGAGACCTGGAGAAAGCTCCTGGCTTTGAATTGGTCTAGCTCCAGCCATTGGCAGCTATTTGGGGAATGGACCACCAGATGGAAAACATTTCTGTCTGTCTCTCCCTCTCTGTCTGTAACACTACTACTCAAATCAATAAATAAAATCTTTAAAAAAAAATTTATTACAGTAAATTTCACGTGAATCAGAGCACTGTCTAAAGCGTTTTTAAAATTTTTTTAGGAGCTGGTGCTGTGGCGTAACAGGTAAAGCCGCCATGGTGCTGCATCCCCTATGGGCCCTGGCTCGAGTCCCGTCTGCTCCACTTCCGATCGAGCTCTCTGCTATGGCCTGGGAAAGCATTATAAAAGATGGCCCAAGTCCTTGCACCCCTGCACTCGTGTGGGAGACTTGGAAGAAACTCCTGGCTCCTGGCTCTTGGCTCCTGGTTTCAGATTGGCACAGCTCTGTCTATTGCAGCCATCTGGGGAGTGAACCAGCAGATGGAAGACCTTTTCTTTCTCTGCCTTTGCCTCGCTGTAATTCTGCCTTTCAAATAAATCTTTAAAAAATTTTTTAGAAGATTTATATATTTATTTGAAAGGCAGAATTACAGCGAGGCAGAGAGAGAGAATATCTTCCTGGTTCACTCTCCAGATGGCCACAATGGCTAGATCTGTGCTGATCTGAAGTCAGGAACCAGGAACTTCTTTTGGGTCTCTCATATGGGTATTGGGGTCCAAGCACTGTTTTCACAGGCAATAAGCAAAGGGCTGGATCAGAAAAGGAGCAGCCCCAAACATATGCTGGTGCCACAGGCGGAGGCTTAACTTACTACATCATAGCGTCATTCTCTGCCTAAAGCATTTAAGATATATTTTTGGACCATTTATGTTGGTGCAGGTTGGAGAAGTATACTCCTGGGAAATTTTTCAAAATACGGAATACCATCAAGATAAGTTTACTATAAAGATAAAAAAAGGTTCTAGTCCATTTTAAAGTATACATAGAGTAGGTAATTGGGAAATAAAGACGTATAAATGTTAAAGGCTTATTGCTTGAAATATTGAGCGTGTTGACACAATTTGATGATGGGTAACAAACATGTTTTAACAAGGAGAAAGGTTATGTATAGCTCTAGTATCAGTGAAAAATTTAAATATGAATTGAAGATGTAACAAGGAAACTTGCAGTGTTTATCTGACTTTTATAAGAAAACTTAAGTACCATTTTAGTGATTCTCTAAAATTATTCATCTTTGTGACAGTAAATATGTCAATATGAAATGGTTATAAAAGGCTGCTTCAAAAAATTCCCATGAAAATTGAAGTAAAAGAGGTTTATCTTAGATGGAAGATCTGTGTCCCTTTCTAACTTTGACTTTCAAATAAATCTTTAAAAAAAAGTTGATCTTGGTGCAAAAAAAATGTTTGAAGTCCATATATAGTTTTTCCATATTATGCATTTCCATGGACTTTTTAATGATTCCTGTATCTTTATCTTTTTTCACCCAGTTTATGACTATAACTTCAAAACAGTATAATTTGTACAAAAAGGTTCATAAAAATCTTTTAAATAATGAAAGGAAATTAAGTTACTTTAGAAGAAAAATAATAGTTTGCTTTAATTTTTTCTCCCTAAAGAAACAAGGCCCAACTAATCCAATGCTGTTTCATCTTATTCGAGATGTGAAACAGGTAAGAGATTAATTTCTTTTGTTTTTTAAAAAGTTTTATTATACGGCCGGCGCCGCGGCTCACTAGGCTAATCCTCCGCCTAGCGGCGCCGGCACACCGGGTTCTAGTCCCGGTCGGGGCGCCGGATTCTGTCCCGGTTGCCCCTCTTCCAGGCCAGCCCTCTGCTGTGGCCAGGGAGTGCAGTGGAGGATGGCCCAAGTGCTTGGGCCCTGCACCCCATGGGAGACCAGGAAAAGCACCTGGCTCCTGGCTCCTGCCATCGGATCAGCGCGGTGCGCCGGCCGCAGCGTGCCGGCTGCGGCGGCCATTGGAGGGTGAACCAACGGCAAAGGAAGACCTTTCTCTCTGTCTCTCTCTCACTGTCCACTCTGCCTGTGGAAAAAAAAAAAAAAAAAAAAAAGTTTTATTATAAAAAAGCACTTATACTTCAGCTGGCCCTAAGAAAGTATTTAAATACATTATCAAGCTGTAATAGACTAACAGTTTTTGGAATAAGATAAAATAAGGGCTAAATTTGTGATGAGAGACCTTTAAGAGCATAATTATCGGAAATCAAATAGGAGTAGTTTATGAAGTAAAAATGAAGTTTCCTGAGCTTCTGGGGATCTGAGATAGAATTTGATCAATTTTATAATCTTCATTGGTCCACAATATGAGATTATTGATAGAATGTGTTTTCATTTTGTGTTCAGAAAAAATGTATCCCCTCGATATTTGTCCCAGTGCAACGGAAATTGATTAAGGAAGTTGAGGGAGCACTGAGTGGTGATCTTCATGGTAGACCTAGCCAATAAAAATGCTACAATACTCTATCCCTGTTTTAAGAAAAAAATTAGTATTATAATGACTGAATACATAACATTGATACGTGATCTAAAGGTATTTCATAGTGACAAAATGTTATTCCTCTTCTGTTGAGATTCTTTGTGGATTTATAGTGTTAAACCTGTATCAGCATTTTTATAGCCACATTATGGGTACCTAGTACAATTTGTTTTCCTTGATGAAATGGTACTCATATTTGGCTACTTTAAATATTTTTAAGTTTCTAAATTAAAGGGCTTCCATTCTAAAATTCTTCTTGTATTTGAGATTTTACTTGCTGCTCAGAATGAATATATGAATAAACACAAGCTGAAAATAGAAATGTCATTTTTAATTTTAATTTTATGTAGTTGGTAACTCATTTAATACTAATTAATATCCCATGGGAAAAACTTAGACATTATTATACCTTAAAAATTTTTCTTTGGACTTGGTGTGGTATAGCCAGTAATGCTGGCACTTGCACCGCTGACATCCCAAATGGGTGCTGGTTTGAGTCCTGTCTGCTCCACTTCTGATCCAGCTACCTGCTAATGTGTGTGGGAAGGCACTGGAAGATGGCCCAAGTCCTTAGGCCCCTGACACCCACATGAGAGACCCGAGAAATTTCCTGGTTCCTGGCTTTGGCCTGGCTCAACCCAGGATGTTGTGGCTGTCTGGAGAGTGAACCAGCGAGTGGAAGGTCTCTCTCTTCTCTCTGTAAGCTCTGCTGTTCAAATAAATCTTTAAAGTTTTGATGTAGTTCAACTTTTTATATGCATTTTTCTTAGTGGATTTATTGAGGTGTATTTCACACACTATATAATTAATTCATTAAAAGTATATGTCATTGATTTTTATTGTATTCACAGAATTGTGCAGCCATTGCTGAAGTCTAATGTTAGAGCATTAACATTATCTTAGAAAAGTGACTGTTTGCTCATTATCAGCGATTGCATGTCCTGCTCCTTCTCTGCCCTTTGCACACCCACCACAGACAACTGAGGATTTGCATATTCTGTGCATTCCATATTAATCTGATTTTTTAAAAAAATAATTAAAACCTTCCACCCCAAACTTAATGGAAGAGATCTTCAGGCCAGAAGTTTATGAAGCACATTGCATTATGATTACATGATTTATTTATGTGGGTTAACACAAAATAGAATATTTTATTTTAGAAACAAATGCAAGCAGTTATATATTGACTGGATGTATTGGTGATAGGAAGTTCAGTTTTTTAAATCCTCATAATAAGTATTAAAGACAGTAATTGAATATTTTCTGACTCAGATTAACAAGTTGGATTTTATAAGAATTATCAGTGTAGTTTGAGAAATTGCTCATGATCTTTTTATTAAGATCCTTAATTCCTCAATTTAAATATTCCTTAATTTAAATATTTCCCGTTCAGCTAGGCTTATATCATGATTGTATGTGTTGAGTTTCTTAAGGAAATACATTTGACAATACAGATGGCATCCTCAATCCTAAAGTATATTCGGAGGTTGTTTGAGTTAAAATAAAAAAAAAATCAGTGTATTCGAAAGGCAAAGCAGCAGAGAGAGGGGCAAGAGATGTATATATGAAAGAGATCTTCCATCCACTGGTACATTCCCCAGATGGCTTCAACAGCCCAGTCTGGTTCAGGCCAAAGCCAAGAACCAAGAACCCCATCCTGCTTTCTCATGAGGGTGTCAGGGGCCCAACTACTTGAGTCATCTTCTGTTTCCTTCCCAGGCAGATTCGAGGGAAAGTAGATTAAAAGCAAGATAGCTAGCACTTGAACTTGCATTCTGATTTGGGATGCCAGGTGTTACAAGCAGCAACTTAACCTGCTGTGCCCCAAAACCAGCCCTGATACCAAAAATCTTGTACTTTGCATAGAAATAAGTGCTTTTATTATAAGTGATAGGTTAAGTGCCACATAAAGCTCTAAAGATTTGTCTAACCTATAATATACTGAGTATAATTTTGGTTAAAAAAATACTGAATTTATGGGCCAGTCTGGAAACATAGTTAACACTTTATAACATTAATTTTGTAAAAAAAATTCAATTTGTGGTGTGTACTTCAATGAGAATGGAATATGTGGCTAACAGTTTCTTTGCCTCTTTGTGTCAAATATTAGTACCATAAAAAAATGCTTATATTTCTGCTTTAGGCCATATGCCTGCATGTCCCAAACCATACCTTGCGACCTCATCAAAGTTTCAGAATCCCCACCTCTTAGAAAAGGAAAAGTTGGTGCTATGGCATAGTGGGTAAAGCAGGCGCCTGCAGTGCCAGCATCCCACATGGGCACTGGTTCAAGTGCTGGCTGTTTCACTTCCTATCCAGCTCCCTGATAATGTGCCTGGGAAAGCAATGGAAGATGGCCCAATTCCTTGGACCCCTGAGCCCAGGTTTGAGAACTGGATGAAGCTCCTGGCTTCAGCTTGTTAGATTTGGGGAATGAAACAGCGGATGGAAGACTTCTGTGTCTGTCTCTGCCAATGCCTCTCCCTCTCTTTAACTCTGAATTTCAAATAAAATAATTTTTTTTTAAAAGGAAATGGAAAAAGAAGTCATTCTCTTTCCCTGTAAAGGATAACACTTGCAACCTCAGGTTCTTAGTATTAAGTATACATTTATCATTTTGGAGAGTAGGCCTATTTTTAGTCATGGCATGGCAATATGAAGAAATACTATCACATCTTTTAAAAATATTTTGTTTGCAGGGAAATCTTCCTCCTGGATATAAAATCACTCTAATTGATATAGGACTCGTTATTGAATATCTCATGGGGGGAACCTACAGATGTACCTATACTCGGAAACGTTTTCGATTAATATACAATAGTCTTGGTGGAAATAATCGGGTATGTATAACTTGGGGGGGAAATTATATGTGTGATTTAAAGTTAATCTGTATACTTTAAATGTTTAATTTAAAAGTTAAATGTTAAGAATTAGGAATGAGGCCGGCGCCGGGGCTCACTAGTCTAATCCTCCGCCTGTGGCGCTAGTACCCCAGGTTCTAGTCCCGATTGGGGCACCGGTTCTGTCCCAGTTGCTCCTCTTCCAGTCCAGCTCTCTGCTGTGGCCCGGGAGGGCAGTGGAGGATGGCCCAAGTGCTTGGGCCCTGCACCCGCATGGGAGACCAGGAGGAAGCACCTGGCTCCTGGCTTCGGATCAGCACAGTGCGCCGACTGTGGTGGCCATCTGGGGGGTGAACCAACGAAAGGAAGACTTCTCTCTCTCTCTCTCTCTCTCTCTCTCTCTCTCTCCCTCTCTCTCCCTCTCTCACTAACTCTGCCTGTCCAAAAAAAAAAAAAAAAAAAAAATTAGGTATGTTAGAATGCTGAAAGTAACAATGTCTTAGAAATGGGAGATTTTCAGTTGAGCAGTTAGAAAAATTTATAAGCAAAATCCTAAACCAGTTATTTGTATGTGTACACATGCAAACATTTGCATATGTAGATGAATACACTCGAATATTTATAACATGTCAGGATATTTAAATCTATAAAGTCTAATAAGATCTCTTTTTCAGAGGTCTGGCCGAAATACTTCCAGTAGCACTCCTCAGTTGCGAAAGAGTCATGAATCTTTTGGTAATAGAGCTGATAAAAAGGAAAAAATGAGACATAATCATTTCATTAAAACAGCACAGCCCTACAGACCAAAGGTATATTTATCTAAATATTATATATTCTAGTTTTTTATTTTATTCATTTTCAATTAAGCAACAAAAAATTACTTGTTTTATAAGAATTTTTTGTTTTTTCATATATCTTTCAGTCTTCGTTTTGCCATATGCAAAGGTGTTCATTGTGAATTAACGAATTAACTATGATAATATGATTTTTAAAATATTTTCTTGAATGTTGGCTCCTTATAGTCCATTTTTCCTTGATTAGAAACTTGTAAAAATGGACCAGCGCCACAGCACACTAGGCTAATCCTCCGCCTGTGGCACTGGCACCCCAGGTTCTAGTCCCGGTTGGGGCGCCGGATTCTGTCCCGGTTGCTCCTCTTCCAGTCCAGCTCTCTGCTGTGGCCCGGAAAGGCAGTGCAGGATGGCCCAAGTACTTGGGTCCTGCACCCGCATGGGAAACCAGGAGGCGGCACTTGGCTCCTGGCTTCGGATCGGCACGGTGCACCACTGGCCGCAGCAGCCATTTCGGGGATGAACCAATGAAAGGAAGACCTTTCTCTCTGTCTCTCTCTCTCACTAACTCTGCCTGTCAAGAAAAAAAAAAAAAAAAAAAAAACAGCTTGCAAAAACAAAGGTGTTATCAAACATTTATTTCATTATAGTTTTATCACATATTGGTTGAAATATGTAGGCCTTTTAGTTTGGAAACTTTATAAAGATACCGTTGAAATGGCATTTTTGTAAGATGAATTATGAACCATAGTAAAATGCAGTTTATAAATATGAAGTTTATAAAATAATGTGTAATTATATGAAATTGAAACTAGGGCAAAGACTATTTTACAAAAACTTAAAATAACATCAATATCATATGGCTTTATTATAAAGGGCTTTATAACATTTATTTTCTCTTGGAAGATTGATACAGCTGTGGAAGAAGGAAAGAAGAAAAGAACCAAAGATGAAATTGTAGATATTGATGATCCAGAAACCAAGCGTTTTCCTTACCCACTTAATGAATTGTTAATTTGGGCTTGCCTCATGAAGAGGCAGGTCATGGCCCGTTTCTTATGGCAGCATGGTGAAGAATCAATGGCTAAAGCATTAGTTGCCTGTAAGATCTATCGTTCAATGGCATATGAAGCAAAGCAGAGCGACTTGGTAGATGATACTTCAGAAGAACTGAAACAGTATTCCAAGTAAGTGATATTTTATGGGTTGAAAACGTTTTAAAAATACAAAATATGGGCCAGCATTGTGGCCCAGCAAGATATCAGAATCTCATATCTAAGTGCTGCTGCACTGCTTCCTATCTAGCTCCCTGCTAATGTACCTGTGAGGCAGCAGAAGAGGATCCAAGTACTTGGGCCACTGCTACCCATATGGGAGATCTGTATGGTGTTCTAGGCTCCTTTCTTTGGCCTGACCCGGCCCTGGCTGTTACAGTCATTTGGGGACTCACTGAGCTGATGAAAAATTTCTTTTTATGTCTTTCCCACTTTTCTTTCTGTTACTCTGCCTTTCAAATAAATCAATAAAATCAAAAACAAAAATAAAAACAAAAAACACATGTTTGAGTGGCCGTTATAATGCTGTGCAGTTAGTGGGGATATATGTTTTATTGATATTCTTAAGAGAAAGTATACCCAGAAAATATACCAAGAAAGTATACTCAGTGGGGCCAGCATTGTAGTGTAGCAGGTAAAGCCACCACTTGTGATGCCGGTGTCCCATATGTGTGGGGGTTCAAGTCTGGGCTGCTCCACTTCGGATTCAGCTCCCTGATAATACCCTGGGAAAGCAGTGGAAGATAGCCCAAGTGCTTGGGCTCCTGCCACCCACATGGAATTCCCAGGTGAAGTTCCTGGCTTCTGGCTTCTGCCTGGCCCAGCCCTGGTCATTGCAGCCATCTGGGGAGTGAGCCAGCATGTGGAAGATCTCTCTGTCTCTCCCTCTCTTTCTGTAATTTTGACTTTCAAATAAATAAATAAATTTTAAAAATTCAGAGAATAACTTCCTTCTGTGTATGTGAAAAATGTTATTACTATATTTTTGCAATTTAGGAGTTCAATATTTCAGCAACAACAAAAGAAATGCCAGAATCAGTTTAATAAGTGCATACAACAGTGATAAGATTAATGAAATCCCATTTGAGGAAGTAAAGAAAGGGAAGAACTGAGGTTTTAGCTGTGTTCTAGGGAGACAGACTGAATTCACCTGCAGGGCATTTTGGATGATAAAATCATGTTCATAGAATAAAATAGTTCATACAATTTACTTATGAAGTTAAGCTAGAAAGGTAGTGTGAGGAAGCCTTCTCATAGATACTTGGACCTCCATATCCTCCAATAGGCTGTCTTTAGAAGAGGGTAATAATAGTTGTCACTGAAAATAACTCACACAGGTATTCTCTGATTATTTAGTGGAAATTGAAGATTCAGATATGTCTTGTGATTACTTATTCCCTAATGTTACTATTCCTGTCTACAGGGTACCAACCACCCCTCTTTTTTTTTTTTTTTTTTTTAATATTGATTGATTGATTTGAAAGGTAGAGTTACAGAGAGAAAGAGAGACAGAGGTCTTCCATCCAGTGGTTCACTCCCCAAATAGCTGCAACAGCTGGAGCTGGGCCGATCCCAAGCCAGGATCTGGGAGCTTCTTCCAGGTTTCCCACGTGGGTGCAGGGGTCCAAGCACTTGGGCCCTCTTCCGCTGCTTTCCCAGGCCATCAGTAGAGAGCGGGAATGGAAGTGGACAAGCTGGAACTCAAACTGGCACCCATATGGGATGTTGGCGCCACAGGCAGTTGCTTAGCCTGTTATGCCACAGCTCTAGCCCCACCACCCCTTTTCTATGTTTGAAATACTTTATATAGAGACTTTTTAAAATGTTATTTATAGATATAAAAATTTCTAAAGGTTTATTTATTTAGAAAAACAGTTATAGAATGAGAGAGAGAGATATCTTCCATTCTCTGGTTCACTTCTCAGATGGCTGCAATGGCCAGGGCTGGACCAGGCTGGAACCAGGAGCCAAGAGCTGAGAGCTTCATCCGTGTCTCCCACATGGGTGGCAGGGTTCTCAGGCACTTGAGCCATTTTCTGCTGCTTTTCCCAGGCCATTAGCAGGGAGCCAGATTGAAAGTGGAGCAGCTGGGACACCAACTAGCACCCATGTGGGATGCCAGCATTGCAGGCGGCTTTACCCTGTATACCACATGCAGGTCCCAAGAGACTTTTTTTGGAACTAGAATGCTGTAACATTATCAGTGTGTGTGTGAGTGTGTTTGTGTGTGTGTGACTGTAGCTTTATTTCTAGGACCTGGAGAAAATGCTCTGAATTCACAGTTTCAGTCATGTATTTAATGTGACTTATTTTAAGATTTTTTAATAGGCAATGTCTGAAAATAGTTATTCTCATGCCTCACAGTTCCATAAGTGTGTGTGAAAAACAATTGGAAAGCATTTTGTATCAATTTAAGATTAATGGTTTAAAATTTCAGTTTGTTAATTGAGTATATTTCGGCTCTCATCTTTTTTAGTGATTTTGGTCAACTGGCTGTTGAATTACTAGAACAGTCATTCAGACAAGATGAAACAATGGCTATGAAATTGCTCACATATGAACTGAAAAACTGGAGTAATTCAACCTGCCTTAAATTAGCAGTTTCATCAAGACTTAGACCTTTTGTAGCCCACACCTGTACACAAATGTTATTATCCGATATGTGGATGGGAAGGCTTAATATGAGGAAAAATTCGTGGTACAAGGTATACTTTAGAAGCAATTTCAATATAAAGTGTATGATTACATAAAAAGAGTAGAAGAATTAATCAGATGTATAGTAATATGCCTTGATTTGTGAAGAATAATAGGAGTAGGTGGGCTGGGAGCTTGGTGGCGGATACTAGGTAGTCAGCATTTCATCCCAAGTGGCAAGTAATGAGCTTTTGGCCTCCTGTTCTTCAGTGTTTGAGAAATGTGTAATTTTTGCTCCCCTTTGAACCACAAGTATGAAGGAATAAATGGGGTATATTGGCATTTACAGCCCTGAAAAAAAATTACTGTTTTATGAAAGGACGATTCCAAAATTCTAAAATTCAGGACCTAGTTAGTTACTAAACTTAATAATCTGTTACTTTTGAGTTACTTGAAGTATCTTGGATAAGTATAGACATATTTTTGGGTCAGTTTATCAATATGTCCAATTTTTAAGGTTAATAATTTGGGTAAAATAGTCTTTGAGTTTTCTCATTGTGAGAAATATTGCTTTAAACCTCTCTTTATTCTCATATATTTTAAAATAAGGTACAGAAATGTGGAAGGCAGAAATCATGCAAGTGGTTTAACCCTAGACTATTGTTAAGTGAAATAATACAGTATTAATTACTAAAAAAAGATGAAGGAATAACTAACTTCTGTTGCAGAATTACAATTTCCTCATGCTTTAGGGTTTCCAAGTAATATGTAAAATCTGGAAATAAACCATTTTGTTTATAGAGGCAGGAGCTGAGTAATCATGTTATGATATGGAACACTTGCAAAGAGATTTAGGATAAAATTAAGCACTTAGCAGCTTCATAAGACTTGAATTTTGTTTAAACAGAAATGTTTTTCTAATCAAATTGTAACCTGACTTTATTTAAAAGACACATCTATAATAATCATTGAATCTATTTTAAATCCTCATTGTAGTACTCATTGTTTTTACTCTTTAAAACAGTTTTACCTATACCATTTAAATTTGTTTTCCCCTATACTTTAAGAGCAGAGTGGCTAACAGTCATAAGATATTTAATGTATTTTTATTATTTTTATTATAGTCTTGAAGATCACTAATAGTAAAATGCAAACTATGTTTCTAAAAATTTTAGGTCATATTAAGTATTTTAGTTCCACCTGCGATATTAATGCTAGAATATAAAACTAAAGCTGAAATGTCCCATATCCCACAATCTCAAGATGCTCATCAGATGACAATGGAAGACAGTGAAAACAACTTTCAAAACATAACAGAAGAGATCCCCATGGTAAGGAGGAAAAAAAATTTAAAAGTAAATATAATTTTTTGTGGACTAATATGCAGTAAACTTTTTTTTTTTTTAATTTAGGAAGTATTTAAAGAAGTAAAGATTTTGGGTACTAATGAAGGAAAGAATGAAATGGATATACAGATAAAATCCAAAAAGCTTCCAATCACACGAAAGTTCTATGCCTTTTATCATGCACCAATTGTAAAGTTCTGGTTTAACACGGTATGTATGAGCATAACATATTTAAAAGATATACTTAAAAATAGCAATTCAAGTGGCCACAGGAATTTTTCTTTCTATATTGTAGTTTATTTTCCTGCTATAGCTAAATCAAGGATGTGACTTGTTCTAATACTAGTAGAGACAAGGAGGGAGATGAGAGGATTCTTAGCTATAAATTTTTCAGTGGTCAGTGAGAATACAGTTTCTTCTGAAATGAAATACATCTTTACTAGTTATACATAGACCTTATCACTTCCCTATAACCCTTTTAGTTAAGAGTGTCTAAGGTAGGCTGTTCCCTTATCTAGGGCAAATCCTTTCCATATCTGTTTCCATTTAAGTTTCATGACTAGGAGCTAGGAAAATACTAGATGTCTTTCCTTGGAGTACTGTTTGCTTGGGAAGAGGCAGGTAGTTTGTGTTCCTTGATGATCATAGTAATGCAGTTCTACAATGATTTCTAATACATTGTGATATCTGAGTAGAATATTAAACAGAATTTTATGTACTGTGCTGAAAACATAAACCTAATAGTTGTTAAAATTCTTTCTGTGATTAGTTTAAAAGGTCAGCAGTTCTAGAACCACACGTTTATACTTTGGGGACCATTTATTATTTACCACAGGCAATATCTGCACTGAAGAAGAGCTTTTTCTAAAACTATTTTAATGACTGAAGCTGAGGAATAACTCACAGAAGCTCATTTGATAGCTGTTTGTGTATATGCTTTAGTATGTCCATAATAAATTTTTATTTTATAATTTTCATTAATATAATATTTCTTTTTTGTTAGTTGGCATATTTAGGATTTCTGATGCTGTATACATTTGTAGTTCTTGTACAAATGGAACGGTTACCTTCAGTTCAAGAATGGATTGTTATTGCCTATATTTTTACCTATGCTATTGAGAAAGTCCGTGAGGTATGTTATTAGTTTTTCAAAAGTAATAATGTAAATATGGAAGATGTTTAGATTCATTTTGTTTTGGGTGTTTATGTGAGTATGTATTATAGTTTAGATGTACAGAACGTGATATTTTTAAAAGTCCAAAAGTGACTTGGAAGAATATAGATCAGAGGTATGCAGTTCATTCCGTCACCATTACAGATATAATAGTTTGCATCAGAAACATAGCCTAAGTCATTTTTTCATTTTATTTCCTCATCACTGATATTCATGCTGTCTGCTAATCTGCAAAGAGAGTAAATGTCTATGATAGCCAATTGGGTAGATAAACTAAAATAGGTTATTTTGCTCTTATATTGCCCACTAAAGTATACTGTATTGCCCACTGAGTTGTCATGGAGATTTATATCCTTTTGTGTTTTGGTTTCCGTTTAAATTATACATTTAAGACTTATTTTTGAAAGGTGGAATTAGAGCAGAGGAGATGCAGAGAGAGTCTCTTGGAGTCGTTCCTCGGGCGGTGGGCGTTTTCGGACCCTAACAGGAGACCTGGATAGTATTCAGGGCTTGTGGCTTCTGCCTGGTCCAGCCCTGGCCAGTGTGACCATTTAGGGTGTGAACCGGTGAATGGAAGATTTCTCTTATTTCTCCCTGTCTCTGTTACTCTGACTTGGAAATAAGTAAATAAATAAATGTTTAAAAAGTATTTCAGATTCCAAGTATAGAGAACTATGTTGTAATCCAAGATTTTCTACTTCTTACTTGAGTGACCTCAAGTATTTATTTATTTATTTATCTTAGTGTTTCAGGTATCAAATGCCAACATAATTGATTAAAAGTGCTTTGAAATTTAAAAGATATCTAAAATTTCTACTGAGATATTGTAATTGAATGTTGTATGTGTTTTAATAGAAAGAAATTGATTAAACCATTTGTGTTCTGGTTAAACCTTTAGATCTTCATGTCTGAAGCTGGAAAAATAAGCCAGAAGATTAAAGTGTGGTTTAGTGATTATTTCAATATCACTGATTCAATTGCCATAATTTCATTCTTCATTGGATTTGGACTAAGATTTGGAGCAAAATGGAATTTTGAGAATGCATATGATAATCATGTTTTTGTGGCTGGAAGATTAATTTACTGTCTTAACATAATATTTTGGTATGTGCGTTTGCTAGATTTTCTAGCTGTAAATCAACAGGCAGGACCTTATGTAATGATGATTGGAAAAATGGTAAGTTGGGAGATGTCTTATTTATGTGTTTATTGGTGCTTTTTTATTAAAATTTATAAAAATCTTTTATTTATTTGCTCATAATCTAAATCTACCATTCCTTATGGACATATTACTAACTTAAAAGAGATATTTGTTACGATAATATGAAGAAAAGCATTTTGTTTGTGTTTTCTTGAAATGCTTTGATTTTTAAGTGCTAGTTGCTAAGAATATTTTACATCATAAAACATTTGCTAACAATTGTTAATTCCTATCTGTATATTTCTTTTCAGCTTTACTGTTACTTTTATCAGTCAGCCATCATCTGGTACCTGCAGTAGACTAGTAATCAGTTTCCTCAGAATCACTTTGGCCTCTCTTCAGTCTACATTATTGCTCTTTAAAAAATGCAAAACTGGGGCCAGTGTTGTGGCTTAGTGGGTTAAGCCACCACCTGCAATGCCAGCATCTCATATAAGCACCAGTTTGAGATCCTGCTGATCCACTTGGATCCAGTTCCTTGCTAATGCAAGCCTGGGAAAGCAGCAGCAGATGACCCAAATCCTTGAGCCCCTGTACCTATGTAGGAGACCAGGAAGAAGTTCCTGGCTCCTGCTATGGTCACCAGTGTGAGGGGCAGGAGCACAAGTACCTGAGCCATCTTGTGCTTTCCGAGCCACATTAGCAGGGAACTTAATGGGAAGTGGAGCAGCCAGAACTTGTGCAAGTGCTCTAATATGAAATGTAGAATGCTGACATCACATGTGGTTGCTGAACTCACTGGGCCACAATGCTATCCCTGCTTATTATGATTTTCAGACAGTGGGAACATTCTGAAAGCATCCCACAAGAATTTCTTATGCTCAAGCCCAGTCCTCTGTACTCATCATTTCTCATCATTGATATTCTTTGCTAGCTAAACAAATAGTGTCTATGGTTTATATCTTTGGGAACTCTTTGCTTCAGTTTTCATTGATCCAAGTTAAATTTTTTAGACTTATTTTATTTATTTGAAAAGCGGAGTTTCACACAGAGAGAGAAATCCTCCATCTGATGGTTCACTCCCCAAATGGCTGCAACAGCTGGGGCTGGGCCTGGCCAAAATCATGAATCAGGAGCTTCTTCCAGGTCTCCCATGTGGGTGCAGGGACCCAAAGATTTGCGCCATTTTCCTCTGCTTTCCCAGTTGTATTTGCAAGGAACTGGATGAGAAGTGGAGCAGCCAGGACTGGAACCCGCTCCCATATGGGATGCCAGCACTACAGGTGGCAGCTTACCTCTTTAAACCACAATACTGGCCCCAAAGTGAATTATATTTTCAAATTTGATCCAAAATATCTTGATTGTTTTCCTGATATAATGTGCCTAGTATTTTAGTCTTTATCCAACTGGAATGTTTTGTTTTTAATCTAGATGTCAAGTTTAATGTGTAGTTTTTTTATTCACTGAACTGAAAAATAAGTTGGGTCTTGTCCTACCATAATTGCTTTCAGTTTTCAATGCTGAGAAAGGCAAAACTCCTAGTAGTGCTATTGTTTCTGTAAAAATGATTTTTCCTTCCTTTTTAGAGATTACAAAAAAAAATCACATAGAGACATCTTCTGTTAACAGCTTAAAGTGTATCTTTCCATCCTTCAAGACATAGATGTGAATGCATGTGTTTATTTGTGTAATAATAATTTTATCAATATAGGTTTTTATAATACTTTTATATGCTATTACTTGAGTCTTTTTAAAATAATTGTTCCAATTTAATATATATGAAAATCTCTTTTACAAGTTCTTGAAATCCTTTACCTTGCTTGGTCTTGGAAAATTGCTAGTCTTCTAAGTAACCCCACTTTCTCAAAAGATTATCTTACATCATGAAAATAAAATTTGAAGTTTCCTAAATAGAAAATTTTATCAATCCTTTCTCATACTACACACTTCCCATCCAGGCTAATTTATTCTCCTTCTCCCTAGTTGAGAATTACTGGTCTACTGTTTGTCACATAGAAGAAAAAAATCATTATTCACCTATTTTAGCATTCTTAGAGTATTTTCAGGAACAGCAGGAGAATTAAAGTTTTGGGGGGAGGAATTAATTTTAGCCTATTTACCATGCATAAAGGCATTACGATTCTCACCGTTTATGATTACTCAGGGTCTCAGTGGTATCAGGACTATGCAATGGTATGTAAGTAAGAGGTATAAAAAGTACAGAATGGGGGCCGGCGCCATGGCTCACTTGGTTAATCTTCCGCCTGTGGTGCCAGCATCCCATATGGGCGCCAGGTTCTAGTCCCGGTTGCTCCTCTTCCAGTCCAGCTCTCTGCTGTGGCCTGGGAGGGCAGTGGAGGATGGCCCAAGTGCTTGGGCCCTGCACCCGCATGGGAGACCAGGAGGAAGCACCTGGCTCCTGGCTTCGGATTGGCGTAGCTCTGGCTGTAGCGGCCATTTGGGGAGTGACCCAATGGAAGGAAGACCTTTCTCTCCGTCTCTCTCTTGCTCACTAACTCTGTCAAATAAATTTTAAAAAAAATGAATTACCATCATAAAGGGTGGAGATGGAAGAAGTGGAGGGAGTTGAGAAAATGGAGCAATCTGGGGTTCATTCTGCATGTAGCTTCTGACTTGCCCCCAACACATCTGTCATTTTTCTCATCCCAGTTATAGGGAGCATGAATATATATCTCTTCTTTACTTGCAGTCATCTTTAGAACCACTCTCCCCAGAGCACTTTCCCCTCATCAACCAGTCATTTTCCCCATTGTGTGTTCTCCCATAGTGTCCTCTTCCGTTTACACCCCCTTCAAAATGTTCATCAAAGTTACCATCCTAATGCTAACATTCTTACATGTATTATTATATATCTATTATATAAGGAGTTATACTAACCTGAGGCTACAAGGGTGCATGAGACATTTTCCATATCCTCATGGAATTCACTTTGTCTCAGATGGATGTGAATAGATAGCTGTTGAGACATAGGATAAGTTACTTGAAGATAGAAGAGCTAGTAACAACTGTATCATGAGGCATTCATAAAAAAAGGGTTTCAAAAGAGTTTAGGAAATTAATAGGACTTTTTCTGAACAGCAGATTTCTAGCCAGAGGAAACAGCTTTGGAAAGCCTGAAGGGGCCAGTGTTGTGGTCTAACAGGTAAACCCATTGCCTGCAATGCTGGCACTTCCTATGGGCACTGGTTTATGTCCCAGCTACTCCACTAATGATCCAGCTCCCAGTGGCCTGGGAAAAGTGGCAGAAGTTGGCCCAAATACATGGGCCTCTGCCAACTCATACGGGAATCTGGATGAAGTTCCAGGTTCCTAGCTTTGGCCTGGCCTAGCCCTAGCCATTGAGGGCATCTGGGGAGTTAACCAGCGGATAAATGATCTCTCTCTTTGTAACTCTGACAGTCAAACAAATAAATAAATAAAATAAATCTTAAATAAAGAAAAGCCTGAAGATATTTAAAATGAAACCTTCACATTTTGTATCTTGGATACCACCCTAATGAAAATTAGGTAAATGCTAAACTTCTCCCTTTCATCTTATACATTATATATGTAAACTGGATATGGTATGGGCAAACCATATTCAGATATTTTAGAATAATTAAATTTATATCAACTATAGGGAAAATTGTCAGGCTTTATGTGAAATGATGTGAAATCTAAGGCGTCTGAATCACCAGTCTTAGATGTTGAATAATTTGCAGTTACTTCAGTACAGATTTGGGTTTTATATTAAATATTTGACTTGAACTTTTCCTTTAATTATAGATAGTTGGATTCTAAAGTATATGAAATAGCATGAAAAATGGTCTGATGAATCTTTTGCCTTCTCAGAAATGCTTGATGAAGGCATTAGTTGACGATTTTACAATATGAAAATTGAATTTTGGAGAGTGTCAAGACTCTACAGAGCACAAAGACCTACATTTGAATTGATATTTTAAGACTTAGCTGTCTGTATAACTTTTCTTTCCAATATTATAACCCTATAAAATTATTCTATCCAGTCTAGAATACTTATTGTTTCCTTCACTTTTCACATTCCTGCCTTCCATTTCAACTGTTACTGTATACTCATTTAAAAAATATATAAAAATGTCATAATAATTTCAGGTCGATTCATTGTTGTAATTATTGCTTTATATTTATTCAGATGAGTTCAAATTTATTATAAATGTGGTCTCTTGGTAGTCTCTTGGTCTACATGGATTTTTCTCTCCAGTTGAGTTGAGAGTGAGAAAGCATTCACTTTTTTAGATACAAATACTGAGAAGTTGTATAGCTAAATCAGTAGAGAGGACTTAAAGATAGAAATTAAAATGGGATTCTCTTTAATACTTTGGATTCCTGCATAGTGGTGTCAAAATTCACATTGTAACTTAACAGCAAAATTTATTTTTCAGTGACTTATTAGGTTATAGAGGATTTAGATCATTTTCAGTTTAGTTGAAATTAAAGTTAGTGGCAGACTACCTGACTAGCAAGTGTTTGTTATTCAGACATTGGTGAACTTATTTTTTCAGTTTCCATACTGTTAATTTGATTTGTTGTTTTGTTTGGCTCCCTGGATGTTTTCATACCCCCAAACAAGGCACCAGGTAGGGATCAGGATAAGTGGGAAGTATGCCTTTGTTTTGTGAAATGAGTGCGAGACCATTATACCAGCAAGATCAGAAAAAGTGCACTTCAATTACAAGAACAGTAAAACTCTAGGAAAGGACACTTAGGGAAATTGATTCCGTAAATCTGCCCACTTGTGTATACTTTTTGAAACTCTTCATATACCTCATACTCTAGTTAAGCCACTAATACAATTCAGCATGTAGATAAAGAAACCCATGACTTGCTCAGCCTCACAAAGTTTATTTTTTAAAATAATCTCTTTGATGTTAATGTTTATATAGTGACAAGTTTTCCTTGAATGCTATTCAGAATTTTTAAAAAACCTCAATGACTATATTTGGATTTACCTATTAGAATATCAGAGACATTTTTAAAGATGAAAATTCATGGTAGAATATAAGTTTCATTATATTTTAACAATGTTCATTTTTTAACAGGTGGCCAATATGTTCTACATTGTAGTGATTATGGCTCTTGTGTTACTTAGTTTTGGTGTTCCCAGAAAGGCAATACTTTATCCTTATGAAGCACCATCTTGGACTCTTGCTAAAGATATAGTGTTTCATCCATACTGGATGATTTTTGGTGAAGTTTATGCATATGAAATTGATGGTAAGGATTTATATGTAAAAATTAATCTTTTGGTTATTTTATTTTGTTTTATAATAATTGTTTTATTTTACTATTGCTATATAATAATTTGCATATTTTCAATTAAACTGTTACTAACCTAAACCCCACACAAAGCATTAGTTAACTCTAGAAGAAGCATAAAAATAATTGAAAATATATATTTTAGAATTTATTTTAGCTATAAATAATGGAAATCTGGTTTACACATAAAGAATATTTATTAGCTCACATAACAAAAAAATTCAGAGTTGTAGTGTTCGTCAGACTGGATAAATTCATGAATAAGTACCCTTGTTCTTTTTTATCCCACTCCTCTGTAGTCCTGCTTTCTGATATGTACATGTTTCCCTTATAATTATAAAACTGTTGTTGGCAGTCAGAGGAAAGAGACACTTTGACCATGGTTCACTTTTGCAGAAATTCCGCCCCCCTTTTTTTTGACAGGCAGAGTGGACAGTGAGAGAGACAAAGAGAAAGGTCTTCCTTTTCTGTTGGTTCACCCCAACAATGGCCGCTGCGGCCAGCACACCGTGCTGATCCAAAGCCAGGAGCCAGGTGCTTCCTCCTGGTCTCCCATGTGGCTGCAGGGCCCAAGTACTTGGGCCATCCTCCACTGAACTCCTGGGCCACAGCAGAGAGCTGGAATGCAAGAGGAGCAACCGGGACAGAATCCGGCGCCTTGACTGGGACTAGAACCTGGGGTGCCAGCGCTGCAGGCAGAGGATTAGCTTATCAAGCCTCAGCGCCGGCCAGAAATCCCTTTTTGAACCTTTTTTTTCCCCCCTCATCTCATTAGCTCAAGTTGCTTTTAGCCTTCCCCTCTCTAAAAGGACTATAGGTAAAGGGAGTGGGATTTACCATGAGAACATATAGACCAATATGGGTGGATTAAATACTGAAGAGTCAAGCAGAGTGTTAATCACAAAAATAATAATCTTGTGTAAATCCTGTAGGGTTTACAGCATGTTGAGTTTTACAAGGATTGACAGATTTTCAGGTTTCTATCAAAATTTGTGAGTACATTCTCTGAATAAACTACAAAACAACAACCACCACCTCTTCAACCCAATTCTTAAAGAGAACATTAATGTTTTTGCACAATTTTGTTTTATTTACACTTTGACTCTTATATTACCTTAGTTAATTGGGGCTAGATAATTTAATAATTTTTGAAGGTTTTCCCTTCCTTATTTATATTCAGCTATATTTTGGCTTTGGAAACTAATGCAAGGGGTAATGGAAAGTAAGGAATTCATATCCAATCACAGTGTGTTTGAGAAGTACTAGCTACTCTTTCAGTTCTCTTCAGACATATTTAGATAAATTTAGTAATCTTTATGTTATTTTTTTTTTCAGTAATCTGTATGTTAGTAAATTAAGGTTTGCTGTGAGTCTACCATACTGTGAAGGTTCAGATGTTTTTCTTACAGAAATATTGTGGTGTGGCTGCTCACAAGAATTTTGCACTCCTTATTGCTCCTCAGGCTACACCCTACCTTAAAGGGTAAATAAGATGTGTAACCTTGTCAGAATGGAGTAGTGAAAGAAATAACACATCTCTCACAAAATCTTCCTGTGCTAAAATACTTTTAAGCTGGAGTTTCTATATTTCCTGACCAAAGATTTTTGCTGGGTACTTTGAAACAGAGTTGTATGTAATCAGGACTTCCATTAAGTATAGTAAACAAATAAGCTTAAAAACAAATGAATAGCAATTACTGGTGAAATACTATACTAAAAAATTTGTTTTTCTATCTGAAGTGTGTGCAAATGATTCCGTTGTCAAGGAAATCTGTGGTCCTGGGACATGGTTGACTCCATTTCTTCAAGCAGTCTACCTCTTTGTACAGTATATCATTATGGTTAATCTTCTTATTGCATTTTTCAAGTAAGTACATTCGATTGCTTATTACAGTGAATGATTGACTATACAGTTTCTACTCATTTTGAAGGAAATGTACAGAATTTACGAAAATTTTATTGAAGCTTAAACTACAGAATTAATCTTTGGAAGATTAAAATAGCATATGTTTTTTTAAATCAGATGGGTTCTATATTTTAAGCCTATTTATTTATTTTAAAGATTTTATTTATTTGAGAGGTAGAGTTATAGACAGTGAGAAAGAGAGACATTGGTTCACTTCCCAGATGGCCGCAGTGGCCAGAGCTGCGCTGATCTGAAGCCAGGAGCCAGGTGCTTCTTCCAGGTCTCCCATGCGGGTGCAGGGGCCAAAGGATTTGGGCCATCTTCTGCTGCTTTCCCAGGCCATAGCAGAGAGCTGTACTGGAAGGGGGGCAGCTGGGACTAGAACCGGCACCCATATGGGATGCTGGCGCTGCAGGTGGAGGATTAACCTACTGTGCCACAGTGCCGGCCCCAAAACCTTTTATTTAAGGAATGCAAACTTCTCACCTTTCATAAATACAACTTTAGGAACATAGTGATTCTTCCTACCATACCCACGCTCCTACACTTCTTCCTCCTGCCTATCCTATTTCTATTTTTAGTTTTTACTAAAATTTTTTTCTTTTTCTTTAGATTTATTTATTTATTTATTATTTTAGCAGATTTATTTATCTGGTAACAGAAAGATAAATACTGCATGTTCTCTCTTGTATGTGGGAGCTAAAAATTAAAGAATTGCTGAGTGTATCTGTTTTGCTACAAATACAGTATTTTGTTAAATGTTGCTTTAATTAATTGTCAACAAGTTGATGGGAATTACATACCAGTATAGTTTTTATAATTTTGTGACTATTTTAAAATTTACTTCACATAAGAAAAAAAATAGGCCTGTGTCCCTAACTTCCCGCCAACCTTCAGTATTGTCATTTTAATGGTTTTGAGTTTTATAGTAAATATAAGAAACTTGTTTTTATTTGCATTTACTTAACTACCACTGTGATGGACTATTTTTTTTTTATCTTTTTACCATTTGTATATAATTTTTAAAATCTTAAAAATATTTTTTCCACGTTTTTCTCAGAGACTATATTTATGGTCCTCAAGAGTGGCAGGTTTTTGCCTTTTATTTGTGGCTATGTATTTACCAGTTTCTCATTTTTAGTCTTGTTTATGGAAGTAAAGAACTCTTTTGAGTTCTTATTTAGTACAAAGTTATGGCAAAGCTTTTAGTGTTTAAAACTTTAAGATGCAATTAACTGAATTTATTTTTATTCTCTGTTATTTTAGCAATGTGTATTTACAAGTTAAAGCAATTTCCAATATTGTATGGAAGTACCAGCGTTACCATTTTATTATGGCTTATCATGAGAAACCAGTTCTGCCTCCTCCACTTATCATTCTTAGCCATATAGTTTCTCTGTTTTGCTGTATATGTAAAAGAAGAAAAAAAGATAAGACTTCTGATGGACCAAGTAAGTAAAATATATTAATACAAATTTTTTTATCTCTTCTCATATTATACTAAATGCTACGAATTTATTTTATTGGTTAGTGTTATTGCAAGCCTTTTATTAAGTTTTCTAAACCTAAGGAAATTTTTAGGTGAAGTATGATATCTATAAAAGTTATTTGGGGGGCTAGTGTGTGGCTCAGCTGGTTAACCTGGTGCCTGCAACACTGGCATTGCATTTAAGCACCAGTTTGAGTCCTGACAGCTCCACTTTTGATCCAGCTGCCTGCTAATGGGCCTGGGAAAACAACAGAAGATTGCTCCTGCAACCTACATGGGGGACCCAGATGGAGTTCCAGCTTCTAGCTCCAACCTGGCCCCATGTCTGACTATTGCAGCCATTTGGAAAGTGAATCTGCAGATGGAAGATCTCTCTGGGTCTTTTTCTCTGTGTGTAGTTCTACCTTTCAAATAAATAAAATAAAATCTTAAAAAAAAATGAAGAATGGAAGATAGTATCTGAAATTATTATGATATCATATTGCAGTGTGAGTGAAGACAGTGCTACTTGTCTAGTGCTTTAGAAGCACAGCAGTGAAAAGACAAAAAAATTGTAGTTGATGGATATATTCTTGAGCACTCTAAATAAAAAAAATCACAAAACTCATGAGCTAAAGTTTGATAGCTTGATAGCTCTTTATTCATTTTTCCCCTTTTTCTTTCTTAGAACTTTTCCTAACAGAAGAAGATCAAAAGAAACTTCATGATTTTGAAGAACAGTGTGTTGAGATGTATTTTAATGAAAAAGATGACAAATTCCATTCTGGAAGTGAAGAGAGAATTCGTGTCACTTTTGAAAGGTTCAAAAGCTCTTTCACTGAAATTAATTATATGTCAGAAAGGATTCTGTTATGTTTATTATGCGTGTAGTCAATGTTCAATTTTGTTGAATAAGTAATAGTTTTATATTATATATTGATTATGTGTCTTAGGTGTGGTCATTGTTCAACTTATTTGTTTTTAAAGATTTTATTATGTATTTATTTGAGAGGTAGAGTTACAGACAGTGAGAGGGAGAAACAGAGAGAGAGGTCTTCCTTCCGTTAGTTCACTCCCCAGATGGCCGCCGCAACCGTCGGAGCTGTGCTGATCCAAAGCCAAGAGCCAGGTGCTTCTTCCTGGTCTCCCATGTGGGTGCAGGGGCCCAAGCACTTGGGCCATCTTCTGCTGTTTTCTCAGGCCACAGCGGAGAGCTGGATTGGAAGAGGAACAACCGGGACTAGAACCAGAGTCCAAATGGGATGCCAGTGCCGTAGGCAGAGGATTAACCTACTGTGCCACAGCACCGGCCGGCTCCTCAACTTGTTTTGTCTTACAAAATGTTTAGTAATCATTTTATATTATGTTTTTTTGTTTTTTGGGTTTTTTTGACAGGCAGAGTTAGAGAGAGAGACAGAGAGAAAGGTCTTCCTTTTTCCGTTGGTTCACCCCCCAAATGGCTGTAGCGGCCGGCACACGGTGCCAATCTGAAGCCAGGAGCCAGGTGCTTCCTCCTGGTCTCCCATGCGGGTGCAGGGCCCAATCACTTGGGCCATCCTCCACTGCCTTCCCGGGCCACAGCAGAGAGCTGAACTGCAAGAGGAGCAACCGGGACAGAATCCGGCTCCCCGACCGGGACTAGAACCCGGGGTGCCGGCGCTGCAGGCGGAGGACTAGCAAAGTAAGCCGCGGCGCCGGCCATATTGTGTTTTGAAAAGACAGTTCAATTCTTTGTCTTCAGTATTTCATCTAACTCAGTAAGTCAAAACTTATTATTTTTGACCCTAGTTACAGATGTCAGAGAAGAATAATGTTCCTTGCTGTTCAGGGGAGAGGAGTGAAACTATCCTCACTTTTTGAAAGCTTGTCTTCTTTCTATTGCCTTTGCTACATTCTGGAACTATATGGTATTTGTGTAGTTACAATCATAGTATATCTATGCCTAAGTACCAGTATACATATTTTTTGAGAGGAAGTTGGAATAAATAGGCTGTGGAACAAATTTATTTGTAGAATTTTTGTTGATTTGAGATGTAGAGTTACAGACAGATAGAGGGAGAGACAGAGAGAGGTTTTCATCTGCTGATTCACCCCCCAAATGGCCGCAACGGCCGGAGCTGGGCTGATCCAAAGCCAAGAGCTAGGAGCCTCTTCCAGGTCCCCCAAGCCTCTTCCAGATCTCCCACACGGGCACAGGGGCCAAAGCACCCAGGCCACTATCTTAATGCTCTCCCAGGCTACCAACAGGGAGCTGGACCAGAAGCAGAGCAGCCAGGACACAAACCAGTGCCCATATGGGATGCCAGTGCCGCAGGTGGCAGCCCTGCCCACTATGCCACAGCACTGGCCCCTCAAATTTTTTTAAAGATGGCTTTTCAATAATTTTTTTAAAAGATACATTCATTTGCTTTAAAGACAAAGTGAAAGAGAGAGAGAGACAAAGAAAGAGATCTTCTGTTCACTGGTTTACTCCCCAGTTGGCCGCAGTGACTGGGGCCCTCTTCGTTGCTTTCCCAGGCACACTGGCAGGGAATTGTATTTGAAGTGGGGTAGCCAAGACACGAACTAGTCTCACAGGCAGGAGCTTAACCTGCTCTGCCACAATGCCCGCCCCACAAAAATATTTTTGAAATCTTGCTTTTTATCATAGGATTAGCACTAGATTCTTTCTTTCTTCTTTTAAGGCAGAATTAGTGAAAGAGGCAGAAAGAGGGATCTTTCAGCTATTGGTTCACTCCCCAAATGGCCACTCCCTTGGCTGGGCCAGGCTGCAGCCAGCAGCTAGGAGCTTGATCAGATCTCCCACGTAAATGCAGAGGCTCACACTGGGGCCATTTTCCACTGCCTTCCCAGGCATACTAGCAAAGAGCTAGAGCAGAAATGGAGCAGCCAGGATTTGAACCAGTGCCCATATAAGATGCTAGCACTGCAGGCGGCAGCTTAACCCACTGCACCACAGCACTAGCCCCTAGATTCTTTATTAAACATAAGACATGCCTTGTAAAGAGTAACCATATTTTATTTTACAGTTTATGGTGTTTGAGTGCATGTAAAATCTTTTTACCATAATTTATTGAGACTACAGAAACAATTTCTACATTACTTTTTAGCATTTACAGAAAGCCTGTTTTTCCCTTACAGAGTGGAACAGATGTGTATTCAGATTAAAGAAGTTGGAGATCGAGTCAACTACATAAAAAGATCTTTACAGTCATTAGATTCTCAAATTGGACATTTACAAGATCTTTCAGCCCTAACAGTAGATACATTAAAGACACTCACTGCCCAGAAAGCTTCAGAAGCTAGCAAAGTTCATAATGAAATAACACGAGAATTGAGCATTTCCAAACATTTGACTCAAAACCTTATGGATGATGGTCCTGTAAGACCTTCTTTATGGAAAAAGCACAGTGTTGCTAATACACTTAGCTCCTCTCTTCCCCAAGGTGATATTGAAAATAATAATCCTTTTCTTTGTAATATTTTTATGAAAGATGAAAAAGATCCTCAGTATAACATATTTGGTCAAGATTTACCTATAATACCCCAGAAAAAAGAATTCAATTTTCCAGAGGCTGGTTCCTCTTGTGGTGCCTTATTCCCAAGTGCTCTTTCTCCTCCAGAACTACGACAGAGACGACATGGCATAGAAATCTTAAAAATATTTAATAAAAATCAAAAATTAGGCAGTTCATCTAATAGTACACCACATCTATCATCCCCACCAACCAAATTTTCTATTAGTACACCATCCCAGCCAAGTTGCAAACGCCACTTGGAAAGTGTAACCAAAGATCAAGAAACTATTTGCTCTAAAGCTGCAGAAGGAGATAATACAGAATTTGGTGCATTTGTAGGTAAGTTTAATGAACTGTTATTTGTATTGTCAATATTGCTTACTTTTTACCTTAGAACTAAAAGTTATCACCTAAGGAAAAAAATGGTTTTTAGATAATTAATAAAAGCAAGTACTATGTGACAGGTATACTGTTCTTTCATAAGAGTATAGTTCTAAATAACTTAAAAGGAATTGGTAGTGGGGAAAATAGGTTTATTTGGGTTGTAAAAGTTACAAAGTCATATGCCTCTTTGGTATTATTTACTATACTAACAATTGTATGTGGAAAACTTATGTGGACTTTTATCTTTGTAATTTAAGTATCTTCAGTTGAATTTGATCATCTCTGTTGAAAAAACCTAAGTGCTTAGTGATTGTTAAATCCCTGGGGAACAATAGAAAGGTACAGGGGAAATTAGGAACAAGTAGACAAGGACAGTACTCTATAAATAAGGGAGATCATATAATTTTTTATGCAATTCAGGACAATTGCTACTGATAATTATATTATTAGGAAAACAATTATTTACTTGCCTAATAAATAGAGAATAGAAGCCAGGTATCTCCTTGGGAACTAAGTACAGTCATGTGTCCTTGATGGGGGTGTGTTCTGAGAGTTCTGAAAAAATGCATCATTAGGAGATTTTGTTATTTCGGCAGTTATAGAGTATCATCTTTGAGCATACTTAAATAAACCTAGATGGTATAGGTCAATCATTTGACATGGCATCTTGATGAAATGTATGAGGCTGCTACTAGTATAACATAGCTGTATTGTTTTATGGTCATTTTTTCAGTAAGTAGGAGTACACTGTGAAGTAACAATAGAAGCTGTGGTATAGTAAATATATAAGCTAGTAACATATTCATATATTGTCATTATCAAGTCTTCAGTGCATCATTGAGTAGGTTTCTCTTTTTTATGATTTATTTATTTGAAAGGCAGAGTTACACAGAGAGAGAGAGGCAGAGAGAGGAAGAGAGATCTTCCATCTGTTAGTTCACTCCCTAGATGGCCACAATGGCCAGATCTGGGCCAGTCCGAAGGCAGGAGCCAGAAGCCTCTTTCAGGTCTTCCATGTGGGTGCAGAGGCCCAAGGATTTGAGCTGTCTTTCACTGCTTTCCCAGGTACATTAGCAGGGAGCTGGCTCGGAAGTGGAACAGCTGGGACTCAAGCCTATGCCGCAGGCTGTGGCTTTACCCCGACAGACCACAGCGCCAACCCCTTGAGTAGGTTTCTTTGTACCAATATCACCACCAACATGTGAGTTGTATGGTAACACTAGGCAATAGGGACTTTTTGAGCTTGTGAGACCACTGACTTATAGTCCATCATTGACAGAAACATTATACAGCGCATAACTGTATTTATATATCCAGATGGTATGCCATGTAGAAGGAATAAGTGAAGAGGAAACATTTCACAGAGCTAGCTAAATCTTCTATTTTGAAGGATATAATGTTGTCTCCTGATAGATTATTACAGATTAAAGTATTTTTATTTATCTGAAAGGCAGAAATGGGGGGACGGGCATCTTCTATCTGCTGGTTTACTCCCCAGATGGCCACAATGGCAGGGGCTAGGCCATTCTGAAGCCAGGAGCCAAGAGCTACTTCCGGGCCTCCCACCTGGGTGCAGGGGCATATGTTCTTGGGCCTTCTTCCACTAATTTCCCAGGTGCATTAGCAGGGAGCAGGATGGGAAGTAGAGTAGCTGGGACTCAACCGGTGCCCATATGGGCTGCTAGCACTGCAGGCAAGGTTTAACCTTCTATGCCACAGCACCGGCCTGAGATAAAAGTATTTTAACAAAAAATTCTTAGGAAATGTTGTGATTGTTTCTGAAGGTTAGCAGATGTTTAGAATTATGGATGAGGTCCTTGGCCTCCTCAGATTTGAATTTTTCCATCAGTGGTTTCTTAATCTTTAACACTTTGTGCCTTTTATGAAACAAGCAAAAATACTGTTCTGAGAATATGTTAATGAGCCTATGTAAAATGTTTTAGGATGCCATTGTCTTGATGTGATATTAAACGGAAGAAATCTTCGCTAATGTCTTGACAAATATTTTCAATATTATTCATCAAAAGAGCTAAAGGAGACTGAAAAGCAATTGAAACTTTAAAAACAGATCACTTGTTTTTATAGGTGTCTGGTGTTTTCATTATTTTTCAGGTTTAGGAATATCCAAAATTTTTTATTACAACCTTTTATTTTTCAGGACACAGAGATAGTATGGATTTGCAGAGGTTTAAAGAAACATCAAACAAGATAAAAGAATTACTATCTGTAAGTATATCTTACTATAACAAGACAGTTCAACTTTATTTCACTAATTTGATGTTTATTTCAAAATAGAATTAAACATTTTTCCAGTAGAAATATAGCTTCAGCAGAGACCCTCATCAACATAATCAGATTTGACACTATACCTACTTTGAAAAAAACAGAAGAAACCTGAAATAATGTACAAATAGCTTGCATTTTAAAGTTAACTAAAATATGAAAATGTAACCCATTCAACATTTCTTTTTAAAATGCTTATCCCTTTATGCTTTCTATTAACTAAATAGTTCAATTCTTTTCCTAGGCCCAAAAGCTTATTAGAATATGATTCTGTTGTCTAGCAATAAAAAGTTGTATATAATATACAAGTACAAGACATTGAAAAAATGTTTGGTAAATTTTTTTTTAAGATTTATTTATTTATTTGAAAGACAGGGAAATATACAGAGAAGGAGAGAAAGAGAGAGATCTTCCATGCACTGATTCACTCCCCAAATGGCCACAAAGGCTGGAGCTGGGCTTATCTGAAACCAGGAGCAACTTCTGAGTTGGGAGCATGTGGGTACAGGGCCATCTTCCACTGCTTTCCAAGGAGCATTAGCAGGGAGTTGGTTCAGAAGTGAACAGTGAGAGACTCGAACCAGCGCCCATATGGGATGCCGGCATCCCAGGTGGAGATTTAACCTTCTATGCCATAGTGCCAGCCACATTATATAAGTGTGTGTGTGTGTGTGTGTGTGTGTGTGTGTGTTTTTAAGATTTTATTTATTTGAAAGACAGAGTTACAGACAGAGGTAGGGACAGAGAGAGAGGTCCTCCATCCACTGGTTCACTGCCCAGATGGCTGCAACAGCCGGAGCTGCACCGATCCAAATCCAGGAGCCAGGAGCTTCTTCCAGGTCTACCACGTGGGTGCAGGGGCACAGGGACTTGGGCCATCTTCTACTGCTTCCCCAGGCTATAGCAGAGAGCTGGATTGGAAGAGGAGCAGCTGGGACTAGAATCAGCATGTGGGATGCCCGCACTTCAGGCCAGGGGGTTAACCTGCTGCACCACAGCACCGGCCCCACATTATATAAGTTTTAAAAAATGGCAAGAATGTTGGTTTCCTGCCTAAAAATTACTTTTATTTTCTAGCTTGCTTTCATGAATATCTGTAACTATTCAGTACCTTCCAGGTAATAATGTAGATAATTAAGATCATTAAAATAATTAAAACCTAGGAAAGGATTAAGCTTCTCTATGCCTTAGAGAGCTTATATTGTAGGAATCAATGACAAAATGAAAACAATTTTTCCTAAAGCTAAAGCAAAGAAAATGATAATGACATGAGTTTCTATGAACAATTGATTTTCATGTGATCTAAAGTTAATTATATAATTGCTATTGGGCCATTTTGTATATTATCTTACATATAACAATGCACTCATGCATTTTGATGACATTTGCATTATTATTTATTTTTTATTTATTATATTTGAAAGGCAGAGTTATAAGGAGACAGTGGGTCCCAGTGTTAATTATTGCAATAAACTAGTACTTAAATTAATTTAAATCTAAAGATACACTTTCTGACTTCAGTGTTCCAAGCGTTTTTGCCTTTTTTTTTTTTTTTTAAGATTTTACTTATTTATTGGAAAGGTAGAGTTACAAAGAGAGAGAGAGGGAAAGAGAGAAATCTTCCATCTGCTGGTTCACTCCCCCAAATGGCTGCAATGGCCAGGGCTGTGTGAGGCCAAAGCCAGAAGCCAGAGCTTCTTCCAGGTCTCCCACGTGTGTTCAGGGGCCCAAGCCCTTGGGCCACCTTCAGCTGCTTTCCCAAGCACATTAGCAGGAAGCTGGACTGGAAGTGGAGCACCTGGGTCTCAGACTGGTACCCGTATGGGATGCAGGCTTCACAGGCCACAGGTTTACCTACCTGTGTGCTACGCCACAGCACTGGCACCAGCATTTCTATTTTCTAGTAGTCCGTGTTCTGATTAAAGTATTGCATTGAATTGATTAATTTAGTGGCTGTTAGCTAGATGTTGTTACTTAGAATTTATTTGATGATTATTTGGAAATTGAGATGTGATAATTACATGGAGCTTTTTTTTTTCATGTTTGCCTTTAAGTTTAAAGTAGTTGTATGATTTTTACTTCAAATAGGAACAGCAGAATGATGTAAGAAACATGATTATGGAGTATTCAGAGATGCCTAAACATCAGGTAAAGTCTCTTTAATATATATGGGAGTCAGAAAGCTTAAAGTGTACATGTCCATTAGTTGGAGAAGTATGTGTAAGTTCAGTGAACCTATCATAACACTATCATTTGCACGGTTTTTTAATCACTTTAATTCTGTGGCCTACTTCTAAAGATCTGAATTTTCGATTATGTTTAATGATTTGGAAAGACAGATATGAATACATAAGTTGACTGCATTTAATTTTCCCTGGCTGACAATTGATGATGAAAAGAGAAAGAAATACGAAAAAGTGATAAGAAGTAAGAAAAACAAGTTCCTCTCAACTGGAGTTGATTTTGTGATTATTGTGATGTGACACATGCTATTCTATGTAGGGTTTTTCTTCAACAGGTTTTAACTGATATAGATTTTATAAGTATATAGTGATATGTGTATCTTCATTAAAGTTACTCATAATCTGGAGATACTTTATAAATTTTCTTAACATTTTTTCCTGTATGTAAATTATTGTATCACTGCATTCTAGTGGCATCTTTTGGCTGTTGCAAAGCATTTGATGTACATTGTAAAGTTTAGGGTGAAGCTGCATTTTTTAATGGGACAGGATAAAGCATCACTATTTCTCCTTTTAATGGTAAAAGAGAATTGTGTTGCAAATTTTAAGTAGGTCAATTTCTGATGAAAGCAAGAAGTATAAATTTCTCTGAGTTAGCAGAAAGGTGGTGACTATGTTTTGAATTAAACAGTTTGAGTAATTTACTTAGAGGAAATAAACTGAGAATATCTATGGGCTCCATTTTATGATGGTTGGATATCTTGAGTTCTTGACCATGTATGGGTTATAAACCCCTTTAAAAATCTAATAAACCTTCCTAGAAAAATGTCCACATAAAAATTGTTAGTTTTTCAAATACTTCAAAGTCCACATCTTAGTCACAGGTTAGAATTCTTGTGTTATTATATCAAAGAGTATATAAAGGAAAGTGTTTGAAATAAGGCAAGCAAAAAATAACTAAAACTGGTTCCAGGAGGAAAATCTAAAATCAGATATGAAAATAAAATCTACTTTGTAACTACCAGATAAAGGACTCTAGCTTGGCTATATAAACCAGCTACATGTTAAAAGCATGGAGCCAGACCAGTGCTGTGGCACAGCAGGTTAAGTCATGGCCTGCAGTGCCGGCATCCCATATGGGCATTGATCTGAGTCCTGGCTGCTCCTAGCGTATGATCCAGCTCCCAGCCAACGTGCCCATGAAGGCAATGGAAGATGGCCCAAGTCCGTGAGCCCTGGGCTCCTGGCTTCAGCCTAGCACAGGCTTGGCTGTTGCAGCCATTTGGGGAGTGAACCAGCGGATGAAAGATGTCTCTCTGTCTCTCTCCTTTTTGTTTTTTTTTTTCCAAGATTTATTTTCATTTATTCGAAAGGCAGAGTTACAGAGAGTCAAAGACAGAGAGAGGTTTTCATCTGCTGGTTCACTCACTAGATGGCTGCAACGGCCGGAGCTGTGCCGATCCGAAGCTAAGAGCTTCTTCCAGATCTCCCATGTACATTGTAAAGTTGGGCAAGGGCCCAAGGACTTGGGTCATCTTCTGCTTTCCCAGGCCATAGCAGAGAGCTGGATTGGAAGTGGAGCGGTTGGGATTCGAACTGGCACCCATATGGGATAGCAGTATTGCAGGTGGCAGCTTTATCTGCTGTGCTACATGCCAGCCCCTCTCTGTCTCTCCTTCTCTGTATCTCTCTTCAACTCTGCCTTTCAAATAAATAAATTTTTAAAATGAGCTTGGAGCATCGAAACCAGAAAGTATATCTTTAGATTTAAATTAAATTAATGAAAGTACCAGTTTATTACAGGAATAACCTTGTGAGACCCATTGTTTCTGAGAGGTGGCAGAGGTTTAGAAATAGTTTAAAGTTGCTTAATAGAATGACTTGGAGATGAGAAAGCAAACCAATGTGTCAGAGTGTCAGATCTTACTAACTTGCTTCATGCAAGTCATTAGTTCATCTAGAAAAATAAGCAGGTAAAAAGAAAATGAGTTAGCTGTTAGATACTAAAACAATATGTAGCCAGAAAATTGAAACATGAATATTTAGCAAGACATTTTGGCTGACCTAGAAATATCACTCTGATAAGAAGTGAAGAAGGAATATTGGGTAAGAAATGTATATGGAAGGGAATGCTTTGCCAGTAAATACAAACTGGACAATTGGATAGAAATTTAGAAAAGTCTGTTTATGTTTTCATTATTTCATAAGTGTGAGTGAATTCAAAAGTTAATGTAAAAATTGAAATCAGGAAAAACAACTTAAGAAAATGGAAGCGATTAAAGCCAATAGAGCTTTCCTTTTTTTTTTTTTTTTTTTTTTTTTGAGACATTTATTTATTTTGAAAGAGTTACAGAGAAAGAGGGAGAGACAAAGAGAGATCTTCCATCTGCTGGTTTCACTCCCCTGATGGCCAGAACTAGAAGGGCTGGACCAGGCTGGAGCCAGGAGCCAGGAGCTTCTTCCTGTTCTCCTCCATGTGGATGGCAGGGTCCCAAACACTTGGGCCTTCTTCACTGCTTTTCCCAGGCCATTAGCAAGGAGCTGGATCTGAAGTGGACCAGCCAGGTCATGAACCTGTGCCCATAGAGGATGCCGATATTGCAGGTAGCAGCTTCACCCACTGTGCCACACCGCTAGCCCCCAGTAGAGCTTTCTAAACATGCAAATAATAGAAAATATTGGGAAAAATTATAAAAGGATTTTAAGTACCTAAAAATGTAAAGCATAGGTAAGTCAAAATAAATTTGGAAAAAAAAAAAAGTTCGACAATGATCAGATAGATAAATTTGTTTCGTAAATATCTCATAGAAATCATTAAGAAAACCGCCAGGGCCTCCAAAAATGAAATATTTTCTTCCAAATCAGTCTCTAAAGTGCTAATGTAAGTAAGATTACAGCTTTCTGTTTTTCTTTTTTCTGTTGGTGAATTGGTAATGGATTTATTTTTTCTACTGTTCCCTTATAGTTACCCAAATATTTGTCATTTTATATTGTTATGAAAAAGGAATAATTCAAATAGATTTATAAACAATAAGCAAGGAGGGTGTTTTGTTGCAGTTTTTGAGGTTGACTTTGAAGAAAATAACCATAGACTGTATTATTCCCTTTGGTGTCCATGTAAAATAAAGTATATGGAGCTAAACAGATCAATGGATTCTTAGAACAGTGGCCTGCAATTCACTTTAATTATTCTAAAATTATGTGTATGTTCAATATATGCAGAATGATAATCCTTCTGAAAATACTTTGAAACATGTGAGTTCTTTTGCTGGATTTACTGAGTGTCAGAAAACTTTCAGTTCTCTTCATTTGGAACAAGGTGAGTGTTTTGACTATATGAATTTTATTAGCAAATATACCTATTTAAGTTTTAAGTTAAGGACCTGAGTGTGTGTATGTGTGTATAAAAATATATAAAATATACCTATTAAGTTTTTTTATTGTATCTTTGTTAATGATCCAAAGTGAGAGGATAAAGATTCTGGTCCATCAGTATTACTGTAACTGTGAATAATCCTAACATTCTAATATTTTTTATAAAACTGTCTATTCCATAAATGTGAAGTATAAAGACTTGCTTATTACAAATCTGATATTATCTTTGATGTGTCTTAATCATTTTAAAAAGAACTAATATTATTTGTACATTCATTGTTAAGATATATACCCTTTAGGAACTCTCATTCTGTAATTCTGCGTGTAACCATTTTTTATCTATCTTTAGATTTTCATGTTTATGCAATAATATGTGATAATTCAGTCTTTTTTAACTTTGATCTTTTACTACAGAAGACAGTATACCATATATACTGTTTTACTTAATATATTGTGTTGCTTCCATATCATGCTTTTTTAAATGAGTTCAAATTACCTATGTAATTTAAATGTTGAGAATACTGTTAAGAGAAACAGTATTACCATGTCCCTCTCACCATGCACTGAATTCAGCAGTATATGTCCTGACCAAGTTGGCTATTCTCCAGGAATGCAAGTTGGTTTAATGTTCAAAAATATAATTACTATGATGCATGATAAAAGCAGATTAAAGGAGGAAAATTGTAAGGTCATTTCAGTAGTTACAGAAAAGGGATTTGATAAAATTCAATACTCATTCACAATTAAAATTCTTAGTAAAATAAGAATGAAATGGCATCCCTCTATTGATAAGGGGTGTCTTCGAAGAGTTATCACAGACATAGTAAAATATTCAAAGTCCATGATGGGGAACAAGACAAGGATTCTGGCTATTACTTTTTCTCTTTTACATTTTAAATCGGAGCAATTAACATTTACCCTTTTTTTGAAGTAGGTTTGGACTAAACAAAATATGACAGTGTGTTATCTTAAATCACAGACTATACATTGTAACATTCTTGATAATAACAAGAGATTGGCGAATTGGACCAGATGTTCACCAGTAGGAATTTGTTTAAATTTATTATTATATGCCCATAATATGAAACTAAAGGTAGCATCATAAAATAATAAAGTTTATTCTGCTTCCATGGAAAATCTCCAAGCTTAAACTTAAACCAACAACAAAAAAATTTAAAAATACATATTATGCTACTATTTATATAAAAAGAGGTGTGAAAGGCAGGGGTACACATACAAACATAAAACACTCATACATACTACCCCTGAAAAAATGCATAAGAAATTAATCACTTTGATTGCCCCTAACAAGGGTGATTTGAAGACAGGTGAAAGAAAGATGTTTTATTTACTTATTCTTCTTCGTTTCTTATTTCCTTTTTACAATAAATAAAGTGAATAGTTTATTCAGCTCATAGGCTACATATAGCTCTCGGTGATCAGCAGTGTTGGGGAGATTATAAGCTATTTTATGCAGGTTATACGGTACCCAGAAATACTTTGTGTTTGGTCAATTGATATTAATTGTGACTTTTTAAAAATTTTCTTAGTGGAAATCAATAGCCGAAGGCCATCTGCAGAAGATACTCATGAAGTAGATTCCAAAGCAGCTTTACTACCGGTTTGTACATTTGAATTAAACTGATGCGTGTTATTAAATGCATGTTTAGTAAAGTTCTATAATTGGTAATATTTTATTGGAGGTTGCATCAAGCTTTCAAAAAATTTTACTTTAGAAAACTGATATCAGGGGTAGATGTTGGCACATGGTTAAGTTACTGCTTCAGTTGCCCACATCACATACTGTAGTGCCTGGTTCAGGTCCCAGGTATTTGGTTTCTAATCCACTTCCTTGGGAGGCAGCAGATGATGGCTCAAGTACTTGGGCCCCTGCCACCCACATGGGAAACCTGGATGGATTTCTTGGCTCCTGGCTTTGGCCTGGCCCAGTGCTGGCTGTAATGGGCATTTGTGGAGTGAATCAGTGGCTGGAAGATCTCTCTGTTTCTCTGCATTTCAAATAAAGATTTTTTGAAAAGATAAGAGGGGCTAGCGCCGGAGCGCAGTAGGTTAATCTGCCTGCGGTGCCGGCATCCCTTATGGGCACCGGTTCTAGTCCCGGCTGCTCCTCTTCCAATCTGGCTCTCTGCTGTAGCCTGGGAAAGTAGTGGAAGATGGCGCACGTCCTTGGGCCCCTGCACCAGCATGGGAGAGCGAGAAGAAGCACCTGGCTCCTGGCTTCGGATTGGCACAGCTCAGGCCATTGCAGCCATCTGGGGAGTGAACCAACGGAAGGAAGACCTGTCTCTCCCTCTCACTGTCTGTAACTCTGCCTCCCAAATAAATAAATAAAATCTTAGAAAAAAAAAAAAAGATAAGAAAACATAACATCAGTGCTTGGTAGCAGTTACAGGAAAGTTTCTTCCTGCTGTGAATAGTCAGATTATGTAGAAGACAAAAAGGCAAGGATCTGTTTTTTGTTTTAATTGAACTTGAGTATATGAACTCATTCCTTGCCAGCTGAGATAATAGGGAACTTCAAAAAGTTGATGGAAATGCATTTTATCTTTCAATTCCATTTTTCCAAGAACTTTTAAAAAACCTCCTCTTTTTGATTTTGCAAGTTTCCTTGAAAAGCAGACTCTGGCAGCAAAGATAACTCAGGTGAAAGCAGAAAAATTGTTCCTTTACATTCAAGAATGTAGAAATCGGTGCTCATAATTATGATCAAGAAAATACTGACTTGACATTTAAAATATATATTATGTAAAGAGAAAATGTTAAAGTGTTAAAAATCATGTTATTTAACAATAAAAAATTGTTTCCAAGGGGAGATGAGTTGGTTACCACAGACTTCCATAGTAATAAATCCTTCTGTTTAGAGGGACCCAGTCTTAACCTAAGCAGCACAGTTTTGCAACAAATGAACTTCCTATTGAAGAGACCTCACAGTGCCACATTGAAAGACTCGTGGACATCAACTTACACAAGCAGTATTAGACCTCTGTTAGTAAAATTATTGGTTACAGATTATAAAAATAAGTATGTTTAAATTAATATAAAACATAAAGAAAAAAATATAAAACATGAGGAAAGGAAAAGATAACTATTTTAAAAGACTGGCATATTTATAAAGAATCTAGAAATATATACTCACTGAAAATGAAAGAACAAGTGTAAGTAGACATGTCTAAAGAGTTACTCAACTGGACCTGATACAACACAGATGGAAAATATGTTAAAGATAAAAAGACAAGGAAAATATATGTACTTGACCTTGAGAGAGTGGAGAATTTGAAGAGATTATAAATGACTTAGACTTTTCCAAGTTGATGAAATGTGTAAAAACTCATTGGAGAAATGAAACTAAACCAGACCTAGAAACATCATTAGAAACCGGCGGAATAAAAACCATGCGCACTTAAACACAAAAAAGCTATAGTGAAATGTGACAAAATGCCATTTGTGATTATTATTGAATGTTCAACTTGGCATGATTTTAATTTGTTTGTACTTTGATTTTCTTTGAGCAGAGGGCCAAATCATAGTAAGGTGGAGTCTTCAAAAAGTTCACGGAAAAATTCCTGTTATAAAGAAATCATGCATGAATTTCAAGAAAAGTTTTGCACAAGAATGACCTAATTTTTTAAAGTGTGTATTTGATGGATAAAGACAGTCATACAGAGAGCAATCTCCCACCCACTGATTGCCCAGATGCCTGCAACAACCAGCTGAGGAAAAAGAGCTGAACATCTTTTTTATTTATTTATTTATTTATCTGTTTATTTTTCATATATTTTTTTTTTTTGACAGGCAGAGTGGATAGTGAGAGAGAGAGAGACAGAGAGAAAGGTCCTCCTTTTGCCATTGGTTCACCCTCCAATGGCCGCCACAGCTGGCGCGCTGTGGCCGGCGCACCACACTGATCCAAAGCCAGGAGCCAGGTGCTTCCTCCTGGTCTCCCATGGGGTGCAGGGCCCAAGCACTTGGGCCATCCTCCACTGCCTTCCTGGGCCACAGCAGAGAGCTGGCCTGGAAGAGGGGCAACCAGGACAGAATCCGGCATCCCAACCGGGACTAGAACCCGGTGTGCCGGCGCCGCTAGGGGGAGGATTAGCCTATTGAGCCGCGGCGCCGGCCTATTTTTTATATTTTTTAATGTATTTGAAAAACAGAAGGAAAGACAGAGAGATCTTCCATTTGGTTGGTTCACTCCCCACATGGAAGACAAGAGCATGAAATTCGATCTGGGTCTTCCATTTGGATCAACCTCTGCATTCTTAAAGCATATTATAGGAAACAAAACAGCATTAAACAGTTACATTTATAATACAGTTTTTTTTGTATTTAAGTTTTTGTTTGTGTTTGTTTTTTGCTGAAGGATTGGTTACAAGATAGACCATCAAAAAGAGAAATATTGTAAGTAAGCCTTTTCTTACTATTAGTCAAAGTATTTATAGTTACTGATGTTTGTCCTTTTTACTGATCACTACATCATCTCTTTAACTTCTCTTCATCTTTGGTTGATAATTATTGTAGTCTCTCCTGTCTTTTTGTATGAGGTTGAGGTAACTTATTATGCATGAATTTAGTTTCATCATTTTATAGTTATCCTATGATTACAATCCTATTGAAATCTTTCTAATAGTGATAAATTATGATTCTATGGTTTAGTCCTATTTTCACCTTGTTCTTGAATAAGTACGAGTGACCTAATTTGAAAATTTAATTTTGTACTTCCTTGACTTCTTTGTCCATCATTCTAATCAGACTTTGCATTTGCTTTTGGCAAATGCATTGATGGTTACATCATTAACATACAATATATGTTAGAAAGCATGGATACAAGTTGTTGATTGAGTAGAGCACATGGATATATACATTTTCTATGTTGGCTTGGGAGAAATTGCAATACTCAGGAGTGAATCTGAATATCAGTTTCGTCAACATTCATTACATAATCATAGCTAAAAATTCATAAAATTAAAAAATTAAATGGTAGCCAAAACTTAAATTGTAACACAGCTATACTATGTTCTTTTGTGTTTCTTTAGACCATCTGAAGAAGGAACATTAAATGGTGAGTCTCTGGGATAGATTAAATGTGGGAAACTGTGAACCATATATGATCTATTATAGCAAATAACAGATTTTCCTAGGTACCTTTTAGATTTCAAATTTGAAAAAGCAAAGATAGTAGCAAGTTCTTTCTTCAAATAATTTTTCTTTAAAGTAATATAGATATTTTAAAAACATATTGCCAAGCCTGTGAATGACATTCTCTTTACTGTCACCCCCTTCTCTTCATCCCTTCTGCTCAGCCTGCTCCTCCTCTAATATTCCCTGTTTGGATGAATGATACTCTTTTAGCCAGCTGTGTGAAACCTGAGAGTTTGACTACCTTGTCTTTATGCTCACAAAGTCCTATTGCATTTACTTGTTAAATATTTCCAGAACCCATCTTCCATTATATATCCCATTGCTGCTTTCAGTTCAGACCATCATTTTTAAAACCTTTTGTTGAAGACCTCTGCCCCTAAAAACACAGTAGGTTAGTTTTGCTTGGTGTTTGTGTATGTGTGTGTGTGTGTGTGCATCATTAAGTATGTACTGCCCTGGATTCTTTAAATTTTTATGACTTTTATGAATATTATATGTATAATGGCAGCTTGTGCATTCTCACTATTGTGTACTGTTTTCTTGTGTGAATATATTGAATTTATCCATTATTCTTACTGTTTGATGGGCATTTTTTCTTCTAAAAGATCTAATCTTGTCATTCCTCCACTTTACATTTTCCCCATTGTCATTCAATGAACTCAAGTATTCTTTCTTAAATAAATAATTTGCATGCATTTCATAAATATAACTTCGGGAGCATAGTAATTCTTCCTACCATACCTGCCCCCCCCCCCACATTCCTACCTCTTTCTTCCTCCTCCCTCTCCTATTCCAAGTCTTATTTTTTGCTAAGATCTATTTTCAATTAACTTTGTACACGGAAGGTTAATTCTATTCTAGGTAAAGAGTTCAACACTTTGGGCCGGCGCCATAGCTCACTTGGCTAATCCTCCACCTGAGGCGCCAGCACCCCGGGTTCTTGTTCCAATTGGGGTGCTGGGTACTAGTTCCAGTTGCTCCTCTTCCAGTCCAGCTCTCTACTGTGGCCTGGGAGGGCAGTGGAGGATGGCCTGAGTGTTTGGGTCCCTGCACCTGCATGGGAGACCGGGAGGAAGTACCCGGCTCCTGGCTTCAGATCGGTACAGCGCCAGTCGTAGTGGCCATTAGGGGAGTGAACCAACGGAAGGAAGACCTTTCTCTCTGTTTCTCTCTCACTGTCTATAATGCTCTCTCTGTCTCTATCTCTCACTGTCTAACTCTGCCTGGCCAAAAAAAAATAATAATAATTCAACACTTTGTATGAGAAAGAAAAAAAAAGTGTTCCTTCAACAGTCCAGACAAGGGCTGCTCAAAGCCATTGCATCTTGAAGTTAATTTTGCTCCTTTTTTTTTTTTTTCAGCATTCTTTTTTTTTTTTTTTTTGAGAAACTTAATTATCTTTAAAGAAGAACCAAGAATGATATATCTTTTGCGAGTACTTAGACATAACTATAACTTATGAGACATAAGACTATCTTCCACTTAATACACTAAAATGAAGTAATTCTTTGAGAACGAGTTTTATTATTAACTCTCATGATATAGCTCTTTAAGGACAGAGGTCCTACCTGGAAAGTTAGAGCACAGTGATTCTTGTTGTTAATTTAACAATTAACACTTTTTCTCTTTAATTTAATTTAATTTTCTCATGCTAATCATTGCAGTCTTTACTTGACAATTAATCATGTTTATAAAGTTAATTGAAAATAGATCTTAGTGAAAAATAAGAGACTAAGAGAGAGAGGAGGAAGACGGGTGGCAGTGTGGTTGAGAGGGCAGGCACGGTGGATAGAACAGAACCATAATGTCCCTAAAGTTGTAATTGTGAAATATATGAATTTTGTAACTGTAAAGCAGGATAGTTCTGCATACATTCCTATGGACTTACTTCTAAGAGTACAGTTTAAAAAGTTGCCATGGGGCCCCAAATCCCCTTAAGCTGGGTAGTAAAAATACCCTTTTAAGTGTTATGGTGACCATTTGGATAGGATTAAGTGTTAAAGTGATAAAATAAATAGGACTGAGTGTTTGGTAATAGTAATAGAATTGAAAAGGAGTGAATGCTCCAACATGGGAAGCAGTCCATGCAGCAGACTCATAGAATGACAATCATGTTAAGTAGCACTCTGACCTCAGAATCCGCCCTCAAGGCATTCTGGTCTGGGTGAAAAGCCCATGAGAACATTTCAGGTATGGAAAGCCAAGAAACTGTGGCAAAAAGTGTCCTACATAAAGGACTCTGTGGGTGAGACCCCAGTGGAAAGAGCTGGCCATCAAAGAAGGGTGTATTTTTCTCTGAAGAGAGAGAACTTCCACTTTGCTTATGGCCTTCTCGAAATACAGAAGGAGTATGTGGAGCGTTCTTAGCATGGTATATTAGGCTGTTAACAATTTGATTCCCTATTTCTCTGGCTTCACCTCCTATAGGTATGCTGTATTCTTGCTCATCAATTTATAATTTGCATATTCAAATCATGTACAGAGAATCTCATCTTTTTTTCCCCCCAAGATTTATTTATTTATTTATTTTAAAGGCCTAAATACAGAGATAGAATGAGCGAGAGAGAGGAAGATCTTCCATTTGCTGGTTCGTTCCCCAAATTGCCACAATTTAAGCCAAAGTCAGGAGCCAGGAACTTCATCCGGTTCTCCAAAAAGGCTGCAGGGGCCCAAGTATTTGTGCCATCTTCTTTTACTTTGCCAGGCACATTAACAGGGAGCTGGATCAGAAGTGGAATAGCCAGGACTCAAACCAGCACCGATATGGGATGCTGGCACTGTAGACAGAGGCTTACCTTTCTAAACCATAGTGTAGGCCACAGAATCTCTATTGATGACACACACCTGCAGAGTTAGACTATTTTGGAGTGAATGAATTCTGGTTGGATATACATAAGTTCAGAAAGTTTCACAGGTCTGACTAGTGTATATATAAATAGTTCTGTTCATACTACATGTAGTTTCCCAAGTGTAGTATGGACAATCACTCCTTTGCAAATTACTTTTTTCCTCCTAGACAGCCTTTGTAGTTTTTCTTTTTTTATGATTTATTTATTTTATTGAAAGGGAGAATTAGAGAAATAGAGAGAAAGAGACAAATCAGTCTTACATCCACTGGTTCATTTCCCAAATGGCCACAGTGGCTGGGATCATGGCCAGATGGAATTCAGGAGCTCAGAACTCAAATTGCATCTACCACTTGAATGTTAGGAGCCCAAGTACTTGGGCCAACTTCTGCTGCTTTCCCAGACACATTAGTAGGGAGATAGGTCAAAAGTGGAGCAGCTGGTACTTGAACCTGTGCCCATAAGGGATGCTGATGTCACTGTACCATGATGCCATCCCTTTTGATTTATCTTTTTAAAAAATCTATTTGAGAGGACTGGTGCTGTGGTACAGCAGGTTAACGCCCTGGCCTGAAGCACTGGCATCCCATGTGGGTGCTGGTTCGAGACCTGGCTGCTCCACTTATGATCCGGGTCTCTGCTATAGCCTGGGAAGGCAATAGAAGGTGGCCCAAGTCCTTGGGCCCCTGTACCTATGTGAGACCCAGAAGAAGCTCCTGGCGCCAGCTTGGGATCAGCACAGCTGCGGCCATTGCCCATTGCAGCCAACTGGGGAGTGAACCAGCAGATGGAAGATACCCCCCCCCCTTTCTGCGTGTAACTTTGACTTTCAAATAAATAAATAAACCTTTAAAAAAATCTATTTGAGTGGCCAGCGCTGTGGCGTAGGAGGTAAAGCTGCCGCCTGTAGTGCTGGCATCCCATATGGGCTTCGGTTGAAGTCCCAGCTGCTCCACTTCCCATCCAGCTCTCTGCTATGGCCTGGGAAAGCAGTAGAAGATGGCCCAAATGCTTGGGCCCCTGCACCCGCATCGGAGACCCAGAAGAAGCTCCTGGTTCCTGGCTTCAGATCGGTGCAGCTCTGGCAGTTGCAGCCAATTGGGGAGTGAGCCAGCGGATGGAAGACCTCTTTCTCTGTCTCTCTGCCTCGCCTCTTTCTGTGTAACTATGACTTTCAAATAAATAAATAAATCTTAAAAAAAAAATCTATTTGAGAGACAGAGCTCACATTGCTAGTTTGCTTCCCAAATGCCCACAATGGCCAGAACTGGTCCTGGAGTCATCACTATGAGCTGTAAACTCAATCCAGGCCTCCCACGTTGGTGGTAGGGACCCAACTACTTGAGCTTGCCCTCTTAGCGAGAAACGGGAACTGAGGTCAGCAGTACTCCAGTATGGGACTCGGGTATCTTAACTGCTGGACCATAATTCCTGTCCTTTGTGAGATCTCTTGACCTGTTCTCAAGCAAGAGGAATCCTTTATAGTCCTTACAATCTGCTTGCATGTGTTCTGTGTATGTTGTCTGTACTTAAATAGTACTAAAACTGTTGACTAACTTCCTTCTGTGAAAGAATAGGATTGCTTTACTTTGTAATATAGAAATTTAGTGCACAGCATATCTGATTTATTCTCCATCTTTTGCTTCTTGCTACATTTATAAGTAAAGTCCTTAAAAATTTTAGAGATGTAAGAGGGCATTTGGGACATCTTTCATATCATAGAAGTTCATCTTCTCATGGCTAACCTGCTGAAATGGTTTTATGGCTGCAGTCCCCAATCCCTAAAGATCAGAACAAAGACATTTTTTCTTTTTGAGGGGGCAGAGTGCAATTTATGGCAAAAGGAAAATGAGAAACATCAATGTGCTTCTTCCCTTCCCTGTATACAGAGACCACTAATCTGACATAATGAATTAGGGTAATACTATAGCATGTTCTGGACATTTTTATTGTGTTTTCTATTTTCATGAGAAGTTCCATAAAGAAAATTGAAGATGATTATATGGGAGTATCTGAGCAAAAAGTAGTGCTACACTTGTAATTTTAAAGTTGTCGTTGTTTATTTGCCATTTTAGGTCTTGCTTCTCCTTTTAAGCCAGTTATGGATACAAATTATTATTACTCAGGTCAGTAATACTAAAAATAAAATGTTATTAGTAATACTACTAATAAAAATATTTTGAATACTTAGAGATTTCATTTTTTCTCTTTCATTTTTATGCAGCTGTGGAAAGAAATAACTTGATGAGGTTATCACAGAGCATTCCATTCACACCTGTACCTCCAAGAGGTAAATCCAAAAAGTAAAGAAATAAAAAAAGGAAACTTGACCTTCTACTGATTTTTAACTAAAACCTAGAACATTGCTGGAGACAGAGATCACATTAAGAAATACAGTTTTTATATAAATCCTTAATTAGTCTGACTACTTAGAGCGTGGCATAGACTTAAATACAAGGTGGAATCATCTGAAAGTTTTTTTAACTTTCAAAATTTTGAAAATGCTGATCATGGCACAGAAATTTGATATTATGGAAATGCATTCTTGATTTTCTCTGATTTGTCATTTTTAAAATTCTTTTTATGTTTATAAGACTATGTATAATGTGCTTCATTTTTTTTTACTATTCCTTAATCTTAAGCAGATATTTGTATATTTTTGTTCAACTTTATCGTTTTTAAAGAGTCATACTTTGATATTAAACTGTATTCATTCATATTGCAGGTGAACCTGTCACAGTGTATCGTTTGGAAGAGAGTTCTCCCAGCATACTGAATAACAGTATGTCTTCTTGGTCACAGCTAGGCCTTTGTGCCAAAATAGAGTTTTTAAGTAAAGAGGAAATGGGAGGAGGTTTACGAAGAGCTGTCAAAGTACAGTGTACCTGGTCAGAACATGATATCCTCAAATCAGGACATCTTTATATTATCAAGTCTTTTCTTCCTGAGGTGGTTAACACATGGTCAAGTATTTATAAAGAAGATACGGTTCTTCATCTCTGCCTCAGAGTAAGTGACAGTGAATGCCTAGCAGTGAAATACATTTGAGTTTCATATTTTCACTTCTAAAGTATGAAAAAAAAGTCTTAGTTTGAATATTGAACAGGAGATTTTTCTCCCTTCTGTAGGAAATTCAACAACAGAGAGCTGCACAAAAGCTCACATTTGCCTTCAATCAAATGAAACCCAAATCAATACCATATTCTCCCAGGTAAATCTGTACATGTTCCTGAATCTTTTATTATTATGTGGATACTAGTCTTTTTTGACCTTCATTATTGATGTTGAATATTGTATTCACATACCCATTTTGCAGATCAATTTTAATTCTACTACCAAAACCACTAATATCTATATTTCATTTTTCATAAGATTTCTGGAAGTTTTCCTGCTGTATTGCCATTCAGCTGGACAGTGGTTTGCTGTGGAAGAGTGTATGACTGGAGAATTTAGAAAATACAACAACAATAATGGTGATGAGATTATTCCAACTAATACACTGGAAGAGATCATGCTAGCCTTTAGCCATTGGACTTATGAATATACCAGAGGGGAGTTACTGGTACTTGATTTACAAGGTAAATTTATGAAAAAACTTAGAATTGTACAATAGTTTCTCACCTATTCATATTATATGTGATACACAGAAATCTACTAATTTAAAAATCTTAGACCAATAGAAACTATAAAATAAGCAGATCAATAACAACCATAACTTACTGCCACCAGAGCCTTGAATAAAGGGATCTGGCTATCTCAGTTGTTGTTAAGGTAATAGATACGTTCTGATAAGCAAAAACATGTGAAATCCCAGGTTCTATGCTCTGATGTTCAGCATTTATATTTTGAAAGTGTAAAGACTTTCTCTAAAGAGAACCCATAACAAAAATCTCTATTGTTTTTGGTATTTATGTTCTATTACTATGAACCAATCAACCTAAAAATTTAGTGGATTAAATAACCATTTTAGTTTGATTCCAGAATTTAGGTGGCATTGAGAAGGAATAACTCATCTCTGCTCTCACTTTGGAAGTCTTGTCTGATGGGAGACATTGGACAGCTTATGCAGCTTGACCTGAGTTAAAAGTGTCTGAGATCTCTTCAATATCAGCTGGATTCCTCATTTCTCCAAATGGTCTTTCCATATGTCTAGCTGGCCTAAGCTAGTGGTAGTTATAGATAGATGGACTTCATACTGGCTAGCCTGCTTCCACTAGAGAGAAAGCAGAAATTCCTCAAGGCCCAGAACTGACCAGCATCCCTTCTGCTGCTTCTCACTCATCGAGATATAACAGGCAGCCCACAACCAAGGGGAAGGGAAGTAGACTCCTGCACTTAAAGTGGAACATCATGTATAGAGGGAGAAAAAAATTGCTCATAACCATCTCAGTAGATAGACTCTGTCATATAAGTGGAGCAGCCAAGACTCAAACCAGCACCCATATTGGATGCCAGTGCCACAGGCGGAGGCTTAACCTGTGCCACAGCACTGGCCCCAAAATCAGACTAGATTTTAAGTCCTATAAGAAAATTGCTTATAATGCTTAATTCTCAGTGAATCTTTTCATTGTAGAGATAGAAGTATTAAGGATTTGTTGAAAATAGTTGGTATTGATTCAGTTCAGGAATGAAAATCTGTATACATAACCTTTTTTTAGTAATCAATGTATATTGAAGATTAGGAGTATATATACAGGTACAATGAGAATGCTGATGTAAATTATTAGTTAAGCCAATCCAATTAAATTTAAGAATAATTAAAATATATTCAGTAAATATCAGTTAATTTCGTTCAGGCATACAAAAGTAGTGAAGAAAACAAATTTTGTCATATCAATCACCATCAAAAAGATGGTGATTGTTTTCAGTTAGCAAAGTAATTATGATTTTTTTCTTTGCATAATTAATGTGAACCATTTTTTAGGAATATTTTACATGGTTGCTGCAGCAAATTAAATAATAAGAGAGATGTAACTGCTAGGCCCAGTACCTGCCCCTGAGTTAGTTCATTCATTCTTTCTCTCTCTCTCTCTCTTTCTTTCTTGATTTTATTTGTTTATTAAAAAGGCAGAGTTGCAGAGGGAGAGCCATAAAGAAAGGTCTTCCACTCACTGATTCACTCCCCAAATGACCCAATGGCCCCGATTGTTATTTTTTAACTTTTTAAATATTTATTTATTAATCATTTATTTGAAAGGTAGAGTGACAGTGAGTGAGAGACAGCGATATCTATCTGCTGATTCACTCCCTAAATGCCTACAACAGCTAGGGCTGGGCCAGACCAAAGCCAGGAGCCAGGACCTCCATCCTGGTCTCCCCATGTGCATAGCAAGAACCCAAGTCCATGGTCTGTCATCCACTGCTTTCCCAGGTTCATTAGCAGGAAGGTGGTTCAGAAGGAAGCAGATGAGTCTCTGGGACTGGAACTTGTGCTTATACCTGCTGTGTGACAACACAGAACCCCTCCACCACCATTGTTATTTTAATAATCGCTGCTTTTTTTTTTTTTTTTACAAAAGATCGTAGTTAGCTAAGATCCTGCTCAGCACTGTATGAGTGCCCATTTCTCCACAGTTTCCCAAATATTGAGTATTCTTAATCTTCAATCTTTGCCAGTCTGTTGTGAAAATTAGTTTCTTATTTTCTGATTTTTCCCTTCTGTGAAATTGAAACATTTTATTATATTTCATTTAAATAGGTTAAATATTTATGATTACTCAAAACATCACTAGGTATTATTTGTGTGTGTGTGTTTGTGGCTGGGGTGAGGGTATGGCAGAATAGATAAGAGCTAGAAAGATTTTTTTTTTTTTTTTTTTGACAGGCAGAGTTAGACAGTGAGAGAGACAGAGAAAGGTCTTCCTTCTGTTGATTCACCCCCTAAGTGGCCACTACGGCCGGCGCTGCGCTGATCCAAAGCCAGGAGCCAGGTGCTTCTCCTGGTCTCCCATGTGGCTGCAGGGCCCAAGTACTTGGGCCATCCTCCACTGAACTCCTGGGCCACAGCAGAGAGCTGGACTAGAAGAGGAACAACCAGGACAGAATCCAGTGCCCCGACCGGGACTAGAACCCAGGGTGCCGGTGCCGCAGGTGGAGGATTAGCCTAGTGAGCCACGGTGCCGGCCAAGAGCTAGAAAGATTTAACCAGACAGTATTTCTGGGGAGAGCTAGTGGTGAAAGAAGATGCTCACAGTTGAACTCTTTGTGTTACCTGAATGTTTTACATAAAATGTGTTACTTGTTGCTATGTGATTTTTTTTTTTTAATCATAAAACACCCTTTTAAAAAGTTCTGTGGAGTATTCCTTCATGTACCAGATCATTCTTTGCTAACTAAGCATAAATGAGAGTAGATTGTATAGGCCTTTACAAGTAAGGAGATAGCTGCTTGCAGCCTTTTCCCTGTTGAATTAGAAGCTGAGTGCCTGCCTACTAACTTTTACATTTAAATCTCACATCCCAAGAGCTTTGTTTATTCCTGGTGGGGTGCTGGGATCATAAATCAAGTTACAAAATATGAAGAAAGAAAAATTACATCCTTTGAATAGTTTAAATTATAATGATGGATTATTTGCTATAAAATCAAGATTATTTTTGATTGTGCACATGTCAGTGTTTATATCAATTATATAATTTGTTTTTTGTCCTTTTTATGTGTACATAAAAAGGTGTGGGTGAAAATTTGACTGACCCATCCGTGATAAAAGCAGAAGAAAAAAGGTAATAAGTTTTAACAATTTCATTAGGGCATATTTTCATAATTTCAAATTTGCATTTCTACTTGCATAAACTACCTTTTTTTTTCTTTTAAACTAACAATTCTACAGATCCTGTGATATGGTTTTTGGCCCAGCAAATCTAGGAGAAGATGCAATAAAAAACTTCAGAGCAAAACATCACTGTAATTCTTGCTGTAGAAAGCTTAAACTTCCAGGTAAAGATTTTAATCAGTATAATACATGAATTTTTAGTTAAGTTGGCTAGTATAATACCTCATAAGGTTAGAGGTACAAAGGTTTGATTTAATGGCCTCTAATTATGCCAGCTTTAGCAAGTCCTTCATAAATACACATTGTTTGTTATAAATGGATCTGTGATTTCATTATTCATAAAAACATTTTTTCATTTAATACATCACATGTGTACAGGAATTGTGCTAGATACTGATGGTATAATATGAATAGACAGATATAGTTCCTTCCTTCATGCAGTTAAGTCAGGTGTTCACTGCTGACAGTGTTGCAGGACCAGTACAAAAAAATAAGAGTGCTATAGAATTGTAAACAGGTTACCAAACTCAGACTTGGAGATCAGAGAATGATCCTCGGGAACTGGTGTACTAGATTTGAAGGGTGAATAGGCTTTCAAGTTAGCCTGGCAAAAGTTAGGAAAGAATATTTCATAAAACAGGAACAGCAATTGCAAATATACTTATATTCTGTTATGATAGTAAACTTTGTATTTTAAGTTACACATTGTTGTTTAATTATAAATTACAGCATAAGTTTAGTTCTTTGCCTTTTGTGCACAGTTGAATCTCCTGTTTAAGTCTTTTTAAATTACTGCTGTCTGGGATTCACCCTTGATCTGTATTCTTTAAAAGTCCCACTCATTAAGACCAGTAACTTCATAGTTAGGAGCCTGGCCTCAGGAGCCAGATTTCATGGTTCCACAAAGTGCCTGTATCATCAAGATTGTGTGTGTATATGTTTGTTAGTGTGTTTAAAGATGTATTTATTTATTTGAAAGTCAGAGAGAGAGAAAGAGATCTTCCATCCTCTGGTTCACTCCCCAAATGTCTGCAGTGGCCAGAGCTAGGCCAGGCCAAAGCCAGGAGCCAGGAGATTTTTCCGGGTCTCCACGTGGATGCAGGGGCCCAAGGATTTGGGCCATCCTCTGCTGCTTTCCCAAGCACATTAGCAGGGAGCTGGATTGGAAGTGGAACAGCCAGGATTCAAACCAGCACACATATGGGATACTGGTGCTGCAGGTCAGGTCTTTAACCCACTGTGCCACAGTCCTGGACCTGCTTTTGTTTGTTTGTTTTAAGATATATTTATTGGGGCTGGCGCTGTGGCTGTAGTTTAGTTATCAAAGCCTTTGCTATGTTGTCTTTTCATGCATGTACCACTCAGGAGTGAGTCTGGGATTGAGTGGGATTCACCCACAAATTTAGGGTATCCCTTTCTTCATTTTCCTCTTCCTATGATTTCCTTCAAACTCTGTGGATGTCAAGGTTCTTTTTATTTTATTTATATTTTTGTGCTTTAACTAGAAAGCCAAGATTTTAGCCTCTTTGTACTGTCATACATGTCTTTAAACGGGATGCACCTATGGTACTTAGAAGCAATGGAAGTGCCTCTTTGAGGCACCTATTCCCATTTCTTCTAATCATAGAGGACTTTTCTCAGGATTGTAGTTGATTGTCCTACAGACGGCTATGAGTGACTCTTCATGAATGAGGCTTGTCTTAGGATCAGAGGAGCAAGAGAAAAATTCAAAAGTCGGCATTTCCCTGAACATTGTGTACTCAACAGAGTTCCTCCACCTGATCCTCAGCTATAGAAAGTTTTAGAGCTTTTTCTGTGTACATTTACTCTACATTTACGGGATCAAGCTGTCTTCAAACCTAAGCCTAGAAGTAATAGAGGGGGAAAAAACTAGGAAGCTCACCACTATATATAGGTAATTGTTCAGGTTCTTCTTTCCCGGGTCTGCCTGCTATTTACTTTCAGAAGTTTCAGATGGTTATTTTATGTTTTCTTTTTCTTTCTTTCTTTTTTTTTTTTAAGATTTATTAATTTTTATTCCAAAGGCAGAGTTACAGAGGTAGAAAAGGAGAGACAGAGATTGAAGGATCTTCCATCTGCTGGTTCACTCCCCAGATGGCCACAATGGCCAGAGCTGGGCTGATCCAAAGCCAGAAACTTCTTTCAGTTATCCCACGTGGGTGCAGGGGCCCAAGCACTTGGGCCATCCTCCTGGGCTTTTCCAGGACATTAGCAGGGAGCTGGACTGGAAGTGGAGCAGACCAGACTTGAACCAGATGCTATATGGGATGCTGGTAGGCAGAGGCTTAACCCACTATATCACATCACCGGCCTCATATTTTATGTTTTCTTTGCAGAATTTTTACTTCTAACCAGTGGCAGAAATAGAGTGGCACGTATTTAGTTCATTTTAGCAAGAGCTAAAAATCGAGTTGAGATTATTTGTTCATGATTACACCCATTAGTTCACTACCTAATCAAGACTTGAACTATGGGGCTGGCACTATGGTGTTATCAAGTTAAGATACCACCTGTGGTGCATCTCATATGGGCGCTTATTCAAATCCCTGGCTGCTCTACTTCTGAACCAGCTCTCTGCAGATGTGCCTGGGAAGGTGGTGGAAGATGGCCCATGTACTTGGACCCCTGCACCCATGTAGGAGACCATGAAGCTTCTGGCTCCTGGCTTCAGTCTCACCCAGCCTGTCTGTCGTGGCCATTTGAGGAGTGAACCAGCAGATGGAAGATGACTTTCTCTGCCTCTGCCTCTCCTCCACTGTAACTACCTTTCAGATAAATAAATAAATATTTTTTAAAAAGATGAGCTATAATTGCATGTCTGTCCACTGATGTTTATACAATACAATTGCAAAGTAATTGTATTCTTTTGGAAAATATCCTCACCTGTCCATTCAAGAGAGACTTGGGCTCAGGAAGTACAGTGAAAGCAAGAAAGACCTTATGATGGGTTTTGCAAGATCAGGTGTTTGATGAGCAGGTACACCTGGATCAGTTACAGCAAGAGGTTTATATCCTAAGTTACAGGTCCCCTGGTTCCTCATTGGTTGAGTACTGTGGAGTATACAGTCTTCTGTCACCTAAGTTACAAAGTTACCTTCCTCATTCCTTCTCTGTAATTTAATTTCCTCTTGTGAATTGCCTACTCTATAACATCCTGTTTGCCCAGTGAGTTTTGCCACATCTGCAAGTCATCTAACAGTAATTTTCCATGCTGTACTGAAAATGGGCTGACATTTTCTCACAGTTCTTTAAGGCTGTACTGCTCATGTTATCAAAAATAATTCATGAAGTTATAAATACGTATTTGAATCACTTAAGGTAGAGTATTTCTCAGATTAAAATTAACAGTTCTTGTTCTGAGCGTCAGTTCTGTTCTACCTGGAGATAGAATTATCAGGCTATATGCATGACTATGGTTAGTTTAAATTCTAAATTTGGAATTACTGCATTTTGTTCTCTAATTTTACAACTGTTCGCCTATCTTCTATATGGCTAAATGATTTCATCATATCTCAAAGCTAAGCATTGTACAACTGATAATACCAAATTTATCAGAAAATTCCTGAGCTTCTGTTTCTATGTTCATTACCCTAAAACATCTTGACAGTAACGTGTCCATTCTAGAACTTTTGATTTCCACTACCTGTAATGACTAGTTTAATCTCATTAACGGTTACCCAGTTGCTCAGGCCCAAAACCTAAACTATCCATTTCCTCTTCTCTCGTCTTTCATATATAATCCATCAGATTCTGTCCTCTCTAATTCATCTGTGTCTCTCCTTCTTCATTGTCACTTTCTTGTTTCCTGTACTGCTGCCAGTTTCCTCCTAATGATAGACTTAACAGGTCTAACACAATAGTCATTTAAAAATACGAATCAGATTCTAACTCTACCTTAAGACTGCTTAAAACCATCCTGTAGGGGCCTGCGCGGTGGCATGGTCAGTTGGTCCTTTGACTGCGGTGCGGTGTCCTGTGTGGGCACCAGTTCTGGTCCTGGCTGCTCCTCTTCCTGTCCAGCTCTCTGCTGTGGCTTGGGATGGCGGTGGAGGATGGCCCGGGTCCCTGGGCCTCTGCACCCTCATGGGAGACCAGGAGGAGGCTCCTGGCTCCTGGCTTCGGATCGGCACGGCTCTGACCGTTGGGGCCGTTTGGGGAGTGAACCAGCGGAGGGAAGATCTTTCTCACTGTCTGTGGCTCTGCCTGTCAAATAAATAAATAAAATCTTGGGAAAAAAAAATCCAGTAGATTCCTTTCACTGTAATCTAATCATTATTTCATTGTAATCTACTAATCGTGATGATTAATAGCTTGCGCACCCTAAATTGGGTCAGCAAATTCTTTGTAAGGGGCAGAGTAGTAAAATGCTTTAGGCTTGCAGGCTATGTGGTCTCAGCTTCTACCAGTTCTACCATCATAATGCAAAAATAGCCATAGACTAAACAAATGAACTTGGGTATATTCCACCAAAACTATTTGCAGAAACAGGCAGGAAGCCAGATTGGCCCACAGGCTATAGTTTGACACTTCTGGCCATTAACCTTTGCTTGACCTAATTTTCTAGAAGTCTTCCTCTCATTCACTGTATATAAACCATAGGGGCACTCCAAGCCCATTTCCTTCTCTCAGTCTTTCTAGCCTTCCCTGTGCCTAGAATACTCCTCTGAGAACTCTGATAGCTCGCCTCTCAATATTTAGGTCTTTACTCAGATGTCTATGTCCTCAGCTTTTCTGCTCTGCCCAGCCTATCTGAAGGAATCACCCTATACCACCTCCAGTCTGGCGCGCAGCACACATCAAGAAGTTATTTTCTTCAAACACATGTTCCTACTTATAGTGCTCCCACTTTGCTATTTCCTTGTTTTTCTTCACTCGCAAGAATATAACCTCCATGAGAACGGGGTCCTTGTCTTCCTTCCTTGCTCATTGCAGCATCCCCACATTTACATGAGCCAAGTTCCTGGCTCATAGTTTGTCTAATAATTATTTAATGAGTGATTTTATATGTGTAATATTATGCCTAATAACTTGATAGAAGGTAGATCTCTGACACATTTAGAGGAAAATCAATTTGAAAAATGTTCTTAATTCTACTTTTCTGAGCGATACAAGCAGTACTGACCTTTTTTTTTTTTTTTTTTTTTTTTTTTTTTTGTCTGGGGTGGTGACTATAGATCTGAAGAGGAATGACTATACACCTGATAAAATTATATTTCCTCAAGATGAGCCTTCAGATTTCAATCTTCAGCCTGAAAATTCCACCAAAGAATCAGAATCAACTAATTCTGTTCGTCTGATGTTATAATATTACTGAATCACTGATTTTGTTGACACATCAAAAATGTTACTATGTTACTTTTCCATTAAGAGGAAATTATTTGGTAATATATAAAGGTGTGGCAAATTGGATTTGCTGACTCCAGCACAGTTAAAAAGTCAATGTTCTTTTTGACCTGATTAAACTAGTCAAAAACGCGCTATAGGACTGAGCTGGCAATTAAGAATTTTAAAAAGTAGTGAAAAATTAGTATTTATGACTTTCTAAAGGGCTTTTTATAGCAGAGGATTTCATTTGACTTTGTTATGAGGGTGATCGTGCCCTCTCCTATGTGGTGCAATACCATTAACCAAAGTTAGGTGTCTGTGCACATTTTATTGGCAGCTGGTTTATTGCCATTGAACTAGAGAAATGAAGTCAGCCTTTTGGTTAAATGGCAGTCAAAAGTCTTCCTCGGTGTGTTTAGTGTGTTCCATGATGATGTCACTTGGTTCCCAACTCTATACTTGTTGACCACAAGAAAGAAGATGGCTTATTACAGTTCTGAATTCCCAGGGATATAAGAAGCCAGAGCTGAAGACCATTTTCTAAAGAGAGACTTTATTTGTGAATCAGGGTTAGGCTCCATATTTAAAGATAGAACCAATTTTTGTTAGAGCCCAAATTGTGCAAAAGTATTTGTTTGCTTGTTTTTTTTTTAACATTTTTTATCAAGTTACTGTTAAGTAGAAGAAAGCCATGGTAAACTGGTATGTCACCTAAATATAGAAAAGGAAGAACTCAACTCACTGTTCAAGGGAAATTGTCTTGTGAGGAAAGCTAAAGTACTTTTTCCCTATCTGTGTTGGTAGTGACAACCTGAAAGTTAGACACTTCTCCAAAGATTTTTATTAACCAATCAAATCAGACTGTAGACATGAACTTTTGCTTATATTTAAAATTGTGTTGGAACATCTGAACATGAATTTTTTTGTGATACTTATTTAAGAAATGAATTGAGTTGGATTATTATGTAATGTCGGGAGATTGCAATGCAACTTTATGCCAATAAAATGAATTTAACTGCCCCAGATACTGTTGAATATTCAACAAGAAGAAAAGCTTTTCATCTGACTAAAGTTTTATGCTTTGATATTTTTTTTCCTTTTTGTTTGTTTCCTAGGTACTAATTTTCATTTTTATTTGGAAGACAGCAGTAAAAAGCTTACTTGTATTAAGTAGTGTATCTCATAGATACAGTCAAGGCAAAAAGAGATAAGCTGTTTAAATAGTGTTTAATATTGATGGGGGGGAGAAAGAAAAAGTGTATTACTTAAAGATATTATACTATATACATTTTGTATATCATTAAATCTTTAAAAGAAATTAAATAAATTTATTCTTGTTTACAATTGTTTAGTGAGTTGAATCATTCTGAAAAATTATCTGACATTTTCAGAGCATGTGTTTTTAATGGACCATTTGTACACCCTTGCTTCTTGCTCCTCTGTCCTGTATAGTGTTTAATTTGATATTGGTGTCCTGTGTCTGTTTTTTTAAATGTTTCTTATTATGCCAGAAAAGGGAGATAAGGGTTTTGTTTAATTTTATGTTGATTATTTTCACAAAATGATAATTGTAGCTAGCTCTTATTTAATCTTGATAAGTAGCAGGCTTTATTCCAAGGACTTTACGTATATTAACTTATTTAACCCTTATATGACATAGGTGTTAATATTATCCTGTTTTTCAGATTGGAAAATCAAGGTGCTAGAGAGGTAAAGCAACTTTGCTCAGACTCTTAATAAGTAGCATGCAGCATGGCTAAAATTCGAATGCCCACAAATTGGTTTTCATCTGTTCCCTTAAACCCTGTGCTATGATGAATCACAAGCATAGCGACCACTGATGTTTTCTGTACCATATCCTGGCCACTTTTCTGAACAAATCTATTAATGTTCTTGGTTAATTCTGGAAAGAAACAGTTTACTGGTAAACCACATTTCTCATCCCAAAGAAAGAAGAGTTGTCTCTCCTTAGATTATTGAAGTTCATTTTTATTTTTTCTGAAAGTGTCATTTGCTTAATCTCTTCTAATGTTTTTCTTCTCAGTTTCATCCCACTGAGGAGGATAAAACATGTCTTTCACCAAATTAATTCTTAAAATGTTGAATTCTTGGGGCTGGCACTGTGGTACAGCAGGTAAAGCCTTTGCCTATGGCACCAGCATCCCATATGAGTGCCATTTCTTGTCTTGGCTGCTTCAGTTCCCATCAAGCTACCTCTGGATGTGCCTGGGAAAGCAGCAGAAGATGACCCAGGTGCTTGGGCCCCTGCACCCACATGGGAGACCCAGAAGAAGCTCCTGGCTTCCGTTTGGCCCTAGTGCTGGCCATTGCTACCATCTGGGGAGTGCACCAGTGGATGGAAGATCTTTTTCTAACTCTTAACTTTCAAATAAATAAGTAAATTAAAAAAAAAAATGTTGAATTCTGCAAATGTTTTATTCGTATGTCTTCAATCAATGTATGTATGCCGTTTTTATTTTAGAAGCAGTGCATGTTGATTGTATTGATGTATTAAAAAAATTTAAATGTAAAGGAAAGTAAAGAAATTAATACCTTTTCAAACTCTCATGTCAGACTACATTGCTTTCATAGTTGTTACTGGATTATCTGTCAACCCCACTAGCTTGTACCCGTGGTAGAGAGAAAGGATCTTTATTTCACTGGGTAGGGACTGGTGTGGTGGTGTAATGGGTAAAGCCACTGCCTGAGATACCAGCATCCTGTATAAGCATCAGTTCTAGTCCCAGCTGATCCACTTCTAATCTGGCTCCCTACTAACGTGTCTGGGAAGGCAGTGGAAGATTGCCCAAGTGGTTGTGGCCATTTGGGGGATGAACCAGTAGATGGAAGATTTTTCCCTTTGCCTCTCCCTCTTTTTCTAACTCTTTAAAATAAATAAAATAAATCTTTAAAAAAATGCTGTTTTAAAATTCGAGTTAGGTCTCAGGTTTATACATTGTAGTTGCTCGTGGGTTTTTTTTTTGTTTTTTTTTCCCTCTTGAAGATTTATTTACTTGAAAGAGTTACAGAGAGTTCTGTCTGCTGGGTCACTACCAAAATGGCTGCAACAGCTGGGGCTGGGCCAAGCCAAAACCAGGAGCCTGGAACTCTATCCAGATCTCCTGTAAGGGTGGGACCCAAGTACTTCAGCCATCATCTACTGCTTTCCCAGAAGCATTAGCAGGGAGCTGGATAGGAAACAGGACTATGCTGTGCTCCAGTATAGGATGCTGGTGTCACAAGCAATGGCTCAGCCTACTGTGCCACAATGCCGGCCCCTTGATTTGTTCTTAAAGTTTTAATGTACAAGTTTCCCTGCCCATCTTTTTTACCTTCTGATTTTATCAGGAACTAACTTATCTGACTTTAAAAGTGTACCATATTTGGGACTTCACTAAACTAGTTGTTAGGTCCAAAGGCTTGATCAAGGTGTTTGGTACAGTAGTAGCATACCTTTTTTTTTTTTTTTTTTTTTTTTTTTTTTATTAACAGGCAGAGTTAGAAAGATCTTCCTTTTCTGTTGGTTCACCCCCCAAGTGGCTGCTACAGCCGGCACGCCAGCATGCTGTTCCAAAGCCAGGAGCCAGGTGCTTCCTCCTGGTCTCCCATGTGGGTGCAGGGCCCAAGCACCTGGGACATCCTCCACTGCCTTCCCAGGCCACAGCAGAGAGCTGGACAGGAAGAGGAGCAACCAGGACAGAATCTGGCGCCCCAACCGGGACTAGAACCCGGGGTGCCGGCGCTGCAGGCGGAGGATTAGGCTAGTGAGCCACAGCGCCGGCCCGTAGCGTACCTTTTAAAGTGCCAGGGTTCAAATCCCTGCTCCACTTCTGATTCCAGTTTCCTGCTAATGTACACCCTGGAAAGCAGCAGGTATTGTTTCAGTTGTTTTTGGGTCTCTGCTGTACAGGTGGGAGACCTGAATTGTGTTTTGGCTTCTAGTTTCACCCTTGCCCAGCCATGGCTTTTGCGAACACTGGGAGAATGAACCAGAAGACAGAAGATTAGATATAGGGTTAACTCTAGCAAGAAAAGTTCTTCATTGGTGGCAGTGTTTGTCTATGTGATGGTCACTGCCTTGATATAATAGTCTCGTAGATCTAGGTCGGTGGTTATCAGAAGTCCCCAGGACACTTTCACAAGATCCACAAGGTCAGAATAATTCTCCCTTTCCCATTGCGTTGAGAGTTTTACCAATGGAACAAAAGTATTGGTAGGTGAAACTGCTGATATCTAGCATTGAATCAAGGCAGTAGCATTAAATTGCACTAGTGGTTATTACATTTCTTCACTCTTACAGTCTTTGAAAGGTCATTTTCTTTAAAAATTCCTTGATGAAGTAATTAATGTTTACCTTTCAATATATGTTTATAATACATTGTAGGAAAAAATGGGAACTGCATGGAAAACTCTTCTGCACTATACAATATGGCTATCTCAAAGAAAAAGCACTTAGGCAGTTGTGAGTTAAGTGAGTAGAACCAGATGATCATTTCATCGATCATTTTCTCCAATTCATAGAATGACTATTGGGATTGGCCTTGTGGCATAGCAGGTTAAACTGGTGCCTGTCCAGGAGAAGCACCTGGCTCCTGGCTTCAGATCAATGCATTGCGCCAGCTGCGGCGGCCATTGGAGGGTGAACCAACAGCAAAGGAAGACCTTTCTGTCTCTCTCTCTCACTGTCCACTATGCCTGTCAAAAAAATAAAAACTAAAAATAAATAAACTGGTGCCTGCAATGCCTGGCATCCCATACATGTACATGTTCACATCCCGGCTGTTCTACTTCCCATTCAGCTCCCTGCTAACGCACCTGAGAAGGCAGCGGAAGATGAACCAAATGGTTGGGCCCTTGCACTACTGTGGAGACAGGAGAAAATCTGGGCTCCTGGCTTTGGTCTGGCCCAGTTCCAGCCGTTGGAGACATTTAGGGGGTGAATCAGCAGATGGAAGACTCTTTGTTTCTCTCTCTCTCTCTCTGCCTTTCAAATTAAATATTTTTAAAAGATGATTTTCAACTGTATAATCAAACATCAGTGTTTGATCTGCATAACTAAGCCAGTAGTTTACAAATGTACAATTTACGTAGCGTTTTCCAAATGATACGTGAGAGATCTAACACAATAGAAAGAGTTTGTTCATAGGGTTTCAAGTTCTATGTTCTTCATTACACTTGACTATTAGTAAACTACCTAGCCCCAGCCATCTGGGTAGTGAACCAGCAGATGGAAGATCTCTGTCCTCTCTGTAATTCTGCCTTTCAGATAAACAAAATCTTCAAGGGGAAAAATGCAAAAATAAATCCTTGTGACCTTGGATTATGTGATGGTTTTTTAAATAGAACACCAACAGCACAACCATACTGTAGAAAAAATAAACTGGGGCTGGCGCTGTGGCGTAACGGGTAAAGCCGCTGCCTACAGTGCTGGCATCCCATATGGGCACCGGTTCAAGTCCCGGCTGCTCCACTTCCAATCCAGCTCTCTGCTATGGCCTGGGGAAGCAGTAGAGGATGGCCCAAGTCCCTGGGCCCTGGCACCTGCATGGGACACCAAGAAGAAGCTCCTGGATCCTGGCTTCAGATCAGCACAGCTCCGGCCGTTTGCGGCCAATTGGGGAACGAACCAGCAGATGGAAGACCTCTGTTTCTCTGCCTCTGCCTCTCTGTAACTCTGTCTTTCAAATAAATAAATTAATTAAAAAAAAAAAAAAAGGCAAATTGAATTTCAGCAAAAAAAAAAAAAAAGCCTTTCACTCCAACATATACCCTTAACAATGAAAAGACAACCTGCCTATTGGAAGAAAACTGTTGCAAATAATGTATTTAATGAGAGACTTGAATAAAGAACTCCTAAAAAGGTAACCCAGGAGTGGCCATTCTGATGCAAGTTGGGATGCTTGAGTCTCATATAACACTGCTTGAATTTAGGTCCCAGCCCTGTGCTTCCTGTGGATATGCAGTTGATGGTTCAAGTACTTGGGTCCCTGTCACCCACATGGTATGCTTGGATTGGATTCTTGGCTCCTGTTTTGAGCCCTAGTCAGGGGCCATGGTATGCATTTGGGGAGTCAACCAGTAGATGGAAAGTCAGTCTCTCTCTCTCTCTCTCTCTCTCTTTCTCTCTTTCTCTCTTTCTCTCTCTTGCTCTGCCTCCCAAAATTAAAAAATTAACAATGAACTAAGTCTGACATATTTCTCCACACACACACACACACACATATATATATATATGTTCATTCAATGGAATAATGTTTAGCAGTAAAAAAGAATGGAGTACTGATACCTCCTGTGAGCCTTTCAATGACTATTGTTTTATTTGTGTAGAGTATACATTGCAATAGAAAATTGAGCTGGGTAGACTTGGTCTCCTGTTGCTCCATGAGTGACCTTGGCTAAGTTGGTCAAGCCTCTCCGAGAGTGCCTCATAGTGTGGCGGTGTGTGCTGTAATGACCTAAGCCTTCAGAACGTAGAAGTACTCAAATAATCTGGTCCCTTCTTGCTCTATCTTCTTCCCTTGGAAGCTCCCGTGAAGATAAAAGAACATAATGGAGAACAAAACATTCTGAGGGTGATTTTTCTCTACAAAGGAGTTTATCATTTTGTAACTTCTTTCATAAGTAGATACCAGCATATGGTTAAGAAATTTGCAGCTGTGCATAATTGCATCAAAGTGCATAAATCTGCATATTCATCTCAACATTTAACATTAAAGGTTAACCTTTAAGAGTGAAACTAGGGAAAAGTGTGTAGAAAGTAGCCACAAGCACTAAAAGTCAAATTAAATATCAAGTAATCCCACAAATATCCAACAATATGCAAAAACGTATGTTAAGAAGTAAAAGTAAGGGCCCACGCTATGGCATAGTAAGTTCTGCAGCACCTGCATCCCAAATGGGCTCTGGTTCAAGTCCCAGCTGCTCCGCTTCTGATCCAGCTCCCTGCTAATATGTCTGGGAAAGTAGCAAAGGATGGCCCAAATGCTTGGGCCTTGCACCTATAAGGGAGACCCAGATCTACCCAGCTCTGGCTGTTGCCGCCATTTGGGGTGTGAACCAGCAGATGGAAGACTCTCTCCCCTCCCCCCTACCGTCCCTCTTCCTCTCCCTCTCCTCTCTCTGTCTTTCAAATAGATAAAATAAATCTTACAAAAAAAAGAGAAGTAATGGCACAGATGTGAGAATTGGGACGACAGAGAATAAACACAAGTAGTCAAGATAATGAACTGAGAGTCAAGATTTATATCTTACTATTTCAGGACTGGCACGAAGCACAGTATTTTCTGGGTTGATAATGTAATGTGATAACTTTAAAAGGACTTCAGAATGAAAGTGGAACTGGAAGGGAGGAAATTAAAGGGCCCACTGAATGCTCCGTCTAGTGGCTCTGTAAATACAACAGGCTTACAAGGGGAGACATCAGATTGACTTCAGAATTCTCACCTCTCATAATGTCCAGGAAGCAGCACAGCAGCGGCATGACAGGCAAGAGGAATGTGCCACTAGCCATGTGATGGCGTGCTCTGAAAGTTCACTGCCCGTGCTTTTCCTTGGAAAATGTTAAGGGTGTACTCAAAAAGAATCTCCATGGGAAGGCACAAGACAGAAGAGACAGAGCTGAGCAAAGCGTCACAAATACACAAACGTAGACACGTGCTGGCAGGTAAATACAGTGTAATGCTTGTTTAAAAAAGCAGCCCAGAATAAAAATTGTTTAAATAGGAGAAGGGGAAAGTTGGTAATAAAAACAGTAAAGTCTTCATTTCTATTTGAGAAGAATTACTAACTTTTACATTAATTGGAAAGTAATTTTAAGGATGAGTACCCATTGCTATCCTAACTTTTCACTCTGTGGTCTCAGAACCTTATAGGTCACCCAGAGGTTAGAAACCAAATACATTGGGATAATTCAGTATCCCTTGCTATTGGAACCTTAGACCCAAAGAGATTAAGATTACAAGGGTTACTTATGTACGTGTTGAGATAACAAAGAAGTATAAATAGAAGAAAATGAAAACAATTCACAACTTCCTCACAATAAAAAGGAAGAAGGGAGGGAACTTTACCAAAAATAATCCAGGGGCCAGCGCCGTGGCTCACTTGGTTAATCATCTGCCTGCGGCACCGGCATCCCATATGGGTGCCGGGTTCTAGTCCCTGCTGCTCCTCTTCCAGTCCAGCTCTCTGCTGTGGCCCGGGAGGGCAGTGGAGGATGGCCCAAGTCCTTGGGCCCTGCACCCGCATGGGAGACCAGGAGGAAGCACCTGGCTCCTGGCTTCAGATCAGTGCAGTGCTGCAGAGCCACCCGAGGTGACTTCAAGAGACATCACTGTCCCGATGGTGACTCAAGTACTTGAGTACCTCCCACACATGGGAGGCTCCTGGCTTCAGCCCTGGGTGCTTTGGGTATTTGCAGGGTGAATGATTAGATGGAAGACCTCTGTTTCTATGTTTCTGTGCCTTTCAAATAAATTAAAATAAGTAAATAACTATTTTAAAGAGATACCACAAATAGCAAACAGCTGCAGGAGCTGTCACATCTAGTTGTCAGGATCCTTTATCCAGGTGTCAAAGTAGGGTTACTCTTCATACCTTGTGCAGCCTGAGCAACTGTGTGTGTGACTTTTAACCACTAGGATAGAAGTAAGGTTGCATACTAATGACCCTTCAACATGCTGCTTTCTTGACTTACCGGTAATACAAGAGTGCTTTAAAAGGTTCTTGGAAAATGGAATTAAAAGGTAACTTTATTTTGGTGGAAAAGTATATGAAATGCACACAGTGTTTTTCATAACACATCTTTCATGAACTTTTTAGAGTATCCATATACTTGCTGCAGAGCTGAGAAAAGGCACATTGGATTCACCCTCAAAGCTCTTGCTTCCCTTGTGTTGCCTCGCTGGCTCAGCAGATGCGAGTTAGCCCGAAGGGAAAACAGGCTGCCACCAGCTTTGGAGCTGTGAGGTCTCCTCTTTTCAGCAAGACCACTCTCTCAGCCAAGCTGCTTTCACTGTGGATAGTCAGTACCTTCTCCAAACCTGTTTTCACTTAGGTAGAACATTCAGAAGAAGAGGTACCTTTATACTGAAAGAAGGTTTTGTTTAGTTTTGCAGTTTATTTGAAAGGCTAGTTCACTCCCCAAATGCCTGCAATAGCCAAGGCTGGGCCAAGCAAGAGCCAGTGACCCAGAACTCCACCTGGGTCTCCCACATGGCCAGCAGGGACCCAAGTTTTTGGGCCATCACTGCTGCATCCCAGGATGTGCATTAGTGGAAAATAAGATTGGAAGCAGGGTGTCCAATGGCCGCACCTGAATGACTGTCTAAAGTACAGTCGTCTGTCGCAGAATATGAGAGCCAGGAGATCTTGTGTGCTGTGCTGCCAGCTTATAAGTTCTCCTACAACAAACCCTGTGTGGCACTAGTAGTATGTGTTTGTGTTTGCTCCAGCCCTCATGAAGGGAAATTCTCTATTCAACCCCAACGCAAACCATTTGGAAGCAGCAACATCCAGCTGCCTCAGGGTGGGAGGTGTTCCTCCCCAGGAGGGGGGAATGTGTGCTCAGAGTGGGCAGGATCACCAGAGCGCCCCCTAACTCTGGTGGTAAATCTTTGGTGCATATGCATGCATGGATGTGGTATATACATATACAAGAGAAACTGAGGGATGGGGAGACTGGTGCCGTGGCGTAGCAGGTAAAGCCACCGCCTGCAATGCTGGCATCCCATATGGGTGCCAGTTCAAGTCCCATCTGCTCCACTTCTGATCCAGCTCTCTGCTATGGCCTGGGAAAGCAGTGGAAGATGGCTCAAGTCCTTGGGCCCCTGCACCCCGTGGGAGACCTGGAGGAAGCTCCTGGCTCCTGGTTTCAGATTGGCAAAGCTCCGACTGTTGCAGCCAATTGGGGAGTGAACCAGCGGATGAAAGAACTCTCTCTCTGCCTTTCCTCTCTCTGTGTAACTCTGAATTTCAAATAAATAAATAAATAAATCTTTATTTAAAAAAAGAGTCTTATAAAAAATTAAAATAAACATGCAGTTCATTCTGTCCAGTGTAGTCTTTCCAAGCAGTTCAACCAACCTAATAACAGTGTCTCACGGCAACATGCTAGAATCTTGGGGGTGAATGGAAAGGATTGTGATGCATGGGAAAATCCAAGTTGCAGTGGTGCCTGATACAGGGGAAAATCAGTTTGCCGCTTCAGAAAGGCGGAAGGAGCATATAAATTGCTTAAAACAGACAAAGGGAGGCATAATGGACTTGGAGAAATGAAGTTGCAAGGATTAGCCGCTGCTCCTGAATAGATGTCAGAGTCCAGCGTGGTTCCACTACGATGACTTCTCAGCGGTCATTCCCTGCGGACGACTTCGGTATCTACTATGTCCTGTGAGCCTCTGCCTCCTACAGCTTTCCACCTGAGCTCCAGGGTGGGGGTGGGGGGAAGAGTCTCGTCAAAGAAATCGGGGTACATGCCGCATTGGGGAAGGTTCCCCCAGATTTGGCCCACAGAGGTCCTCCCAAAGGAAGGGACTAGATTTAATATCTAGGCAGTAGACCCATGTCTTTTTTTTTAATTAATTTATTTATTTGAAAGAGTTACAGAGAGAGAGAGAGACAGAGACAGAGATGTCTTCCATCCACTGGTTCACTCCCCAAATGGCCACAATGGGCAAGGCTGGGCCAATCGAAGCCAGGGGCCAGGAGCTTCCTCCAGGTCTCCTATGTGGGTGCAGGGGCCCAAAGCCTTGGGCCATCCTCTGCTGCTTTCCCAGGCGCATTAGCAGGGAGCTGGACTGGAAGTGGAGCAGACTGGACTCGAGCCCAGCACCTTGTGGGATTCCAACACTGCAGGCAGTGGAGTTACCCTCTACACCACAGTGCCAGCCCCCTCCTCGTCCTTCTTAAAGCAAGACAGGGCTTCCCATGACGTTGTAAGGAAACATGAAAATGACCATGTGTCCAGTGAGCACTTTTCAAACTGACATAGCTAAGTAGAGGTACTGTGAGGAAGCTGTCTCACAGAGCTCAAACTGTAGAGGCAGTGCTTGGAAAGAAGAATCATAAAGGGCAAAGATGGTGGGCTGGCAACAAACCAGGAAAGGAAGCCGTGGATGGGGAGGGGTGGCGTCCATGGGGGATTCTTCCTCGCTACCGCCCTGTGTGGGCCCAGCGGATTTACCTGAGCACTAACTCCACAGCTTCCTGCCAAAGATAGCCTTGATCACTCACGTTAACATTTTCTAACAGTTTCTCAATATGTATATGTGTATATATATATATATGTAATTGTTCCTACGCTGTAAAATTATTAAAAGAATTTAATGAAAAAATGTATACAGTTCCAGGTTCAAAACATGATAGCTATTGCTACTGACTGTTATCTATTGTTACAATTATTATCAAAAATCATTTATGTTCGCAGCATAAAGGTAATCCTTCGGTATTCAGCGAGAAAGTCTATAACTTTAGTCAAGCAAATCTAAGACTAAGACTTTGAAAGGTCGATATTTTCAGTTCTCTTGCTTTGGTTTTAGGAAGAAACGTTTATCTCTGTTATATATGGATGGCTTCGCACACTTGTTCTGAGTTCTGGACTAAATAATGCCACTTGAGCCTTCAAGTGCACATGCTTATGTCCTTAGTAGGAGTGTGTTTGAGGGAGACTCTTAGCAAGAACTCTTCTTGGTTTCATGAGGTTGAGAGGAAATTATTGTCATTTGTATATATTTTGTTCCCCAAAATGCTTGCTTGCTTTCCACGTGGCACCAACACAGTGCAGAGTGCACAGATCATTATGATACCCTTCCAGTTAACGCGGCTGACAAGAACCAGCCCCACTTCCAGGGGGTCACTGGCCTGCGGAACTTGGGCAACACGTGCTACATGAACGCCATCTTGCAGTGTCTCGGCAGCATCTCGCCACTGGTGGAGTACTTCCTCTCTGGAAAGTACATTACTGCTCTCCAAAAGTAAGACCATCCGCGGGCCCTGCAGCCCACCCCCGCCCACAGGGTCCCCTCCCTCCCCAGGCGGAAGCTCCCCCGATGAGTGACACATCGAGGGTGAATAAAGCAGGAAGGGTAGTTGGGAAATGATTGAAGCCCTGTTTTTGGACTGATTCTCCAGGCTTGAGTGACAGGGGTCTTCTTTTCATTCAACCAGCCAGAAACCTGCCCGTTTTTTCCTCTCAAGGGACTGCAGTGATGTGGCCACTGCCTTCGCTTACCTGATGACAGACATGTGGCTTGGAGACTCAGACTGTGTCTCACCGGAAATATTTCGGTCGGCTCTTGGCAACCTCTACCCAGCATTCATGAAAAAGACACAACAAGATGCTCAGGAATTCTTGATTTATGTCCTAAATGAACTTCATGAAGCTCTGAAAAAGGTGAGTAGAATAAGTGACCTTGAAACAGGACGCACCTGCAGCTTCAGCAGAAACTCCCATTTTTCTGTCTTCAATTCCTTCAGTCAAAATGGCCTACTCTGTGCCAAGCACCGTGCTAGCAGCTGAGGGGTACTTGTGTTTGAATGTTGAACTGCATTTACCGTATGTACTGATCATCAAGAGCCCCTGGGAAGATTAGAGTCGGAGGTGCTTACTCCAGTGTTAATGAGTAAGACTGGAAGAGTCTCACAGGGCATATCTGGTGATCAGCCAGGGCCAGCAACCACGAATCCGGTTCCCTTTGCGCGTAAAAACTGCATGGACCCAGTTTTCAAAGTAGAAATTGTTAAATAAAAGTATGTTTTGAATGAGAAATACCATAATGAATTTTATAATTTAATTTTCTTGGTACCTACAAACCCATGAAAATATTGACCTTGGTATAAAATTAGGGGCCAGACTAGGCCCTGCCAAGTTTCTCTTCACACCAACTCACCTAACCTCCAGCATGTGTTGGATTTAGGACATGTATTTGATTAAACATGAAATCACCAGTTATTCTAGGGGTTTTGCCTTCATTTAGAGAACTCACTACCTGTAGCCTTGGTCTATGACCCACACTCTGGGAAGATATGTCCTTGACTTTATGCAATGTTCTTGTGTGAATGTTACCTCACTGCACACGTAACACCCCCAAAAAATAACACGAAGATCACAAACTATAGCCATGTATACTTCTCACTGGCAAGTTTCAGTTCCATTTTTCATTTTTAGTAATAACAAGATGTTCATGGCAGCACAGTGTTTAGCCAGAGGGGAGGGTGGGAGACTGGGGTTGAGTGCCTGGCTCCCAGCTTACTTCATCTCAGCCCTGGCCATTGTGGGCATGTGAGAAGTGAATCCTCACCCCTTTGCCCCATAAAACAAACAAAATGCAAGTTTATTTTGGTGCCAAAAAATATTAAACTGACACATAGTTTTTTTTTAGAACATGCTTTTCCCACGCGCTTTTTGAAGAGCCCTCGCATGCTCTCAAACAGGTCTCACTCCATGGTCTGAATCTCAGATGAAGTGGTTTCTGGTAGTGATGTATCATTCTTATCAGTCGTTTATTTAAAAAATCCTCAATAACAGTTGATGGGCGGCGGGGGTTTTGTTCCTCGATCCAGTACCATCGAAGACGCTCCTATGAGAAGGGATCCACTCAAAGATGTTGCAGGAAGGCAATTGCCAACGAGACATCCATCATCACACGGCTGTTTGAAGGGCAGCTCAATTACGGCATCATCTGTCTGAAGTGTGAGAACTGCACCTACAGAAACGAAGTCTTCACCGTCCTCTCCCTCCCCATCCCATCTGAGTATGAGTGCTCCCTTCAGGTAGGGACTCTGTGCTCTTGGGTGCTTTTGTCATGCTCTGTGTTCAGCCCCAGATTTTCTCAGGGTTGTTTCAAACCACATGAAAAGTCTTCTTGATCATTAGAAAAAAAAAAAAAAAAAAAAAAAGAGGCAGAAGGAAAAAGGAGCTTATGATTACAGCATTGGCTTAGATACTGGCCAAAAGTCACTGTAAATGCAGGTGTGTGCCTAAACATACTCAACAAAACAATGTCATTGTCAAATGGGGTTTTGTTCAGTCTGTTGATGTAGCTTGGTGCACAGTGGAAATTACTAAATTCTTGTAAAAACTTTATGGCTCTCCCTCACTCCACAGGATTTGTAGGTTCAGGTTGGAAACTGAATATAGGAGATTCTCTTAGGGGCAGGCATTTAGCTTAGCAGTTAAGATGCTGGTTAAGATACCCACATCCCATACTGGAGAGGTTGGGTCAGTTCCCAGCTCTAGCTGCTGACTCCAGCTTCCTGCTAATGCAGATCCTGGGAGGTAACAAGGGATGGCTCGAACACTTGGGTCCTTGCCACCCACATGGGAGACTCAGGTTTGAGTTCTGTCTCCCAGCTTCAGCCCAGTCTAGCCAAAGTCATTATGGGCATGCAGGGAGCAAGCCAGCAGATAGGAGTTGTGTGTGTGTGTGTGTGTGTGTGGTGGGGTTGTTTCTCAAATTTAAAAAAAATATTTTAAAAAATATTCTCTTAGTCTTGAGCTCTTCTAAAGCTGTGGGGTATGCTGGGAGAAGAGAGTTGACTCTCTAATTGTCGTAATTTCTTTCTTTTTTTTTTTTTTTAAGATTTATCTATTTATTTGAAAGTCAGAATTACACAGAGAGGAGAGGCAGAGAGAGAGGTCTTCCATCCGATGGTTCATTAATCAATTGGCCTCAACGGCCGGAGCTGCGCCGATCTGAAGCCAGGAGCCAGGAGCTTCTTCCGGGTCTCCCACATGGGTGCAGGGGCCCAAGGACTTGGGCCATCTTCTACTGCTTTCCCAGGCCATAGCAGAGAGCTGGATCGGAAGTGGAGCAGCTGGGTCTTGAACTGGCGTCCATATGGGATGCCGGCGCTTCAGGCCAGGGCGTTAACCCACTGCGCCACAGCGCTGGCCCCCTAATTGTCGTCATTTCAATGCTGCAAGTTGACCTGCAGGCGGAGGTGTGAAGGTGACTTGGGTGGGCAGAAGAACACAGGCAGCCATAAGTCAGCAGCAACCAGTCAGCAGGCAGGGAGCCATAAGCTTCCTTGTGAATTTTACAAATGTCTGCTTTCTTCCTACATTATAAAGGCATATTTATTGCTAAAAGTTTCATACCAGAATTAGTGAATAGAATCCCGTTACTCACAATCGAGCTTTGCTCTCACATCAGACGGCTTGAGGTTGGGGAAGGGAGGAGGAAGCACCCTTTGAATGAGGTGCTGGAGGGTTCACTGCAAGCAAAATCCCTGCTCATCTTCCTTTTTTTTTTTTTTTTTTTTTTTGACAGGCAGAGTTAGACAGTGAGAGAGAGAGAGAAAGAGAAAGAAAGGTCTTTCTTTTTCTGTTGGTTCACCCTCCAAGTGGCCGGCACTGCGCTGATCCGAAGCCAGGAGCCAGGTGCTTCCTCCTGGTCTCCCATGCGGGTGCAGGGCCCAAGTCCTTGGGCCATTATCCACTGCACTCCTGGAACACAGCAGAGAGCTGGACTAGAAGAGGAGCAACCGGGACAGAATCCGGTGCCCTGACTGGGACTAGAACCCGGTGTGCTGGCGCCGCAGGTGGAGGATTAGCCTAGTGAGCCGCGGTGCTGTCTTCATCTTCCTCTTTATGCTCGTGGTTTACAGAGCCAGGGGTCTGGCCACACGGGTACTGGGGGTACCTCCTATGGATACGAGATCGAATTTATTTCTGTTCTGCTCTCTTTATCATGGGACACCCCTCCTCCCCCAAATCCTGAGACTCGGTCATTTTTCAGTCACCTGATCTCTGTAGTGATGAGATGAATAACACAAAACAGCTACTTGACTTTGTTAGTGGAAAATGCAAAGTCAGTAGTATTCTGAAATAAACCAGAAACGTAAAGGTGCTGACTCATAGATTTTAAGTGAGATGAGCACTCGGATCTATTTCAGGAACAAGTGAAATGGATCTACTGTAAATATATCTAAATCCATCCACCTTTGCCAGGTAACCTTTATAGCTACCTAGGCTGCAGCTCCTGGCTTTGCTGACTTCGAGAAAAGCCTTGAAGATGACATTTCCATGGCTCTTTCAACGTTCTAATATGAACAGAGGCCTCAAGTTGCAGTTGATCGAATTTTGTCTCAGAATGCTTCTTTCTTCCCAACAGGATTGTCTCCAGTGTTTTTTTCAACAGGACACATTGACTTGGAACAACCAGATTCATTGCTCCTTTTGTGAAACCAAGCAAGAAACAGCTGTGAGAGCCAGTATTTCCAAAGCACCAAAAATAATCATTTTTCACTTAAAAAGGTATGGAGTTTGTCATTTTGTGGGCAGATGTTTTTGAACAACTTTATTGAGCTATAAGTCTATGACAATTCACCCTCTTAAAGTGCTTGATCCAATGGTATTTGCATGTTATTAATTTCTTTAAAAATGTGATAAATATATATAGAGCATAAAATTTGCCACTTTAGCAACTTTAAATGTACAATCCATTGGTATTAATTATATTTACAATGTTATATAGCAATACAAATACTTCCAAAAATTTTTTCTCACCCCAAACAGACTCTAATCAGTAAGCAATAATTCCACCTTTCTCCTTCCCTTGTCCCTGGTAAGCCCTAATCTATTCTCTGTCTCTATAAATGTGCCCACCTCATATACTATTTTCCTTTTTTTTATTGTCCCTTTTTTTAAAGCAATTTTTTTTATTATTTACTTGAAAGGCAGAATGACAGAAGGATCAGGAGAGACAGTGAGAGAGAGAGAGAGAATCTTTCATCTGTTGTTTCACTCCCCAAATGGCCACAATGGGTGAGCTTGAAGCCAGGAGCCTGGAACTCCAGCCTGGTCTCTCAACAAGCACTTGGGCCACCTCCTGCGTCTTTCCCAGGCACATTAGCAGCCAGCTGGATTGGAAACAGAGCAGCCGGGCCCTGAACTGCTGCACCCCAGTGCCAGCCCCAGTGTCTGTCCTTTGACCTGCCTATTTCTCTTAACATAGTTTTTTCAGGGTCCATCCATGTTGTAATGCACCGAAATTGCCTTCCTTTCTGTTATCAAATAATACACTGTTGTATTTGTTTACCACATTTGGTTTATTTGTCTGTTGATAGACATTTGGGTTGTTTCTACGTTTTGGCTAGTTTTGGCTATTGTGAATAATTCTCCAACGAACTTTGGCACCCAAGAATAGGTTTGAGTCTGGCTTTCAATCCTTCTTGGCTTAGAAGTATACCTAGGAATGGTTCATGTGGTAATTCCATGTCTAGGTTTTTGAGGAAATACCAAACTGTTTTCCACAGCAGCTGCACCATTTTACGTCACTATTGGCAGTGTACCAGGGTTCCAGTTTCTCCACATCCTCACCAACACTTACTTTCCATTTTGTTGTTGTGTTCTTGTTTTGTAATAAAAACCATTCTCAATGGAGTTAAGTGGTATCTTTTTTAAGATTACTATTTGTTTGAAAAGCAGTTATAGAAAAAGGAGAGAGGGAGGGAGAGAGGGAGGGAAGGAGAGAGAGAGAGAGAGACACAGAGAGAGAGAGATCTCCTCCATCCATTGGTTCATTCCCCAAATGGCCACAATGGCTGGGGCTATGCCATGCTAAAGCCGGGAGCCAGGAGCTTCTTTGGGTTCTCTTATGTGGTTGTAGGGGCCCAAGCATTTGGGCCATCCTCTGCAGCTTTCCCAGGTATATTAGCAGGGAGCTGGATCAAAAGTGGAGCAGCTGGGACTTGAACCAGCATCCATATGGGATGCTGGCATCACAGGTGGCAGCTCTCCCCTCTATGCCACAGTGCCAACCTCGAAGTTTTGATTTGTGAGTACCTGATGACTAATGATGTTGAGCATCTTTTCATGGGCTTATTGTCCTTTGTGTGTTGTCTTTGGAGGAATGTCTGTTCAACTATTTTGTTGAGGGCAGCTTTAAAGATATAAAATGGATGAAAGAGCTAACCAGTTTTATTTATTTATTTATTTATTTATTTTTTATTTGACAGGCAGAGTTATAGATAGTGAGAGAGAGAGACAGAAAGGTCTTCCTTCCATTGGTTCATCCCCTAAATGGCCACTAGGGCCGGCCCTGCGCCGACCCGAAGCCAGGAGCCAGGTGCTTCTTCCTGGTCTCCCATGTGGGTGCAGGTGCCCAAGCATCTGGGCCATCCTCCACTGCCCTCCTGGGCCACAGCAGAGAGCTGGACTGGAAGAGGAGCAACTGGGACTAGAACCCGGTGCCCATGTGGGACACCGGCACCACAAGGCGGAGGATTAACCAAGTGAGCCATGGCACTGGCCCCAAGCTAACCAGTTTTTACAGCCATATTTCTGGTCACTTTGGGGGCAATGCAATGATTCTCAGAATATGTTCGGAGCTGGCGCTGTGGCGTAGTGGGTTAACACCCTGGCCTGAAGCGCCGGCATCCCATATGGGCGCCGGTTCGAGACCCAGCTCTCTGCTGTGTGTGGCCTGGGGAAGCAGTGGAAGATGGCCCAAGTCCTTGGGCCCCTGCACCCACATGGGAGACCCAGAAGAAGTTCCTGGCTCCTGGCTTCAGATTGGCACAGTTCCGGCCGTTGTGGCCAATTGGGGAATGAACCATCAGATGGAAGACCTCTCTCTCTCTCTCTTTCTCTCTCTCTCTCTCTCTCTGCCTCTCCTCTCTCTGTGTAATTCTTCAAATAAATAAATAAATATTTAAAAAAAATAGAATATGTTCAGGGCCGGCACTGTGGCGTACCAGGTAAAGCCGCCACCTGCAGTGCCAGCATCCCATATGGGCGCTGGTTGGAGTCCCAGCTGCTCCACTTCCAATCCAGCTCTCTGCTATGGCCTGGGAAAGCAGAAGATGGCCCCCTGCACCCACGTGGGAGACCAGGAAAGAAGCTCCTGCCTCCTGGTTCAGATCGGCTCAGCTCTGGCCATTGCAGCCACCTGAGGAATGAACCATCGGATGGAAGACCTCTCTCTCTCTGTCTCTACCACTCTAACTCTGTCTTTCAAATAAATAAAATAAATCTTAAACAAAAAATACTGAAGAACAAGTGGAGCTTTTCAGGTAGAGAAGAGGGAGAAGGAAATGATCTATGCAAAGGCATATGCATGCTTAGTAAATGTGAGTTTGGGGCAGAAAGGAGTGAAAGTGAGGTTGTAAGGCAGGCCAGCCTTTCTGGAGAGTCTGATGCTATATATTAAGACCTTCGCAGGCCGACGCTCTGGCGTAAGTTAAGCATCTACCTGCAGCGCTGGCATCACATACGGGTGCCGGTTCGAGTCCCAGCTGCTCCATTTCCAATCCAGCTTTCTGCTGTGACCTGGGAAAGCAGTAGAAGATGATCCAAGAGCTTCGGCCCCTACACCCATATGGGAGACCCTGAAAAAGCTGCTGGCTCCTGACTTTGGCCTGGCCTAGCTCTGGCCGTTGTGGCCATTTAGGGGAGTGAACCAGCAGATGGAAGAGTTTTCTCTGATTCTGTCTCTCTCTCTAACTCTGCCTCTCAAGTAAATAAATAAATTAAAAAAAAAAACACTTTGCATTTTACCTTTTGGGCATTTTAACTGTTGTTGAGTGGGTGTGATCAGACTTGAAAAGGGAGCCCAAATGGTTTGGGAGATGGCTGGGAGAGGAAAGTGGAGAAATAGTTAAGATCCTGTTGGAAGAGATGAGGACCTGGACTGTAGTTGTTGTAGATGTAGGAATGGAAAGAATAGGAAGGATTCCGGAAGTTTCCCAGAGGTAGAAATAGAATCTGCAGGACTTCAGTGGCAGCTCCGACAATGGAGAGGTTAGGGGAGGAACACAGTCCAGGTCTCCCACGTGGGAGGCAGGAACACAACCACTCGAGTCATTCCTGCTGCCTTCCGGGGTGTGCATCCGCAGGAAGCTGGAATCGGGAGCTGGAGGCAGGCAGGCATGGAGTTCCGGCTTTCCAACCCAGAACATGGGCTTCTCGGCTGCTGGGCCAAATGCCCAAGCCCAGCCCTTCCGTTTTATTAGTGAACCATTTGAAGTGCAATGCAGAGTGGGATTTCATGCTTGAATACTTCATCCTGTATCACCTGGGGACAAGGACAATATCCTGCAGCATTCCACAATCATAGAAAATAAACAGTCGTTTCATAGCATCAGGATTCATGATAGAATCCTCACCTAAATTTCTCCTTTACCACAAAAATGTCTTTCATAGCTTTCCTCTAATCTAGGATTCAATACTTTGCAGTTAGCTGTCTGGTAGGGCTCCTTTAATCTTGAACAACCACCCCCTCCTTTTTACATGTTTAACGTTGAAAGAGGTGGAGCATCGTTAGTACATGGATCTGCAGTCTTTGTGCCTTCTGTAGTGAGGTCTGTCATGGTCTTTGACACATTTTAAAAATCAAGTGTTTTGTTATTGCTGTTGTGGTGGTGGTAGGGTTTTAAGAATTCTTTGTGTATTTTGGGTTAGAGTCCTTTCCCAGAAGTATATTTTGTAAATATTTTATTCAAGTCCATGGTTTGCCTTTGCATTTTCTTGGCAGTGTTTTTTGCAGAGCAGAAAATAGTCATTTTAATGAGGTTCAGCTTATCAGTTCTCACACGGATCACACCTTTGGTTCAGTCTAAAAAGTCTTCACTGGGGCTGGCATTGTGGCTCATTGAGTTAAACCACTGCTGAGACATCGGTATCCCATATCAGAGTGCCGGTTCAAGTCCTGGCTGCTCTGCTTTCACCAGCTCCCTGCTAATGTGCCTGGGAAGTCAGCCAAAGATGGCCCAAATACTTGTCCCTGCCACCCACACGGAAGAACTGGATGGAGTTTCTGGTTACTGGCTTCAGCTTAACCCACTGGAGGCTGTTGTTGCCATTTGGGCATGGACCAGTGGATGGAAGATACGGCTCACTTTCTGTCTCTCTCTTTCTGTGTCTCTCTCTCTTTCTCCCCCCACCTCTTTCAAATAAAGAAATAAATCTTTTTTACAAGAAGTCACCAATCCCAAGGTCATACAGCTTTTCTTCTGTGTTACCTTCCAGGACTTTGATCGCTTTACAGTTTGCATTTATGTCTGTGACATATTTTGAGTTAATTTTTGTGAAGGATATAAGGTCTGCTTGTGTAAAACCTTGTTGTTTTTTTCTGCATGTGGACATCTGGCTGATCCAACACCGTTTGTTACAAAGGCAATCTTTCCTTCTTTGTATTGCCTTTGTTCTTTTGTCACAATCAACTGATTATATGTATGTGGGTTTATTTCTAGTGTCTCCATTCTTTTTAAAAATATTTATTTATTTTGAAGGTAGAGTGACAGACATAGAGAGACAGAGATAAATCTTCCATCCACTGGTTCACTCCCCAAACGGCTGCAATAGCCAGGGCTGAGCCAGGCCAAAACCAAGAGCCCAGAGCTCTATCCAGTCTTCACACATGGGTTGTAGGGGACCAAATACTTGATCCATCTTCCTTTGCATTCCCAGGTGCATTAGCAGGGTTCTGGATTGGAAGTGGAGAGCTGAGACTTGAACCAATACTCTGATATGGGATGCTGGTGTTACAAGCAGCAACTTAACCCCCTGCACCCCACTGCTGGCTCCTAGTGTCCCCATCTTAATCCACTGAACAACTTGTTTACTCTTTCACTAATACCACACTGTCTTGACTGTCAGACGTGGTCACCTCAGCCTGTAGTAATTTGAACGCTACAGTTGAGGTTTTCCCAGCAGGGCTGCTTCCCTTACAGGATGCTGCTCAGCTGTTTCTGCCTCGGTGAGTTAGGATTTTCTGAATTTGGCCTGCCTGTCTCTGCAGTGTCCTGTGACCTCATTTCTCTCACAGACCTGAGCAGAGTTGTTGATTTCTTCTCCCCTTGTTAGCTTTTCACAGAGAGGTGACTTCAGGGTTCCTTCAGATGGTGCTAGGAAGCAGAAGTCTCTCCCTGTTGTTTCTGTTATTCAGATTGGTCAGAACTGGCTAGTGGGAGACCCGAGCCAGCTCCTGTGACTCCGTTAGTTGCTCTAAGGTTATTAAGGTTGACATAAGTACGTGACATTTATGCTGCTGAGGCGTGCAAGTCTGTGAGTACGCAGAAGTGTATCCAGTCATGTAACCATTAAAGCCTACGCATGCACTCCTTGAATTGCCTTAAAAGGCTTTTGCATGCTCCTTTATAATCGCTCTACGCTAAGCACCTGGGAGTCGCTGATCTGACGGCTGTCCTTCTAGCTTTGACTGTTTTCAAAATGTTCTATGTTGTCAGTAGCCTTCCTGAGCTTGGTACTTTTGAGATTACTCCATGTTGTCGCGTGTATTAGTGGTTCCTTCCTTGTCGTTGTTGTGTATTCCTTTTTGTGAATGTACTGTGACTGTTCATCCACTTGCCAGCTGATGGACGAGTTGTTCCCAGTTTTTGGGAGCAGTTAAGAACATAGCTTCTGGGGCCAGTGCTGTGGCGCAGCAGGTTAACACCCTGGCCTGAAGCGCCAGCATCCCATATGGACGCCAGTTCAAGACTCGGCTGCTCCACTTCCAATCCAGCTCTCTGCTGTGGCCTGGGGAAGCAGTAGAAAATGGCCCAAGACCTTGGGCCCCTGCACCCATGTGGGAGAACCGGAAGAAGCTCCTGGCTTCGGATCGGCGCAACTCCGGCTGTTGTGGCCAATTGGGGAGTGAACCAGCAGATGGAAGACTTTCTCTCTCTGCCTCTCCTTTTTCTATGTAACTCTGACTTTCTCAAGTAAATAAATAAATCTTTAAAAAAAAAAAAAACAACAAAGAACGTAGCTTTTGTAAATACTAGGATCTGGGTTTTATGTGGACGTATATCTTCATTTCTTGGGATGATAATGTAAGTGTGGAATTGCTGGGTCACATGAGAGCACCTTGGTTCTGAACAAAGTTTCTTGCTCTCCAGAACAGAAATGTCTCAGGCTCACCTAGTAATTTCTCTGCCTCAACCCTAAATCAGCCATTTCCCCAAAATGAGCATCCTTATTTGTTTTAAAGCTCTTGAGTGCTTTGATCTGAGCCCAGATTTGGGAGACCTCTGATCTGTAACAGCACCGAATGTGAAGATGTTCGTGAAGTTTTCTTACTTAAACCTCAGAGTTTGGAAAGAGGACACTGCTAGGACATGTGCTGAAATCGAAGCTGAGCCAGCTGGTGAGAAGCAGGCTCAGCCGGAGCAGACGCTGCGGGGCTTTCAGTGGGATCTTCATCTCCCTGAGGCTGAGCCTAGCTTTGGCCCTTTCTTTACCACTAGATTAAGTGAAGCCGGAATCTATACCTTCTCCCTCCCTCCTCTTGGCCTACTCCGTTTGGTGAGGCTTGTGGGTATGGTGTTTCTAAATACATTTAAATAAGAAAAAGAGAATGTGTGCAGAGATCTGTACCAAATCATCTTCCCAAGAAACCACATGTGGGGGCTGGCATTTGGTACAGTGGGCTATGCCACCCGCTGTGAGTCCAGCATCCCATGTCTGACGCTGGCTCAAGTCCTAGCTTCTCTACTTTCAGTTGAGCTGACTTCCTGCTAATGTACCTGGAAAAGCAGCAGATGATGTCCCAGTTACATGACCCGTCACCCATGTGGGAGACCCAGATGGAGTTCCAGCCTCTTGGCTTTGGCCTAGCCAGCCCTGGCTGTTGCAGCCATTTGGGAAGTGTGCCGATGGATGGAAGATTCTTCTCCTCTTCTCCTCCCCTTTCCCGTCTCTGCCCTCTCCTGTCTCTCTCCTCTCCCCTTCTCCTCTTCATCACTCTGCCCTTCAAACAATCTTTTTTTTTTTTTTAAGATTTTATTTGTTTTACTTGAAAGTCAGAGAGGCAGAGAGAAAGAGACAGAGAGAGAGAGAAGAGAAGGTCTTCCATCCGCCGGCTCACTCCCCAGATGGCCACATATGGCTGGAGCTGTGCTAACCCGGAGCCAGGAGCCTTCTCCCAGTTCTCCCATGTGGGTGTAGGGGCCCAAAGACTTGGGCCATCCTCCACTGCTCTCCCAGGCCACAGCAGAGAACTGGATCAGAAGTGGAGCAGCCGGGACTCAAACTCGCATCCACACGGGTTGCCGGCATCACAGACGGTGGTTTTACCCACTGCACCACAGTGTTGACACCATAGTGTCGACCCCTGAAACAATTTTTTTTTATTTGACAGAGTTATAGACACTGAGAGAGACAGACAGAAATGTCTTCCTTCCATTGGTTCACTCCCCAAATGGCCGCTATGGCCGGTGCTGTGCCGATCCAAAGCCAGGAGCCAGGTACTTCTTCCTGGTCTCCCAAGTGGGTGCAGGGCCCAAGCACTTGGGCCATCCTCCACTGCTCTCCCAGGCCACTGCAGAGGGCTGAACTGGAAGAGAAGCAGCTGGGGCTAGAACCTGGCGCCTATATGGGATGCTGGCGCCACAGGCAGAGGATAAACCAAGTGAGCCATGGCGCCGGCCCCAAACATTTTTTTTTAAATTATATTTGACTGTAATTGGAATTTGTCGAGGTGTGTAGACTTCATTCATGTGTGGTTCACAAGCTTACTCTCCTTTTCACATACTTCTTATTCCTCCAGGTTTGACATTCAGGGTACAGTGAAGAGGAAACTGAGAACAGACATTCACTACCCACTCACTAACTTGGACCTCACTCCTTACATTTGTCCAGTCTTCCGGAAACATCCGAAATACAATCTCTGTGCAGTGGTGGTGAGTACAATTCTAAAACTGCTAAAAAGTGATGCAATGTTAAAGAAAGCTCTAGAATTCTCTGCTTGAATCACTATTCCCTCCATCTTTCCCTGACTTCTCTTACAGCCTTCTTGTTTCGAAACAAAATACAGAACCTGGGAACCCCCTATCAGAACAGTAGAGCAGGAAAGAATGGAACCTTCCATTCAGTGCCTCCTCATTTTCCTTCTACTCTGGGGAGCTCACAAGTCTAGACATTTGCATATGGCGCTCCTAGAGGCAGAGGAAGGCAGTTCCCGTAGCTCTGGGTCCCATCATCGTGAGCCATTTTGTGACCAAAGCCCTGAAACCCTGGGGACATAACAGCCGGAAGACCTGATGCCCGCAGGCAGCCAGTACTCAGAAGGCTCTGGGCGCTCACTTTGGCTCCAGGTCAGCTGTGGTCCCTGAAGAGTCCCTGCAGGAAAGGACGCATGGGGTATAGCTCAGACCACATGACCTCATGCCCATGCGAAGCCTCCTGGAGTGGCCAGCCGTCCGCTGGGTTTCTGTTCTGGGCTTTGGTGTGAAAGACCTGTCTGAGAACACATTCATCTTTCAGAACTGGACTGGGGGGTCTGTCTGGATCTTTCTCAGACTGGGCGGGGCTCCCAGCAGGGCGCTGTGGGATTCGGAGCTGCTGAAGTCTCCTTTGCCTATTCATCCTATTGTTATATACGCTCAAATGTTCATCCCACTAGTCTTTCTCATTAACATCTCTCTGAACCATAACTTCAAACTTGGGAAAAATGATTGCCTTTTTCCCCTGCAAGCAAGCCATGATATTATTCTTCTTTTGGATTTATCTTGTCCTAAAATATGGCTCTTCTCTCAGGACATCAAAGGCCTCCCCTATGTTTTCCTATCTTAACTTCTCATTATAGGTGTTTATACTTTATGAAACTCCAAATGACAAAAAGCTCAGTTAATATTAAAAAATGTAATTTTCTGCATTTTGAAAACATATGCATTTATATAAAACTGGTCCTGAAGCTTCCTATATGTTCTTTTTTTGTTTGTTTTTATTTTTATTTTTTTATTTTTGACAGGCAGAGTGGACAGAGAGAGAGAGAGACAGAGAGAAAGGTCTTCCTTTACCGTTGGTTTACCCTCCAATGGCTGCTGCGGCCGGCGCACCGCGCTGATCCGATGGCAGGAGCCAGGTGCTTCTCCTGGTCTCCCATGTGGGTGCAGGGCCCAAGTACTTGGGCCATCCTCCACTGCACTCCTGGGCCACAGCAGAGAGCTGGACTGGAAGAGGAGCGACCGAGACAGAATCTGGCGCCCTGACCGGGACTAGAACCTGGTGTGCCGGTGCTGCAAGGCGGAGGATTAGCCTAGTGAGCCGCGGCGCCAGCCCCTATATGTTCTTAATTCTTCTAATCATTATTTATTATGTGAGGAACTTGAAGTTGGTTTTGAAACATAACTACATTTAGAATGATTTATCCAAGAGCATGATGAGGCATCTCTGAAGTGATGCTGAATGGCAGTGGGAATTCTTGTAGAATTCTTGCTCCCTAGGGTGTGGTCCCCATAAGAGCCAGAGCATCGGTGCCACCTGTTAGCCTCAGGGCCCAGCCCAGACTTACTCAGATTACATGTTTTAGCAAGGTCCCCCTGTGATTGGTTGGCACTTAGAAGGTTGAGAAGTAGTCATCTAGATGAGAAGGGAAAGGATACTTCTGCACCATTCTTGAAGGACATTTATTTAGCTTCTGCTTGAGCCTTGAAGAGTTCATTGGTTTATAAAACAGGTTCTTTATCTGGTGGGTTGATTTTTGCTAATGTTTATATTGCTTGCTGTGTACCTGATATTAGCATGTACCTCCGACCAACACTCTGATACGGGATGCTGTCATCAAAAATGGTGACTTAACCCACCACCTACACCATAAGGCCTGCCCCAAATTGTCTATCTTTTGTCTTTTTTATAACAGCCATTCTAACAGGTGTAAGGTGATAGCTAGTGGTTTTAGTTACCATTTCTGTAATGCTTAGCCATATTGAGCTTTTTTTTTTTTTAACAAACTTGTTGACCATTGGTATGTCTTGTTTTGAAAAATGTCTACTCAGCATATTTACCCATTTTCACTTTGAGTGTATGTGTGTTCTTCTAGACAAGTGGGTCTCTTCTCAGCAGTATATACTTGGCAAATCCCTTGTCCATGCTTTAATTGGGTTATTTGTTTGCTTCCTATTGAGTTGTTTGAATTCATTATGTATTTATGTATTTTTGATATTGACTACTTACTAGGCTTATGGTTTGCAGGTATTTCCTCCCGTTCTGTGGGTTGTATATTTTGTTAAATGTTTCCTTTGCTGTGCAGAAGTTTTTTTTTTCTGAGATCATCTACAAAAGATTGTTGCCCAGACCAATGAGCATTTTCCCCACTTTGTTTTCTAGTAGTTTTATAGTTTGAGGACTTATATTTAAGTCTTTATCCACTTGGAATTAATATTTATATGTGGTACGGGGTAAATACCCAATTTTATTCTTCTTTATGTTGATATCTAGTTTTTTTTTTTTTTTTTTTTTTTTTTGACAGGCAGAGTGGACAGTGAGAGAGAGAGACAGAGAGAGAAAGGTCTTCCTTTGCCGTTGGTTCACCCTCCAATGGCCGCCGCTGCAGCCGGCGCACCGCGCTGATCCGATGGCAGGAGCCAGGAGCCAGGTGCTTTTCCTGGTCTCCCATGGGGTGCAGGGCCCAAGCACCTGGGCCATCCTCCACTGCACTCCCTGGCCATAGCAGAGAGCTGGCCTGGAAGAGGGGCAACCGGGACAGAATCCGGCGCCCCAACCGGGACTAGAACCCGGTGTGCCGGCGCCGCAAGGTGGAGGATTAGCCTATTGAGCCACGGCGCCAGCTGATATCTAGTTTTTCTAATATCATTTATTGTAGAGACTGTTCTTGGCACCTTTGTCAAAAATCATTTGACCCCAGACATGTGAATTTGTCTCTGGACTCCCTGTCCTATTCGCTTGGTCAGTATACCTATCTTTATGCTAGTGCCATGCTGTTTTGATTACAGTTGCTTTGAACTGTGAAATTATGGATGCCTTCTGCTTTGGTTCTTTTTGTTTGAGATTGTTCTATTTGAGGTCTTTTGCAGTTCCATACAAATTTAATGACTGCTTGCATATTTCGGTAAAGTATTTCATTTGAGTTATGATAAAGATTGGGTGAATCTGTAGATTACTTTGGGTGATATGCACATCTTGACAATATCAATTCTTCAAATCCATGAGCAGGAGATTATTCCATATGTGTTTTCTTCAGTTTATTTCATCATTGTTATATAGATTTCAATATCTTCTACCTTCTTGGTGAAATTTATAAGAATCTTGTTTTTGCTGCTGTTGTAAATGTGAGTCTTCGTATGGTTTACTATTAGAATACAGAAATGCTAGATTCTTGTGTGTTGGTATTGTATTCTACAACTACAGAATTTATAATTTCTTTTTTTTTTATTTGAATGAGTTAGACAGTGAGAGAGAGAGAGAGACAGAGAGAAAGGTCTTCCTTCTGTTGGTTCACTCCCCAAATGGCCGCTACAGCCAGAGCTGCACTGATCCGAAGCCAGGAGCCAGGTGCTTCTTCCTGGTCCCCCATGTGGGTGCAGGGACCCAAGCACTTGGGCCATCCTCCACTGCCTTCCTGGGCCATAGTAGAGAGCTGGACTGCAAGAGGAACAACTGGGACTAGAACCCGGCGCCCATATGGGATGCTGGCACCACAGGCAGAGGATCAACCAAGTGAGCCACAGCACTGGTCCCATGAATTTATAATTTCTAACGCTTTTTTCAGTGGAATCTATGAATCTAGCAAAAAAGGGACAATCTTACATCTTCTTTCCTATTAGAATAAAAGTCTTTTATATCTTGCCTAACTGCTCTGGCTGGGACTTCCAGTAATATATTGAAAAGTAGGGAAAGTTGTTTTTCTTGTTCCTTAGAGGAAAACTTCCAGTGTTTTACTGTTGAATGTGATGTCAGTTGTAGGTTTGTCATTTATGGCCTTTAATGAGTTTAGAAACATTCCCTCTGTTTCTAATATGTTGAGAGGTTTTTTTAAATTTTGACTGTTATCAAGTGCTTTTTTCATATACATTGAGGTGCTCATATGGTTTTATTATCTATTCTGTGGCATATTATATTTATTGATTTGACTATGTTAAACCATCCTTGCATTCCAGGGATAAATTTCACTTGGTCATGGTGCATGACTATTTTAATGTGTTGTTGAATTGACTGATAGTATCTTGAGGATTTTTGCATCTATGTCAATCAAGGATAGTAATTTTCTTGTTGCATCCTTATCTGGATTTTTTTTTTTTTTTGACAGGCAGAGTGGATAGTGAGAGAGACACAGAGAAAGGTCTTCCTTTGCTGTTGGTTCACCCTCCAATGGCCACCACGGCTGGCGCGCTGCGGCCGGTGCACCGTGCTGATCCGAAGGCAGGAGCCAGGTACTTATCCTGGTCTTCCATGCAGGTGCAGGGCCCAAGCACTTGGGCCATCCTCCACTGCACTCCCTGGCCACAGCAGAGAGCTGGCCTGGAAGAGATGCAACCGGGAAAGAATCCGGTGCCCCAACCAGAACTAGAACCCGGTGTGCCGGCGCCGCTAGGTGGAGGATTAGCCTATTGATCTGTGGCGCCGGCCCTTATCTGGCTTTGGTATCAGCATATTACTGGCATCATTCACCAAAGGCCCCACCTCCCAACATCATCACAATGTGATTTGGTTTCAAAAATTTGGGGGTGGAGACAAGCATTTACACTACAGCAGATTTTGTGGTCCATAACAAGTGAGTCCCTGTGAAATCACCACCCCACGGAGGAACTTCTCTAACAGTGTTGCCTGTGTGCTTCTTCTCTGTAACTGCTTGCCTTATAATTTTGAGGTTGCACAATCCTAGATTTAATATTCTCGACTGCTCAATATTATATATATCACTAAACAATCCACTATTTTCTCTTAAGCTTTATTAAAATGCACTTTCTCTTTAGACTTTGAAAGTTGATTTTTTTATTGAACATTGTTTTTAAGATTCATCTACATTGTTACAAGTGGTTATAATTTCATATATTGTGTGAATAGACCATAATTTATCTATAGTCCTGTTGAGACACATTGGAATGTAGATTTTTGCTGTTATGAACAACACTGTGTGAACATTCTTGGGTATATGTGTGTGTATGTACGAGCTTCTACTTAGAAGCGGAATCATTTGGACCATAAGATATATGCATGTCTAACTTGCTAGTTAATTTCAGTGCTTTTTGAAATGGCTATGCCAACTATACTCTTAACAGCATTATCTAACTTAATTTTTGCTAGTAGATACAAAATTGCATCTCATTTTGTTCTTAAATTGCATCTCCTTGATGATTAATAAGGTTGAACAACTTACCATTGTTCTTTGCTATTAATGTTTCCTCCTGTTCTATGAAATGTTTCTTTTGCACATTAAAACTGTTATTTTTCTTTTTCTTATTGAGTTGAAAATTAAAGATGTTTCCTTCATATGTTCTGGGTACTGTTGTTTGTAAGTTACATATTTTTTTTTTTTTTGACAGGCAGAGTGGACAGTGAGAGAGAGAGACAGAGAGAAAGATCTTCCTTTGCCGTTGGTTCACCCTCCAATGGCCACCGTGGCCGGCGCACCGCGCTGATCCGATGGCAGGAGCCAGGAGCCAGGTGCTTTTCCTGGTCTCCCATGGGGTGCAGGGCCCAAGCACCTGGGCCATCCTCCACTGCACTCCCTGGCCACAGCAGAGAGCTGGCCTGGAAGAGGGGCAACCGGGACAGAATCCGGCGCCCCGACCGGGACTAGAACCCGGTGTGCCGGCACTGCAAGGCGGAGGATTAGCCTAGTGAGCCGCGGCGCCGGCCTGTAAGTTACATATTTTACAATTCAGTTTTTTTCAGTTTCTGGTTTGTTGAGTCCTACATTTTTGTCTTACAAATTTACAACAATTCACATGTAAAATTCACCTTCAATGTGTACAGTTTGATAGCTTTTAGTGTATTCAGAGTTGTACAATCATCACCCCAATCCAGTTTTAGTAAGTTTACTTCATCCCCTGAAGAAACTCTGTTTCTCATGCCACTACCTGGCAACCACTAACCTACTTTTTGTTCCTAGAGATTTGCCTGTTCTGGAAATTCATATAAATTGAATCCTATGATACCTGGCCATGTGTGTGTGTGTGTGTGTGTGAGAGAGAGAGAGAGAGAGAGAGAGGTCTTTTATTTAGCATGTTCTCAAGGTTCATCCATGTTGTCACGTGTACTTCATTCCCTTTTATTGCCAAATAATATTCTATTTGATGTATGTACTATATTTCATTTATCCATTCATCTATTGTTGGATACTTGAGTTGTAACCACTCTCTGCTTATCATTCATAATTCTGCTACAGACATTTCTGTACAGGTTTTTTTTTTAATATTTATTTATTTTACTTGAAAGTCACAGTTACAGAGAGAGAGAGAGAGAGAGAGAGAGAGAAAGTCTTCCATCTGCTGGTTCACTCCCCAGATGGCCACAACGGCTGGAGCTGGGCTGATCTGAAGCCAGGAGCAGGAGCTCCTTCTGGTTCTCCCACATGGGTGCAGGGGCCCAAGGACTTGGGCCATCCTGTATTGCTTTCCCAGGCCATAGCAGAGAGTTGGATCGGAAATAGAGTAGCAGGTCTTGAACTGGCGCCCATATGGGATGCCAGCACTCCTGGGGGCGGCTTTACTTGCTACACCACAGTGCTGGCCCATGTACAGGTTTCTTTTTTTAATTAATTTATTTATTTGAAAGTTAGAGTTACACAGAGAAGGAGAGGCAGAGAGAGAGAGAGGTCTTCCATCCACTGGATCACTCCCCAGTTGGCTGCAACAGTCGGAGCTGTGCCAATCCGAAGCCAGGAGGCAGGCGCTTCTTCCCGGCAAGGACTTGGGCCATCCCAGGTCACAGCAGAGAGCTGGATTGGAAGTGGAGCAGCCGGGACTTGAACTAGCACCCATATGGGATGCTGGCATTGCAGGTGGCGGCTTTACCCGCTACGCCACAGTGCCAGCCCCTGTACAGGTTTTTGTGTGGACATAAGTTTTCATTTCTCTTGGATATATATTAAGAGTGAAGGTGCTGAGTTGAATTATTACTTTTTTTCTCCTGTTGAGAAATGGCCAGACTATTTTTCAAAGTCGCTACAAAGTTTGCTTTCTCATCAGCGATGTTTGAGATTCCAGTTTCCCCAGATCCTTGTCAACACTTGCTGTTGTCCATCTTTTTTATTTACTGTGTCAGTGGGCTGGAAGAGGATCTCATGGCTTTGAGTTTTATTTCCTTAACAACCAATGATGTTGAGCATCTTTTTATGTACTTTCTCCAAAATTTATTAAATAAAATTTGCAAACATTCAGAAAATCAGAAAGAAGAGTGCAAAGAACACTTGTGAACACTTCAACTAGATTTGATGATTAACATTGTATCCAGGGTGGGCATTTTGGTGCAGCAGATTAAGCTACTGCCTGCAATGCCAGCATCCCATTTGAGTGCTGATTTGAGTCCTGACTATTTCTGATCTGGCTCCCTGTCAGTGTGCCTGGGAATGCAGCAGAAGATGGTCTAAGTGCATGGGCCTCTGCCTGGATTGAGGCTCCTGGCTCCTGAATGAAGCTCTTGACTTCAGCCCTTCTGACTATTGTAGCTATTTGGCGAGTAAACCAGCAGATGGAAGATTTTCCTCTCTCTCTCTCTCTCTCTTTCTCTCTCTCTCTCTCTCTCTCTCCCTCCCTCCCTCCCTCCCCACACCCTCAACCCCTGTATCTCTGTCTTGCAAATAATTTTTTTATAAATTTATATTTACTTATTTGAAAGTCAGAGTTGCAGAGAAAGAGGAGACACACACACACACACACACACACACACACACAGAGAGAGAGAGAGAGAGAGAGAGAGAGAGAGGTCTTCCGTGTGCTGGTTCACTCCCCAGATGGCCACAACAGCCAGAGCTGCACCAATCCAAAGCCAGGATGCAGGAGCTTCTTCCGGGTCTCCCACACAGGTGCAGGGGCCCAAGGGCTTGGGCCATCCGCTACTGCTTTCCTAGACCACAGCAGAGAGCTGGATTGGAAGTAGAGCAGCGGGACTCAAATTGGCGCCCATGTGGAATGCTGGTACTGCAGGTGGCAGCTTTTACCCACTACACCACAGCACCAGCCCCTGATCCAACTTCTTTTATGTCTGTAGACCCAGTGAGGATGTATACAAGGGTTCATCAAAGTCTGTGGAATGTAGAAGAGAAAGATAATTTTATATTTTTTTATTTATTCCCAAGAGAGAGTGAACTCCTATCTTCTAATTCACTCCCTAGAAGCCTCTGATGTCTGGGGGCCAAAAGTGGGAACCAGGAACTCAGTGCAGGTCGCTGATGTGGGTAGCAGGAAACCAAATACCCGAGTCACTGCCTACCAATGCCCACATTAGCATATATTGGAATCAGCAGCTGCAGCTGGGAGTCGAACTGAAGTGCTGTGATGTGGGACATCAGTAGCCTAACAGTTGTGTTAACCATGAGGCCAAAAGCCCACTCCTATTTTCAGTTTGTGCTTAACATTCAATAGTTGTACTTAAGTTTTTCTTTTTAATTCAAGACACAGAACTAGAGAAAGCTGCCATCTACTGGTTCAGTCTCTAAAGGCCTGCAATAGACAGGGCTAATCTGGGTTCACAGCCAGGAACCCAATCCTGGTGTCCCACATGGGTGGCTGGGAGCCAACTGCTTGAGCCATCACCTGCTGCCTCCCTGGGTCTGCATTCTTACGAGGCTGGAATTGGGAACAGGAGCTGCATATGAAACCCAGGCACTATGATATGCTGATGTAGTTGTCTTAAGTGGTGTCATAATTGGCCAAATTCCTGCCTTAGGGGCCGGTGCTGTGGCGCAGCAGGTTAAGGCCCTGGCCTGCAGTGCCAGCATTCCAACTGGTGCCCACACCAGTTCTAGTCCCAGCTGCTCCACTTCTGATCCAGCTCTCTGCTATGGCCTGGGAAAGCAATGGAAGATGGCTCTTGGGCCCCGTGCACCTGCGTGGGAGACCTGGAAGAAGCTCCTGGCTCCTGGCTTTGGATTGGCGCAGCTCCAGCTGTTGTGGCCATCTGGGGAGTGAACCAGTGGATGTAAGACCTCTTTCTCTCTCTGCCTCTCTTTCTCTCTCTGTGTAACTCTGACTTTCAAATAAATAAATAATTCTTTAAAAAAATTCCTGGCCTATGTATTTTTATGGAGTGCAGTGTAATATGTCCACATACCATTCTCAGCCTCTAGCAATTACCATGCAAAAGTCTTTTAAACTTCTACATATGAAAGAGAACATGCAATATGTACATTTCTATATCTGGCTTATTTCACTTAAATTGTGTTCTCAAGTTTTACTGCAAATGGAAGGATTTTATTCTTATGACTAAATATTTCATTGTATATATATGTGCCACAGAAAGAATATATATATATTCACCTATATATACATATATATACACATACATATATATACATATATATATATATATATATAGGTGATATATGTCAATATGCTGCACTGAACATGAACCACAGATGTCTCTTTGAGAAGCTGACTTTGTCTCCTTTGGGTCTATACCCAGAAGTGGGATATCTAAGTCATAGTGTAGATTTATTTTTAGTTTTTTTGAGGAACTCCTATCTATTCTCAGTAATGGCTGTACTAATTTGCATTCTTACCAACAATGTATAAATTGTCCCTTTCCCCAACATTTGTTATTTTTTGTTGTTTTGAAATAGTCATTCTGACGGGAGTGAGGTGATATTACATTGTGATTTTGCTTTGCATTTCCCTGATGGTTAGTGATACTGAGCATTTTTTCATATATTTGTTGGATGTGAATTTATTTGGAGTAATGTCTATTCATATCCTTTGCCCATTTCCTAATTGTTTATTGTTGATTTTTTTAGTTCCTTATGTTAGATAAATAGTTTCAGATATCTTCTCCCATTCCATCAGTTGTCTCTTCAATTTGTTGCTTCCTTTGTCATATAGAAGCTTCTTAGTTTGATAGAATCTCATTTGTCTATTTTTGCTTTTGTTACCTATGCTTTAGGAGTGTTATCCAAAAAATCATTTTTTTCTTAATTTATTTTTAAGGAATACAAATTCCATAATTACAACTTTAGGAATATAGTTATTCTTCCCACAATACATACCCTTCCAGCCACACTCCCACCCCTTCTCTTCCCTCTCCGCTTTCTAGACCCAAATTCTCCATTAAGATTCATTTTCAATTAACTTTGTACACAGAAGACAACTCTAAGTAAAGATTTCAACAATTTACATACACACGCACACACACACACAAAAACTGTTTGAGAACTGGTTTTACAGTTAACTCTAATACAACTCATTAAGGACAGAGGTCCTGCATGGGGAGTTAGTAAACAATGACTCCGGTTGTTAATTTAACAATTAACACTCTTATGTATGATGTCAGTGACCACCCAAGGCTCATGAGCTGCCTAGGCTATGGAAGCCTTTTCAGTCCACAAACTCTGTCAGTATTTGGACAAGGCCATAATATGCAATGTGGAAGTGCTTTCCTCCCTTTAGAGAAAAGTACATCCTTCTTTGATGGCCACTTCTTTCCACTGGGAACTCACTCACAGAGATCCTTCACGTAGAACAATATTGCCATAGTGTCTTGGCATTACATGCCTGAAATGCTCTCCTGGGCTTTTCAACCAGACCAGGAAGACTTAAAGGCTGATTATGAAGTCAGAGTGTTAAAGCGATTGTCATTCTATGAGTCTGCTGTGTGGACTGCTTCCCATGTTGGAATATTCTCTCATTTTTAATCTATCTATTATTATTACCATGCACTTGATCCTATTTATATGATCACTTTAACACTTATTCCTGTCCATATGTTCACTTTAACACTTAATATTATCACTTAAACAATTAAGATGGCATTTTTACCATGAAGCTTAATGAGATTTGGACATCTGCTGCTTTCCTAGACCAAAGCACAGAGCTGGGTCAGAAGTAGAGCAGCCGGGACTTGAACTAGCGATCTTATGGGATGCTGGCACTGCAAGCGGCAGCTTTACCTGCCACGCCACAGCACTGGCCCCGTGGAGTTTCTTGATCTCTTTATATATGCTGGTTATTAATCCTTTATTAGTTACATAGTTTGCAAATAATTTCTCCCATTCTATTGGCTGCCTCTTCGTTTTCCTGAGTGTTTCTTTTGCTGTACAGAAACTTCTCAATTTTATGTACTCTCATTTGTTAATTTTGGCTTTGGCTGCCTGTGCCTCTGGGGTCTTTTCCATGAACTCTGCCTGTGCCAATGTCTTGCAGGGTTTTGCCAATGTTCTCTAATAATTTGATGGTGTCGTGTCATAGATTTAGATCTTTAATCCATGTTGAGTCGATTTTTGTGTAAGGTGTAACGCAGGGGTCCTGCTTCATACTTCAGCATGTGGAAATCCAGTTTTGCCAGCACCATTTGTTGAATAGGCTGTCCTTGCTCTAGGAATTGGGTTTAGCTCTTTGATCACATATAAGTTGATTGTAGATGTTTGGATTGATTTCTGGTGTTTCTATTCTTTTCCATTGGTCTCTCCATCTGTTTTTGTACTGTACTAGGCTGTTATGATTATGAATGTCCTGTAGTATATCTTGAAATCTGGTATTGTGATGCCTCCTGCTTTGTTTTTGTTGTATAAGATTGTTTTAGCTATTTGAGGTCTCCTGTGCCTCCATATGAATTTCAGCATCATTTTTTCTAGACCTGGGAAGAATGTCTTTGTATTTTGATTGGTATAGCATTGAATCTGCAAATTGTTTTTGGAAGAATGGACATTTTGGAGATATTGATTCTTCAAATCCATGAACATGGAAGACTTTTCCATTTTTTCATATCTTCTTCTATTTCCCTCCTTAATGTTTTATAATTTCTCATCAGAGATCTTTGATATCCTTGGTTAAATTTATTCCAAGGTGTTTGATTTTTTTATAGCTATTGTGAATGGGATTGATCTTAGAAGCTCAATCTTAGCCTTGGCATTGTCTGTGTATACAAAGGCTGTTGATTTGTATATATTGACTTTATATCCTGCTTCTTTACCAAATTCTTCTATGAGTTCCAATAGTCTCAAATAAATATTTTTTTAAAAAAGAAAGACAGAGTAAGAGAGAGGCAAAGGCAGAGAGAGAGAGAGAGAGAGAGAGAGAGAGAAAGAGATCTTCCATCTGTTTGTTCACTCTCCAGATGACTACAATGGCCAGAGCTGTGCTGATCCAAAGCCAGGAGCCAGGAGCTTCCTCCAGATCTCCCACACGGGTCTAGGGCCCAAGTACTTTGGCCATTCTCTACTGCTTTCCCAGGCCATAGCAGAGAGCTGGATTGGAAGTGGAGCAGCTGGGACTCGAACCAGTGCCCATATGGGATGCTGGCACTGCAGGCAGTGGCTGTACCTGCTATACCACAGCACCAGCCCCAACAGTATTTTAATGGAGTCTTTTGGATCCCCTAGATATAGAATCCTGTCTTCTGCAAATAGGGATAGTTTGACTTCCTCCTTCCCAGTTTGTATCCCCTTGATTTCTTTTTCTTGCCTGATGGCTCTGGCTAAAACTTCCAGGACTATACTGAATAGCAGTGGCGAGAGTGGGCATCCTTGTCTGGTACAGAATCTCAATGGGAATGCTTGCAACATTTCCCCATTCAATTTGACCTTGGCCATGCATTTGTTATAAATTGCCTTGATTGCATTGAGGAATGTTCCTTCTGTAGCCAATTTGCTTAGTTTTCATCAAGAAAGGGTGTTGTATTTTATCAAATGCTTTCTGTGCATCTATTGAGATCTTTGTCTGGTTTTTGTTCTGTAATTTGTTAATGTGATGTATCACATTGATTGATTTCTGAATGTTGAACCATCCTTGCATACCAGGGATAAATCCCACCTGGTTTGGGTGGATGATCTTTCTGATGTGTTGTTGGATTCGATTGGCTAGAATTTTGTTGAGGATTTTTGCATCTATGTTCATCAGAGAAATTGTTCTGTAATCTTTCTTTTTTTAAGATTTATTTATTTATTTGAAGGCAGAGTTACAGAGAGGGAGAGGGAGAGGGAGATGAAGGAGAGGGAGAGAGAGAGGAAGGAGAGGGAGAGAGAAAGTCTTCCATCCGCTGGTTCACTCCCCAGATGGCTTTTGCAACGGCCAGAGCTGAGCCAATCTGAAGGCAGGAGCAAAGAGCTTCTTCTGGGTCTCCAATGCGGGTGCAGGGGCCCAAGGACTTGGGCCAAATTCTCTTTCTCTGTTGCATCTTTTTTAGGTTTAGGAATTAAGGTGACACTGGCTTCATAGAAAGAATTTGGGAGGATTCCTCCCTTTCAATTGTTTTGAATAACTTGAGAAGAGTTGGAGTTAGTTCTTCTTTAAATGTCTGGAGAATTCAGCAGTGAAGCCAGCCAGTCCTGAGCTTTTCTTTGTGAGGAGGGCCTTTATTAATGATTCAATTTCTATCTTGGTTATGGGTCTGTTCAGGTTTTCTTTGTCTCTATGGCTCAATTTAGGTAGGTCGTATGTGTCCAGGAATCTATTTCTTCTGGGTTTCCCAGTTTGTTGGCATACAGCTCTTTGAAATAATTTCTGTTGATTCCTTTTATTTCTGTGGTGTTTACTGTTACATTTCTTTCTTCATCTCTAATTTTATAGATTTGGGTCTTTTCTCTCCTTTTTTTGGTTAGTTGGGCAAATGGTGTCAGTTTTGTTTATTTTTTCAAAAAACCAGCTCTTTGTTTTGCTGATCTCTTGTATTATTTTTTTTTTTTGGATTCAATTTTGTTGATTTCTTGCCTTATTTTAATGATTTCTTTTACTAGTTTTGGGTTTGGTTTGCTGTTTTTCTAAATCCTTGAGATGAGTTGATGGCTCATTTATTTGGTGCCTTTCCAATTTCTTGATGTAGGCACCAATTGCTATAAACTTTCCTCTTAACACTGCTTTGGCTGTACCCCATAAGTTTTGGTATGTTGTTTTGTCATCTTCATTTGTTTCCAGAAATTTTTTGATTTCTCTTTTGATTTCTTCTATGCCCCATTGTTCATTCAGGAGCATGTTGTTCAGTCTCCATGTGTTTGCATAAGTTCAAGAGATTTCTGAGTTGCTAATTTCCAGCTTCATTCCATTGTGGTCCAAAAAGATGCATGGTATGATTTTGATTTTGATTTTAATTTGCTGAGACTTGCTTTATGGCCTAGTATGTGGTCAATTTTAAAGAAAGTTCCTTGCACTGGTGAGAAGAATGTGTATTCTGCAACTGTAGGATGAAAAGTCCTGTAGATATGTTAGGTCTATTTGGTCTACACTGTCAATTAACTCTGATGTTTCCTTGCTTATTTTCTGTCTGGTTGATCTGTCCACTGGTGAAAGTGGGGTATTGAAGTCCCCCATTACTATTGTATTGAAGTCTATGTCTCCATTTAGATCCCTTAACATTTCTTTTAAATAGCCATGTGCCCTGTAATTAGGTGCATATATACTTTTTTTTTATTTTTTGACAGGCAGAGTGGACAGTGAGAGAGAGAGACAGAGAGAAAGGTCTTCCTTTGCCGTTGGTTCACCCTCCAATGGCCGCCGCAGCTGGCGCGCTGCGGCCGACGCACCGCGCTGATCCGATGGCAGGAGCCAGGAGCCAGGTGCTTTTCCTGGTCTCCCATGGGGTGCAGGGCCCAAGCACCTGGGCCATCCTCCACTGCACTCCCTGGCCACAGAAGAGAGCTGGCCTGGAAGAGGGGCAACCGGGACAGAATCCGGCACCCCAACTGGGACTAGAACCCGGTGTGCCGGCGCCGCAAGGTGGAGGATTAGCCTAGTGAGCCGCGGTGCCGGCCAGGTGCATATATACTTTTATACCAGTTACATTTTTCCCTTAATCATTACATAGTGCCTTTCTTTGTCTCTCTTAACAGTTTTTGTGTTAAAGTCTATTTTGTCTAATATTAGGATGGCTACACAAGCTCTTTTTTGGTTTCTGTTGGCATGGAATAGCTTTTTCAATCCTTTCACTTTCAGTCTGCATGTATCTTTGTTGGTGAGGTGTGTTTCTTGTAGGCAGCAAATAGATTGGTTTTGTTCTTTAATCCATTCAGCCAATCTGTGTCTTTTAACTGGAGAGTTGAGGCCTTTACATTCAAGGTTACTATTGATAAGTAATGACTTTGCCCTGCCATTTTTCCAAAAATATTCTTATTTTTTGCTTTGAATTTCCTTTGATCTTTTAATGAGAAAGTTTCTTCCTTTACCTTCTTTCATAGTTATGACCATGTTTCTGTGTTTCTGGGTGCAGCACATCCTTAAGCATCTTTTGTATGGGTGGATAGGTGGTGAAAATTTGTTCAATTTCTGTTTGTCGTGGAAGATCTTTATTTCGCCTTCATTCATAAATGAGAGCTTTGCAGGGTATAGTATTCTGGGTTGACAGTCTTTTCTCTTAAGACTTGGAATATATCTTGCCATTCTCTCCTTATCTGTAGGTTTTCTGATAAGTCCACAGTGAGTCTAATTGGAGTTCCTCTGAAAGTAATCTGGTGTTTCTCTCATGCACATTTTAGGATCTTTTCTTTATGTTTTACTGTTGTGTTTGATTACAGTGTTACTTGAGGCATCACTGCTGCCTCCCAGGCTCTGTAATGGCAAGAGGCTGTAGTTAGGAGGAAGATCCAGTGTTAAACCCTGATACCCCAATGTGAGTATCTGAAGTGCTAGGCAAAACACATGCCCCAGGATAATCTTCCTATATGCAACTTGTCCATGATTTTTAAAAGATTTACTCACTTATTTGCAAGGCAGAGTTACAGAGAGGCAGAGGCAGAGACAGAGAGAGAGGTCTTCCACCCACTAGTTCACTCCCCAAATGACCACAAAGGCTGGAACTGGGCTGATCTGAAGCCAGGAACTGGGAGCTCCTTCCAGGTCTCTCACACAAGTGCAGGGGCCCAAGGACTTGGGCCATCTTCTATTGCTTTCCCAGGCCATAGCAGAGAGCTGGATTGGAAGTAGAGCACCAGGACTTGAACTGGTATCCATATGGGATGTTAACACTGCAAGTGGCAGCTTTACCTGCTACTCCACAGCGCCAGCCCTCTAGTTCATGATTTTAATCATGAATTTATCAAATGTCATTTATCTATTGAGATGATCAATAATATAATTTGATCCTTCATTCTATTGATGTGATTTATTATGTTTATTGATTTGCATATGTTGAACCATCTGTGTATAAATAATCTTTTTGGTGCACAGTTGGATTTGATAGTATTTTGTTGAGAATTTTTTCAACTATGTTCATCAGAGATATTGGTCCGTAGGTTTTTTTATGTTGTGTCCTTGTTTGGTTTTGGTATCAAGGTAACGTTGGCATCATAGGATAAGTTTGGAAGGATTTCTTTAGATGTTTTGGAATGGAGTGAGCAGTATTATTATGAATTCTTCTTTGAAAGTTTGGTAGAAGACTGGTGTTGTGGCACATGGGTTAAGCTGCCACTTCCAATGTTGGCAGATAAAGTGCCAGTTCATGTCCTGGCTACTCTGCTACTGATCCAGCTTCCTGTTAATGCACCTGAGAATGTGGTGGACCCCTGCCACCCACATGAGAGAAGGATGGAGTTCCTGGCTCCTGGCTTAGGTCTGGGTCAGACCTGACTGCTTTTCTCTATTCTTCTTTCAAATATATAAATACATCTTTTAAAAAATGTTGAGTAGAGTTCTGAAGTGATGCCTTGTGGTCCTTGGCTTTTCTTTATTGGCAGACTTTTTGTTAGTAATCCATTCTGATTTCTCATTAGTGTTTATGATCCCATCATAGATTAGGTGTTCAGAAATTTATTCATTTCTTTTAGATTTTCCAATTTGTTGGCATATACTTTTCTATAATAGTCCCTAATGTCAGTTGTATTATCTCTTTCATCTCTGATTTTAGTGTATTTTTTTGTTAGTCTCACTAAATGCTTATTAATTTATCTTTCAAAAACTCAACTCTGTTCATTTCACTGATTTTTTTTAGGATTTATTTTTTATTTGAGAGGCAGAGTTACAGATAGAGAAGGAGAAACAGAGAGAGGTCTTCCCTCTGTTGGTTCACTTCTCAAATGGCCACAATGTCTAGAGCTGAGCTGATCTGAAGCCAGCAGCTTAGAGCTTCTTCTGGGCCTCCCAAGTAGGTACAGGAGCCCAAGCACTTGGATCATCTTCTTTTACTTTCCCAGACCATTATCAGAAAGCTGGATCTGAAGTGGAGCAGCTGGGACTTGAACCAGTGCCCATATGAGATGCCAGCACTGTAGGTGGAGGCCTAACCTACTGTGCCAGAGTATCGTCCCCCTCAACTCTTTTTACTATTTGCTTTACTGAGTTCTTCATTTCCAAGATTTCTGTTTGGTTCTTTGTCAACATCTCTATTTCCTTGTCTGTCTTTTAAAAAAATATATTTATTTGCCGGCGCCACGGCTCACTAGGCTAATCCTCTGCCTTGCGGCGCCGGCACACCAGTTCTAGTCCCGGTCGGGGCACCGGATTCTGTCCTGGTTGCCCCTCGTCCAGGCCAGCTCTCTGCTGTGGCCAGGGAGTTCAGTGGAAGATGGCCCAAGTCCTTGGGCCCTGCACCCCATGGGAGACCAGGATAAGCACCTGGCTCCTGCCTTCAGATTGGTGCGGTGTGCCATTGGAGGGTGAACCAACGGCAAAGGAAGACCTTTCTGTCTGTCTCTCTCTCTCTCACTGTCCACTCTGTCAAAAAAAAAAAAAAATATATATATATATATATTTGAAAGTAAGAGAAAGGGAGACACAGAAAGAAAGAGATCTTCTTTATTCTGGTTTATTCCCAAATGGCCACAAAGGCTAGGGCTGGAAGAGGTTAAAGCCAGGGGCCAAGAACTCCATCTTGGTCTCCCACATGGATGGCAGGGTCCCAGGTACTTGGGCCATCATCCACCTGTCCCAGGTGCTTCGGCAGGAAGCTGGATCAGAGGTGGAATAGTCAGCCTGAGCACTGGCATTTTATATGGGTGCCGGTTCTAGTCCTGGCTGCTCCTCTTCTGATCCAGCTCTCTGCTATGGCCTGGGAGGACAGTACAGGATGGCCCAAGTCCTTGGGCCCCTGCACCCACATGGGAGATCCAGAAGAAGATCCTGGCTCCTGGCTCCTGACTTCAGATCAGCGCAGCTTTGGCCATTGCAGCCATCTGGGGAGTGAACCAGCAGATGGAAGACCTCTCTCTCTCTGTCTCTACCTCTCTCTCTGTAACTCTTTCAAATAAATAAAATAAATCTTAGAAAAGAATGAGTATTGTGCAGCAGTTGGATGAAATGTATCTATAAATGTCCATTTCTTCTATAGAATAGTTTTACTGATTTTTTTTAATTTTGCATTGATGATGTGTCCATTGATGTAAGTGAAGTGTAGAAGTACCCCACTGTTATTATATTGGAGCTTATCTTTCCCTTCAGATGTAGTATTTGTTTTATAAAACTTTGTGTTTCAACATTAGAGGCATGTATGTTTATAATATATCTTCTGATATAATATTATATTACTATAATATAGTGATATATATCACTTTATTATAGTGATATTATATCACTGATCACTATGTAGTGATTTTCCTAGTCTCTTTAAAAATAGTTTATGCATTCTCTTTTTAAGAAGACACATTTATTATCTGTAAGGCAGAGTGACAGAGAGGAAAAGGGCCAGGCTGAAGCCCGGAGCCTGAACTCTATCCAGGTCTCCAACAGGGATGCAGGGGCCTAAGTACTTGAGTCATTATCCGCGGTTTTCCCAGCACATTAGCAGGGGGCTGGATCAGCAGAACAGTCGGGACTTGACCTGTGGTGTTCCAATATGGGATGCTGGCATCGCAAGTGGTGGCGTAACTCACTGTGCTACAATATGGCCACAGCCTCCCCTATCCTGTCCCCTCTGCCATGTCTTTATAGTTTTAGTCTTGAAGTCTGTTTTGTCTGATGTGAATATAGCTACTTCTGCTTGCTTTTGGTTTCCATTTGCATGGAGTACTTTTCCTATTCTTTCGCTTTCCATCTTTGTGTGTCTTTACTGGTGAAAGGAGTTGCTTTTTTTTAAATTTATTTATTTGAAACGCAGAGTTAAAGAGAGAGGTATAGACAAAGAGAGAGATAGAGAGAGGTCTTTCATCCACTGGTTCACTCTCCAAATGGCTGCAATGGCTGGAGCTGAGCCGATCCAAAGCCAGGAACAGCTGGATCAGAAGTGGAGCAGCTGGGACTTGAACCAGCATCCATATGGGATGCTGGCACTGCAGGCCCAGGCTTTAACCCACTGCACCATAGTGCCAGCCCTGGGAGTTTCTTATAGGTAGCATACCTATATAGGACTTATTTTTAATCCATTCAATCAGTCTCTAATTGTGGAATTTAGTCTATTTATATTCAAGGTTATTATAGATAAGACTTAGTCCTGTCATTTTGATGATTGTTTTTTGTTCTTTTCTTCCTCTGTTATTGTCCATCTTTGTAGTCCGGTGATTTCCTGTACTGTTCAAGTATAATTCTTTGACTGTCTCCTTTGTGTGTCTGCTCTTCTTGTAGTTCCATGGGTGTTCATGATGACAGTTACCGTTTTTGAGCTTCTGGATAAAGGGCTCCTTTAGGCATCTTTGAAAGGCCCTCTGGTAGTGAAGAATGCCCACAGTTTCTGTTTATTTTTTTTTATTTAATAAATATAAATTTACAAAGTACAACTTTTGAATTGTAGCGGCTTTCCCCCCCATATCCTCCTTCCCACCCGCAACCATCCCATCTCCCACTCCCTCTCCCATCCCATTCTTCATCAAGATTCATTTTCAATTATCTATATATACAGAAGATCAACTTAGTATATACCAAGTAAAGACTTCCACAGACTGCACCCTCACAGACACGTAATGTTTGTTCCTCCTTCATTGCTGAAGGATGACCTTCCTAAATATAGTGTTCTTGATGGACAGTTTTTCTCTCACAAATGGACTATGCCAATACCTCTCTCCTGGTGTGTAAAATTTCTGCCGAGCAATCTTTTGGTCTGGTGGTAGTGATGGTGGTGGGCCTTAACAGTGACCTGGTACTTTTCTCTGGTAGTTTTATAAGTTTTTCATGTGCATTATACTTTCACAATTTGACTATAAGATGCCATGGCGAGGCTCTTTTCTGGCTATGACTATTTGGGGTCCTATGGGTCTCCTGCACTTGGATATCTATATCTTTGCCATTGTTGGGGAAGTTTTCAGCCATTATTTTATTGAAATAGTTTTCTATGCCTTTCTTTTTCTCCTTGAGGAATCCCCCCAATTCTAATTGTAATGTGTTCATTTAATAGTCTCCCAAATGTTTCAGAAGCTGTCTTTTTTTTTTTTTTTTTTTTTTTTTAATTTGAAAGGCAGTCAGAGAAGGGTAGAGACAGATTTATCTTCCATCTGCTGGTTCACTCCCAAAATGGCCACAACAGCCAGGGCTGGGGCCAGGCAGGAGGCAGGAGCTTCTTCTGGGTCTCCTACGTGGGTGGGAAGGGTCCAAGCACTTGGGCCATCTTGTGCTGCTTTCCCAGATGCATTAGCAGGGAGCTAGATCGGAAGTGGAGCTGCTGGACTCAAATCGGCGTCCATATGGAATGCCAGCATTGCAGGCAGTGGCTTAACCTGCTACACCACAGCGCCAGCCCCCTCAACTCTATTTTCTATTTGCTTTACTGAGTTCTTCATTTCCAAGATTTCTGTTTGGTTGTCAACATCTCTATTTCTTTGCTTTCTCTTTCAAATCATGTATTGTTTTCTGAATTTTGTTAGAGAGAGAGAGAGGTTGAGAGAGAGAGAGAGAGAGAGAGAGAGAGGTCTTCCTTCCATTAGTTCTCTCCCCAAATGGCCGCTACGGCCGGTGCGCTGTGCCGATCTGAAGTCAGGGCAGTGGAGGATGGCCCAAGTGCTTGGGCCCTGCACCTGCATGGGAGACCAGGAGGAAGCACCTGGCTGCTGGCTTCGGATCGGTGTAGCGCCGGCCATAGCCACTGCCTTCCCAGGCCACAGCAGAGAGCTGGACTGGAAGAGGAGCAGCCAGGACAGAACCCGGCGCCCATATGGGATGCTGGCGCCGCAGGCGGAGGAATAACCAAGTGAGCCATGGCGCCGGCCCTCTCGTGTCTTTTTGAGTATTCTTATGAATTCCTTCTGAGGCATTTCATCAGTCTCCTTTTGTTTAGACTGTCAGTCAGTGTTACTGTGTTCCTTTGGAGGCATGTAGCGCCTTGCTTCTTCTCCTGTCCCAATATATTTATGCATCTGATGGATTAGTTGTCTCTATCACACTAAGAGACTTTTTCCTAAAGGTGTGTCCTCAGGTAAATTTGTAGGCTACTTTGGCTTTTGCTGTATTTGGGCACTGTAGTCTCTCCTCTATCTTCTTCCATTGTAATCAATGTAACGTGGGTCCCTGTGGTACTCGTCACACAAGTTGCTATGCAGTATCTTGTCACCCATCCAACTTTTCACCCCCTAAGCAATTACTTGCCCCATGCTGTGTTTCATGGGTTTTGGCAGGAATGGAGTGGGCAGTTCTGTAGCCACCAGCACCATAATACCTAGTCACACTGGAGTCCACAGCTGACTGAGACCCGTGTAGCATAGGGGCAGGGCCAAGTTCTGTATGTAATTGGCTGCTTACTACTGAAGCAGACCCATGATCACTGCAACCAGCCGTTAAGGATGCCGACAAGGATCTAAGTCAACAGACTGGGGCCGTGATCCCCACTTGGCACTGTGGCAGATCGAGATGCTCCATCTGCACACTCTGGACCGTGTACAACAGACTGTCCGGGTCTGCCCAGTGTTGGGTTTCTGTGTTCCCATTCATGCCATACTCCCCCATGGATGAAGTTTTGTTCCTTGTTGTCTGCCCAAGGTTGGAAGAGGCATTTTGTAAAGGGAGGCCCTTGGCTACTGGGCGGACACTAAGCTGGGTCACACCTGAGTATCTCAGCCACAGGGCCCTGTCATGTCTCACAAATGCATGCCAGGTAAGCAGAAAGCTGGAGGAGATGCAGGCTACAGCATACGTTCGTCCTACCAAGGTGCAGGCATCCACCATGCTGAGGTACATGTCCAGAGGCTCTGTCTGCAAGCACTGGGGATAAGGATCTTTAGGCTGTATCCGGTGCTGGATTTCAAGCAGGACTGGCACTGAGCCCTTAGGCCAACCCCTGGGCTCGCTCTCCCTCCCTATTGCCTTGCAGTTGAAGTTGTACTCGCTGTTTGAGTTTGGAGGAGGGGCGGCAGGAGCACTCCCTGGGCCACCCTGGCCTACACTAAGCTGGTTGCACCTTGATCTGTCACTGGGTCCTGCACGACCTTTGGGGTATTTGCCAGGCCCCTGGGTAGCCTGAAGTGATAAAGGTCAAAATGAGTCCATTCCACTGGGGCGCAGTTCTCTGCCAGATGCCAGGGTAGATCTAGAGGTTTCGACTAGAAGTGCTGGCCTGGGGACTACAGGCCTTTGGGCTTTAGAGGGGGCTGAATCTCACAGTGTGGGACAGGCACTGGGGGTCTAAATCAAAATCCTGTAACTATTTCCCTGCCCTACCTTTGCTCCACTGCCTGCTGAAGGTTGAGATTGGTGGTGGTGGTGGTGGAGGGGTCATCTAGGAAGTTGGTCACCTGGCTAATGGGGGTCTAGAGGCTCAGGCTGAGTCCTGGCATGGGGGAGGGGCTATGGGACTTTGTCTGGCACTGGTTTTCACTACAGTGAGCTTGTTAAAGGGTGTAAAGTCCAGGGCTGGAACTTAATTCCCTCTCCCTCCCTTGAGCTGCTTGGAGCTGGGGAGAGGGGATGTGGGGGACACTTTCCTTCTTGCCTTCAAGACCAAAGCCAGGCACTGTGGTCTTTCATCTGGCTTCCTTAGCTCTTGTGAAGGTGGTTTGGTTCCAATCAGTGCAGTGGCTTAACCCACTGCACCACAATGCCGGCCTCTCCACTGTATTATTTGAAAGACGCTCTTGGACATCATTGGCATCTCATTTTGATACACAGTATTTTCATTGTTTAGTTCTAAAAATTTTTAATTTATAATTGCTTCATTTTTTGAAATTGTTTTTTAATTACCAAAAGTATGTGAATTTTTGGGGGTAGGGTAGTTTCCTTTTTGTACTAATGATTTTATTGTAGTGATCAAAGACCATGGTCTATATAAAGCTTATATTTGTAGAAATTTGTTGATTTTGGCCGGCACCACGGTTCACTTGGCTAATCCTCCGCCTGTGGCACTGGCACCCCAGGTTCTAGTCCCGGTTGCTCCTCTTCCAGTCCAGTTCTCTGCTGTGGCCTGGGAAGGCAGTGGAGGATGGCCCAAGTGCTTGGGCCCCTGCACCCAGGAGGAAGTACCTGGCTCCTGGCTTCGGATCGGCGCAGCTCGCCAGCCGCAGCGGCCATTTGGGGGGGTGAACCAACAGAAGGAAGACCTTTCTGTCTCTAACTCTGCCTGTCAAAAAAATTTTTTTTGTTGATTTCTATTTTAGCAGACAGGTTTTGTCATAAGGTGAAAATGTACATTCAAAGCTTTATCTGTACTATTTATTATCAGGTACTATTTGTATCTGGTCAACTTTATAAAGAAATGTATAAAAATCTTCCATTATGGGGGTATTTGGCCTAAGGGTGCCCACTTCCCATATCAGAGTGCCTGTGTTCAAGTCCTGTCTCTGCTTTTGGTTCCAGCTTCCGGCTAATGCAGAAACGGAAAGGCAGCAGTGATGACTGAAGGAGCTGGGTCCCTGCGGCACGGGAGACCTGTTCTTCCGAGTTCCTAGCAGGGAACCAGTGGATGGAAAGCTCTGTCTCTAAAATAAATAAATGTTTAAAAAAAAAAAATAAAGCCAAGTCCTCAAAAACAACAATCTTCCAAAGATTGGCATTGTAGTGCGGCAGGTTAACATGTCATTTGGGATGCCTGTATCCCACGTTGGTGTGCCTGGGATTCAGGAATCTGCTTCCGATTCGACTTTCTGCTAACACAACTGGGAGGCAGCAGACGATGGCCCAGGTACTTGGTTCCTGCCACCTGCGAAGGAGACCCAGATGGAGTTCTTGGCTCCTGGGTTCAGCTGGGCCTGGGCCAGGCCCAACTATTGTAGACATTTGGGGGAGTGAACCAGAAGATCTAAAGTTCTGCCTTTCAAGTAATTAAAAAAAAAACAAACCTTCCATTATGATAAATTTGTCAAATTTTCTCTATAGTCCTCTTTAACAAATTATTTTGTTATAAGGTGCATAGCAGTTTAGAATTATAACCTTTTGGTGACTTAAATCTTTTTTCATTATCAAGTAACATTTATTTATTTGGAAGGCAGAATGCCAGAGCTCTGCCATCCATAACAGCCAGGGCTGGATCAGGCTGAAGCCAGGAGCATGGAACTCCATCCAAGTCTCCTTCATGGGTAGCAGGGCCCATGTGCTGGGGCCATCACCTGCTGCCACTCATGCACATTAGCAGGAAGCTGGGTCAGAAGTACAGAGTAGCCTGAACTTGAACCAGCACTCCCATACGGGATGTAAGTGTTAAGTGGTGGCTTAATCTGCTGTCACAATGCCTGCCTCAACTCTTATTACTTATAATGCCTTTTGTCTTAAAGTTCATTTTAGCTGATGTTTATATAGCTCATCTGGCTTTTTTGGGGTAAGACCTATCTATATCTTTTTTTCCAACTCTGTAAATTCACTCTTTTCCAAATTCTAAATGTTTGTATAAGGGTATTTTCAAAGGTTCACAGAGTAATTACACTGTGTACAAAACACTTTTGAAATCCAGAAATAATTCTGTCATAATATGCATTTTCCACAAACTTTCTGAAGGCCATTTGTATAGTGCATAAACTGGATTTTAAAACTCCAATCTTCAGTGATTTTATACATTTCCATGTAATTCACCTAGTAATGAATTTGTCATCTTTTGTGCTTTTATGTTAACCTCTTTTCTTAGTCACTTGCCTGTTTTTCTTACCTACTACTAAACTGATAAAATTTTCTTTACTGTTTTCTCTTCCCAACTTTGGAAATTATGTTTTTTAAGATTTTTAAAAAATCATTTGAGAAGTATATTTACAGACAAAGAGGGAGAGACAAAGAGGTCTACTATCCGCTGGTTCACTCCCTAAATGGCTGCAATGGCTGGAGCTGAGCTGGTCCAAAGCCATGGACCAGGAGCTTCTTCTAGATCTCTCTCGTGGGTGCAAGGGACCCAAGCACTTGGGCCATTTTCTGCTGCTTTCCCAGGCGTATTAGCAGGGAGTTGGATGGCCGAGATTTGAACTGGTGCCCAACTGGGATGTTGGCCCTGCAGGTGGAGGCTTAACCAACTATGCCACAGCACCAGCCCTGAGATTATACCTTTTATTGAGATTCTTCAATCGTTACCCTGAACACTACAGCTTCCATACTTAAAACCTAAATTAATAAAGATCCCACATTCTTCTCTCAACAAATGCAAGGATCTTAGAACACTGTAGTTCTGATCATGGAACTATTGTGAATATTTGAGCTTTAACTTTTTAAAAAACATGCCTCCAAAGGAGACATTATATTTACCATGGTTATTCTATACGCTTCATGTTGATTTACATTTGCTAGGATTTTACTAATCCTTTGTGCTAATCACTTTCTTATGTACGAGTTGTAACCCACGTTGCATTAGACTTTTCAGTGTGAGGATCTTTCATCCTAAAGGGTCTTAGTCTTTGAAAATCTTTAATTCACTGATGTACTTTAATTAACTGAAATTCTTCAATAAGGTAACTAGAAATCAAACTGCAGATTGTTAGTTTCCTTCAGCATTTTAAAACTTTTCATCATTTCTCATTCCTTATATTTATTTTAAAAATTTATTTATTTGAAAGGCAGAGTTGCAAAGGCAGAGAGAGAGAGGGAGAGATCTTTCATCCACTGGTTCACTCCCCAAATGGGCGCGACAGCTGGAGCTGGGCCGATCGGAAGCCCGGAGCTTCTTGCGGGTCTCCCTCATGGGTGCACAGGGCCTAACGACTTGGGCCATCTTCTACTGCTTTTCCAGGCCATGGCAGAGAGCTGACTTGCAAGTGGAGCAGCCAGGACTCAAACTGGTGCCCATATGGAATGCTGGCACTGCAGGTGGCGGCTTAACCCACAGTGCTGGCCCCCATTTCTCATTCTATGGCTGCCACTGACAACATCTACCAGCCAGCTGTCATTTATTCCCTTGTGGGTAATCTGTCTTCTTTCCGGTGGTCTGATGATTCTTCACATTTCCACCTTTTTTTTCTGCAGTCTTATTACTTATCTATGGTTCATCCCATTTCCTAAATTTGAAGATTCATGTTTTTATGATTTTCAGCCACTATCATTGCCTTGTTCCTGTACTGTTCTCTTCTAGAACTTCTACTAAATGTAAGCTGATGATTTCATTTTTCCAGGCCTCTTTCCCTATACTTTCCATCATGACTCCATTCACAGTCATTTCCCTAGCTTCAGTTTTACTTTACTCATTCTCTGATTCTATGTACTATTTAATTTATAAATTTAATTCTTTGAGAATATCCTGTGCAGCCTAAGTTAGGGTGCATCAACTAAAATAAACTATTTCCTCTGGCCTCAAATGAGAAGGCAGGCCTGTGGTACCAAATTCCTAGGAATAACTTTTATTCTCTGTCCCCAGAGCTCCAGCTCACACAGTACTAGTGGACACAGTGCCTTCTGCCCAATTAGTTTATCCTTTCATTGAGGCTGAATCTCTGTAAGGGTCCTGGCTTTGGCCAACATTATCTCCACTGCTCTTAAGTGACCTTTAAAACCCAAGCTCACAAGTTACAAAGACCAGGAAGTGTCTTTACTGCCCAGCAGTCACAAGGCTTCAATCACACACTATCTCCTCTGCTTGGGGTCCTGGAGACTAAAGTCAGCTTACATCTCAAAGGGTGTCTACTATATTTTACCCAGTATGCCTTTAGTTTAATAGTGAGGCTTTCAGCTGTGTGCCCTAATTGATCGAAATGCTTCCATTATGCCAAACATTTTTTAACATTAATTTATCAAAGCTGACTAAAGTTCTCCAGCTGTAGTCTAAGTACTTCAGACAATGACTTCCTCATCTGGGTCCTTCACATCTTTCAGTTGTTTTGTTTTCTCATACATCACACTATTATGGGCAGGTTTTTTTTTTTTTTTTTTTTTTTTTTTTTTTTTTTTTTTTTTTTAACATAAGGATGCTGAAGAGCTGAAGAGTGCCAGCTTAAGGTTGCATGGCAAGGACTAGGACCAGAACTTGGATCTTTTCGATGTCAGATACAGAACAAGCAAAGGTGGAGAAGAGGAAGGTCTAAGAGAACATTTAATAAGTGCCTCCTATTTGCTAGTACTGTAATGAGATATCCGCAAACAGCTATTTAAGACATATTAAGTCTTATTACCACATACTAACAGAGGTGGGGGGAAGAGGATTGAAGCTCAGAAAAGGTAACAGAAGTAATTTTCCTAAAATCTCTGTATACCGTAAGTCATATCTGGACCTGACCCAACAAGCCCATTTCTACACCAGTGGTCAGACTTACTCTGTAAAAGGCCAGACATTAAATACTTTAGGCTCTACAGGCCACGTGGTCACTGCTGCAACTGTTCAGTTTTATTAATATAGCACTTGGAACAGCCACTGAAAACCACAAACATGACTGTAAAACTTTAAAAACACTGATATTTGTCATACAATTTTCACAAGTAATTATTCTGCAATTATTCTTTGGCTTTTTTCCAAACATGTGAAAATATAAAACCCCTTCTTAACTATTAGGTTATGCAAAAGAGGCCACTGGGCTATGCCTGCTGACCCCTGTTTTACTTCATGCCACTTTTTTGGAAGTAAGCGTCCTAATGTCTTTGTTTCAAACTATTTTTATTGGGTTAGTAAAGACACAGATAAAAAAAATTCACAAAGTTTTCTTGGGCCTCTTTTTTGTTCTGGTCATTAGAGTACTGGCGTGTGAATACTAAGTCTGACATTGCTTCCTCCCCTAGAACCACTTTGGTGATCTGGACGGTGGCCACTACACTGCTTTCTGCAAGAACTCAGTTACTCAGGCCTGGTACAGCTTTGATGACACCCGCGTCAGTGAGATTCCCAACACTTCCGTTCAGACCTCCACAGCCTATCTCCTGTTCTACAGCTGCCAGCCTTTCTCTCTACCTATACAGAAAGGCACACGCTAGGAAATGGGTGTTTCCTGAAAACTGCAAAACGAGCAATCTGGTGGTGGAGTTTTGCTTCGTCATTAAACTCTTAAAACTTACTTGTATCACTAATGCTTTCAACCATTTCTGGCATGTCACATAACCTCTGTTAGACAAGTCTACAGAAAAGAAGACGGTTCCTGAGCTCAATGAAAAGGTCTCGTGCAAGCAATGAAATGCTGAGGGGTGGGGCCTTCAAAGCACTACAGATGACATGCCAAGTTCAGGTTTCAAATTCAGTGTTTATTAGCTGGCTTGTTCAACAGATTTTCCAAAGACACTTTATAGAGCTAAACAAAAATAATTTTTGTTCAAATGGTTATGTAAGCTTACGAATGTGATCTTAAATGCTACACTTTAGCCAAGAAGGCTAATGAAACCATGAAAAGCTTGACCACTCAAAACCCATTCTTTCATCTTTTCCCTGAGTGTCTGCCGACATTGACTGAATCTTTCAGAGGCACTTTTAGAATGTTTTTATACGGAATGTTTGTTATCTATAGCAACCAAATTCCCAAGATAAAGGAACTTATCTGTTTTATTACATCTTTCTATAAAGATGTAGTACATAACGTAATTCACTTTGCAACTTTATGCCTGATTCCTATCCCTTTTTACGTTAATATTAGGAATTAATATTAATAACATTTAAGGATAGAATGGGTCATGGGGTATTTTACTTCTGATTTTCAGTTCTGCAAATCCTACGTGCTATGTAGTTCTGGTGTGACATTGAAGGAAGAATGGAATCAAGCCTCAATACAAAAGAAAGCAATGTGGTGAAATAAAATGTGTACATGCTCATAAAATCTATGGTTCCACTGCCCTATATTTGATAATATAACAAACACAGAACGCTTTTAGGGTTTAAAATGTTTCATCCATTAAGATTTTAATGTAGGTGTAAATGAAATTCTCATTTTAAAAAAATTAAAGAAAGTTTCCATTTATATTTTAGAATAAAGATTTAAAGATTTAGTGCACAAATACAGCCCTAAGCCAACAAAAAAATAGCTTTGCCCTGTCATTTCCCTAAGAAAGCACTGCAGTTACTTAAAATAGGTTAAATGAGGGGGAAAAAAGCAATCCTCTGAGTTATAGGCTTCACAAAAGGATCACATGTTAAACTATGTACATTGATTGGATGTGCAAGTATGCAATAAATATGTCCACATACATTCCCGTCCGCTTTACATCATTCTAGAGTATTCATGGTAGATCAAGCTGGATTAGAAATGAAAAAGGCCATAACAGTGAAAAGGAAAATAGAAGTTACAAGGGGTTTTAGGCCAGCAGAGTAATACTTGCTTAGCTAATTAATTATCTTAACTTTGGAGCAGACTAAAAAAGTTTTGAAATAAATGGTACCTGTAAGAGATGCTTACTGCAATACCTGTTAGGTGTTATTTGTCCGTTTTTTGATAGTAGCGCTGACCTGACTTAAATGGTGCTAGTAACACAGCTCCTGTCCTAGAACTCCTCTAAATGGCCAGCTTTAGCTATCCATTACCTTTATGAGCACTTCAAGAGTTGTGCTGCTGAGCCTTTTACAAGGTAACTAGCTCATCACCTATGTCTCCTTATGTAGCTACATCAGTTGCTCGTGGTCCCAGTGAAGTATAAAAGAGGATATAAGCTGCTGAAGATTTCACAGAAGAAACAGAGATATCAGACACTTCGTGATCATCAAACTTAAACCACCGCTGTCTTGCTGCATTTTTGCAGTAGGCAGTGTAGTGGCCTCCATCCAGTCCGCCGTAGTGATTCTGAGCCAAACAAGACAGAAAATCAATTCAAACTGAATTGTTAATTAAACTATGTCTAATTTCACAGCCTTATGTTGTTTTTATTATGGGAGGCAAAGAAGCACTCAAAACTCCTGTTTTTTTAACACTATTTTGGGTGGAAAAAGTCTTCAGTTAAGGAAGATACTTACAGAAACAGAAAATAAATTGTATTTCTTCAAATTGTTCTTTGGGCCAATAACATACTGTGACAAGTCAAGACTTTCTAATGGGAAGTCCACAGATGTCTGTAATTTTTGCTTCCACCTGCCATCGTAGGAAAAGCTGCAGAATAAAATATTACAGCAATTAAACTGACAAAGACAGCATGAAATCTTACTCCTTAACATAAACCATAAAATCCATTTTAACTACAGAATTTTACTAGTAGGGAGTCCTTAAGGATATTTGGTTTCATTTCTAATTTCAGCAAGTTGAAGTGCATGAACATTAAATGACATGCCCAGGGTAAAAAAGACAGGCAGAAGCAGAACTACACTGTGGTTCTTTGATTTCCAGCCAGCTACAAATATTAGATGAAGCTTCTACAGAGGCGAAACCCACAAAAGCAAGAGGCAAGACTGAAAGAACTGCTTTAGACTGAAGCTTGTACTTCTGGGGAAACGAGAGCCAGAAATTGACCACAGGTAGACTAGGGACTGAGATAATGGCACTCTTAAAAGGAGCAGAGGATGCCAGAATAGACACCAACTTAGAGCTGGCTGGTGTAACAGTTATTCATAATTATTTTAAAAAGTGAAGTCTGAATCATATTTCTGTATGTCTACCAAGAATAATAATCAACATTCAATTTTAATAGAGCAAATGTGTAATCATTTATAGAATTTTTTTTTTTTTTTTTTTGACAGGCAGAGTGGACAGTGAGAGAGAGAGACAGAGAGAAAGGTCTTCTTCTGCCGTTGGTTCACCCTCCGATGGCCGGCGCACCGCGCTGATCCGATGGCAGGAGCCAGGTGCTTCTCCTGGTCTCCCATGGGGTGCAGGGCCCAAGCACTTGGGCCATCCTCCACTGCACTCCCGGGCCACAGCAGAGAGCTGGCCTGGAAGAGGGGCAACCCGGACAGAATCCGGCGCCCCGACCGGGACTAGAACCCGGTATGCCGGCGCCGCAAGGCGGAGTAATCGATTAGCCTAGTGGGCGGCGCCGGCCCATTTATAGATATTAATACTTCCTTAATCTCCGAGAAAAAGGGAAAAGTAACAAAGCTTTTGTCACAAAAAATTTACATTGAGAAATTTGAACACGTCAATGTTAAAATTAATGCAGTTAATTAAGAATTGCCGGGCCGGCGCCGTGGCTCACTAGGCTAATCCTCCGCCTGCGGCGCCAGCACACCGGGTTCTAGTCCAGGTCGGGGCACCGGATTCTGTCCCAGTTGCCCCTCTTCCAGGCCAGCTCTCTGCTGTGGCCCGGGAGTGCAGTGGAGGATGGCCCAAGTACTTGGGCCCTGCACCCCATGGGAGACCAGGAGAAGCACCTTGCTCCTGCCATCAGATCAGCGCGGTGCGCCGGCTGCAGCGTGCCAGCCACGGTGGCCATTGGAGGGTGAACCAATGGAAAAGGAAGACCTTTCTCTCTGTCTCTCTCTCTCACTGTCCACTCTGCTTGTCAAAAAAAAAAAAAAAAAAAAAAAAATTGCTAACAAGATGAAACAAAAATTCAACATAAAAGAGAAATGCTTTCTTTGAAGCAAAAAATATTTTTCTCAACAAAAAGGGAAAACTTTCAAAAAGTCAACTTGAAGCTATCACTCCACAGATATATCAAGGCAAAGGATCTGCCATGGCATCATTAACATATTTTATCTTTATGAGGAGGACATTGGACACAGCCACTGCTTGGGAGGCCCACATCCCATCTCCGTGTGCCTGGGATGTCCTGCTTCCACTTCTAATCCAGCTTCTGGCTAAAGTTCCTAGGATTCTTGACACCCTTGTAGGAGACCTGGATGGACTTCCTGGCTAATACAGGCATTTAGGAGTGAGCCGACATTTTGAAGATCTCTCTCTCCCTCTCTGTTGCTCTTTCAGATAAACACATAAATCTTTTGAAAACTTTTTATCTTTAAAACTACACTTAAATCATCATTCATTTCCAACATGATTAAATCTGGGGTGGCTGGTTTGCTAGCTGAATGTTAAATTTTATCTGTCCATTTGTGTGAAAATTATACTATGTTTATTTTTATGTATTTTCACCTTTTTAAATCATTTATAATTGTTTTTTAAATAGTAAGGAGATTTATTTTTTTTTCCTCAAAGATTTATTTACTTGAAAGGTGGAGTTACAGAAAGGGAGAGGCAGAGTCAGAGAGGTCCTCTACCTCTGTCCACTGGTTCCTTCCCAAATGGCTGCAACAGGCGGAGCTGGGTTGATTTGAAGCCAGGAACTTCTCGGTCTCCCACATGGGTGTAGGGGCCCAAGCACTTGGGCCATTCTGTGCTGCTTTTCCAGGCACATTTACAGGGAGCTGGATCTGAAGTGGAGCAGCTGGGAGTTGAACTGCTGCCTATGTGTCACAGGTGGTTACTTCTAAGCTATAGCACTGGCTCAATCATTTAAAATTTTTATATATGAAATGCAGTAATTAAGCTTTAATAATTTTTAGAAACTCAATCACATGGAATTACATGAAATAATGGTGTGGTCTTGCTCTGGTACCATAATACTAAGGTGAACCAATAGTCTCACCATGTCCCTAGAGCTACCTCAGCCAGACATTTGTTACATATCCTTAGCAGGCAGCACAACTCAAGAGGCTGTGAAAGAGCTTGTGGAAACAGAATTAGATGCTTACTGTGGTAAGAGAAAGCTGTGAAATGTATGCATAGGAGAGGCCTTCAATAAGTTTCTGAAAAACATGTATGTTTTATGACAAAACTAGGCATGGATCAATTTTTTAATTGTCCATGAACTTTTTGAACCCCACAGGACTTAGATTTCCCACATTTACAGGTTTGTTGGACAGGCAGAAAAACTTCCCCCTTTACCGTTTCAGATGCACTAAAAGCACGGGTGGCAATTTCCAGATTTCTATCTTTTTTAAGGAGTCACGTCGAGCCCTGCAATGACTGCAGTAGAATCGGTTGTTATCTGTCAGTTTTTCTTCTTTGGAAAATAGTCTAAGGCAATCCTGGTGGAAAAAAACAAGTCGTCAGATACACATTAATTCCTTTCTTCAACACAGTATCAGACAGCAGCCATTCAGCAAGCACTGCAGACACCAGACAGAGCAGTAAACTTGGAGTTCTGCCCTCACGAAGTGCAGGACCTGGTGACGAATGCAGACAGCCGCAACTCAGTGTGCTGAGTGCTCCCTGTGAGGGAAGGAAGCAGTACTGTGCTCTTGGTGGCACGCAGGACAGAGCCCTACCCTGACCTGGTCGGGGCAGGGAAGACTTGCTGGAGAAAATGACTCTGCAGGAAGCTAAGACTGCAGGCACCCACAAGGTTATATAAAGTGTACCACTATTATCTGGAAAACAAGGTATTCATTTAATATCCTCATATAAAGCAAATGCCTATAAAAAGTAGATCCAATTTAAAGTCAATACATAACTTCCCAAACTTCCTACAAATAAAACTTTTAAAAGCAAACTACTTGACCAACTCTGAGAATATTTAATAGGAAGGTATCTTTAATAATCTACATAGGCCCAATTAAACCAGTACATATGTATGAGTTTTACCTATGCTTATATGGGTAATGACCAGAAATAAAGTAGTCAATAAAGTACATTTCTGTATGTATACAGACAATATTTTTATCCACAAACCATTTTCCTTCAACCTTAAACTTACCTGTAATGTACATTTACTTGTGGATGCTAGTGGTAGAGACAAATACATGAAGGCCTCAAATGTCCTTGACTTTTTGTGACAGGTGAGGCACTGCACTGTGGATTTGAACTGACCCTGAAAAAGTGCAACAATAATAGATTCATTGAGCTGCTTGTGCTTCTGCCAAGCATGTTCTGCAGCTTTGAAGTCATCAAGATGATCGTTATTTTCTTCTTTATGTCTCTTCCGATTATCAGCCTGGAAATAAGATTATTTAAACTTTACATTAATAACGAAAAGAAGCACTTTGCAGATTTAGAATAACTCATATTTCTCATAAAGTTATGTGTTACAAAAACAAAACCGCCAGACTAAAAAAACCAAACCTGCTTCATCGTAAAGGTGTGACACACTGGAATCTCTAATTTTTAAAATGATTAAAAGTCTAGTTTTGAAGAGAGGACATCTTACATACAGCTGGGAACTAGGAATACAAGCAGGAAGTTGTAATTTGTTTTCCTAGCTTTATCGATGCATAGATACACAATACGTACACACACACACACACACACGTGTGTGTGTACCTGCTCAGCGGTAAGAATAGTGTTCTCAAAGGTATCTGAAAGAGATGACAGCTTGAAGCTAAAAAACAGCTGTAGTATACAAATGGAAGGGTGCCATTTATGCAGAGATACATGCCTCAGTAATAAATATTCATGTGAGTCATTTGATTACATGAAGTAATGATTTTAGAAGTAAGTGTGGGGGCCAGCGCTGTGGCGCAGTAGGTTAATACTCCGCCTGTGGCGCCAGCATCCCATATGGGCGCCGGTTCTAGTCCTGGCTGCCCCTCTTCTGATCCAGCTCTCTGCTATGGCCTGGGAAAGCAGTGGAGGATGGCCCACGTGCTTGGGTCCCTGTGCCTGCATGGGAGACCAGGAGGAAGCTCCTGGCTTCGGATCGGCACAGCTCTAGCTGTTGTGGCCATTTGGGGAGTGAACCAACGGAAGGAAGACCTTTCTCTCTGTCTCTCTGTCTCACTGTCTGTAACTCTACTTCTCAAATAAAAAAGAAAAGAAGTGTAACAGGGCCAGGGTTGTGGCACAGTGGGTAAAGCCTCTGCCTGCAACAACAGGATCAAGTATGGGCACCAGTTTATGTCCTGGCTGCTCCACTTCCGATTCAGCTCCCTGCTCATGGCCTGGGAAAAGCAACAGAAGATGGCCCAAATGGAAGAAGCTCCTGGATTCTGGCTTCAGTCTGGCTATTTATTACAACTATCTGAACAATGAACCAGCAGGTAGAAGATTTCTCTCTGTCTCTCCCTCTTTCTCTGTAACCCTTTCAAATAAATAAGTAAAATCTAAGGAAAAAGAATAAGGTCATAGTAAGCAACGTATAATTAGTAAAGATGATATCTTTATTATTGTATATTTAAGATCTTCAGGTTGCCTATAGCTAATCTTTTATAAAATCAAGTTTATGATTTTAGTTTCACAAACAGTATCTTCAACTGTATAAACATTTGCAAATTTCTTAGCAATATTACCTGTTAATATTGCTTAATTAATACCAATTATATATACTTTTCAAATATGCATTGAATATCCCTAATTTGAAATGTTCTAAATTCTGACTCCATTTGTGCACCAACATGGCACCACAGGCAAAAAAAACTCCATAGCTGACCTCATGTGATGGGTCACAGTCAAAATTAAGGAGCACTAAAAATACAAAATTACTTGCGGGCTGTACATATAAAGGTATACAAGGGTACTTCAAGAAGTCTATGGAAAGATGGGATTTAAAAGACTCTGGTGTAGAGTATTTTTGGAAGCCATGCATAGCTTTTCATAATATGCATTTCTATGAACTTCTGAAGCCTGTCATATATGAAACATTAATGAATCTTGTGTTTAGATTTGAAATCCATACCCAAGATATTTCATTATGCGTTTGCAAATTTTCCAAGCTCAAAAAATGTGGTATCTGAAATACTTCTAGTCCCAAGCAGTTCAGATAAGGTATACTCAATTTGTAATTATAAGATGTTTTACAGTTCCATTTTTCAATATAAAGTAACTATATCTGAATAAACTACCAATGAACAATGGTCAACCAGAATTTTAAGTTGCTATAAAAATGCTATTAAAAAAATCCTGGGTTGGGCTGGCTCCGCAGCTCACTAGGCTAATCCTCAGCCTGCAGCGCCGGTACCCAGGGTTCTAGTCCCGGTTGGGGCACCGGTTCTGTCCCAGTTGCTCCTCTTCCAGTCCAGCTCTCTGCTGTGGCCCAGGAAGGCAGTGGAGGATGGCCCAAGTGCTTGGGCCCTGCACCTGCATGGGAGACCAGGAGGAAGCATCTGGCTCCTGGCTTTGGATCGGCACAGTGCGCCAGCCGTAGCGGCCATTTGGGGGGTGAACCAATGGAAGGAAGAAGGAAGACCTTTCTCTCTGTCTCTCTCTCACTGCCTAACTCTGTCAAAAAAAAAAAAAAAAAAAAATCCTGGGTTGTTCTGAGCAACCCTGAAGAACCTCTGCATCTTAGAAAAATCACAATTCTTACTTTGTTTAAATCTTCATGGAGACCATCCATAAGGAACAGGAGAAGTTCTTGGGAATCTTGCTGGCTGTATCCTGCAAATTGGTCATTGATTTTCCCAATGGTAATTTTAAAGTCTTTTGGACTGATGTATCTATACTGCCCTGTCCACAGGGCTTTCATGATTATTCCAAATTCTTCAGCCACTTCACCTTTATGCCCTAACAAGTTTGACCTGAAAGTAAAAAATACAGGATATTTTTAAACGTTAAGGTACACTGGGGCCAATATGGTGGCACAGTGGGTTAAGCCCTTGCCTGCAGTGCCAGCATCCCGTATGGGTGCTGGTTCAAGTCCCAGCTGCTCCACTTCTGATCCAGCTCCCTGCTAATGCACCTGGGAAAGCAGCAGAGGATGGCCCAAGTCCTTAGGCCCCAACACCCACGTGGGAGATCCAACAGAAGCTCCTGGCTTCCGATCAGCTCAGCTCTGGCAGTTGCGGCCATTTGGGGAGTGAACCAGTGGATGGAAGACCTCTCTCTTTGTCTTTACCTCTCTGTGTAACTCAGTCTTTCAAATAAATAAAATAAATCTCTAAAAAAAGTTAAGGTACACTGTGTTCTTGATGTCAACATTAAGCTATTCACATATTATAGCCCTACACTAAAATATTTATTTATTTGCAGTTTTACTACCACTCACCTGAACTTTGTCTTGCTCACACCCCTCTAACTAGCTGCAAGCCCTACTGGGCTGCCTCCTAGTCAACCAGCGCCAGAAATGACAGTGAGACTCTGCTTTCTTCCTTTTATTAATCAGAATTGGATTTTTCTCTATACTATTAAGAATAAAGATGGGGGAGGGTTAGCATTATGACCCAGTGGTTAAGCCACTACCTGTAATGTTGGCATTTCCGTATCAGAGGTAGGTTTGTATTCATGCTGCTCCATTTTGGATCCAGCTCCTTGCTAATGTGCCCAGGAAAGGAACAGAAAATGATATACATATTTGGGCCTCTTCCAAGTGGGAGACCAGGAAGGAGTCCTGGCTCCTGGCTTCAGTCTGGCCCAGCAGATGGAAGAGATCTCTCCCTCTCTCTTATACTGCCTTTCAAATAAACCAATCTTCAAAAAATAAAGGTTATTTCTTCTTTTCCTAATTTAACGTCTCTGGAACTGTGTGGTAAGTACAATGGTCTAAATGTGTCCCCTCCTAAATGCAGGTGTTGTTAATGTGATAGTAGTAACAGGTAAGGCCTTTAAGAGGTGATTCGGACAGGAGGATACTCCCTTGTGAGTGGAATTAGGCACCTTTATAAAAAGTCTTGGAAGGAGTTGTCCTCTCTTGCACGTCTACCTTTTGTTATGTGGCGAGGCAGGAAAAAAAAAAAGCCCCAATCAATGCCACACTTTGATTCTGGACTTTACAGCATGCTGAACTATGAGAAAACAAGCTTCTGTTCTTCATAAATATCCCGTCTCAGGTATTTTGTAATAGCAGCACAAAATGTACTAAGTAAGTATGGCTAGAACATTCTTTCAACACTACATTGCAAAAAGATTCTTTTACCTGTTAATATCATCCTGGTAACAGTTTCTGTTAAAATAATCAGCCAAATGTGGGGCATTACATAGGCACTGCAATATTGAGTTCATATAACAAGTATTTCCTAGATTACGAAGTCCAGTGAGAGCTGGTCCAGATCCTCCAAAAACAGGATTGAGGTTCCGAATCTGAGAAGCAGACAGCCTTGAGATCTCAGCTTTAGGGTAGCTTATCGGCCTGAAGAACAAAAGTACATAAGATGTCTTAAAATGTAGGGCATCTGAAGTTAAGGTTTATGCTACAAATGGTAAAAAATTCAGGACCTGCACCACAGTACTGTATGGGGGTACTTCAAAAGTTCATGGAAAATGTAACTAAAAGATGTTTATTTTGATGTAAAAAGTTCTGAAATCCACTTTTTTCCCCAAAAACACTTTCTCATGAACTTTATGAAGAATAGTTAATATGTTGACTCCTAAGGTACTGGGTTAACACTGATTGTATTCTGGGATCCTTCTCCCCAAAAATATACCTTGAACCTCTTATGTAGGTCATGTGGTTCTTAGAGATTCCCTGAGTTAGATTCTCTAACTAGAGCTGAACTAGAGCTCTAACAGAGAAAATACTTTCAAATTTCTTTAGTGTTCCCAGCAAGTTTAGCACTATTAAACGTGAACTCAACCACAATACCAAACAAGGAATCTAAAAAATATATTACTGTGGAGTAGACATCAAAGGAGACAAAACTTATCTGGGTACTTTACCTAAAAGCTAGGGCTGTGCTGACTAGCTGTGGGTGGCTATTCCAATTAAGTAATTAAAATAAAAAAGCAGTTCTTTAGTTGTGCCAACCACATTCACAACAGCCACAAACCATAATGGATGATGAAGATGAAAAACACTTCCATCAGTACAGAAGCATCTACTGGACAGCACTGAACTAGACAATGCCTCCAAGACTTGTGTTGTTTAGTGTTTTGATTTCTTTGTGAAACTACTACAACTGCTGCAGCACTAAGGATTTTAATGGATATATCTTTTCTTACTGATTTCTAGCATTCTTTCACTCCTAAAAGGAATACTGAGAACAGACTAAACTGTATTTCACCCCTTCTCTACATATAATCAAGTACATGCACTGACGTAGTCTTCCCCTGTTCAACATATATAAAAAACACATGAACTACAACTGGGATAAAACACTGTGACAGGACCTGCTTTGTGGCACAGCAAGCAAAGCTGCTGCATGTGATGCCAGCATCCCATACGGTCACTGGTTCGTGTTCCAGACACTCCATTTCCAATCTCATTCCCTGCTAATGGCCTGGGAAAGCAGCAAAAGATGGCCCATGTACTTTGGCCCCTGCCACCCACACGGGAAACCCAGATGAAGCTCCTGGCTTTGGACTGGCTCAGCCCCAACTGCTGTCATCCAGGGAGTGAACCAGTGGATGGAAGATTTCTCTCTGTAACTCTAACTTTCAAATAAATAAATCTTAAAAAACCCAAAAACACTGTCAAGTTAACCAGATTTAATAAGAATGATGATGGAAGAAGGAATAAAATCTCACCAGTTATAATCAATCCTAAAATCTGTAACTAGATTAACAGAATTTTATATTTATTTGAAAGGCAAAGCATTAGAGAGAGCTACAGACAAAGATCTTCAATCTGCTGGTTCACCCACCAAATGGCCACAATAGCCAAGGCTGGGTCAGGCTAAAGCCAGGAGCCCATAATTCCATCTGGGTCTCCCACTGGGTGGCAAGGGCCCAAGCAGTTGGGTCATTTTCTACTGTTTTCCCAGACCTGTTTAGCAGGGAGCTGAATCAGAAGCAGAGAAGACATGACTCAAACCAACACTGTGATATGGGATACCAGCATTGCAAGTGATCACTGAACCCACCGCACTGCAACACTGGCCCTAGATTAACAGAATTTTAAAAAGTTTCTTCAAATAGATCCCCACCCGGCATGGTAAGTTTTCAGGAGGAAGAAATATCAACTACTTTCTTGGAATGTATACTAAACGAGTCAAAAGCATAGACTAATTGGAATTTCTTAGCAATTAAACTGTATGTAGTAAATGGAAAAACAAAGCCACTTATTTATATAGTCATTTCTTAGTATCTGTTCCAGGGCCCCCAATTAATACCAGTATCCACAGGTGTTCTAGTTCTATGAAATGGCATAGTATTTGTATATAACCATGCATACTCTCTTGTATACTTTTAGTCATCTCTAGATAACTTAAAACCTGACTACATCCTCATACAGTATAAAGAGATGTTGCACTGTTTAGGGAATAATGGCTAGGGAAAAAAAAGTCTGTACACATTCAGTACAGATGCAATATTTTTTTCTGAGTATTTTGATCCATGGTTTGCTGAATCTGGGGATGTAAAATCTGAAGATATGAAGGGAAGACCAGACTTCTATTTCACCTACTCCTCTTAAGAGTAAAGATTGAAATAGTACGTAGACTGGGGCAGGTGCCGTGGCACAGGTTAATCCTCCACCTGCCATGCTGGCGTCCCATATGGACATCATTTCTAGTCCCGGCTGCTCCTCTTCCGATCCAGCTCTCTGCTAATGGACAGGGACAGTAGTGGATGGCCCAAGTGCTTGGGCCCCTGAATCCACGCGGGAAGCCCAGAAGAAGCTCCTGGCTTCGGATCAGCTCAGCGCTGGCTGTTCGGCCATTTGGGAAATGAATTAATGGATGGAAGACCTTTCTCTAACTCTCCCTTTCACTTCTACCTCTCAAATAAATAAAATCTTGGAAAAAAAAAAAGTATGTAGACTTAAAAATTGCCTCTTTACAACCCCATCAGTCACAAACAGGAACATCAGAAGATTCAGAAAGGAATGAAGCCAGGAACACATGTAAATCAGATATTGTTTTGGGAAACTTTACTTACGAATAGAATAGCACAACATAGTGAAGGAAAGAGGGAGAAAGTAAGGATTAGAGGCTGAGAGACTATAATGCTTGCTATTTTTTAATAATAGGAAAACTTTACTCTCATCTAATTGGCTGAAGGGAAATGTTTGGACCTTGAGTGCTACAACAACGTAAACTAAACAATCCTGTAAATTATGGCCCACAAAGGGAGATTCAGGGCCACAGGAATTCTAGGAAAAGCCTGTGGGTAGTCTGTGTCATGATGCTTTAAAACATAATATATTTGCATATCTGCATCGATACTTATGATAATCTTCTCTGAAACAACATTAAGTCAGCACATGGGAGAAGAACCAAGGCCCTTTTTCCTCCATGGTAACAAATGGGCAGTATAGCCATCCACAGAAGTTTCTGACTCCCTGACATTAATATGGCGATATATTCAGAGTCAGAGGTTTTAAAATACAACAAGTTATTCCAGTTCTAGAAGTTATGACAGTCTTACTTGTTTTCCCGATTAACTGTTGGAGTCACTGTTGGTTTCCTCCTCTCTTCCTCTTGGATGACCTGAGTTATATCTGGGGAGGAGTAGGAGCGCTTCAGTTTGGACGGTTCCCTATCTCGTTCAGCAGGAATCTGTGGCTTGGCTTTATGAGTTGGAGGGGTGGAAGGAGGTGCAGATGAAGGAGCCATTTCCGGTGGATACATATGAACAGTGTTGGTGGGTGAATGGTAATAACGAAAGGTTCCGGTGATTGGGTCAAGAAACTTAGATGGAAAAGAAAAACAAAAGGTCAAAAACCAAAAATGACCACTATAAAAACAAATCACTACAAAGTATTCTATTGCTAAATTTACTTTTAGATTCATTTAAATAAAATGTCAATAATCATTTTTATAATTAAACTCCCAATTAGGTTTAAAAGTGATATACTCCTTCTAAGTAACAAATGCCAGAATGCTCATGAAGGCTGCCAGAACCTCAGGTTGGTTATTGAGAAATTTCATCCTGCTTTAATTAGGAGAAAGAGCTATGTCTTGTATAATGAGGAAAGAGATGTGAATCTGCATTAGAAGTGATGTAGGATAAACAAAAATTTATTTTAGGAACACAGTCACTACATTATTTATTTTAGAGCTAAGCTTGACTTTTACCTTGGCCCAGCCTGAAGGAAGTCCTGGTACAATCCTCCCCATTTCTTCACTTCTTGCTCTTGTCAAAGGTTCTCGTTGAGCCTAGTTTAAAAAAATATATATATTTTTCAATTAAATTTTTCCATATACAAGCTACCTGGACCTTCAAAGAATCAAAAAGCCTTGCCTAGGCTACCCTTCACCATTTTTAACAACCAGTTCAAAGGCCAATAAAGCTTTATCTATTTTTCTCAAAGTCCATATAGTACTACAAGGAGGAGTGTGTGCACAAACCTGGAAGGATGGCCTTACACAGTGGTTCATAAGGAGGACCAGAGATCCAGACAAACAAGACAGGCTGTAAAATTATGTATCTTGGCCTATTCTATATCTACTACCTAAAGTCACGTGTGCTCCTAACATATCTATATCCGATTCTATATTTAGTCATTCCATAAGACACTGAAGCATTATATACATGTAAATACAGACCAGCATACTAAGGCACCAACCTCAATATAACTGGACAATTAACAGATGCTTCTACTTCTTTTCAGAAAAAATGATTAATAGAAAACAAAAAGAACTGCTAATAAGCCACCCAATTTTATCTTTATATTCACATCTATACATATTATGTTGTAGATCTGCCTTTCCCTCTCTCTTTCTCTCTGTAACTCTGACTTTGAAATAAATAATCTTAAAAAAAAACTTATCTTCAAAACAAAACACAGTGAATTCCAGTTGTAGTTATCTACCCAAAAGAGATGAAAACATATTTTTTAAAAAGATTTTACTTATTTATTTGAGAGGCAGAGTTACAGACAGAGAGAGGGAGACACAGAGAGAAAGGTCTTCCTTCCGCTGGTTCACTCCCCAGATGGTCGCAATGGCCAGAGCTGAGCTGATCCGAGCCAGGAGCTTCTTCTGAGTCTCCCACACAGGTGCAGGGGCCCAAGCACTTGGGCCATCTTCCACTGCTTTCCCAGGCCATAGCAGAGAACAGGATCAGAAGAGGGGCAGTGGGACTTGAACAGGCACCCATATGGGATGCTGGAGCTGGAGGCAGAGTCTTAGCCTACTGCGCCACAGTGGCCCCCCTACAATGTTTTTTGTTTAAAGATTTTATTTATTTTAGAGACAGAGAGAGAGAGAAAGGGAAAACATATTTTCACACAAAGATATTGAGGGTTCACAGCAGCATTATTCAAAATAGTCCTAAAGTAGAAAAAATCCAAATGCCAATCAACTGAAGAATAAATAAAAGACATCAGTCCATGCAATACAATACTACTTACCAATACATGCTACAACATACTCACACCCTTCAGCTACTGTGATAATACTGTTATAAACACAGGTACAGAAATCTGTCTTCAAGACTCTCCTTTAATTCTTTTGTGTATGTACCCAGAAGTAAAATTGCTGGATCAACTGGTAAGGCCTAAGTATTCTTTTTTAAGATTTATGTATTTATTTGAAAGAGAGAAAGAGGGACAGAGAGAGACACAGTTGTTATCTTCCATCTGCTGGTTTACTCCCCAAATGGCTGCCATAGCAGGGGCATGGCTGAGCCAAAGCCAGGAGCTTCATTTGGGTCGCCCATGCAGATACAGGGTCCTAAGCACTTGGGCCATCTTCCACTGCTTTCCCAGGCACATTAGCAGGAAGCTGGATCAGAAGTGGAGCAGCTATGACTTAAACTGGTGCCTGTATGGGATGCCAGCACCCCAGGTGGCAGCTTAATCTGCTACACGACAACACAGGTAATCTGGTGTAGTGGTTAAGCTGCTGTCTAGGACACCCACATCCCATGTCAGAATGCCTGGTTTGGGTCCTGGCAACCCTGTTTATCATCTAGCTTCCTGCTAATGTGTACCCTGAGAGGCAGCAAGTGATGGCTCAAGTACTTGGGTCCCTGCCACCCATGTGGGAGATCCAGATTGAGTTCTAGCCTCCTAGCTTCAGCCTGGCCCAATGCTTCCGTTGTGGGCATAAGGGAGTGAACCAACAGAAAGAAGATCTCTCTCCATCTGTCCCTGCCTTTCAAATAAAATGACAACAAATAATATTTTTAAGGATTTATTTATTTGAAAGAGTTACGGGGTGAGAGGGAGAGACAGAGGAATCTTCCATCCACTGGTTCACTCTCCAGATGGCACGATGGCCAGGCGAAGGCCAGGAGCTTCTTCCAGATCTCCCACATGGGTGGCAGGGACCTAAGTATTTGGGCCACTTTCTGCTGCTTTTTCCCAGGTCATTTTGCAAGGAGCTGAATTGGAAGTGGAGCAGCTTGGATAAAAACCCACTCATACAGGATGCTGGTGTCACAGGCGATGGCTTTGTATGCTATACCACAATGCTGGCCCCCAACAATTAAAAAAAAAAAAAAATGAATAGGCGCTCACAAGTTCTGATTATCCTGTATGTTAGAGAGTTCTGGGACAAGGGATCATTTCCCCAATTTTTGAGTGCTTAGAAGGCTTTTGCTCATGCTTTATTTTTGTAGTAGAAGTTACCAGTTAGTTGTTTCCTTGATAAGTGTGGCATTAATATGAATTATTAATTATGGTTATATGCCCGAACTGTGGCTTGAGAAATACAGAAATTCATGTTTTGTAAAGATATTTAACTTTTGATCACAAATCTTTTTTTTCTAAGATTTTATTTATTTATTTGAGAGGTAGAATTAGACAGTGAGAGGAAGAGACAGAGAGAAACGTCTCTTCCTTTTGTTGGTTTACTCCCCAAATGGCCACAACAGCTGGAGCTGTGCTGATCTGAAGCTGGGAGCCAGGAGCTTCTTCCTGGTCTCCCAAGTAGATGCAGGGGCCCAAGGACTTGGGCCATCTTCTACTGCTTTCCCAGGCCATAGCAGAGAGCTGGATTGGAAGAGGAGCAGCCGGGGCTAGAACCGGTGCCCATATGGGAAGCTGGCGCCGCAGGCGGAGGATTAACCTACTGTGCCATGGCACCGGCCCCCACAAATCATCTTTATACCACCAAAAAATGTTTCTTCCATTTCTATCTAACTTCTATCATGAAAACCTATTTATTATTAAAAAGCAAAAAGCATTGGTAGCTGCATACTGGAGAAAAAAGAAAAGCGTATTTTTAGACTGTAGAACAAGAAAATATGAAATACGTTTTTAAAATTATGAGAATCTGTTTTTGGTGTGCAGCCAAGGGCAGAAAAAGACAGCATTAACTGGATTACTGCCAACATTATTTGGTAAAGAAACAAAATGGGGGCTGGCGCCGTGGCATAGTAGATAAAGCCCACCTGCAGTACCGGCATCCCAAATGGGCACCGGTTTGAGACCTGGCTACTCCACTTTCAATCCAGCTCTCTGCTATGGCCTGAGAAAGCAGTACAAGATGGCCAAGTCCTTGGGCCCCTGCAACCACGTGGGAGACCCAGAAGAAGCTCCTGGCTCCTGGCTGTGGATCGGCCCAGCTCCAGTCATTGCAGCCATCTAGGGAGTGAACCAGCGGATAGAAGACCTCTCTCTCTCTGCCTCTACCTCTGTATCTCTGCCTTTCAAATAAATAAGTAAATTTTAAAAATAAACAAAAAATAAAGACTCAACCAAAAAGAAAAAATCACTGTACACAAATGTGAATGTTAGAGCAGTCAGATGCCATTGATCTTAAACATTTTAAGCAGACACGCATGCTACAAATATTGTGATCTGACTCCTCCATACCGAGAGGAAGGTTTTATTTCACTCTAGTCTTTTGTTAATAATACATCAAATGTAAAAAAGAATGTGGTCATTTACCTCAATTACTAAACATAGATTGTATTTACAAACAGCAATTCAAACCTGTCAGTTCATAAATGCATGTTACTGGTCTCAAAGGAGAGTTGGTAAGCAAATGTGGACAGATCAGTGCAACACCCCTAGATACCTACTCATAATATTTCACTATTTATGGAAAGCCTCTGGTGTTTTTTACATTTAAAATACTTTATTAGCAATAATTATACATATTTATAGGTTACACCATGATTTTTTTTTTTTTTTGGACAGGCAGAGTTAGACAATGAGAGAGACAGACAAAGAGAAAGGTCTTCCTTTTTCGGTTGGTTCACCCCCAAGTGGCTGCTTCGGCCGGCGCACTGCGCTGATCCGAAGCCAGGAGCCAGGTGCTTCCTCCTGGTCTCCCATGCAGGTGTAGGGCCCAAGGACCTGGGCCATCCTCCACTGCACTCCCAGGCCACAGCAGAGAGCTGGACTGGAAGAGGGGCAACCGGGACAGAATCCAGCGCCCCAACTGGGACCAGAACCCAGGGTGCTGGCGCCGCAGGCGGAGGATTAGCTTAGTGAGCTGCGGCACCAGCCACACTATGATATTTTAACACATGTATACAGTGTTACGGTAATCCATATTTCCCCTTCTTTGACATTATTTTGTGACTGGAGGCTTAGAGTTTCTCTCTTGTCTTTGTTCACACAATATATATGCTAGCTTATTATGAACCTCTGCCTCCCCACTATGCTGTGTAACATTCGGAACTTACTCCTTTGATCTGACTCCGATTTGGTTCCCACATTCAAACTCACTCTATTCCCCACAACCCTCCCAGCCTCTAGTAATCACCACTCTATGTTCAGATTGAGTTTTCTGTTTTTCGTTTGGCTCCCATATATGAGGGGGAACATGTGGTATTTGTCTGTGTTCTCCAATTGCATCCACTTTGCTATAAAAGACAGGTGAATGCATAAAGAAAATGTGACACAATGGAGTACTATTCAACCACAAAAACAGAGTAAAAGGCTGGTGTTCTCTTGTTATACACATCTGACTTCACTAAGTTGGCAGTTTCTACTGTTTGTTTCTGCTTACCTTGCCTGCACTTGAATCTCCTGTCACAGATGCTGGGGGCAAATCTCCTGTCGACTTCTTTTGCACTTCTGGAGTTGTGCACCTCTTCCCCCTGTCTTCCACAGATTTCTTGGCATCGGAAGTCTCATGTTCACTTTTACTTTGTCTTTTTATCCCTGTTACGTCTTTGCTCCTCTTTACTGAGGTGTCTTTATCTTCCTTCTTGGCCTGTTCACCTTCTCTTTTCTCCATTTCTTCTTTTGCTTTTTGTTGGGTTTCTGTGATTTCATTTTCTTCAGTTTCTTGTTTCTTTCTGGCTTTCTGCTCTTGTTCCTCCCTCTTCAGTTTTTCTTTCTGTTCTTCTTGCTGCTTTTCTCGAAGTTCTT